>NC_136382.1:183829105-184454105 GCF_965140285.1 Lepidochelys kempii | reverse complement strand
AGATTCTTGCCTTGTGCCAAAGCTTTAAAAGGGGGTGGAACAGAACAAAGGTGGCTGCCAATCATGAGCACACCCCTGCTTTTCACCTAAGATGTTTGCTGGAACTAACAAGGACTATGCCAAGGAAAAGGATTGGGCCCAGATTAGAAAGGAGTCCAGGCTGTGAAAGGTTTCAGAGTGGTAGCCGTGTTAGTCTGTATCAGCAGAAAGAACGAGGAGTACTTGTGGCACCTTAGAGACTAACAAATTTATTTGAGCATAAGTTTTCATGGGCTAAAGCCCACTTCATCAGATGCATCCAGTGGAAAATACAGTAGGAAGATATATATATACAGAGAACATGAAAAAATGGGCGTTGCCATACCAACTCTTAACGAGACCAATAACCTAAGATATTATCAGCAGGAGGAAAAAAACTTTTGTAGTGATATTCAGGATGGCCCATTTAAAACAGTTGACAAGAAGGTGTGAGTAACAGTAGGGGGAAAATTAGCATGGGGAAATAGTTTTTAGTTAGTGTAATGACTCATCCACTCCCAGTCTTTATTCAAGGTGTTTCTCGTTGGAGTCTGTTTTTTAAGTTTTTTTGTTGAATAATTGCAACTTTTAGGTCTGTGAAAGAAGCTTATTGGAACATCTCTGAGGGTGAGATGTTACCTGTAATCACAAAAAGAAAAGGAGTACTTGTGGCACCTTAGAGACTAACCAATTTATTTGAGCATAAGCTTTCGTGAGCTACAGCTCACTTCATCAGATGCATAAAGTGGAAAATACAGTAAGGAGATTTATATACACACAGACAATGAAAAAATACACATTGTAAGGAGAGTGATCACTTAAGATGAGTTATTACCAGCAGGAGAGTGGGGTGGGGGGAGAGAAAACCTTTTGAAGTGATAATCAAGGTGGGCCATTTCCAGCAGATTTCCAGGAGTTAACAGGAACGTCTGAGGAACAGTGGGGGGGGGCTGGGGAGGGGAGGAATAAACAAGGGGAAATAGTTTTTACTTTGTATAATGACTCAACCACTACCAGTCTCTATTCAAACCTAAGTTAATTGTATCCAATTTGCAAATTAATTCCAATTCAGCAGTCTCTAGTTGGAGTCTGTTTTCGAAGTTTTTTTGTTGAAGGATAGTCACTTTTAGATCAGAAATCGAGTGACCAGAGAGATTGAAGTGTTCTACAACTGGTTTATGAATGTTATAATTCTTGACATCTGATTTGGGGGGACTGGAACACATGAGTTATGAGGAGAGGCTGAGGGAGCTGGGATTGTTTAGCCTGCAGAAGAGAAGAATGAGGGGGGATTTGATAGCTGCTTTCAACTACCTGAAAGGGGGTTCCAAAGAGGATGGCTCTAGACTGTTCTCAATGGTAGCAGATGACAGAACGAGGAGTAATGGTCTCAAGTTGCAGTGGGGGAGGTTTAGATTGGATATTAGGAAAAACTTTTTCGCTAAGAGGGTGGTGAAACACTGGAATGCGTTACCTAGGGAGGTGGTAGAATCTCCTTCCTTAGAGGTTTTTAAGGTCAGGCTTGACAAAGCCCTGGCTGGGATGATTTAACTGGGAATTGGTCCTGCTTTGAGCAGGGGGTTGGACTAGATGACCTTCTGGGGTCCCTTCCAACCCTGATATTCTATGATTCTATGATTCTATGATTTCCTATACCGGAAACGTCTTTCCCCCCAAAATCCTCCCCAAAACCCTACACCCCCTTTCCTGAGGAAGGCTTGATAAAAATCCTCACCAATTTGCATAGGTGACCACAGACCCAAACCCTTGGAGCTTAAGAACAATGAAAAAGCAATCAGGTTCTTAAAAGGAGAATTTTAAAAGAAGAAAAAGTAAAAGAATCACCTCTGTAAAATCAGGATGGTAAATAACTTACAGGGTAATTAGATTCAAAACAGAGAGAATCCCTCTAGGCAAAACCTTAAGTTACAAAAAGACACAAAAACAGGAATAACCATTCCATTCAGCACAGCTATTTTATCAGCATTTTAACAAAACAGAATCTAACGCAAATCTAGCTATATTACTTACTAAGTTCTAAGACTCCATTCCTGTTCTGTTCCCGGCAAAAGCATCACACAGACAGAGAGAGAGGTTTTGTTTCTCCCCCCCTCCAGCTTTGAAAGTATCTTGTCTCCTCATTGGTCATTTTGGTCAGGTGCCAGTGAGGTTATCCTAGCTTCTTAACCCTTTACAGGTGAAAGGTGCAACTCTGTGGCAATGTTCGGGACCGTGGCCATGAGGAGAGGGACAGCCTCAGGGTACCGTGTTGCATAATCGACAACCACCAGGATGAAATGATTCCCAGTCTTGCTCTTCTCTAGTGGTCCAATAAGATCCATTCCAACGCATTCAAACGGTATGCCTACCACAGGGAGGAGTCTTGCGGGGGGCCTCAGGGCATCTCCTTAGCTCAGGCACCCTGGCATTTGGGCTGGAGGCAGAATAGTCCCTGAGCTCCTGGTGGATGCCCAGCCAGAAAAAGCAGCAGATTATCCCCTGGAGAGATTTTTCTCTACCCAGGTGTTCCGCCCAGGGCGTCACATGGGCTAAATGCAGGAGACTCCTGCACAATTTATGGGAAACCAGAAGCTGGTGGATAGCCTCTTGTGTTTGGGCGTCCTTAACCACTCGATATATGAGGTCTCTCCAGATCTCAAACAGAGGCCCCTGTGAGAGTTTCTTCTGCATCTGGGACCTCTGCCTGTTCCCAGGTTCAACTCAAAGTCAGGTCCTCCCTTTGCTACAGTAGGAAATCTCCATCTCTCTCAAGCTCTGTTTGGGCATTTTCCACTGGTTGATCCATGTCCAGGTGGGAGTCCATGGCCAGTTCAGGGGATTGGATGGCCCTTCCCAGGGTCAGCTTCTGAGGGGTGTCCGAGTAGTTCCTTTCTTGGGGGTCTGGTGACATGGTTCCAAGTCCTGTACAATCTCCCCAAATGCCAGCCAAATTCACCCTAATACCACCAGGTAAGCGAGCCAGGGGACCATGCTGACCTGTAACACTTCCTCTAAGGGTAGACCTCAAGCCTTACACCGGCATTTGGGTAGGTTCAGGTGTCCCCATGGATACCCTGTAGCTCTATTTTGTCCCCAGGGAGTCTGAGGTCAGAATCATAGTATCATAAACTATTAGACTGGATTAAGTTTAGAAGTGTGAGCAACAAGGCTGATGTCGTGGTGGGAGTCTTCTATAGACCACCAGACCAGGGGGATGAGGTGGACGAGGCTTTCTTCCAACAACTAACAGAAGTTACTAGATTGCAGGCCCTGGTTCTCATGGGAGACTTCAATCACCCTGATATCTGCTGGGAGAGCAATACAGCACTGCACAGACAATCCAGGAACTTTTTGGAAAGTGTAGGGGACAATTTCCTGGTGCAAGTGCTGGAGGAACCAACTTGGGGCAGAGCTCTTCTTGACCTGCTGCTCACAAACGGGGAAGAATTAGTAGGGGAAGCAAAAGTGGATGGGAACCGGGGACGCAGTGACCACGAGATGGTTGAGTTCAGGATCCTAACACAAGGAAGAAAGGAAAGCAGCAAATAGGATCCCTGGACTTCAGAAAAGCAGACTTTGACTCCCTTAGGGAACTGATGGGCAGGATCCCCTGGGAGAATAACATGAGGGGGAAAGGAGTCCAGGAGAGCTGGCTGTATTTTAAAGAATCCTTATTGAGGTTGAGAATTGAGAATTTTAACAGAAGAAAAAGTAAAAAGAATCACCTCTATAAAATCAGGATGGGCAATCCTTACAGGGTAATTAGATTCAAAACATAGAGAATCCCTCTAGGCAAAACCTTAAGTTACAAAAAGACACAAAAACAGGAATATCCATTCCCTCCAGCACAGCTTATTTTCTCAGCCATTTAAAGAAATCAGAATCTAACGCATATCTAGCTAAATTACTTACTAAGTTCTAAGACTCCATTCCTGTTCTGTCCCCGGCAAAAGCATCACACAGACAGAGAGAGAGGTTTTGTTTCTCCCTCCCCCCAGCTTTTGAAAGTATCTTGTCTCCTCATTGGTCATTTTGGTCAGGTGCCAGTGAGGTTATCCGAGCTTCTTAACCCTTTGCAGGTGAAAGGATTATTCCTCTGGCCAGGAGGGATTTTAAAGGTGTTTACCCTTCCCTTTATATTTATGACAGCCTCTGTTAAGGCTGATTCCTAAAGGGAGCGGGAAAGAATCCCCTAATTATCCTTCATGTGGGAACAAATGATACCACTAGATTCTCGCTGGAAAGTATTAAGGTGGGTAAGTATTAAGTATTGAGTGGGAGTTTGAAAGGGGAGTTTGTCTTGTGGTGCTTGTCTGGGGTTTGTTTTTGCTGTGGGTGGTGGTGTTTTGGTGTGGTTTGTGTTTCCCAGATTAACAGGATTTAGGTGGGAAGGCTATGACAGATACAGAGGCAGCAGTGGGAGTGACCCATGTAGTGGAAGACATAATGAAGATGACTGGACATGGAAGCTGTGGTATGTACATGATCCTGGAGGGGGTACCTGGTAAGAGTTTTGTCTGTATGAAATGCCATCTGATAGAGCTGATGGAGGAAAAGATCTGAGGTTTGGAGATGCAGGTGGAAAGCCTGGTTGAGTTTAAGAAGGGGTTTGAGCTGATTATGGAGCAAAGACATGAGATATCTGAAGGGAAAAGCTCAGACTTGCAGATGGAAGCAGGACTGAGGAATTCTGAGGGGAGACTGTGTGAGGAAAGTGGTCAGTGGAAGCATGTGACTAAAAGAACCACGCAGAGGAAAAGACGGGCTAGTGAAGGAGAAACAGAGCTTAAGAATAGGTTTGCAGAGTTGGAAAATGAAAAAGGGGCTGAGCAGGTAATCACTGAAGGTGGAAGGGCAAGGAAGAAGAGAAGGGCGGCTAGTCCTATAGGAAAAGGGGAAGAGTCAATGGAGACTATACCAAATATGAGCCCCAGGAGAATACAGGATGGGTTGAAGAGGATTACAAGGGAGAATAGGAATGGAAAGAACTTGCAGCCCAGAGGGAACAGGGGATGATAGACTGGAGAATAGCACTGTCATCAGGAAAAGGCAGGTCTATGTGATCGGGGACTCTTTACTGAGAAGAATAGACAGGCCTGTAACCAGAGCTGATCCAGAGAATAGAAGGGTATGCTGTCTTCCAGGTGCTAAGATAAGGGATGTAGACCTGAGGTTGAAAAGGATCCTAAAGGGAGCAGGAAAGAATCCCCTAATTATTCTTCATTTGGGAACAAATGATACGGCTAGATTCTCGCTGTAAAGTTTTAAGGGAGACAATGCTAGGCTGGGGAAGATGCTTAAGGAAATTGAGGCTCAGGTAATCTTTAGTGGGATTCTGCCTGTTCCTAGAGAAGGGCAACAAAGGTGTGACAAGATTATGACTATCAATAGATGGCTTAGGCAGTGGTGCTATAAGGAGGGCTTTGGGATGTATGTCCACTGGGAGGCATTCATGGACAGAGGACAGTTCTCTCGGGATGGACTTCATCTGAGTAGGGAAGGAAATAGACTTCAAGGATGGAAGCTGGCACAACTGATTAAGAGAGCTTTAAACTAGGAATTCGGGGGAGATGGTTGGAGCATGGAGCAGGTCCTCAAAGAATCAATCCGGAAGCACTTGCATGAGAGGAAGGTGATCAGGAACAGCCAGCATGGATTCACCAAGGGAAGGTCATGCCTGACTAATCTAATCGCCTTTTATGATGAGATTACTGGTTCTGTGGATGAAGGGAAAGCAGTGGATGTATTGTTTCTTGACTTTAGCAAAGCTTTTGACACGGTCTCCCACAGTATTCTTGTCAGCAAGTTAAGGAAGTATGGGCTGGATGAATGCACTATAAGGTGGGTAGAAAGCTGGCTAGATTGTCGGGCTCAACGGGTAGTGATCAATGGCTCCATGTCTAGTTGGCAGCCGGTATCAAGTGGAGTGCCCCAAGGGTCAGTCCTAGGGCCGGTTTTGTTCAATATCTTCATAAATGATCTGGAGGATGGTGTGGATTGCACTCTCAGCAAATTTGCGGATGATACTAAACTGGGAGGAGTGGTAGATACGCTGGAGGGGAGGGATAGGATACAGAAGGACCTAGACAAATTGGAGGATTGGGCCAAAAGAAATCTGATGAGGTTCAATAAGGATAAGTGCAGGGTCCTGCACTTAGGATGGAAGAATCCAATGCACCGCTACAGACTAGGGACCGAATGGCTAGGCAGCAGTTCTGCGGAAAAGGACCTAGGGGTGACAGTGGACGAGAAGCTGGATATGAGTCAGCAGTGTGCCCTTGTTGCCAAGAAGGCCAATGGCATTTTGGGATGTATAAGTAGGGGCATAGCGAGCAGATCGAGGGATGTGATCGTTCCCCTCTATTCGACATTGGTGAGGCCTCATCTGGAGTACTGTGTCCAGTTTTGGACCCCACACTACAAGAAGGATGTGGATAAATTGGAGAGAGTCCAGCGAAGGGCAACAAAAATGATTAGGGGACTGGAACACATGAGTTATGAGGAGAGGCTGAGGGAGCTGGGATTGTTTAGCCTGCAGAAGAGAAGAATGAGGGGGGATTTGATAGCTGCTTTCAAGTACCTGAAAGGGGGTTCCAAAGAGGATGGCTCTAGACTGTTCTCAATGGTAGCAGATGACAGAACGAGGAGTAATGGTCTCAAGTTGCAGTGGGGGAGGTTTAGATTGGATATTAGGAAAAACTTTTTCACTAAGAGGGTGGTGAAACACTGGAATGCGTTACCTAGGGAGGTGGTAGAATCTCCTTCCTTAGAGGTTTTTAAGGTCAGGCTTGACAAAGCCCTGGCTGGGATGATTTAACTGGGAATTGGTCCTGCTTTGAGCAGGGGGTTGGACTAGATGACCTTCAGGGGTCCCTTCCAACCCTGATATTCTATGATTCTATGATTCTATGTCCAGGTAATCTCCACGCCGGATTTTAGCATTGAGAGGGAAGAAAACGAAGTAAGAAAGGATACAGCCGTGGGTAGGAGAATGTATATAAGGAGGAAGGGCAGTGTGGATACCAGTCTAAAAGGTTATACTGGCTGTAGAATGACCGTGCCTAATAGGGTACAGAATGTGAGTGAGGCCAAAAAGCGAAAATTAAGATGTTTGTACACCAATGCGAGGAGCCTAGGTAACAAAATGGAGGAACTAGAGCTACTGGTGCAGGAAGTGAAACCAGATATTATAGGGATAAGAGAAACATGGTGGAATAATAGTCATGACTGGAGTACAGGAATTGAAGGGTATGTGCTGTTTAGGAAAGACAGAAATAAAGGTAAAGGTGGTGGAGTAGCACTGTATATCAATGATGAGGTAGAATGTAAAGAAATAAGAAGTGATGGAATTGATAAGACACAGTCCGTCTGGGCAACAATTACATTGGGGAAGAAAACTATTAGAGGCTCACCTGGGATAGTGCTTGGGGTGTGCTATAGACCGCCGGGATCTAATTTGGATATGGATAGAGCCCTTTTAAATGTTTTTAATAAAGTAAATGCTAATGGAAACTGTGTGATCATGGGGGTCTTTAACTTCCCAGATATAGACTGGAGGACGAATGCTAGTAATAATAATAAGGCTCAGATTTTCCTAGATGCAATAGCTGATGGATTCCTTCATCAAGTTGTTGCTGAATGGACTGGAGGGGATGCCATTTTAGATCTGGTTTTGGTGAGTAGTGAGGACCTCATAGAAGAAATGGTTGCAGGGGATAATCTTGGTTCAAGTGATCATGAGCTAATTCAGTTCAAACTGAACGGAAGGATTAACAAAAATAAATCTGCAACTAGGGTTTTTGATTTCAAAAGGGCTGAATTTCAAAAATTAAGGAAATTAGTTAGGGAAGTGGATTGGACTGAAGAATTTATGGATCTAAAGGTAGAGGAGGCCTGGGATTACTTTAAATCAAAGCTGCAGAAGCTATCGGAAGCCTGCATCCCAAGAAAGGGGAAAAAATTCATAGGCAGGAGTTGTAGACCAAGCTGGATGAGCATGCATCTCAGAGAGGTGATTAAGAAAAAGTAGAAAGCATACAGGGAGTGGAAGATGGGAGGGATCAGCAAGGAAAGCTACCTTATTGAGGTCAAAACATGTAGGGATAAAGTGAGACAGGCTAAAAGTCAAGTAGAGTTGGACCTTGCAAAGGGAATTTAAAAACCAATAGTAAAAGGTTCTCTAGCCATATAAAGAAGAAGAAAACAAAGAAAGAAGAAGTGGGACCGCTAAACACTGATGATGGAGTGGAGGTCAAGGATAATCTAGGCATGGCCCAATATCTAAACAAATACTTTGCCTCAGTCTTTAATAAGGCTAAAGAGGATTTTAGGGATAATGGTAGAATGACAAATGGGAATGAGGATATGGAGGTAGATATTACCATATCTGAGGTAGAAGCGAAACTCAAACAGCTTAATGGGACTAAATCGGGGGGCCCAGATAATCTTCATCCAAGAATAATAAAGGAATTGGCATCCGAAATTGCAATTGCATTAGCAAGAATTTTTAATGAATCTGTACACTCAGGGGTTGTACCGTATGATTGGAGAATTGCTAACATAGTTCTTATTTTAAGAAAGGGAAAAAACATGATCCGGGTAACTATAGGCCTGTTAGTTTGACATCTGTAGTAAACAAGGTCTTGGAAAAAAATTTGAAGGAGAAAGTATTTAAGGACATTGAAGTTAATGGTACATGGGACAAAATACAACATGGTTTTACAAAAGGTAGATCATACCAAACCAACCTGATCTCCTTCTTTGAGAAAGTAACAGATTTTTAGACAAAGGAAACACAGTGGATCTAATTTACCTATATTTCAGTAAGGCGTTTGATACCGTGCCACATGGGGAATTATTAGTTACATTTGAAAAGATGGGGATCAATATGAAAATTGAAAGGTGGATAAGGAATTGGTTAAAGGGGAGACTACAACGGGTCCTACTGAAAGGTGAACTGTCAGGCTGGAGAGAGGTTACCAGTGGAGTTCCTCAAGGATCAGTTTTGGGACCAATCTTATTTAATCTTTTTATTACTGACCTCGGCACAAAAAGTGGGAGTGTGCTAATAAAGTTTGCGGATGATACAAAGCTGGGAGGTAATGCCAATTTAGAGAAGGACTGGGATATCATACAGGAAGATCTGGAGGACCTTGTAAATTGGAGTAATAGTAATAGGATGAAATTTAATAGTGAGAAGTGTAAGGTTATGCATTTAGGGATTAATAACAAGAATTTTAGTTATAAGCTGGGGACGCATCAATTAGAAGTAAGGGAGGAGGAGAAGGACCTTGGAGTATTGGTTGATCATAGGATGACTATGAGCCACCAATGTGATATGGCCATGAAAAAAGGTAATGAGGTCTTGGGATGCATCAGGAGAGGTATTTCCAGTAGGGATAAGGAGGTTTTAGTACCGATATACAAGGCACTGGTGAGACCTCACCTGGAATACTGTGTGCAGTTCTGGTCTCCCATGTTTAAGAAGGATGAAGTCAAACTGGAACAGGTACAGAGAAGGGCTACTAGGATGATCTGAGGAACGGAAAACCTTTCTTATGAAAGGAGATTCAAGGAGCTTGGCTTGTTTAGCCTAACTAAAAGAAGGTTGAGGGGAGATATGATTGCTCTCTATAAATATATCAGAGGGATAAATACCGGAGAGGGAGAGGAATTATGTAAACTAAGTACCAATGTGGACACAAGAACAAATGGATATAAACTGGTCATTGGGAAGTTTAGACTTGAAATTAGACAAAGGTTTCTAACCATCAGAGGAGTGAAGTTTTGGAATAGCCTTCCAAGGGAAGCAGTGGGGGCAAAATTTTAAGATTTTAAGATTAAACTCGAAAAGTTTATGGAGGAGATGGTATGATTGGATAACATGATTTTGGCAATTAGTTGATCTTTAAATATTCATGGTAAATAGGCCAAATGACCTCTGATGGAATGTTAGATGGGGTGGGATCTGAGTTACTACAGAGAATTCTTTCCTGGGTATCTGGCTGGTGAATCTTGCCCATATGCTTGGGGCTTAGCTGATTGCCATATTTGGGGTCGGGACGGAATTTTCCTCCAGGGCAGATTGGAAGAGGCCCTGGAGGTTTTTTGCCTTCCTCTGTAGCATGGGGCACGGGTCACTTGCTGGAGGAGTCTCTGCTCCTTGAAGTCTTTAAACCACGATTTGAGGACTTCAATAGCTCAGACATAGGAGAGAGGTTTTTTGCAGGAGTGGGTGGGTGAGATTCTATGGCCTGCGTTGTGCAGGAGGTCAGACTAGATGATCATAATGGTCCCTTCTGACCTTAGTATCTATGAATCTATGAACCTGAGATTCACCACTCTGGCACATTGAGTGCAGAAGGTGGGGGCCCGCAAGGATTCTAAAAATTAATACTGGCTACTCCAGGCTTTTAATAAATTCTCAAGGTTACAGCTTTTTTCTGACCTTAGGTGGGTAGATGCTGCCACCACGCAAGTGCAAAAACCCCTTTGAGAACCCAGGAAGGCGCACTTGGGAATTCCTTCCTGTTGGGTACCCTCAAACACTGTCACCGCCCTCCGTGAAAGAGCTGAGAAAGAAAACAAAGGAAATCAGCCATTGACACCAGCTAATTAAACAACAGATTAACAAACATCTTAGGACACAAAAATCCAATCCTGTTCTTAAATAAAGGTTAATTTTATTTAAAAAAAAAAAACGAAAATACATTTGGAATTTAGGCTTTTTGCTAGATTAAAAAAAAAACAATTATAAGGATTAAGCATCAAGATAGCTCTCTTGAGGTCTATCTTAAAGGTTACAAGCAAAACAAAAGCACCTGGGGTTAGCACAGAGGAGTCCACAAGCCATAAAGAAATAAGAAATAAACCTAATGCTAGACATTTCCTGATCTATTTACATATCTGGGGTTTCAAATGAGTAGTTTCTAGGTATGATCTAGTGATTTTTGTACCTGGCCCAAAGCTTTTTACAGCATAGTTCCAGCCCTGTCTCTGCTCTCAAGGAGAACAACACAGACAGACAAAGGGGAAGTTTTTTCCCCCCAGTTTTAAAAAGTTCTAGCCTTCCCATTGATCCTTTTGGTCAGGTGCCCACTCCCTTCCTTTTATCTATGCAGGGAGACTTTTTAACCCTTAACAGGTAAAGCAAGTAGAGAAGAACTACCAAGAGGGATTTATAGCTATCTGGCTGGCTGGGTGTCCATAAAAGGGACCCCCCACCACCATTTCATTTATCACAGCCCTTTCAAGGTGTCCCATCGTGTAGGACCCATGGACTATGACATCAGGTTGCCAGGCTGAAGGAAGGAAGTGAGCATGTACCATGTGAACCTGTTGAAAGCCTGGACGAGCAGGGAGGCCTTGTTCATCACACTGTCACCCCCTGAACCAGAACTGGGGCTCCTAGTGGGGGAACCCCTGGACCCAAAACTGGTGGCCTCAGCCCTATGAAGCAGGAACAAGTACAGCACATCCTGAAGGGTTTTCAGGACATTCTATCTACCCGCTCCAGACGGACCAACCTCATAAGCCACAACTTTGCAACAACTCCGGGGTAGAAAGTGACGGATGACTACCGGCCTCTCTCCTGGAAGATGTGTGCTGCCACCCTCCAGGAACTCGACACGATGCTCAAGATCGGAGTAGTCAAAGAATCGCAGAGCGAATGGAGGAACCCAATCATCTTGGTACCAAAACCAGGCAGGACCATCTGATTTTGTATTGATTTCCGCAAGGTCAATGCCATCTCCTGGTTCAATGTGTACCTGATGCCATGTATCAAGGAACTTCTAGAGCACCTAGGGAGAGCCAAATATCTTTCAACGCTGGATTTAACGAAGGGTATTGGCAGATAACCCTGATGCCTAAATTCTGGGAGAAGACTCATGTTCCTATGCAATATGGCCACTTCCAGTTTATAACCATGCCATTTGGGTTGCATGGAGGAGCTACCACCTTCCAGAGGCTAATGAACAAGGTTTTACAACCCCACGACTGGTATGCGGCAGTTTGTATACATGACATTGTTATCAACAGAAGCAACTGAGAGGACAACCTTCAGCACCTTGCTAATGTCCTCAAGGCTGAGAGAGGGGGAAGGATTGCCTGCCGGGATCCCTCTTAAGGGAGAGGGTGTGTGATGGGGTGAGCATATTCCACACTGGGCTGGAAGGGGTTAACCACATACTATGAGTGGAGGAAGTCCTGCCCTGCAGATAGTACCAGGCATGCAGCAAGTGCTATGCTAGTATAAAAGGGAGCAGCCCAACTCAGTCTGGGCTGACTGCTGGAGAGGAAGGACCTTTGGTGAAGGCTCCAGCTGAGGAGCCATCCAGTTGAGGAGCCTGTGGGAGCTGGAGATCCTGAGATTTGGACTGGAGATTTGTAGCCAACAGAGCCCCAGGGAACTACCCACGCTGAGGAGCCCAAAGACCCTGATGCCCCATGGACTGCAGCTTCAGGAAGTGTGGTAATAAGTGACTCAGGGAGGGTGAGCAAATGGTATTTTCCACCCATGTAAACTCAACATGTTTCGGTGGGATTACCCACTGACTCAGTGGAGGAACACTCTGCCACTGGTAGGGCTCTGGTTTGGGGGCTGGTGGAGTTGAGTGGGCTCAGCCTCCCCTGCCTGGGCCACGCCACCCTGCTGGTGGTGGTGCTGGGGTATTGGCCACTAGTCCACATTTCCCTGTTTCGGAGGGCTGCTATACTGATTCTGGCCAGTAGGCTGCACTGCTGTGTATCTGAGGGCAGCTTATTGAGTCTGGCTGCTAAGCCACACTGCCCTGAAGGCAAGGGCTGCTGTATTGACTCTGGCTGCTAGACAACACTGCCCTGAAGGCAAGGGCCACTGTATTGACTTAGGCCGCTAGGGCATACAGCTGTGGACCCAAGGGCAACTGCTTTAGCTCTGACCCTTGGACCTCTGTGTGGAAAGGTCGAAGAAAGTTGGGTAGACAGTAACTGAGATGTCCTCACATCCACTAACCACCCCGGCAGTAATGGGGTGTGCATACACTGCTCCAGATGCCATCACGCAGAAGTGTGCTGGCATGACAGCAGGGTTGCATTGCAGCATATCAGGGAGTGACAATGTCTCAGTACGATGCCATCAAGTAGGGCAGCAGTGACCATGAGATGGTTGAGTTCAAGATCCTCACAAAAGGAAGAAAGGAGAGTAGCAAAATACATATCCTGGACTTCAGAAAAGCAGACTTTGACTCCCTTAGGGAACTGATGGGCAGGATCCCCTGGGAAGCTAATATGAAGGGGAAAGAAGTCCAGGAAAGCTGGCTGTATTTTAAAGAAGCCTTATTGAAGATGCAGGAACTAACCATCCGGATGTGCAGAAAGAATAGCAAATATTGCAGGCGACCAGCTTGGCTTAACAGTGAACTCTTTGGTGAGCTTGAACACAAAAAGGAAGCTTACAAGAAATAGAAACTTAGACATATGACTAGGGAGGAGTATAAAAATATTGCTCGAGCATGCAGGGGTGTAATCAGGAAGGCCAAAACATAACTGGAGTTGCAGCTAGCAAGTGATGTGAAGGATAACAAGAAGGGTTTCTACAGGTGTCATAAACATACAGCTAAGGGTAGCCTAGAATTCCTCCTTACCTGTAAGGGGTTAAAAAGCTCAAATAATCTGGTTGGCACCTGACCAAAAGGACCAATGGGAAAGAAGATACTTTCAAATCGGGGAGGGGAGGGAGGCTTTGTTTTGTTTCTTTATAATAAAGTTCTGTTTTTTAAGGCTTGGGGGGATATTTTAGGGAACAGAAACTCCAAGTGGTCCTTTTCCTGAATCTTTCTCTAACTCATTTGGTGGTGGCAGCAGTACCCATCCAAGGACAAGGAAGGATCTGTGCCTTGGGGAAGTTTTTAACCTAAGCTGGTAGAAATAAGCTTATGGAGTCTTTCATGTGGGTCCCCACATCTGTATCCTAGAGTTCAGAGTGGGGACGGAACCTTGACAACAGGTATGTTAGCAATAAGAAAAAGGTTAGGGAAAGTGTGGGACCCTTAATGAATGGGTACATTCTACTGACAGATGATGTAGAAAAAGCTGAAGTACTTAATGCTTTTTTTGCCTCAGTCTTCACAGTCAAGGTCAGCTCCCACATTGCTGTCCTGGGCAACACAGTATGGGGAGAAGGTAAACAGCCCTGAGTGGCGAAAGAACAGGTTAAGGACTATTTAGAAAAGCTGGACATGCACAAGTCCATGGGTCCAGATCTAATGCATCCAAGTGTGCTCAGGGAATTGGCTGATGTGATTGCAGAGCCATTGGCCATTATCTTTGAAAACTTGAGGTGATCAGGGGAGGTCCCAGATGATTGGAAAAAGGCAAATATAGTGCCCATCTTTAAAAAAGGGAAGAAGGAGAACATGGGGAACTACAGACTGGTCAGCCTCACCTCAGTCCCTGGAACAATCATGGAGCAGGTCCTCAAGGAATCCATTTTGAAGCGTTTTGAAGCATTTGGAGGAGAGGAAGGTGATCAGGAACAGTCAACATGGATTCACCAAGGGCAAGTCATGTCTGACTAACCTGATTGCCTTCTATGATGAGATAACTGGCACTGTGAATATGGGGAAAACGGTGGACATGATATATCATGACTTTAGCAAAGCTTTTGATACGGTCTCCCACAGTATTCTTGCCAGCAAGTTAAAAAAGTATGGATTGGATGAATGGACTATAAGGTGGATAGAAAGCTGGCTAGATTGTCGGGCTAAATAGATAGTGATCAACAGCTCGATGTCTAGTTTGCAGCTGATATCAAGGAATTCCCCAGGGGTCGGTTCTGGGGCCAGTTTTGTTCAACATCTTTATTAATGATATGGATGCTGGGGTGAATTGCACCCTCAGCAAGTTCGTGGATGACACTAAGCTGGGGAGAGAGGTAGATACAGTGGAGGGTAGGGATAGGATCCAGAGTGACCTAGAGAAATTGGAGGATTTGGCCAAAAGAAATCTGATGAGATTCAACAAGGACAAGTGCAGAGTCCTGCACTTAGGATGGAAGAATCCCATGCACTGCTACAGGCTGGGGACTGACTGGCTAAGCGGCAGTTCTGCAGAAAAGGACCTGGGGATTACAGTGGATGAGAAGCTGGATACGAGTCCGCAGTGTGCCCTTGTTGCCAAGAAGGCTAACGGCATATTGGGCTGCATTACTAGGAGCATTGCCAGCAGATGGAAGGAAGTGATTATTCCCCTCTATATTTGGCATTGGTGAGGCCACATCTGGAGTATTGCATCCAGTTTTGGGCCCCCCACTACAGAAAGGATGTGGACAAATTAGAGAGAGTCCAGCGGAGGGAAACGAAAATGATCAAAGGGCTGGGGCACATGACTTACAAGGAGAGGCTGAGGGAACTGGGCTTGTTTAGTCTGCAGAAGAGGAGAGTGAGGGGGGATTTAATAGCAGCCTTCAACTATCTGAAGGGGGGTTCCAAAGAGGATGGAGCTCAGCTGTTCTCAGTGGTGGCAGATGACAGAACAAGGATCAATGGTCGCAAGTTGCAGTGGGGACTGTCTAGGTTGGATATTAGGAAACACTATTTCACTAGGAGGGTTGTGAACAATGTTCCCTCTAATTTTTGAAAGGCTGTGTGTGCAAAAAAATTTCTTCTGTGCAAATTGTACTTCTGTGCAAATTTTTGTGCACGCAGTGTTTCGCTGTGCGTGCGAGGTTTAGGATCACGTGAACAGCTTAGAGGGAACAGTGGTTGTGAAGTACTGGAATTGGTTAGCTAGGGGGGTGGTGGAATCTCCATCCTTAGATGTTTTCAAGGCCTGGCTTGACAAAGCCATGGCTGGCATGATTTAATTGATGTTGGTCCTGCTTTGAGCAGGGGGTTGGACTAAATGACCTCCTGAGGTCTCTTCCAACCCTAATCTTCTATGATTCTGTGGTGTGACAGCAGGGTGTTATTGCAGTGTATCTGGGTGTGACAATGTCTCAGTGCAATGCCATCACGCAGGGCTGTGCTGGTGTGACAGCAGGGTCGTTTTGCAGTGCATCACAGCACAATGGTGACTACAAGTCGTAGCAGTTGGTCTTGTAGCAATTTACCTTTGGCAAGCCCTGAGCAGAGGCTTCTTCGCCCCTGCCTATGGGTGCTGGTGCCATGGGTGCCTAGCCTGCTGGTTCAGGGTCCTGTTGCCAGTCGCCACACAGGGTGACCCTTAGAGGGTGAGTAGCCAGCACTCTGCTCTAGGGCCATGGCCGCTGGTGGACAGCAGCGCGTCTTCACAGCGGTGCCCCGGGGCCTGGCTGAGCGGGGCTGCAGCATAGCCAGGCCGAGCCACCTCCGGTCAGTTGCCATGGGAACCCAGCAGGGGGCGGCAGCAAGCAGCTGCACAGGACGTTACACGCTGAGCCGTGTGGTCCCAGCGCTTTTCTGGCGGGGAGGGGGCGCGTCGCTTGGCGGCGCAGCTATGGCTCATGCAAACCCCGTGGTAAGGGCCGGGACCAGGGTGGTCTCCCGCCGGGGGCAGGAGGGAAACGGGGCCGGAGGAGAAAAAGGAGTCACTTGCCCAGGTCGGCCCGCAGTGTAATATTAGGGCTTCACAGGAACGTCCCGGGTGCCTTTTCCCTCTGCCCTGTGACAGGCCGGGCGCCCAGGGCCCTGCCCAGAGGGGCAGAGGGATTGAGGCCCCACCACCTAGATGCGAGCGGGGTCCACTTGGTGCACAGACGAAAGTGGGAAACGTTCAGTGTTTGGTCTGTGCCGCCGAGGCCATGCTGAGACGCTGCAGGCTCCTGCCCTACAGCAGCTCGGCGGAGACAGCAACCATGGAGCGCTGTGCGTAGAGCACGCCTGTGCGACCTGAATTACCAAGAACTGGGCGCCAGATACTACTTCGCCTCCCGTGTGATAGCATTAAAGACCTTCAGTAATTAACAAAACACCGAAGGGGTTTGTGCAATCAAGCAAAAGTCTGTCAGAACTGGGTTTTAATTTAGTGACTGCCTCAATTTGTTGTTCTTGTTACCGAAATTAGAAACGGACTTTTAAAATATAATCTGGAGACTAGAGTTAGTTTGAAAGCCCTGAAGCTTTCTTTCTAAAACTGTTTTGTGTGTGACTTAGTAAAAGCATTAACGGTGTGCTGCTGAGAGATATTATATAGTTTTCAAGTAAACATGACCTAGTTTGGATAAATATCTATTATTTTCCTGAAATTAGTTAGTTGGTGCTAGGGAGAAATCTGAATCCTTCACTCAAACTTATGGTTTTGAGCTTCCTTTCTGAGCTCCCCACAGGAACATCCTTCCTGAGTGTTTGGAAAGCATCTAGCACATAGTGGGTGCTATCAGAAATAATTTTTGCCTCACTTTAACTTTAAGATGTGAGTGCTCCCATTGAAGTCATGGAGACTTAAAGTTTTTAGGATTGAGGCCTTGATCATTTCCATGCTCCTTTTTATTTTGTTACGTGCACCCCCACTTCATCACTTCCCCAACACTGCATGTTTTTTACAGGAAAGCTAAAAACTCATTTCAAGACATAACAGTTATTGATCTATCTGACCTCATGGTGTGACAGTTGTATGTGTGAGATAAGAATGGAGCATGCTAATATACATGCTCTATGATAATTGTGATCATGTTGTAAGTACAGTATAAAAAACTTCAAATCCAGACTCCAGCGAGAAACTGCTCAATTGGAATTCATTTGCAAATTGGATACTATTAATTTAGGCTTAAATAGAGACTTGGAGTGGCTAAGTCATTATGCAAGGTAGCCTGTTTCCTCTTGTTTTTTCCTACCCCCCCCCCCCCCCCCAGATGTTCTGGTTTAACTTGGATTTTAACTTGAAGAGTGCTCAGTTTGGATGAGCTATTACCAGCAGGAGAGTGAGTTTGTGTGTGTATGGGGGTGGGGGGGATGTGAGAACCTGGATTTGTGCAGGAAATAGCCCAGCTTGATTGTCATGCACATTGTGTAAAGAGTTGTCACTTTGGATGGGCTATCACCAGCAGGAGAGTGAATTTGTGTGGGGGGGTGGAGGGTGAGAAAACCTGGATTTGTGCTGGAAATCACTTTAGATAAGCTATTACCAGCAGGACAGTGGGGTGGGAATAGGTATTGTTTCATATTCTCTGTGTATATATAAAGCCTGCTGCAGTTTCCACGATATGCATCTGAGGAAGTGAGCTGTAGCTCACGAAAGCTTATGCTCTAATAAATTGGTTAGTCTCTAAGGTGCCACAAGTCCTCCTTTTCTTTTTGCGAATACAGACTAACACGGCTGTTACTCTGAAACCAGTTTTGGAACTGTGAGGTTACCACTTAGAATCCTGTTTGTAACATATATCAGAATAAGGCTTTTAACTTTTTGTAAGACTTTGCATAATAAAATATAACTTGACCTAATTCTCAAAGAAAACTGACCATTTGAAAGCAAAATGTTTGTTTTACAGTAATTTAATCTCAAGATGTCTACTGAATTGGCAGGGGAAGGCCATTTGAGGTTCTTGACTATAATTTTGCAAGAACTGATTTTATTTTATTTTTTTCTACAGCTGATCTGTTGAAATGTGCCTTGGAATTTTTCCAAGATCTTTAGTGTCACCTGCCTCTGCTGCCCCTCGCCCCCTTCCACATGGCTATGTATGTTGTTGTTGTTGTGAGACAATTGTACACTTGGGCTGATTGCTTTTCTGCTAGAAGTATTAGTTACTTCATAACAGCTTCATGCCCTCAAATATGTTTCACTTGAAAATCATCTTATTTCAAGCATCCTAATTTTACAGATAGTAGGTTTTTTTTTTTTTTTTTTTTTAAATCTTAATGTTAAAAATAAACTTTGAAGATTTAGAATCCTAACACTTCAAAGGTTGGTTAAAGGTTCAGGTTCTAGCCTAATGTCCACACATGGCACACTTTGTAGTAATCAGTTTTCTGACTAAAACAGTTTTTAGCAATTGAGGGCCATGACCTTGCAATCAGATCCATATAGGTGAACCCTTCACCCTGCACAAAGCCCTGTTCTCCGTCTACACTTAGGGATCTGGCTGTAGGATCGTGACCTAAAAGAGAAACTATTGGCCTGAGCAGAGGGGCAAAAAATCTTCTCCAGGTCTGATTCTGATGACTTAAACTGATCAAATCCATTGACTTCAGTGTAATTACCTTCAGATTACACTGGGTTTTTCTTCCTATTTTTATTGCAACTTTTGAAAATGTCTCATTACAGTTTTCTTGTAATCTGGAACTATGTATTGATAACTCATGTTATAACAATACAGTTAGCAGCAAAATAGCTATTACAATCAACCATGAAGCAACAGTCTCCACTCTCTGTATTCAGCTCACAACTGAAGCTGCTTATGTCCTAGAAACTAGCCAAACTAGAAAGTGTGGTTTTTATTTTCTTCCTTATATTGTTAGTTTCTTCCTAGAGCTTCTTTGTGTCACTTCAGCCAGTGCTTCTTTAATGGTCTTACACAGCAAATGCTAGCCTGAAACAGAGCATGCTAGTTTGAGAATATGTTGGAATTGTTCTCCTAATGATTTTAGGACTCTTACTGAGTGTTGATCTAAAAATAACTATAAACTAAAATACATCTAAAATTCAGGCCAAAATCCTAATTTTTCCTTTGGTATTTTACTGTTAGTTTTTAATTCTACAGCGCCATAAGTGATTTGGCCTATGTAGTTATCCCAGCAGTTACATTGGCCAAAGTCTTCAGCCACAAATAATACTGTCCCCTGGATCTGTTCATTTTATAATATGGCTCACAGAGCCATCTTACAAATCCTGCCTCTAGTTAGAGAGTCTGTACTTCATTTGGAGCTATAGCAAATGTCAGCCTATGTTTTCAGTTCTCTGAATTGTGTTTTATTCAGCCTAAACTCTACAGATCTATTATTGAAGATGTGATTGAAGGTGTCTGGGAACTCTTTGCAGAAGAAGGTGTGGAGGAACAGGTCTTGAAAGACTTGAAGCAGGTTTGTTGGATAATGATAAATAAAAGAAACAATCTTTTTCTTGGGATATCTTCTTCTATCTGTCTTTATTTTTGTAAGGCCCCATAGGATACAGGCTACCTTCCATCAAAATCAATGGGAGATACACATATCTTCCGAAACATGAATTGGACTCCATGGAGTCCAAACCTGGTAATTATTCTTAACATTCTGCTGTTAAATGATTTCTTAGATGCAACCATTCAGTTTTCAGGATTATCCTGAATAGTTAAAGTGCCTGAAAAGTTTAAATATATTCATGGATGAAAACTGATTTTGGCAACTTAATAATTGTTTCTTATTAACATCTTTTTCGCAGGTTTGGGAAGCTAAGGTGACTCAGTCTAAAGCGACAGAAGGCTTCTTCAAACATAGCCACTGTTCACCCCAGTTCACCTTGCAGTTGCCACACAACTTACATCGCACACTGCAGACATCAACAGGTTGGATATTATTTGTGAGAGGCCAACAGTTGCAATTTAACAGTAGTTCAATGTTTCAATAACCTTTTCATTTGAATTGTGCGTGATAGGCCAAATTCTGCTCTCTTTTACTTTGGTGTAGATCTAGAGTGACAGAGAAGCAGAATTTGGCCCACTAAGGGACAAATCCTGTTCTGGCACACTAATGTAAATCCAGATACTTGAGTTCAGTAGAGCTACTTCAGATTTGCACTGATGCACATGAGATCAGAATTGTAGCCCTCTGTTCTCTAGGCCAGAAGTATAACACTAAAATTTGTAGGTTTAAAAAAAAACCATGGAATAATTCTAATTCAGTTTTTGTTTTTTAATAGATTCTTCCAGTGTTGAATAATTCAAACTAAAAAGAGGTACTTTGTAGGGCTGTCAAGCGATTAAAAAAATTAATTGCGTGATTAAACAATAATAGAATACCACTTTGTTAGTCTCTAAGGTGCCACAAGTACTCCTTTTCTTTTTGCGAATACAGACTAACATGGCTGCTACTATGAAACCATTTTATTTAAATATTTTTGGATGTTTTCTACATTTTCAAATATATTTATTTCAATTACAACACAGAGTACATAGTGTACAGTATACACAGAGTACATAGTGTACAGTACATAGTGTACAGTATCACTTTATATTTATTTTTGATTACAAATATTTGCACTGTAAAAAAACCCAACAAACAGAAATGGTATTTTTCAATTCACATAATACAAGTACTGTAGTGCAATTGCTTTATCATGAAAGTTGAACTTACAAATATAGAATTATGCACAAAAAAACTGCATTCAAAAATAACAAATGTAAAATTTTAGAGCCTACAGGTCCACTCAGTCCTACTTCTTCTTAAGCTAATCGCTCAGACAAACAAGTTTGGTTACATTTGCAGGAAATAATACTGCCTGGTTCTTGTTTATAATGTCACCTGATAGCCAGAACAGGCATTCTCATGGCACTGTTATAACCGGAATCGCAAGATATTTACGTGCCAGATGCACTAAATAGTCATATGTCGTTTTGTGCTTCAACCACCATTCCAGGGGACATGTGTCTTTGTGGATGACGGGTTCTGCTCGATAAGAATCCAAAGCAGTGCAGACTGACACTTTAATTTTCATTATCTGAGTCAGATGTCACCAGCACAAGGTTGATTTTCTTTTTTGGTGTTTCGGGTTCTGTAGTTTCCACACTGGAGTGTAAGACTTCTGAAAGCATGCTCTACATCTAGACCATATCAGATTTTGGAAGGCACTTCAGATTCTTAAATCTTGGGTCGAGTGCTATAGCTATCTTTAGAAATCTCACATTGGTACCTTCTTGCGTTTTGTGAAATCTGCAGTGAAAGTGTTCTTAAAATGAACGTGTGTTGGGTCATCATCCGAGACTGCTATAACATGAACTATATGGCAGAATGCATATAGCAGAGCAGGGGACATACAATTCTGCCCCAAGGAGTTCAGTCACAAATTTAATTAACACATTATTTTTTTAACGAGCATCATCAGCATGAAAGCATGTCCTCTGGAATGGTGGCCGAAGCATGAAGGAGAATATGAATGTTTAGTGTATCTGGCACGTAAATACCTTGCAATGCTGGCTACAAAAGTGCCATGCAAACGCCTGTTCTCACTCTCTGGTGATGTAGATAAGAAGTGGGCAGCATTATCTCCAGTAAATGTAAACATACTTGTTTGTCTTAGTAATTGGCTGAACAAGAAGTAGGACTGAGTGGACTTGTAGGCTCTGAAGTTTTACTTTTTTTTTTTTTGAGTGCACTTATGTAACAAGAATCTACATTTGTAAGTTGCACTTTCACGATAAAGAGATTGCATTACAGTACTTGTATGAGGTGAATATACTATTTCTTTTGTGTATCATTTTTACAGTGCAAATATTTGTAATAAAAATAATATACACTTTGATTTGTTACAACACAGAATATAATATGTATGAAAATGTAGAAAAAAATCCAAAATATTTAATACATTTCAATTGGTATTCTATTGTTTAACAGTGCGATTAAAACTGCAATTAATCATGATTGATTTTTTTTAATTGCGGTTAATTTTTTTGAGTTAATCGCGTGAGTTAACTGCAATTAATCAACAGCTCTAGCATTTTGTTTTAGGACCAGATCTTAGTCCTTTAAGTCCTTTTGCACCATTCTGGTGGTTCCAAGAGTACTTAAAGCTGCCTAGATCAGCAACTGAGGGGTCCCCTACTGTGAGAGAGTATTGACAGTAGAGACAGGGATCCAGTGGAAAAAATAGTATGTGAACGTGTAAGTCAAGATTGTATCATCATGTATACGCACAAGTGACCAATTTAAAGGTTGAATGGGAAACTTTGATTCTGGTATTTCCTAATTTTTTGACAGGTTTCAGAGTAACAGCCGTGTTAGTCTGTCTTTGCAAAAAGAAAAGGAGTACTTGTGGCACCTTAGAGACTAACCAATTTATTTGAGCATGAGCTTTCGTGAGCTACAGCTCATTTCATCGGATGCATACCGTGGAAACTGCAGTAGACATTATATACACACAGAGACCATGAAACAATACCCCCTCCCACCCCACTGTCCTGCTGGTAATAGCTTATCTAAAGTGATCATCAAGTTGGGCCATTTCCAGCACAAATCCAGGTTTTCTCACCCTCCACCCCCCCCCCCCACAAACTCACTCTCCTGCTGGTAATAGCCCATCCAAAGTGACCACTCTCTTCACAATGTGTATGATAGTCAAGGTGGGCCATTTCCAGCATAAATCCAGGTTTTCTCACCCCCCCACCCCCATACACACACAAACTCACTCTCCTGCTGGTAATAGCTCATCCAAAGTGACCACTCTCCCTACAATGTGCATAGTAATCAAGGTGGGTCATTTCCAGCACAGATCTAGGCTTTCTCACCCCCCCCCCCCCCAGGGGAACACACACACACACACACACACAAACTCACTCTCCTGCTGGCAATCCGATGAAGTGAGCTGTAGCTCACGAAAGCTCATGCTCAAATAAATTGGTTAGTCTCTAAGGTGCCACAAGTACTCCTTTTCTAATTTTTTGAGTGTTTGATCATGTAACCTTAATGTTTTATTAATGTTTTTAGATGTAATAATAAATATATAGGGATATAGTACTCCTGGACATTGAGTCCTGTCCCCAATGAGTTGCAGGCAACTTCATTTTACAATCCTTTTTATAAATGTATCAATTTATATATGCAAAGTATAGAGGCATTATTTATTTAACCTGGCCCAAGGGGATCGACTTCTAGATTCACTCACTATTGGAAGCATTGTCTTCTAACTTTTCCTGTAGAGGTGGGAAATACCTAGGGTAGAACAGGCTCCATTAAAGGTAACACAACTGTAAAAATGTATGGACTCTGTTTATGCTTTGAGGAGGATTTTCAAAAGTGATCAGCAGTGGTCTAATTCTGTTCCTTTTGTAATCAGAGTGTTTTACCATTGACTATAATGGGAGCAGATAAACCAATGCTGAGTGCTCTTAAAAATCCCATCCTGCTTCTGCTGCTAGCACCACTGGAGCTCCACCAGTGCAGAAAATTGCTTACTAATTTTTCTAGTGTTGACAATGCAGTACATTCGATATGTTTATTCAGTCAGGTTAAAATGGTGGTGTAATAAATGGAAATGCCAAACTTAATTTCTACAGTGCAACTCAAAAAACATATCTTTAAATTTAACTCTTCAGTCTGCTTAACTCAGCGAGGTCTTGTGAATAACAGTACTTATAAATATTCTAGATTTATAAATTTCCAAAGTATAACAAAGACTTGCTGAAATATTAAATAATGGCAAATGTATTCAGCAGTGTTCAGGATTGTTCGCTTAAAACATATTTATCACTCTAATACCAGATATAAAGTAATCTGTCTTGTCTTCAATGTAGTTTATGTTGACAGAAGCTACAATTTTCAGAGTAGCAGCCGTGTTAGTCTGTATTCGCAAAAAGAAAAGGAGTACTTGTGGCACCTTAGAGACTAACCAATTTATTTGAGCATAAGCTTTCGTGAGCTACAGCCCACTTCATCGGATGCATTCAGTAGAAAGTACAGTGGGAAGATTTATATACACAGAGAACATGAAACAATGGGTGTTACCATACACACTGTAACGAGAGTGATAACTTAAGGTGAGCTATTACCAGCAGGAGAGCAGGGGGGAAATAACCTTTTGTAGTGATAATCAAGGTGGGCCATTTCCTGCAGTTTACAAGAAAGTCGGAGGAACAGTGGGGGGTGTGGGGGGGAAATAAACATGGGGAAATAGTTTTACTTTTTGTAATGACCCATCCACTCCCAGTCTTTATTCAAGCCTAAGTTAATTGTATCCAGTTTGCAAATGAATTCCAATTCAGCAGTCTCTCGTTGGAGTCTGTTTTTGAAGTTTTTTTGTTGAAGAATTGCAACTTTTAGGTCTGTAATCGAGTGACCAAAGAGATTGAAGTGTTCTCCGACTGGTTTTTTGAATGTTATAATTCTTGACGTCTCATTTGTGTCCATTTATTCTTTTACGTGGAGATTGTCCAGTTTGACCAATGTACATGGCAGAGGGGCATTGCTGGCACATGATGGCATATATCACATTGGTAGATGTGCAGGTGAACAAGCCTCTGATAGTGTGGCTGATGTGATTAGGCCCTATGATGGTCCCCTTAATATATATGTGGACACAGTTGGCAATGGGCTTTGTTGCAAGGATAGGTTCCTGGGTTAGTGGTTCTGTTGTGTGGTGTGTGGTTGCTGGTGAGTATTTGCTTCAGGTTGGGGGGCTGTCTGTAAGCAAGGACTGGCCTGTCTCCCAAGATTCTGTGAGAGTGATGGGTCATCCTTCAGGATAGGTTGTAGATCCTTGATGATGTGCTGGAGAGGTTTTAGTTGGGGGCTGAAGGTGATGGCTAGTGGCATTCCGTTATTTTCTTTGTTGGGCCTGTCCTGTAGTAGGTGACTTCTGGGTACTCTCCTGGCTCTATCAATCTGTTTCTTCACTTCCACAGATGGGTATTGTAGTTGTAAGAATGCTTGATAGAGATCTTGTAGGTGTTTGTCTCTGTCTGAGGGGTTGGAGCAAATGCAGTTGTATTGTAGAGCTTGGCTGTAGACAATGGATCATGTGGTGTGGTCAGGGTGAAAGCTGGAGGCATGTAGGTAGGAATAGCGGTCAGTAGGTTTCCGGTATAGGGTGGTGTTTATGTGACCATCGCTTATTAGCACCGTAGTGTCCAGGAAGCGGATCTCTTGTGTGGACTGGTCCACGCTGAGGTTGATGGTGGGATGGAAATTGTTGAAATCATGGTGGAATTCCTCAAGGGCTTCTTTTCCATGGATCCAGATGATGAAGATTTCTTCAATGTAGCGCAAGTAGAGTAGGGGCATTAGGGAACGAGAGCTGAGGAAGCATTGTTCTAAGTCAGCCATAAAAATGTTGGCATGCTGTGGGGCCATGCGGGTACCCATAGCAGTGCCACTGATTTGAAGGTATACATTGTCCCCAAATGTGAAATAGTTATGGGTGAGGACAAAGTCACAAAGTTCAGCCACCAGGTTTGCTGTGACATTATCGGGGATACTGTTCCTGATGGCTTGTAGACCATCTTTGTGTGGAATGTTGGTGTAGAGGGCTTCTACGTCCATAGCGGCCAGGATGGTGTTTTCAGGAAGATCACCGATGGATTGTAGTTTCCTCAGGAAGTCAGTGGTGTCTCGAAGATAGCTGGGAGTGCTGGTAGCGTAGGGCCTGAGGAGGGAGTCTACATAGCCAGACAATCCTGCTGTCAGGGTGCCAATGCGTGAGATGATGGGGTGTCTAGGATTTCCAGGTTTATGGATCTTGGGTAGCAGATAGAATACCCCAGGGCAGGGTTCCGGGCAGTTATGACCAGCCAAAATCTTAACAACGGGTTCCCTCCTCACCCCACGAGGGGGTCATTGCCCACCCCCGCCCCCTGGGACTCCTGCCCCATCCAACCCCCCCGCGTTCCTTGACGCGTCCCCCAGGACCCCTGCCCCATCCACCTCTGTCCCCTGACTGCCCCCAGTACCGTGCGGGAGGGTCTCATGGGCCACTGTAGTGGTTGCCCACCCCACCCCTAAGAGCCAGAGGCACCAGCTGCGGGGGTGAGGTGGGGAGTACCTGGAGCACCCACAGGGAAAATTTGGTGGGTGCAGAGCACCCATTGGCAGCTCCCTGCCCGGCCCCAGCTCACCTCCGCTCCGCCTCCTTCCCTGAACGCAGCGCCCTGCTCTGCTTCTCCGTGACCCCCCCGCCCCCGGCTTCCCGCGAATCAGCTGTTCGGCTGGAAGCCGGGGAGGACTGAGAAGCAGGCCACGGCTTCCCACTCAGGCCGAGGGAGGCGGAGGTGAGCTGGGGCGGGGAGCGGTTCCCTTGTGCGCCCCCCCCCCTCCCGGGTTACCAGCTGCGGCGTGGGCGGCCCTCGTGGAACAACCGGTTCTAAAAGGGCTTCTAAATTTAACAACGGGTTCTTGCGAACCAGCTCCAGCTCACCACTGGTTCCAGGGATGTGTCTGTGCAGATTTGTTCTTGTTCTTTTTCAAGGAGTTTCTTGAGCAAATGGTATAGTTTCTTTTGGTAACCCTCAGTGGGATCAGAGGGTAATGGCTTGTAGAAAGTGGTGTTGGAGAGCTGCCTAGCAGCCTCTTGTTCATAGTCCGACCTATTCATGATGACGACAGCACCTCCTTTGTCAGCCTTTTTGATTATGATGTCAGAGTTGTTTCTGAGGCTGTGGATGGCATTGTGTTCTGCACGGCTGAGGTTATGGGGCAAGTGATGGGGCAAGAAGCTACAATGTGTATGAAATTGAATGCTTATTCTTTGGTGTGCATATTTCAGTGTATCTTATTGTTTCTGTGTAGCTTCTTTAGTCATCCCTACTGGCAGAGGTATTCAACAATTCACAACAGCAGACCTGGTATGTAATTTTAATGCTATTTTATGTCTAACTTGACAATATTTAACACTCTAAATGAAAAAGTTAAGGCTCTTTGCATGTGTTAAAGGACTTAGTGGGAGGCGGAAGTGAAATATTTCAGTATCTACGTGCTCTAGATCGGGGTGGGCAGGATCCAGCCCATCAGGGCTTTGGATCCGGCCCACGGGATTGGCACCCCCCGTGGTGCCATGGGGTTAAGGTGGGCTCCCTGCCTGCCCTGGCCCCGCGTCGCTCCCGAGGCGGCCGGCACCAGGTCCCTGCTGCCCCGGGGGGGCAGAGGTCTCTGTGCGCCGCCCTCACCTGCAGGCACCGCCCCCTGCAGCTCCCATTGGCCGCCTCTACCCCAGAGCTGCTGAAGGTAAGCAGCGCCGGGCCGGAGCCCGCACCCCAACCCCTTGCTCTGAGCCCTCTCCTGCATTCCCTCCTGCACCCCAACCCCCTGCCCTGAGTCCCCTCGTACACCCCACACCCCCTCCTGCGCCCCAATCCCTTGCCCTGAGACCTTTCCTGCACCAGCCCCCCTCTCCGCACCCTCTGCCCCAGCCCTACATTCATGGCTCTGCATGCAATTTCCCCACCCAGCTGTGGCCCACGGGCCAAAAAAATTTGCCCACCCCTGCTCTAGATAGCACGTGGGTAATTTTCAGTGCCTAATAGTACTTCTGATCATTTATTTTGTGCCTTACATGATGTACAGTAGACAAGAGGGAGGAGTCTTTGCTGGGTGTGTGCATTCAACATCCACAGAATCTAAGTGTTCATTTAAAAATTAAAAAAAAACCCATAAAATTTAGTCCTTATGGTTGTGATTAAAATCTTTCCAATCTACCTGTCTGCAGAGACCGCTTCAGGGCAACCACCATTGCCAGAGGAGTAAAGGGGAGATGGGTGTTCCTGGCTGCTCTGCTATTAGAGCAACTGTTGAAAGTTAGTGGAAGGGATGCTTCCAGTGGAGTGACACCCTGTGAAGCAGGGAGCCCTGGAAACAGGCTCAGCTGCTCTAGTAGAGGGCTTTGTGGATGTGCATTGTGGTGGGGGGACAAGTTGATTTATTTGGGTGGTGGTAGGGCTGCCTCGTACTGCTAATATTGAAATGTAGGAGGCTGGATATTATGGGGGGAACGTAGCATACTGGTGCTTGAGGTGCAGAGTGAGGGACTGCAAGGAGTTTTCCCTAGAGAAGAAATAGGAGCTGGAAAGGGAAGGGGCATATTGGGCAGGGAGCATGTAAATAGGACACTTCATTAAGCACTTCCTTACAAAACACTGCTCACCTTGCTGTAGCCTAAGGGGCAAAACCATTTTTCAGTAGGGATGATCATGTAACTTAGATTTCTTGAGCTTCATTTTGCAAGTGTGACTGCTAGGGCCTCAAAGGATAGGGCACGGAATGCAACTTAATTTCCCTAGTAAATCTGCTGTGTGTCTAGGATGCTTCACGAACCGGTGCAACTTTGACTCTCCCTTCGGGTATTGCTTATCCTATCCATGTACCTGCTGGAGTAACGCTACAGACTGCATCTGGTAAGATTAAGAAAAGCTGATCGCAAACACCAGTTATAGTACGTAGACTGCATTGACCTGAATTTATGGGCGTTTATTATGGCTCGCCAATGATCTGACCAGAAGATATTTAGGTTCTTTTCCCAATTCAGGCTACAGGGTGAGAACATGGAGTTTGACGTTGTGAGAGGACCCTCGGGTTGTATGGCAAAGACACTTACACTGAGGACAATACCAAATTGTTAAGATCTTTATTAAAATGAAGGAAAGAATAATAAACCATATAAAACACAGAGTCACAAAGAAGTAATACAATTCTATGACCCCTGGTGGTAACATCCCTATTTTAAAAGACTACTTAAACTAGCATACTCACATCCTTCCCTGAAGACCTGGTGGTGGAGACAGAAGACCAGCCTCGTCTCTGGCATGCCCGATGAATTTGATGGTCCAGGCTTCCCAAGTTGGTAGGGATTAGGTTCGAGTGTTGAGTAGCTAAGCTATATTGCAAAGCTGAGCTGATAGCTTTATAGAAGATAGGAAAGAGCAACCCTCCTGCTTGGTTGTTTGCCCTCTTATAGGGTCCTGGCACTCCCTTAATCAAGGCCCAACCATGCCCAAATCTTATTTCCTCACCGAGATAAATCTTTGGGTACACTTACTCTGTAGAGTATTAGGATATAGATGTTCAGGCCTGTCTGTAAAGGCCTATACTCTAAGAATTTAGGTGTATTCTTATCACTTGGCTAGTTCTAGAGGTATAAAAGAGAGAATCAAAATCACTGTCTGACTGTATAAGGCCTTTTTTCACTGTGACAGTCTGACGCCCTGTTCTTAGGCTGAGATCTCTGGCTAAGCAACAGAGGCAGCCATAGGCTGGGAAGCGACCGGTCACATCCTCACATTCCAAACTAGTCACATTGAAATAAGGTGCTGTTAGGAATACAGTCCTGTCCTGATAATGCCTATCGCCTCCAGAGAAAGGGAAGTGCCTAGAAAATGTAAAAGGAAACTTAGTTTGATAGCATCCTGTCTGGCAAGAACTCACTTATCAATAGCTGGGATGTGAAATCCTCACTTCTGTATTGTTCTATCACTGTAGTCCCCATTTCCCCATTGTTTGTCTGTATAATCTCTGTCTGGTTCTGTGATTGTTTCTGTCTGCTGTATAATTAATTTTGCTGGGTGTAAACTAATCAAGGTGGTGGGATATAATTGGTTAAATAATCATGTTACAATATGTTAGGATTGGTTAGTTAAATTTCAGTAAAATGATTGGTTAAGGTATCATAGAATCATAGATAAGGTATCATAGTTAAGGTATAGCTAAGCAGAACTCAAGTTTTACTCTATAGTCTACAGTCAGTCAGGAAGTGGCTGGGTGTGTGGGGAGGTGGGGGAAATGGAAATGGGAATGGGGGTGAGGAAATTGGAATCATGTTTAGCTAAGGGCAGGAATGGGAACTGGGCCACAGGTAAGGTTCTGTGGTGTCAGAGCTGGGAAGGGGGACACTAAGGAAGGAAACTGGAATCATGCTTGCTGGAAGTTCACCCCAGTAAACATCAAATTGTTTGCACCTTTGGACTTTGGGAATTGTTGCTCTCTGTTCATGCGAAAAGGACCAGGGAAGTAAGTGGGTGAAGGAATAAGCCCCCTAACATAGAGTAACATATTATGACATATATTCATACATATTAATATTGATTATCTCATTCCCGAAACCATTACCCTTGGCCTAACTTATTACTTCCTTGTTCTGTGGTGTACCTTGCGGTTACCAGTCTGTTCTAGATCTATGGTAAAGATATTCAGTTCTTTGTTTGGTTCCCCATTCAGTTCCCCAAAGTCAAAAGGGGTAACCAGTAGGCCATTTATCTATGCCAAAGGTTACAAACACTCATACTGACTTGCTCTTGCTAATCACACAGGATACAGGCCTGTAGGTTCCTTGCATTACAGCCAACTATTATGAATAACATATACTGGAATTCAGCATAAACAAAACCCAAGCAAATAATATAATCAGTCAAACCAATGAAGGAAACACATTATGCAATATAGCAAGCTAGCAAACTGACTTTATGGGCTATAACTGTGTACAGATCTCAAAAGACTATCAGAAGTGCATGGGGTGTAAACTGGATGCTAGAGTAAAGCATAGGTGGATGAAACAAATTATCCTCTGGTCTTTTACTCTTTATGAACCTGTAGCTGCTTATAAAGTGACTGCTATTGACCAGTTACAGGGTCTCTGTTAAATCTGCAGCATGTAATAGTGCACCCCTGCAATGTTATTTAACATCATTCCCAGGTGGTGCCATTCTCTTTGTTATACTGCTCCTGCTGTAGATTCTCCTGTGTCAGCCCAGATGTGGGCATGTCCTCCTCCTGATTGAGGGAGATGTGGAAAGCCAAGTAGTCTATCCAGTCTCCAATAGGTCAAGACAGATTCTGCCTTGTCAGGGTGGATTTTCCTTAACTGCTTTGTTTTGATCAATTCCCTCCATCCCCAGTCCCCACCCTTTTCTTTCTGATAGGGTTACATAGTATAGCCTAGAAGGCTGTGTGGAGAAATTAACCCTCTCCTTGCACTCACCAGAGCACTTTGAAGGGAAGGCAACCCTCAGTGGTGTAACCATGGGTATAGTTTGTGGGGGGGAGGAGGGGCATTGTCCCCCCAAACTGCAACTCTTGGGCAGGTGTGGAATTTGCTCCCCCCTCCTCCCCCCGCCTTGCAGCCCCATTGGCCTGACTGGAGCTGTCTCCCCAAATATAAGTCCATCTACACCAATTGGTGTAACCACTTTTCTCTTCCTCCATCAGATCTACCTATGTGTATTGAGTCCTATCTATTGACTTTGATGATACCCATACATTTTACCACTTCAGCCCTTTGGAAAACTTACTAAATAGCCCACCAGTAAGGAAAAATATATTGGTAGTTCAGCCTCTAAGCCCAGGTGCTGAGATTCTTAGCGGAGCACTCTTTCCAAACACAGCTGGAAGTGGTGGTGGTTCTGTCTCCTGCCTCAGGCTATGTCTAAATATAAAATGCTAGTGGCGCAGCTGCACTGCTTTTGCACTTTAATGTAGACACTACTTATGCTGATGGGAGGGCTTCTCCCCTCAGCATAGTAATCCATCTCCCTGAGAGGTGGTAGCTAGGTTGATGGAAGAATTCTTCTGTCTACCTAGTACTGTCTACATCAGGTGTTAGGCTGGTGTAGCTATATCATTTAGGGTGCAGATTTTTCACATCCCTGAGAGATGGCTATACTGATGTAAATTCCTAGTGTAGACCAAGCCTTACTCTCTAGATAGCGTGTGTTTGATTAGCTTGAAGCCCCCAGCTGTGTTCCCTGTAAACTGTGCGCTTGGGCGGCCTCGCAGGAGATATTCAGATGCTGCCCAGCCAATTAGCAGGGCGCGCACAGCCAGCAGCTGTGTTCAGGTGCCCCTCCCCACATGTTGCCCCATCCTGCAGCTGCTCTCTGTACCCTCCTGCTGGCTGTGCAGAGCGGGGCAGGGTGTGCGGGTGGGAGGAGGGTGCTGATGTCAGGGTGTCCCCCAACCCTGTACCCCATCTCTACAGAGCAGAGCAGAGGGGACAGCTTGGCTCAGGAGGACTTGGAGCTGCTAGGAGACTGAGTGCCCTTAAAGACAGGTTTCAAAGGAGCAGCCATGTTAGTCTGTATTCGCAAAAAGAAAAGGAGTACTTGTGGCACCTTAGAGACTAACAAATTTATCTGAGCATAAGCTGTATTTTCCACTGAATGCATCCGATGAAGCGAGCTGTAGCTCACGAAAGCTTATGCTCAAATAAATGTTAGCTTCTTAAAGAGACAGTGCACTTTTTGAGATTTAGCCAGCTCATAGTCTGTCTCTCTCCTTTCCCCCCCTCCGTCCCCCCCCCCCACTCCATTTCTGCAGAGCAGGGGAGGGGAGACAACAGAGCTCAGAACAGAGCAGGAGAGCTTTCAGTGAGCGTCTTAAAGAGACAGCGCATGACTTTCCCCAGCAGCCAGCACACACACACTGTCTGTGTGTGTGTCTCTCTTACATACATACTGTCCCTGTGTTTGTGTCTTTGTCACTCGCACAGAAGCTCTCTCTCTCACACACACACTCACCTCCCAACTCATACTTGTATTATTGTTGGTATTTCCTGCAATGCACATATATTCTCTATAATTTTATTCTTTCAAAGTGTGTTATTTTAATGTTTTGACTGGTCTATGCAATTTCATAATTTTCATTTCTCTTACACTTAAATTTAATGATTTGAGAAGTGAGTTCTAAAATGCCTAAATTGTCCAGTCTGGCATAATTACCCCCATGGTAACTTTTTAAAAATATATATTACATCTAGGTTTTTTGTTTCTACTGGTGGTGCACATCCACACATACCTTGGTGCACATAACAAAATTTATTCCACACATGGATGGAAAAAATTAGAGGAAACATTGCCCCCTGCCCTTGTGCTGCTGTAAAATAGGAGCCTTTTGATGATTGTTTTGTATGATGATTTCATACTGTTTTAAGGGCAATGTAGACAGTATAACTGAATTAAGTTGGGAATAGGCAGTTCTGGCATCTGAATTCTAACACTGATAACAGTAGGTCAGCATCAGCTTAACTCCCAACAGGTAGCTTTAATAATCCACTGTTAATACTTCTCTCTATAGGGCACCTCTATAAGGTAAATATGCCTGTTATGGTTACACAGGCCCCAGGAGGTACCAGTATTCTGCAGCATCCTATTCAGCAAATATTTCAGCAGCTTGGGCAGCCTTCAGTACTGCAGGCCAGTATTGCCACTGTTGCACAGGTGAATGCGTCTTCTGTTCAGGCAACTGCTGAAAGACTACAAACCCAGGAAGCCCCACTCCAGCAGCCCACTGTACTGCAACAAAGGGGAGTGGAAACAAAACACTTGGAAAACTCTGCAAATGCTACTCTATTACAGCAACCTACTAGGAGTCAACAGCAAGTTACAAGTAATACAATTTTAAATCATCAGGCAAACTCAACAGAAAAATTCCAATACACCAACCTTCAAACAGCTGTGTTTACTTCAAAATCCTCTGAAATGGATTCTACCACTGAACCAAACAGTTCATTCAGCCTAACTCAATGTGTGCAAGACCAGTTATCCACAGAGCTTCAAGATTCAGTACAGCAACAGGTGTCTGATGATATCATTGAGATGATTATTCTGGGCAATGGCTTGGATGCTAATACCCTTCTAAAACAGCAGGACAGCATTTCTGTCACTGAAGAGGTAGGACCATCATTGTTTAAAAGTTTGTAATGGACTTTAACTTGGTGAAAATAGTTGATGAAAGTAGATACTTATCTGAAGAATCAATATATTAAAGGGACACTATTAAAACAAATCTGTTTGTTACTAACAGCACTCTACATTTTAAAAAATGGAAAACTTCAAGAATGTAACTTATAAGCAAATCGCATACATTACACTTCACTCCATTTGGACAACACGAATGACCTATTCATTTTTACTTTTTGATTTTCATGCAAAAACATTGCTGAAATATTTAGGTTAAATGGGAATGTTCATACCAGTGACCTTTTTAAAAACTGCCATATCATTGTGACCTTGAAATCATAGGTCAGATCCAAGCCATGGTGGGCAAATTGCCTTTTGAATACAATTTGCTTAGCATATGAGGAGTTCCTGTCAGCCTATGTACTCACATTCAAAATCCACAAATTATATTGTGATGTGAGTGAAAATTTAAAAGTGTTTTTAATTGAAGGAAATACAATCATTATTCAACTAATCCTGTGCAAATAATTTGTATTAGATAACTGATTTCATGAGTGAGCCTCTTTTATAATTTATGGAATGTCCACAAGCAGATTGTGGTTTTCTTGAATTTCTTTGTTTGAACTGTCTAAATTGTGTACTCCATAGATTTATTACAAATATTTTAAATTCAAGCTGCTTAGTTGTGATTTGATCATGTAAGCCATGTAGTGTTGGTTTTATTCCTTGATCAGATGAAAGCAGAGGCTTTCCTGGTTAGAATGCTCCTGTGTGCAAATTTGAAATTTGCATTTGGCAACAACTGTTGCCAGGAAAACCCCAACCACTAAAATATTCAGAGTGCACAAATGTGGTCAAGGTAAATTCATTTAAAAATATGAATGAGGACTAATGGAGCACATTCTGCATTATTCAGCCAGCTCTAGATGGAACCTGGTTTTGAAACAAACTGATGTGGTCTGGAAAGTTTAGAAGAATGGTCAAAAAGAAGGATCCCAGGAGTACAGAATAATGCAATAATATTTCAATGTGGTATCTTAGAAGTGTGTGGGTTTTTAATCTTTATTACGGTGTTGAATTCTGTGGGACATCCTAAATGATTCTAGATGATTGAAGGCTTGGAGCCCCCCTTATTAAGCTCTTAGAGTCATTTAGTACTAATGATTATAAGCCCTATGCAACTGCGTTTTCAAAAATGAGTAATGTCTCAATTTTTGAGTGACCAACTTGTCACTATTTAAGGGTCCTGATTTTTCAGAAAATGCAGAGTACCTGTCCTCTGAAGATCAGGCTCCTATTAAGGTGTTTCATGTTGGGCTGTGAAAATTACTAGTTGTTTCTCAAAATCTTGGCCTTGGAATCCAGTTCTGGTATCACTGAAGGCTTCATTATTGTAAGAGTTCACAACCTGAATGGACAAAACTCCAAGCTTGGGTTTCATGGCTCATGTCAGCAGAACCCTTCAATAAACAATCTATATAATTATTACACAGAAAAACAAAAACTGTTATAAGAACATTATTAAGGGTGCAAAGTCAAGACTCCAAAGCCAGAATGAAGGTTGTATATTCTCAGCCTTTGTGCATATGCATTATGAGCATATGTGACCATGTAATTAAAAACTACTTTTTCTATAGCAGTGGTCTGTAAACTTTTTTGATCGCGCATCCCATTAGTAAAAATTTTTTGAGCATGCACCCCCAACATACGTATATTTATATAAATTATATACATGTACTACTGTACTAATATTATGTAAATGATAAAACGTACACAAAAAATAGAAATTAAAAAATGATGCGATAAAGATGAAATAAACAATATTTTTTTAAAAAATTATTTTATTAACAGTACAAAAACCCTTTTTGCTCTCATTATAAAAAATTATTAATAATATTTTGAGTGAGAGCAATGTGATTGAGTATGCTTTATTATTTTTGAAAATCTTGGTTTAACACTTTGATAGAGTGGGTGCTCAGGGTGGGGTTAGGGTTAGGGTCTGGGGGGGAGTTAGGATGTGGAAGGGTGCTCAGGGCTGGGGCAGGCAGGAGGTGCAGAGCACTTACCTGGGGCAGCTCCTGTTTGGTGCAGGTGGCTCTGTGCAGCGCAGCACCACCCCCATGGTCACGATTCTGGGAGCTGCCCCCCCTCCATGGCAGGCAGGGCTACCTGGAACGAGACCTTCTCCTATCAGCGTAGTTAATCCACCTCCCTGAAAGTCAGTAGCTCTGTCTACACTGAGGGGTAGGTCAGTAATAACTGTGTCACTCAGGGGTATGGATTTTTCACTTCTCTGAGCAATGTGGTTCTACTGATGTAAGTTGCTATTATAGACCAGTGGTTTTCAACCAGAGGTACACATACCCCTGGGGGTACGCAGAAGTCTTCCAGGGGATACTAGATATTTGCCTAGTTTTACAACAGACTATATAAAAAGCACTAGCGAAATCAGTACAAACTAAAATTTCATACAGACGATGACTTGTTTATACTGCTCTATATACTATACACTGAAATGGAAGTACAATATTTATATTCCAATTGATTTATTTTATAATTATATGGTAAAAATGAGCAAGTAAGCAATTTTTCAGTAATAGTGTGCTGTGACAATTTTTTGTATTTTTATGTCTGATTTTTGTAAGCAAGTAGTTTTTAAGTGAGCTGAAACTTGCGAGTACACAAGACAAATCAGACTCCTGAAAGGGGTACAGTAGTCTGGAAGCTTGAGAGCCACTGGTGTAGACCAAACTTAAGGCCACATCTACACTATAGACCTATATTGGTATCTCTCCACACCCCTGAGTGACCCAGTTATACTGACCCTCTGTGTAGAGAGCGCTCTATCAATGGAATAAGCTACGGCCTCTCAGGGAGGTGGATTAACTACGCTGACGGAAGAAGCTCTCCTGTTGGCATAGTAGCATCTTTACTAACGCACTTCAGCAATGCAGCTGCGCCGCTGTAGCTCTGTACGTGAAGACAAGCCCTAAGGTATTTGTTCCTGAACGTCATCAATGTTTTTGATGCACTGGATGCTTTGGTACCAAGGAATTGCCTATACATATACATCTGTTGTCGCCAGATGGTATTTTCTAATGGAAAAGTTGTCCGTCAGAAAATTTTCAATTAGTTGAAATTGAAATGTTCCACGGAGTGTTTTGTTTTTAACAAAACTTTATTTAGAAAAAAATTGAAACAAAGCATTTTGATGTTTTTATTTCAAAATGACTTTAATTAACAACTTTTTAAATTTTATCAGATATTAAAATATAGTAAACCCTAATTTAAAAATTATATAAAATTTGAAAAAATCAAATTAAAACAATGAGATTTTAACTAAATGAAAAATTTCAATTGACCTGACCAGATTATTTTTGGAAATTATATTTTGCAAGAAATTTTTGGCATTGTTACTTTTATTTATTCTGAATCAGAATTATTTTTTTCCAAAGGTCAGAATTTCCCTTAGAACAGAAATTCTGATTTTTGAACAGTTCTAATATCTATTTTTTTTAAAAGGGAAATTTGCTTTGCGTGTTAGAGACAGTATTTAAAAATCATGCCTAGAAAAATGGATTTCATATTATTGAACAAGTATTTGAAATGGGGTTCATTTCAGGAAAATGTATATATGACCAAATTTTCAAAAGTGCTCAGCACTCATAATTGGGGCTAGACTTTTTTTTTAAAAAGAGCTCTACTCCCATTTAAACATCTAAATAAGGTGACAAGTTTTTCAGTCTTTTAGTACCCAACAGATCTCCTAGAGAAGAATGGGTGTTGTAAAAAATCGGGCCTCTTGTAAGCTCTCATTGAACCTTCTTATTCCTGTCAGATGGAACCTACTGTACTGATGGAATCTGACATACGGACAGAAAAGGATATCTGCAGAGACATTGAAGGGATCATTCAGCTAGATGGAATTGATGATGTTTTTCCTAAGGAGGAAATAGAAAGTACAAGAGATGTGGAAGAGAATGAATTTATTGGTATTATTGATGCAGAGGATCTGAAAGTGTTGGAGGAGGAGGAGGAGGAAGATGAAGAAGTTGACAGTATTTCAAATGCTGAATCCAACAGCAGCAGTGATACTGAAGAGCCTGAAATAGACATAATTGAGGAGGTAATTAGTTTAAACATTCTAAAGCAAGCCAGAGTAATGTGCCTATCTGCATGTTTGGTTGTTTAGATCCAGAATATCCACTGGTAGATTGAGCAGAATACATGGTTAACCTGTGTTTTCAGAGCAGAATGTAATAGATATGGGGTGGTTTGAGAGCTTCTTGGGCAGATCATAAAAATAGGAGGAGTTGCTCTGATATCTGTTGCTTATTGGATGAATTAACATGTTTTTAATTACCAAAATTTGAGTCTACAAGTGAAATTTCGGCTTCACTGAAATCAAAGGGTCTTTTGCCATTGGTTTAAGTAGGGTCAGGATTTCATCCTGGGCCTCTATCCTGGGAAGCAGTGACTCTGGGAAAATATTTTGGGGTCATGGTAAATAATCATCTGAACATAAGTTCCCAGTGCAACACTGGGGCCAAAAGGGCTAATGTGATCCTTGGATGTATAAATGGGGGAATATAGAGTTTATATTAACTCTTTTTGGCACTAATACGACTGCTATGGTATTCTGATACCAACAATTAAAGTAGTATATTGATAAATTGGAGCAGGTTCAGCTAAGAGCCTCGAATTATTAAAGAATTGGAAAACATATCTTTATAGTAATAGACTCCTGGAGCTCAATCTGTTATCTTAACCAAGAAAAGGTTAAGGGATGACTTGATCACAGTCTGTAAGTACTTATGTGGGAAACAAAATTTGATAATAGCCTTTCGATCTAGTATACGAGGCTATAACAAGATCCAATGGCTGGAGATTAAATCTAGACAAATTCAGACTGGAATTAACAGTGAGGGTAATTAATCATTTAATTTAACAAGGGCTGTAGTGGATTCTCCATCACTCAAAATCTTTAGATCAAGACTGGATGTTTAAAAAAGAAATGCTCAAATTCAAACAGGAATTAATTCAGCCAAGTTCTATGGCCTGCGTTACACAGGATGCCACATTAGATCAGGGGTTCTCAAACTGGGGGTCGGGACCCCTGAGGGGGTTATGAGGTTATTACATGGGGTGTCACAATCTGTCAGTCTCCACTCCAAACCATGCTTTGCCTCCAGCATTTATAATGGTGGTAAATTAAAAACACTTTTAATATATGTATAAGGGGGGTTGCACTCAGAGGCTTGCTGTGTGAAAGGGGTCACCAGAACAAAAGTTTGAGAACCACTGCACTGGATAATCACAATAGTCCCTTCTGGCCTTATAATCTATGAGTCCGAGTTTCCACTGCTTCTAAAACACTAAACAAGATTGGGAGGGGGAATCAGGCAGTGCATGCTGCAGGTTGTCTGTTTCCCAGGAGACAGAGGACAGCTGAGGAATGCTTAGTCACAGAACAACTATATGTATTATATGACTTTTCTCCTTGAATCACCTTTCAGAGAGTTCTGCCTCCCGACAAATAGAAGTTGGTTTAGCATTCCAATTTCTGGGAGAGAAAGTGGAGTTAACTTTGTCAGCTTTGAGTGTTACTTGTAATTATAAATCTTAGTCATTTTTTGGGAATATCAGTGTGAAGAAATGTCTTGTGCATAATGTCTTGTGTTACGTCAAATATATTAGAATTTAAAAAAAGACAATAAGTAATGGTGTTTAAATGTGGTGACCTTTACTCTCCAGGACCCTTTAAATTCCGGTGATGATGTCAGTGAGCAGGACACACCAGACTTGTTTGATACAGATAACGTTATAGTTTGTCAGTATGACAAGGTACAGTATATAGCCCTGTTTTGTCCTTAAATATTCCAGAAAGTTTAAACGGTAATTTTAGTAAGAATTATTTTTGGGGATGGGTGTATGGAGAATATCAGTTCTTTCATCAATATTTTAAATAATTTTATCATCTGTTCGTTGAAATGCACACAAAAAAACAAAAGAATGTAAACTTATTTGCACTATTGTGTAGAAATTCATCTACAGTTTTCCTGTAAAAGGAGAAACTTCTTACAAGGGCTGTCAAAGGAGAAGGATTTCAAATCTAACATCATAAAGTGCAAAATAAAGTCGTGTGTGTGTGTTGCCTTCCTGCTTTCTGTTCCTGTTTTGTTTCTTGCTCCCTGAACTCAGTGCTGCTGTTCCTATTTAAGGATGCGTGCGTGTGAACGTGTAGCCTTGGGGGTGTGCAGCTACTCAGGGCAGGCTGCTACATACCTGCTCTTTGGACTGTTATGGTTTTTGTTCAGATTGTTGCTGACCTAACTTGTCCTTGGTTATTACAAGTTTTCACTGACAACTTACCTGTGTGTTCTGCTTTGTGGTGTGGTGATGGTCTTGCGTTGTTTTTTGTGGTTTGGGATTACTGTTCTGCAGCGCATCAGAGTGTAATGGGTCCCAATCCTGCAAACACATGCACATCCTTAAATTTAGTGAGATTAATAATCCCAGTGACTTCAATAAAACTACTCATGAGAAAAGCTAAGTATGGATTGGGGCCTTTGAATGAGCAATAAGAAGAAGGGAAGTGTATGCTTCCTTATCTGGTAGTAAAATATTCCTAAAAGGATTTTAAAAACGTTTACCACAAATCCATCTTTTAAAATAAGCAAAGCAATTAGTTCTTAATGAAGACAAATGGCCTGTCCTGTGTTAGTGTTCAAAATAAAGTTCTTTCTGAGCTATTAGAGGTCAAACAAAACCTTTGGAACTCAGGTTTTTTTTGGTTTTGTGTACCTGAAACTCAAACTGGAAAACCAGACTTTGTTAGAATTACATCTTATCTTGAAATCATGGAAAGTTTCAGCCTCAACAAATTTTATTTTTGTCAAATATGTGGCTTTTGGAAATAGAGCCTACATTTTCCAAAGTGATTACTGATTTTAGGTGCCCAACTTGAAATGTCTTAAAGGAATCTCAGATTTAGAAAGCGATGAGCACTTGATCTTGGAAAATCAGGCCATTTAAGGTGTGACAAGTTGGGCACCAAAATCACTAGTCACCTCTGGAAAATTTAGGTGGTCAGAGTTTGCATATAGAAAGCTCATCTGAATCTGAACTACATTATTTGTATTGTAATGCTATGATATTTCTCCCTAAGATACTTAATAATACTGTAAGTGCTGGACTTTTGAAACATTCCTCTCTAAAATTAAGATTTTGTATGGATGAATGGAAAATTTTGGTCTGAAATATATTTATATCGATATGGAGCTTGACACCAGAGTTGCCGCGAAGGGATTTCATAACCCTTCGATTAGATGTGATTAGAATTTGAGAGCTATGGATTGGCATGAAAGTCTGAGTCTTTATTGTTTTTTTGTTTGTTTAACGCTATGAAATAATATGTTGGCTAGCTGGTATATTGGTTACTTTTCCCAAACAGACCAGTTTTACTGAAAACTTTTCTAATGGAGGGAGGAGTGATTGAAACCATGGTCTCTTTGGCCAAAAAGCAGAATATAATTATCTTGTAATTCTGTTACTAATTATCTTTCAGGCTATTAAACATAGTGGGAGGATAGAAGTGGGATGACTGTCATTCTAACATGTTCCAGCTCTTTGAAGAAAAAAAAAACCTTTTATCACAAATATCATTACCAGAAAATCAGGAGGCATTCTCTTTGTTTCCTGGGCTTGAAAACCAAATCAAGCTGCAAATCTGAGAAATCTATAAAACCATTTAATTCCGGGCCTTTCAAGATGAACTACAAAGATTTTGTATTGCACAGAACTTTTTTTATAAGTCTACAGTGTGAAACCAAATATGTGTAGGTGTAAAATTATGAGTACATTCGTACCTGCTTTGTGTGGAACATTGTGCTTTTTAGCCATATTTTTGGTTGCAGTATTATTTTGGTCTTGTCATACTATCCTACAATGTCCAGTACTGCATGCAAAATACAAAAATGGAATACACAGACATGGCTAGCTGCACCCACAAGTACCGTACATACTCGTGCATAAGCCGAATATTTTTGGTAAAAAAGTGACGCATCAAAGAACGGGGGTCAGCTTATTATAGAATCATAGAATATCAGCATTGGAAGGGACCTCAGGAGGTCATCTAGTCCAACCCCCTGCTCAAAGCAGGACCAATCCCCAATTTTTGCCCCAGAACCCTAAATGGCCCCCTCAAGGATTGAACTCACAACCCTGGGTTTAGCAGGCCAATACGCAAACCACTGAGCTATCCCTAAACAGGTGTACACCAAAATTTGATGATTTTAAACTCTATGAAATCATTGAATTGAATATCTAATACATTGTCGTTTTGTTTACCTGGAGCATCTGCAGGCATGGAGCCCCTCAGTGGCCACTGGGAGTTGAGGGACTCTGTGCCTGTGAATGCTCTAGGTAAACAAAATGTCCCGACCTGCCAGCGGCTTACCCTGACGGGCCGGGAGCCAAAGTTTGCCAACCCCTGAAATATAGGGTCGGCTTATGAAAAGGTCATACAGTTTTTACTATTTTTACCTATCCATTTTGGGAAGTCGGTTTATAAACGAACGGGCTAATGAACAACTATACATGGTGCTCATTTTCATGACTGGGTACTCATGCAATCTAGGTGTCAATATCTGAAAATGTGTCTCTTAATCTTTTCTCCGGTATGTCAGACTTTCACAGTACTCCATATCTGAGCTCTGCTCAGAGAAGCAGTTTTTTATGTATTCAGTGCTAACAAAGGTTAACCTCAATCCTTCAGCCCTACCCCCCTACCAGCTTTGTTTAATTCTTAGAAACCAGTCAGTTTCTGAAGATGTTCTAGTAACACACTTTTGGGGGCACTGATTCTCATTTCTTTTTTATCAGATTCATCGAAGTAAGAACAAATGGAAGTTCTATTTGAAAGATGGAGTAATGTGCTTTGGGGGTAAAGACTATGTGTTCGCAAAAGCCATTGGAGATGCGGAGTGGTAAATCCTCACTCGAGTAAGTGAGGTTTTTTGTTTTTTTTTATTACAAAATATTACATAACCTCCAGTGAAGAGATACTGATCTTGCTATGTTTTACAATTTAAAAAAATTAAAATGAAACTGCATTTGTTGAATAGAATATATGAAATTGAAAATGAGTTTTGTTTCTAATAAATGCAAATTAAACTGTTCACTATTCTTATGTTTGTTTTTCTGATTTATATTATCTTTTTACTAAAAAAGTATAATCAGATTAATAGCTTTAATGAACAACTAATGTGTTGGATCTGTAAATGGAATAACAAGTAGCTATATTTATGTAACTTCAACTCCTTTGTTTTTGATAAGAGTTAAAATGCAATGATTTTTACAGTGTTAGATACATAATTCTTAGTGATTTATGTTAAAAGAAATAAGATTGTGAATGTCTGAATTCACTGTAATATCTGTGAATGTTTATTTTGTTAAAAGATGCAAATGTGTTTTAGTTACACCTTTCCCCCAACCCCTCCTTTGCATCTGATCCTTCTGGTGAAGTGCATCTCGTCTGCCTTTAGTCTGAAGCTATCAGTGCAACCCAGACTATATGGGTAGAGGACCCTTGAGTTAACAAGACTTCAGCATTATTATCAGTTGTTGCATTTTCTTCAAATACAGTATGTACTGAGGAGCAATAAATAGTCTCATTTAAAAAAAGTGCCTTATTGTCATAATCTGTACTAAACCATTTAACTTTGCTTCTGTACATACTCATTACATTCTGAACACACTAATAAACTGTGAGTGATATAGAATCATAGAATATCAGGGTTGGAAGGGATCTCAGGAGGTCATCTAGTCCAACCCTCTGCTCAAAAGCAGGACCCATCACCAATTAAATCATCCCAGCCAGGGCTTTGTCAAGCCTGACCGTAAAAACTTCTAAGGAAGGAGATTCCACCACCTCCCTAGGCAACGCATTCCAGTGTTTCACCATGCTCCTAGTGAAAAAGTTTTTCCTAATATAAATTGACTGTGCCTAATAAAGAAGATACAATATCATCTCATACATATTTCTAGTCATTAATTGTTCTTTTGGTCCTTCTTAAAAGTAAATAATGCTGTAATGGGAAACATGCATGACAAAGGGGAGTGGGGAACTGGATGCACCAGCTCAGGAAAGTGAAATCCTGACAATGGCCCAGTTGCATTGCTCAAAGATTTGCTTTATTCACCTAGAAACAATGATTGAACACCAATTTACTACCCCTCAGGGTCTTGTATAGCCTTCCACAGGTGAGGCATATTCACAGCCAGATCACGTCTCCTGCATGGCAGTTGTAATGAGCACCTTCCCTGACCCTGGGTCTCACCTGTCTGCTACTCTTGTAAGATGCCTGATATGTGATGTCTGCAAACCACGTGACTAGGAGCAGACTTGTGACCAATAACTACATCTCCCAATGTTAAAGGGCCATAATAGGCTGCCTGGGGCATATGTGTATGTCTCAAAGCCCAGTATTCTGTTACACCACCCCACTGCATGTTTGCCTCTTTGCTTGAGTTTATTGTATTTTTCTGGAACCTAGTGCTGGAGCTGCTAAGTCTTATTGATCTGGATGATTTCCTTGTTCATGTGGATGATGATGATTCTTGTAAGATGACTCAAGATCTCCTGATTACCATGATAGTATCTCATGCAGCTTTGGGCACAAAACTCACATGGCTAGCCATACTCTCTATCTTACTTTTGAGAGGAGAAGGGTGAAGACTACACCATCATTGGGAGACAGTAGGAAGCACTGCCTCCATCTCCTTCTTACTCCTCCTGCCTTCTCCAGATGAGCTGTCAGCAGTAGTGAGCAGGATCTGTTTAAAAGAGAATGATACTTCTGATACCAAGAACAGTGAGCTACAGCCTGGTAATAGGCCCCTCTCTTCCTCTCCTGTTTCTGCTGCCTCATCATCCTGCTCTGAGCTTCTGAATGCAGACAGGAGATACCAGGGAGAATGGCAGGATCTCCACTCCTTGGGAGAGATTCAGATAGCTCACTGGGGTGTGCAGTGGTGCTGGGAGGAGTGGGGAGGTTGAAGGGTTGGAAGGGGAGACGTGACAGGAAAAATCCTAGCTAGAGAATGGAGAGATCAAAACCCCAAACTTGGGAGATTTGAAGTGAGTTGACTTATTCCTGCTGCAGATGCACTTAATCTGTACTGTGTCCCCTTAGGGGAGGTAGAAGGTCATCATTGGGGGAATCTGTTTCTTCTAGTGGTCTGAGAGGCCAACTCTTAGGCCTCACAGAATGCCCCACCTGTTTAATCCAAGCTTTATCCAGCGTAAGGAAATTAGTGTTTAAGTTCTCTTTGACATATAAATTAGGAATATGCAACAAAATTCATGTGGTTACAGGAATTACATTCTGTGACAGGGTCAGGACAGATGGCTACAGGGAGAGTGATCCTGTTGGGATCCTGCTAAAGGACCTCCCCCAGTCTAAGGGGAGGATCCACAAGGTCCAGGATCTCAATTAGTTATGGGGGACAACTAAAGATTTAACAGGGATTGGAGTGAGGTCACAGGGCTAAATGAAGGGAACCAGCTGGGGACACCAAGCAGAGAACCCTGGACAGCACCCACTGCTCCTTGAAGGCATCAAGGTCCAGAGTGGCCTGGGGGATTAGCCAGGGGCTGGGAGCAGCCTGCTCCACTTCCCTTGCCCTGACCCCAAGCCATGTCACTCAGGGGAGGGGGCTTGAGGGAAGGGATCCCCCCTGCACTCACTGGCAGCGGCGGGAAGCCGAGCAGCTGGGCTCTACTCCACCAGTTCCCAGCCATGGCTCGCCGCTTCCTGCCGCCAGTGAGTTTTGGTGGGGGGAACCTTTCCCCAACCCTCCCACCCACAGTGACATCCCTGGGGCCGAGGAAAGGGAAGCGGAAAGGGCTGGGGCTGTGTCGCTCTGCTTCCCGCCGCTGGTGAGTGTGTAGGGCGATCCTTTTCCCGCACTCACTGGTGGCAGGAAGCGGAGTGTCATGGCTGGGAGCTGGCTGAGTAGAGCAGGATGGTGCTGGGCTGCTCTGCTTCCTGCTGCTGCCGGTGAATGCAGGGTTGCTAGGGGAAGAGGCAGAATGGGGGTGGGCTGGGGCGGAGCAGGAGGGAAGGGTAAGAGGTGGGTCGGAGGGAGTTGTCCAGGGTCCCCCATCCCCCTAGGGACGGCCCTGCCTCTTGCAGTGGGATAGGGCTAGTCACTGGGACTGGTGCTGCTGCGTATGCAGCTGCCTAGGGCACCATGAAATTTGGGGCAATTTGGTGCCCCAAATTTCATGGTGCCCTATGCAGCTGCGTATGCCTAAGGATGGCCCTGGTATCGTCCCCTGTCAGAAGGCAGGTGATGTGCTTCCTAGCCCCCCTCTTTTTCTCCAGGGCTTAGAAGAAGCAGGAGCCACAGTCCGTCTCTCGAAGGAGGTGGATGCGGGATTGAACAAAGGCACCCCTGGCTCGATGGTCCTCGACAGCCCAGAGCTCCTCCCGCTTCTCCCGTCATGCTCCACAGAGGGATGGATCCTCAGGGCTGGCAGCCAGATGCCTCTCCAGCTCTAAGACCTCCTATTCCAACTGCTCTATCGCCGCATCCCTCCGCCGGCTGGCACCCTGGGTGTAGTCATGGCAGAAGAGCCAGGCGTGCACCTTTCCTAAGTCCCTCCACCGCCGTGCCAAAGGAAAGGCATGTATCTGCCCTCGCCTGGTCAGCCAGAACTCCTGGAAGGATGCCATGAAGCCCACATCCTCCAACAATCTGTTATTAAAGTGCCAATAGGCTAGCCCTGGCCTCTCTGCACTGAGAGAGGCCGTTATGGTCGCCAGATTGTGATTCGAGAACATGGCTGGCCGGATGCTGGAGGATTGGGCCCATGAAAGGTGACAGCGTGATAAATAAATGCGGTCCAACCAGAAGTGGCGTGACTGATGGGCCTCCACCCAGAGAAAGGTGAACATTGACACCTTGTCCTGGTAGTGGTCACGCCAGACGTCCACCAGGGAGTGATGGTCGAAAATCTCCTGGATGACGTCCATGGTGGCTGGGCAGTGCTCGGTCGCCGAGTGGTCCCGCTCCTTGAGGGTGGTGTTAAAGTCCCTGCCCAGGACCAGGCACTCATGAGGATCCAAGGAGCCGAGGAAGGTGGATGCCTGCTGAAAAAAATGCAGGCGCTCCGGGCCCAATGTCAGTGCATAAACGTTGACTAGATTGATCACCAGCCCCTCCATGCGGACCCGGAGGTGCAGCAGGCAGCCTGGCACAGCCTCGGCGACCCCCAGCACCTTGGGCCGTGGGTCAGGGGAGAATAGGGTAGCCACTCCAGCCGTACGAGCTGTGAGGTGGCTAAAATAGACCCTGTCCCCCCACTCTAGCCACCAAGTTGCTTCAGTGACTAGATCTGTATGGGTCTCCTGCAGGAAAACCACAGAGTACCCCCCTCCCAAAGGAAGGAGAGCACCTGGCACCTGCAGAGACCCAGCCTGCAGTCCTGGGTGTTTAGTGTAGCAAAGGTGATGGGTGCCATGTGGAGGGCTGGAGCGGGGCGGATCCTCGCTTGCAGGGATGCTTGCAGCCCCCATTGGGTCATGCAGCAAACCGTGACCAACCCCATAGGTAAGCATAGAGTCACAGAAGCGGCCAGCCTCCTGGTCCCTTTACCCTCCCCCGGTAAGGCCCTCATGGCCCGGAGGATTTGATAGAAGTCCCCCATCGCTGGAGAGCTGAACCTTGTTCTGGGACCCACGGGCGTCCTGGAGAAATTCCCGCAGCTTCCCTCTCAGCCTATCGGAGGCAGGGTCACTGGCCCCTGGCCATCCTCCAATGGGGCCTCTGTCACAGCCCCGTGGCCTACCGAGATGGGCAGGAAGGGGGCAAACCCCAGCATGGCACCCAATGTACCGGTGCCACGCAGCCCACCTCAGACCCTGGCTCAATAGGGGACCTTGGAGGGAAAATAGAAGCCCCTGGGGGTTGGGACAGGGGAACATGAAGGCTGCTTCCTGAGGGTTGTCCACCAGCAAGGGGAATGAGACAACCCCAGGGGTGGCAGCAGCATGGGAGGTGGAGGGGAGTGGGGAGACAGGATCAGCATCTGGGGTGGGGGCAGGGTAGGGGTCAGGAGCGGAATCGGGGGCCCCGGCAGCCTAGCTACCGGGGAATGGCACCTCTCAGTCGGGCTCAGGGGTCTGGGGAGTGGGAAGGAGGCCCTTTGTGATGCCAGACTCGTGCTCCATAGGGGGTGTTGCAGCCACAGCATCAGTAGGTGAACAATCAACAGTGGGGCCCCCACCCAGGAAGGAGGTCGGCTGCCCTGTATCAGCAAGGGATACCCCTGGTAACTCTGGTCCTGGCCGCATGGCACTGTGGGACTCGGCGGCCGTTCATGGGGTGCCATCTGTGGCTGGGCTGGTGGAAGAGTCCAGGGGTTCCTCAGAGGTGGGAATGGAAGCAGCGGTTCGGGGGAGGGAGCATGGGGAAAGGGGAGCCGGGGTGAAGTCATCCAGATTGAGGCCCACTGGCAGAGGGTCATCCTCCCCCTGGGTGACTGGGGTCAGAACCAGGGCCTTGGTTTCCTCTAAGATGGAGGGGAAATCACCACCCACCATGCCAGGGACCTCTTTGCTGGCACCCAAAGCGATGTTCATCTTGGGGCTTGCAGGGGCCTTAGGTGGCAAGGGGGCAGGCTCCATCGGTTCCCCGCCCCGAGGAGGGACTCCTGAGGAGGGGCAGTACTACACTCCATTGCTGCCACGTTGTCCCCAGCCGGCACCGGTGGATGGAGTTCACCAGGGGGCAAGGCAGAAGGCTTATAGAATCATAGAATATCAGGGTTGGAAGGGACCCCTGAAGGTCATCTAGTCCAACCCCCTGCTCGAAGCAGGACCAATTCCCAGTTAAATCATCCCAGCCAGGGCTTTGTCAAGCCTGACCTCAAAAACCTCTAAGGAAGGAGATTCTACCACCTCCCTAGGTAACGCATTCCAGTGTTTCACCACCCTCTTAGTGAAAAAGTTTTTCCTAATATCCAATCTAAACCTCCCCCACTGCAACTTGAGACCATTACTCCTCGTTCTGTCATCTGCTACCATTGAGAACAGTCTAGAGCCATCCTCTTTGGAACCCCCTTTCAGGTAGTTGAAAGCAGCTATCAAATCCCCCCTCATTCTTCTCTTCTGCAGGCTAAACAATCCCAGCTCCCTCAGCCTCTCCTCATAACTCATGTGTTCCAGTCCCCTAATCATTTTTGTTGCCCTTCGCTGGACTCTCTCCAATTTATCCACATCCTTCTTGAAGTGTGGGGCCCAAAACTGGACACAGTACTCCAGATGAGGCCTCACCAATGTCGAATAGAGGGGAACGATCATGTCCCTCGATCTGCTCGCTATGCCCCTACTTATACATCCCAAAATGCCATTGGCCTTCTTGGCAACAAGGGCACACTGCTGACTCATATCCAGCTTCTCGTCCACTGTCACCCCTAGGTCCTTTTCCGCAGAACTGCTGCCTAGCCATTCGGTCCCTAGTCTGTAGCTGTGCATTGGGTTCTTCCGTCCTAAGCGCAGGACCCTGCACTTATCCTTGTTGAACCTCATCAGATTTCTTTTGGCCCAATCCTCCAATTTGTCTAGGTCCTTCTGTATCCTATCCCTCCCCTCCAGCGTATCTACCACTCCTCCTAGTTTAGTATCATCCGCAAATTTGCTGAGAGTGCAATCCACACCATCCTCCAGATCGTTTATGAAGATATTGAACAAAACCGGCCCCAGGACCGACCCCTGGGGCACTCCACTTGATACCGGCTGCCAGCTAGACATGGAGCCATTGATCACTACCCGTTGAGCCCGACAATCTAGCCAGCTTTCTACCCACCTTATAGTGCATTCATCCAGCCCATACTTCCTTAACTTGCTGACAAGAATACTGTGGGAGACCGTGTCAAAAGCTTTGCTAAAGTCAAGAAACAATACATCCACTGCTTTCCCTTCATCCACAGAACCAGTAATCTCATCATAAAAGGCGATTAGATTAGTCAGGCATGACCTTCCCTTGGTGAATCCATGCTGGCTGTTCCTGATCACTTTCCTCTCATGCAAGTGCTTCAGGATTGATTCTTTGAGGACCTGCTCCATGATTTTTCTAGGGACTGAGGTGAGGCTGACTGGCCTGTAGTTCCCAGGATCCTCCTTCTTCCCTTTTTTAAAGATTGGCACTACATTAGCCTTTTTCCAGTCAAGACCAGTTGGTGGCCCCCTTCCTGGTCTTCCGGGCGGCTTCCTCATCAGATGGGAGGAGTGGGGCTCGAGCCTTCTGCTTGCCCTGCTGCCCCTGTACTAGGACCCAGCCCTCCATAGTGTCATCTGTGGGCTGGTTAACAGGGGTCGGGTCAAGGGGCAAGGGCAATGGCACAGGGACTCAGGGAGGTAGCGGTGGGGTGGCACAAGGGAGGGAAGACTCTTCCTGGGGCAGGCCCTCTCCCATGCCCAGTGGTACCCCCACTGTACCCTCCTTCACAGGCCCTGTCAGACTACATATATCGAAGGTGGGGCCCTCCCACTCATCTGGGTGCACTGTGGGAGGTGCCCCAAGCACCCGAGAGGGAGCAGTGGTGGACCAGGGAGGACGATATGTGGTTCCGGGCTCTGGGCAGCCAGAGGCACCCGCGATGATGGGGCCGGTGCCCTGCTGGGGCTCAGGGGTCCCAGATGCTCCTTTGTGCCGGTCCAAGGGTCAATCCCTCCGGACATGCCCTATAGCCCAGCAGAGGTAGCACCGTGCTTCCCAGGGGAATAATGCACCTGGTAGCGGTCCCCCTAGTAGGGGATCAGAAAGGATCCCTTGAGCGCCTCTCCGTCACGCACAGTTGACAGCAGTTGAAGCTGCATCTGCTGGTGGAATGAGAGGACATGACAGAGGGTGCAGTCTTTGCAGCCCAATGAGAGAGGGCTGACTATGGAGAGGGGTTTACCCAGGGTAGAGAGGCAAGGTAGTAGGGCAGCATTAGGGAGGATGCCCTAGCGGGAGCTGTACCAGGTGGTTTGGCAGTGGTGGTTGAGGAGGGAGCCACAGGGGACAATGGGGGGGGCAGGTGGAGGAAGGATAGTGGGGGCTGCCCGAGGGGTCCCATCCGCCTTTTCCCCCACCATAAAGAGCAGGGATGGAGGGGGAGGAGGAAAAAGGGGGAACAGGTTGACCACTCCTCCCCACTAGGCTGTAGTGTAGGCAGAAGAGGAGGGCGCCAGAAGGGAAGGGGTGAACGGGGGGGATGAAAGATGGGATTCTGGCTCCTCTAACTGCACTAGGAGAGGGGGGGTTACAATAGAATCTGGGGGAGTACAGTGACAAAGGGGTTCAAACTGAAACAAGGGAGGGGCACAAGCACATGGGAGGTGGCATTGGCGCACGGAGGAGCTAATCAGGGCAGGGGAACAGCTGTGAGGGGTGCAGGGAACAACCAGGCTGGAGGTAGGACAGCGAAACCAAGGGGCGAGCTTCAGAGGCTAGGGCAGGGCAAACAAGCAAACAGAACTGCAGAGGGAAAAGGGCAGGGCAGGCAAACAAACTGAAGCTGCTGAGGGCTGGGGCAAAGAGGGTGAGCAAAAGGCTGTAAGGAGTGAGTGGGGCAGGTAGTAAGGGAAAGGTGGGGGTCTGCTGTGGGGGAGAGTCAGTCCAAAGGCCAGGGGGGAGGAAGGGACGTGCGCCCACGTGCACTTGCAAAGAGTCTTTGGGCTGGCTGATGCTTCAGGTCCAAGTGGTGGAAACAGGGCGTGGCAAGCAAAGCAAGCAGCTGAGTCCTGGAGGCAGGAGCTGAGGTAAGTGGCCAGTGGAGGCGGTGGAGGGGGCAGCAGTGGGGGAAGGAGGGACATGGATGGACCAGGGACAGGCTTCCTGTCACACCCCCTGTCCCCACAGACACAGTCAAGACCCCACCACAAGAGCACAGTTTGAAAGTTACTCAGTCTTGGAGGCCCCCTCCACGGTGGTCTGTAGAATCTCTGTGCACTCCCCCAGCAGCAGATGGTCCTTTTCGTCCTCCTCCTCAAGGCTCCAGCAGCTCCCAGGCAGCAAACACAGCAGCAGTGGCTCCAGCAGGCAGTCCGGTGGCCAGGCAGGAGGGATCCTTCTCAGATGGTAGTGGTGGTGGTGGTAGGGCCCACAGCAGCAGCAATGGCTGGGGCAGGGATCCCTCACACCTCGCTTCTGGGGAGCGGGCCAGCAGGCCCCCCCATTGGACTGCAGCAGGAGCAACCAAGGTGTGTGGCGAGGTCCGCCAGCCAGCCAGTAACCAGGTAGCAGAGAAGGGGGGCAGTGTCTGGCCCAGCCAGGGGAGCAGCTGGAGTAGCAAGAGCAGCAGTCCTCTCCCTCCTTCCTCCCTCTAAGCCAGACGGCTACAGGAGAGTGATCCTATTGGGATCCAGGAAGTGGGCGGGCAGAGCCCGCCCACTGCTAAAGGACCTCCCCCCCGTCAGCCTAAGGGGAGGAACCACAGGACCTAGAAGCTAAGTGATTCTGGGGGACAACTAATGAAATAACAGGGATAGGAGTGCGGTCAAAGGGTCTAAATTTAATTGACCCAGAGATCCAAGTGATGATTCAACCCTTCAAGTCAAACTCTCTTAAATTGCCTACAGCCAAGTTGCCGGTCCAGAACAAGGGCTGGTCAGGAACGTGGACTTTTGCAGTCTACGATGATTATCCCATCCCCATGCTGTTGGGGCAAGACTTGGCAAATCATGTGAAGCTAGCCAAGAGGGTGGGAATGGTCACCCACAGCCAGGCTAAGCAAGCTTTCACACCTAGCTCTATTCCGGAAACTTCTACCAGGACCCGGTCAGAGGTGATGGAATAGGACCCCATGCTAATGTCAGCAACAGCAGTAGTGGATCCAGTCACAGAACTGAAACTGGCGGAACAATCAGCACCGGAATCAGTGCCAGCACTGAATCCAGTGCTTACAACCCCAACACCAGAGGGACCCACCGAACTTGCGCTGGCAGCAGCAGATAACCCTACACAAGAGGCTCAGCCGGAGCCTGAACCCCAACATAGTGCACCAGCGGAGAGCGGTTCACAGTCAATGGAAACAGCCCCACCACCTGCATCGCTTCCAGGGGGACCAAGCCTAGGTCCACAATCCAATGAGGAACTGATGTCTCCAGCATCAAGGGAACAGTTCCAGACCACACAGGAAGCAGATGAAAGCCTCCAGAGAGCTTGGACAGCGGAACGGAGAAACCCACTGCCTCTCAGCTCTTCTAATCAATCCAGGTTTGTTGTAGAAAGAGGACTTTTATACAAGGAAACTCTTTCTTGTGGACACCAGAAAGACTGGGATCGTCAGAGACAGTTGGTAGTTCCAACTAAGTACCCGGGTAAAGCTATTAAGCTTAGCCCATGGTCATCCTAGTGGTCATGATGGGGTGAACAGAACCAAAGACCATTTGGGAAAGTCATTCCACTGGGAGGGAATGGGCAAGGATGTTTATACCTATGTCTGGTCTTGTGAAGTGTGCCAAGGAATGGGAAAACCTCAAGACCAGGTCAAAGCTCCTCTACAGCCATTCCCCATCATTGAGGTTCCATTTCAGCGAGTAGCTGTGGATATTCTGGGTCCTTTTCCGAAAAAGACACCCAGAGGAAAACAGTACATCCTGACTTTCATGGATTTAGCCATCCAATGGCCGGAAGCAGTAGCTCTAAGCAACACCAGGGCCAAAAGTGTGTGCCAGGCACTAACAGACATTTTTGTCAGGGTAGGTTGGCCCTCCAACATCCTCACAGATGCAGGAACTAATTTCCTGGCAGGAACTATGGAAAGCCTTTGGGAAGCTCATGGGGTGAATCACTTGGTTGCCACCCCTTACCATCATCAAACAAATGGCCTGGTGGAAAAGTTTAATGGAACTTTGGGGGCCATGATAAGTAAATTCATAAATGAGCACTCCAATGATTGGGACCTAGTGTTGCAGCAGTTGCTTTTCACCTACAGAACTGTACCACATCCCAGTTTAGGGTTTTCACCATTTGAACTTGTATATGGCCACGAGGTTAAGGGGCCATTACAGTTGGTGAAGCAGCAATTGTAGGGGTTTACACCTTCTCCAGGAACGAACATTCTGGACTTTGTAACCAACCTACAAAACACCCTCCGAACCTCTTTAGCCCTTGCTAAAAAAAAACCTACAGGATGCTCAAAAAGAGCAAAAAGCCTGGTATGATAAACATGCCAGAGAGCATTCCTTCAAAGTAGGGGACGAGGTCATGGTCTTAAAGGCGCTCGAGGCCCATAAAATGGAAGCATTGTGGGAAGGGCCATTCACGGTCCAAGAGCACCTGGGAGCTGTTAATTATCTCATAGCATTCCCCACCTCCAACCGGAAGCCTAAGAGGTACCATATTAATTCTCTAAAGCCCTTTTATTCCAGAGAATTAAAATTTGTCAGTTTACAGCCCAGGGAGGAGATGACGCTGAGTGGCTTGAAGGTGTCTTCTACGAAGGGAAAAGTGCTGGTGGCATGGAAGAGTTGAACGTCTCCATGACCCTTGGGCATATGCAGCGACAGCAGATCCAGGAGCTGTGCACTAGCTATGCGCCAACATTCTCAGCCACCCCAGGACTGACTGAATGGGCATACCACTCCATTGACACAGGTACTGCTCACCCAATTAAAGCCGAACCTTACCGAGTGTCTCCTCAAGCTAAAACTGCTATAGAACGGGAGATCCAGGATATGCTACAGATGGGTGTAATCCACCCCTGTAGCAGTGCATGGGCATCTCCAGTGGTTCTAGTTCCCAAACCAGATGGGGAGATACATTTTTGCGTGGACTACCGTAAGCTAAATGCTGTAACTCGCCCCGACAACTATCCAATGCCATGCACAGATGAACTATCAGAGAAACTGGGACGGGCCCAATTCATCTCTACCTTGGACTTAACCAAGGGGTACTAGCAGGTACTGCTAAATGAATCCGCCAAGGAAAGGTCAGTCTTCACCACACATGTCAGGCTGTATGAATTTAATGTGCTCCCTTTCGGGCTGCGGAATGCACCCACCACCTTTCAAAGACTTGTAGATGGTCTCCTAGAGGGATTAGGAGAATAAGCTGTCGCCTACCTCGATGATGTGGCCATATTTTCAGATTCCTGGGTAGAACACCTGGAACATCTAGAAAAAGTCTTCGAGCGCATAAGGGAGGCAGGACTAACTGTTAAGGCTAGAAGTGTCAAATAGGCCTAAACGGAGTGACTTACCTTGGACACCAGGTGGGTCAAGGAACTATCAACCCCCTACTATCCAAAAAGTGGATGCTATCCAAAAGTGGCCTGTCCCAAAGTCAAAGAAACAGGTCTAATTCTTCTTAGGCTTGGCCGATTATTACAGGCAATTTTACTGCAATACAGCAAGATCACTGCGCCACTGACAGACCTAACCAAAAAGAAACAGCCAAATGCAGTTCAGTGGACTGAAGAGCATCAGAAGGCCTTTAACCAGCTTAAAGCGACACTCCTGTCTGACCCTGTGCTAACGGCCCCAGACTTTGACAAACCGTTCCTAATAACCACAGATGCGTCCGAGCGTGATGTGGGAGCGGTCTTAATGCAGGAAGGACCAAATCGAGAATTCCATCCTGTCGTGTTTCTCAGCAAGAAGCTGTCTGAGAGGGAAAGCTACTGGTCAATCAGTGAAAAGGAATGTTACGCCATTGTGTATGCTCTGGAAAAGCTATGCCCATATGTTTGGGGATGGCACTTCCATCTGCAAACCGACCAGGCTGCGCTACAGTGGCTTCATACCACCACAGGAAATAACAAAAAACTTCTTTGGTGGAGTTTAGCTCTCCAAGATTTTGATTTCGACATACAACACAACACATCTCAGGAGCTTCTAACAAAGTGGCTGATGCACTCTCTCGTGAAAGTTTCCCAGAATTAACTGGTTAAAATCATCCTTGAGATGTGGAAAATATTGTTAGTCTTTATACACTTGGTAGTATATTTAGAGGTGCATGTGTCTCATTAACTCTGGTTTCTCCTAGAGCTCCAGGAAGAAATCACAGCCAGTGTTTCAACCTATCTGATTTGGGGGGCATGTCATAAATATAAAGGGAAGGGTTACCACCTTTCTGTATACAGTGCTATAAAATCCCTCCTGGCCAGAGGCAAAACCCTTTCACCTGTAAAGAGTTAAGAAGCTAAGATAACCTCGCTGGCACCTGACCAAAATGACCAATGAGAAGACAATATACTTTCAAAGCTGGAAGTGTGGGGGGTGGGGACAGACGACAAAGGGTCTTGTCTGTCTGTGTGATGCTTTTGCCAGGAACCGTTCAGGAATGCAGCTCAGAACTCCTGTAAAAAGTTAGTAAGTACGAAAGCCTGAGAGGGTGGAAATAAGGGGGGTCAGTGAGATGCTAGTAAGTAATCTAGCAAGAAATGTGTTAGATTTCCTTTTGTTTAATGGCTGGTAAAATAGGCTGTGCTGAATGGAATATATATTCCTGTTTTTGTGTCGTTTTGTAACTTAAGGTTTTGCCTAGAGGGATTCTCTGTGTTTTGAATCTGATTACCCTGAAAGATATCTACCATCCTGATTTGACAGAGGAGATTCTCTTACCTTTTCTTTAATTAAAATTCTTCTTTTAAGAACCTGGTCGATCTTTCATTGTTCTTAAGATCCAACGAATTGGGTCTGTGTTCACCTGTACAAATTGGTGAGGATTTTTATCAAGCCTTCCCCAGGAAAGGGGGTTTAGGGCTTGGGGGGATATTTTGGGGGGAAGATGTCTCCAAGTGGGCTCTTTCCCTGTTCTTTGTTTAACACGCTTGGTGGTGGCAGCATAGGTTTCAAGGACAAGGCAAAGCTTGTACCTTGGGGAAGTTTTTAACCTAAGCTGGTAAGAATAAGCTTAGGGGGTCTTTCATGCAGGTCCCCACATCTGTACCCTAGAGTTCAGAGTGGGGAAGGAACTTTGACAGGGTCAAACAAAGGGAACCTGATGGGGACACCAAGCAGAGAACCCTGGACAGCGCCCACTGCTCCTCGATGGCGTCAACGGAGCCAGAGGAACTCTGCCCGGATGCATGAACAGACGGAGGATTGGAAATAGGCCCCACAGTCACAGGAGTCTCCATCAGCCAACCTCCTCTCCCTGGTTTTATAGATGGCCATTTTAGCCAGGGCCAGGAGGAGGTTGACCAGGAGGTCCCGTGGATTTGTGGGGCCACAGAGAGTGCATAGAAAAGGAGGTGAGGGGAAAAGTGTAGCAAGAAACGTAATAAAATATTTGTGAGGAGCTGGAATAGGGGCTGCAACCTGGCGCACTCCAAGTAAACATGCACCAGGGTCTCCCTCACGCCGCAGAAGGGGCAGGTGTCTGGGACGGGGGTAAACCGTGCCAAATACATGCCTGTGCTCACGGCCCCGTGAAGGAGCCACCAACTGATATCCCCGGCGGGCCTTGGGACCAGGTTAGAGTATAGGCTGGCCCACCAGGGTTCCTCACCCTCTAAAGGTGGCAAGAGGTCCCGCCACTTTGTGTCAGGGCGAGATGCGAAGGTGAGAAAGTGAAGGGTGTGGAGCACAAGCATGTATAGATATTTCCTTGGCATGGTCTGAAAATGAACTGGCTGCAAGTCATGTAGCTGGCTCACAGTGAAGGGGCGGGGGGCCTGTTGGGTCCATGGGGCAGGGGCCCGATGAAAAGGTCTGGAGGGCCTGGGGTGGAGGGTGGGCGGGGTGTGCCCTTTTGCAGGACCCGGTCGAGGTAGACCCAAGCAGCAGGCGGTAAAGCGGCCCTCACCTCCTGAAGTACGTGCCAGGGAGTATGAGGTCTGGAAAGCCCCATGCGCTGAGTGAGTATCAGGGGATCCAGCCCGTCTCCCCGGTCGTAGTCCAGGAGGTCTCTGACTCTGGTGACTTCTGCCAGGACCAACCTCTGGTGCACCGAGCTGGACTCCACCACCTGCACACGGAGCTGGGGGTTGTGTAGCAGAGGCTCCGTGAGGAGATCTTCCACCACAGTGGCTACCATGGACCTGGTCATGGAGAACTGTTTCCAGGTCCAGAGGAGGTCCTGGTAGAAGACTGGCAGCCCGGAGAGGTCTTGCAGAAGACCTCTCAGATGGAGATAAAGGAGCTGCCAGTGGTATCGGAGCCCTCGGAAGTGGCACAGGAAGGCGTGTGCTAGTACTCTCGATGTTGGGCTACCTGCACCATAAAGGAACCTCTGCAGGGCCTGGAGGTAAAAGACATGGACCTGAGTGCGTAGGCACTTCAGGGCCTTCCCTCCCACTTCGAGGGGCAGGTGGAGGACCCCTACAGAGACCCAGTGCACTCTTGGCCAAAAGAACTCCAGAATCGCTGTCCAGAGGTTGGCCAGGAAACCCGGGGCCGGGACCAGGGTGTTGAGCCAGTGCCAGAGCATGGACAGGACTAGTTGATTAAGAACTAGTGCTCTTCCTTGAAGGGAAAGGCACCAGAGTAGTCCTGTCCAGTTCCGGAGCCGCTCAGTCACCCTGCCTTCTAAACTGTGCCAGTTCTCTGGCAGAGACGGATGCGTGGCAGAAAGGTAAACACTGAGATAGAGCAGCGGACCCGTGGTCCACCGGATGGCCTGAAGCGCGGGTGGGAGGGAGCTCACCTGCCATCCATCCCCGTTACAGGAGAGTGATCGAAGGTAGAGACAGGAGCCCCAGATTAAGCAGGTCCCTTTTCCCTGGGTAAGGCAGTTCCAGAACAATCAGGAACTTACTAGATCCAATTAAAGCAGGCAAGCTAATTAGGACACCTGGAGCCAATTAGGAATCTACTAGAATCAATTGAGGCAGGCAGGCTAATCAGGGCATCTGGTTAAAAAAAGACCTCCCTTCAGTTGGTCTGGTGTGCTCAAGGAGCTGGGAGCAAGAGGGTGTGCTTCTGGAGGACTGTGGAGTACAAGCATTATCAAGCATCAGGAGGAAGGTCCTGTGGTGATGGTAAAGAAGTTGCTGGCAGAGACCATGGGTAAGTAGCCCAGGGAGTTGTAGCTGTCACACAGCTGGTTCAGGAGACATTGCAGACAGCTGCTATCCACAGGGCCTTGGGCTGGAACCCAGATTAGAGAGCGGGCCCAGGTTCCCCTCATCCCGCCAACTCCCCATTTGACACGGAAGGCATTGACCTGGACTGAGAGTCACATCAGAGGGGAAGGTCTAATTTGGAGAAGGGATCTGGTCTGTCCCCAATACACTAGGCAGGACAACAGAGACTGTGGGGATTGTTCTCCTCCTTCTCTGCCAGGTTGGCCAGTGATGAGGTTAGTTAAGTGAATGGCTGGTTTAAGCCATGAGCAAAAATGGCCAAACTGAGGGCTGCCATGAACCTCTGAGGTGAGCAAATCCATCAGAAAGTGTAGGACCCACCAAAGCAGAGGAGGAACTTTGTCACAATTCCCAAATAATTTTTTTAAAATACACATTCAGGGAAGCTATGCAGGGGTGGGTTAAATCTCTTACTGTATGAATCCTCCAACTTATATGCATGAACATATAGTCTTGTCAAGTTCAATACATCCATCTGAATGTGTCTGAGTAGTTCTGACCTTGTTCTGCCGACATTTCAAAAGGGGAATTGTAATGGCATAGATGAGCATATGTAATGGAAAGATGAGCACATTACCCTGTTCTCTAATGTGCTTACATCCATACACACAGAGAAAGGTTAGCACCAAATTGATAAAACTCTGAGTTCAGAAATAATAAGCAATAGAATTGGGAAAGCAAAAGTATGGTTGAGAAAGCATTTGCATTATAAGCCACTGTTTTCAGGCTCCAGTAATTTTAATGGGATAGGTGTGCGACAGCCTTTAAGATGATGTTTTGCGCATTACTGTAAGCTCAAATATGATTTTTTTTAAATTTACCTCTCCACCCAGTTAAATGTTTTTCAGCTATTTCTTCTCAGCTTCATAAATCTGCTTCTCATTAAAACTTCATATTTGCCATGATCTGTCAGTCCTATAAAGAGCCCCATCTAGTCCTAATTTGCCACATTCTAGCCTGAGAGGGTGGAAATAAGGGGGGGTCAGTGAGATGCTAGCAAGCCAGATGCCAGCTCTTGCCCAATCTGCAGGCATAAGCTAAGAACTAACAAATTCATAGTTCAAGACCAGATCAGTTCACCTGTATGTTAGTTTAGCTAAAAACAGGTATTAGTCTTATGAGAATGTATTTAATATTTAGACTTTGAAATACTTGTAAATTGCTGCATGTATTAATCCCACTTGTAATGTCTGCATTGCATGCTATAAGAAAATACGTAAGTTTTGCTTTATAACTTTGAAAATGTTTGCTCTGAACATGTAAACTCAGGCACAGGAATTGCCCTCCCACACTGCCTATCCAGAAGGACTATCCAAACCAGACGGGCCATCAAAGAACATTACAATACAGTAACTCCTCACTTAAAGTCGTCCCGGTTACTGTTGTTACGTTGCTGATCAATTAGAGAACACGCTCCTTTAAAGTTGCGCAATGCTCCCTTATAACGTTGTTTAGCAGCCACCTGCTTTGTCCACTGCTTGCAGAAAGAGCAGACCGTTAGAGCTAGCTGGTGAGGGCTTGGAATCAGGGTGGACCAGCAGCCCCCCTATCAGTTCCCCACTCCCCTAAGTTCCCTGTGCAGTGGCAACCGCCCAGAAAGCTATCAATTGCCGACAGTTCAGCTGTCCCTCCCCCAACTGCCATGTGCTGCTCCTGCCCTCTGCCTTGGAGCTTCTCCCAGGAGCCTCCTGCTTGCTGTGCAGGGGGGTGGGGAAGGGGGTGCTAATGTCAAGGTGTTCCCCTCCCCCCTGTTCCTTCCCCCCATTTACCCCATCTCCATAGAGCATGGGGGACACATGACAGAGCTCAGGATTGAGGGAGCTTGCTGGCAGCAGCTGCTGTTTCAACTTGCTGATCTACTTAAAAAGGCAATGTACTTAGAGTGGGGTCAGCATGCTTAAAGGGGCAATGCACATCTCTCTCACATACACACACAGAGCATGTGTCTCTGTCTCTGTCTGCCATGCTGTCTCCACTCCCTCCATTTGTGCTGCCTTGTAGAGTGTGAGGCTACCTTAACAACAATATGTTAACCCTTGAGGGTTCAGCTGAGTGCTAGTTCATCATTTAGCGGTAAGGCATTCCCTTGGAAATATTCCACCCTCTTCCACCCTCTGACTTCACCACCTCAACCAAGCTTCACAGTCATCATTGCTGTACAGTATTAAATTGTTTGTTTAAAACTTATTTTGTGTGTGTGTGTGTATATATAATTAGTCTTTTGTCTGGAGAAAAAAAATTCCCTTGAACCTAACGCCCCCTATTTCCATTAATTCTTATGGGGAAATTGGATTTGCTTAACATCATTTTGCTTAAAGTCACATTTTTCAGGAACATAACTACAGTGTTAAGCGAAGAGTTAATGTACAAAGGATTAGTTAATGGTGCTATCGCATCCATGGAGGAGTATGTGCTGAAGGCCTCATCCCATTGCTTTGAATGCTGAAAGAGGGAAATAAAAATAGCAGGATTATCGATTAATTGCAGTTAACTCACACAATTAACTGAAAAAATTAATCACGATTAATCACCATTTTAATCGCAGTGTTAAACAATAGAATACGAATTGAAATTTATTAAATATTTTTGGATGTTTTTCTACATTTGCAAATATTTTGTTTTAAATTACAACACACAATACAAAGTGTACAGTGATCACTTTATATTATCATAGATTCATAGAATATCAGGGTTGGAAGAGACCTCAGGAGGTCATCTAGTCCAACCCCCTGCTCAAAGCAAGACCAATCTCCAACTAAATCATCCCAGCCAGGGCTTTGTTAAGCCTGATCTGAAAAAACCTCAAAGAAAGGAGATTCCACCACTTCCCTAGGTAACTCATTCCAGTGCTTCACCACCCTCCTAGTGAAAAAGTTTTTCTTAATATCCAACCTAAACCTCCCCCACTGCAACTTGAGACCATTACTCCTCGTTCTGTCATTTGCTACCACTGAAAACAGTCTAGATCCATCCTCTTTGGAATCCCCTTTCAGGTAGTTGAAAGCAGCTATCAACCCCCCCCCCCCATTCTTCTCTTTTGCAGACTAAATAATCCCAGTTCCCTCAGACTCTCCTAATAAGTCATGTACTCCAGCCCCCTAATCATTTTTGTTGCCCTCCACTGGACTCTTTCCAATTTTTCCACATCCATCTTGTAGTATGGGGCCCAAAGCTGGACACAGTATTTCAGATTAGGCCTCATCAATGCTGAATAGAGGGGAACAATCAAATCCCTCGATCAGCTGGCAATGCTCCTACTTATACAGCCCAAAATGCCATTAGCCTTCTTGACAACAAGGGCACACTGTTGACTCATATCCAGCTTCTGGTCCACTGTAACCCCTGGGTCCTTTTCTGCAGAACTGCTGCCTAGCCACTCAGTCCCTAGTCTGTAGCAGTGCATGGGATTCTTCTGTCCTAAGTGCAGGACTCTGCACTTGTCCTTGTTGAATCTCATCAGATTTCTTTTGGCCCAGTCCTCTAATTTTTCTAGGTCCCTCTGGATCCTATCCCTACCCTCCAGTGTATCTACGACTCCTCCCAGTTTAGTGCCATCTGCAAACTTGCAGAGGGTGCAATCTACGCCATCCTCCAGATCATTAATTAAGTTATTGAACAAAACCGGCCCCAGGACTGACCCTTGGGGCACTCCGCTTGATACTGGCTCCCAACTAGACATGGAGCCATTGATCACTACCTGTTGAGCCCGACAATTTAGCCAGCTTTCTATCCAACTTATAGTCCATTCATCCAGCCCATACTTCTTTAACTTGCCGGCAAGAATACTGTGGGAGACCGTATCAAAAGCTTTGCTAAAGTCAAGGAATAACAAGTCCACTGTTTTCCCCTCATCTGCAGAGCCAGTTATCTCTTCATAGAAGGCAATTAGATTAGTCAGGCATGACTTGCCCTTGGTGAATCCATGTTAACTGTTCCTGATCACTTTCCTCTCCTCTAAGTGCTTCAAAATTGATTCCTTGATGACCTGCTCCATGATTTTTCCAGGGACTTAGGTGAGGCTGACTGGTCTGTATTTCCCCAGATCCTCCTTCCCCTTTTTAAAGATGGGCATTGCATTAGCCTTTTTCCAGTCATCCGGGACCTCCCCCGATCGCCATGAGTTTTCAAAGATAATGGCCAATGGCTCTGCAATCACATCCGCCAACTCCTTAAGCACCCTCAGATGCAGTGTATCCGGCCCCATGGACTTGTGCTCATCCAGCTTTTCTAAATTGTCTTGAACCACTTCTTTCTCTATAGAGGGATGGTCACCTCCTCCCCATGCTGTGCTGCCCAGTGCAGCAGTGTGGGAGCTGACCTTGTTCGTGAAGACAGAGGCAAAAAAAGCACTGAGTACATTACCTTTTTTCATATTCGCTGTCATGAGGTTGCTTCCTCCATTCAGTAAGGGGCCCACACTTTCCTTGACCTTCTTCTTGTTGCTAACATACCTATGGAAACCCTTCTTGTTACTCTTAACATCTCTTGCTAGCTGCACCTCCAGGTATGATTTGGCCTTCCTGATTTCACTCCTGCATGCCTGAGCAATATTTTTATACTCCTCCCTGGTCATTTGTACAATCTTCCCTTCTTGTAAGCTTCTCTTTTGTGTTTAAGATCAGCAAGGATTTCACTGTTAAGCCAAGCTAGTCGCCTGCCATATTTGCTTTTCTTTCTCCACATCGGGATGGTTTGTTCCTGCAACCTGAATAAGGATTCTTTAAAATACAGCCAGCTCTCCTGGACTCCTTTCCCCCTCATGTTATTCTTCCAGGGGATCCTGCCCATCAGTTCCCTAAGGGAGTCAAAGTCTGCTTTTCTGAAGTCCAGGGACCCTATTTGCTGCTTTCCTTTCTTCCTTGTGTTAGGATCCTGAACTCAACCATCTCGTGGTCACTGCGTCCCCGGTTCCCATCCACTTTTGCTTCCCCTACTAATTCTTCCCCATTTGTGAGCAGCAGTTCAAGAAGAGCTCTACCCCAAGTTGGTTCCTCCAGCACTTGCACCAGGAAATTGTCCGCTACACTTTCCAAAAACTCCCTGGATTATCTGTGCAGTGCTGTATTACTCTCCAAGCAGATATCAGGGTGATTGAAGTGCCCCATGAGAATCAGGGCCTGCGATCTAGTAACCTCTGTTAGTTGCCGGAAGAAAACCTCATCCACCTCATCCCGCTGGTCTGGTGGTCTATAGCAGATTTCCACCACAACATGACCCTGGTTGCTCACACTTCTAAACTTAATCCAGACACTCTCAGGTTTTTCTGCAGTTTCATACCGGAGCTCTGAGCAGTCATACTGCTCTCTTACATACAATGCAACTCCCCCACCTTTTCTGCCCTACCTGTCATAGAATCATAGAATATCAGGGTTGGAAGGGACCCCTGAAGGTCATCTAGTCCAACCCCCTGCTCGAAGCAGGACCAATTCCCAGTTAAATCATCCCAGCCAGGGCTTTGTCAAGCCTGACCTTAAAAACCTCTAAGGAAGGAGATTCTACCACCTCCCTAGGTAACGCATTCCAGTGTTTCACCACCCTCTTAGTGAAAAAGTTTTTCCTAATATCCAATCTAAACCTCCCCCACTGCAACTTGAGACCATTACTCCTCGTTCTGTCATCTGCTACCATTGAGAACAGTCTAGAGCCATCCTCTTTGGAACCCCCTTTCAGGTAGTTGAAAGCAGCTATCAAATCCCCCCTCATTCTTCTCTTCTGCAGGCTAAACAATCCCAGCTCCCTCAGCCTCTCCTCATAAGTCATGTGTTCTAGACCCCTAATCATTTTTGTTGCCCTTCGCTGGACTCTCTCCAATTTATCCACATCCTTCTTGTAGTGTGGGGCCCAAAACTGGACACAGTACTCCAGATGAGGCCTCACCAATGTCGAATAGAGGGGAACGATCACGTCCCTCGATCTGCTCGCTATGCCCCTACTTATACATCCCAAAATGCCATTGGCCTTCTTGGCAACTGCTGGCTCATATCCAGCTTCTCGTCCACTGTCACCCCTAGGTCCTTTTCCGCAGAACAACTGCCTAGCCATTCGGTCCCTAGTCTGTAGCGGTGCATTGGATTCTTCCATCCTAAGTGCAGGACCCTGCACTTATCCTTATTGAACCTCATCAGATTTCTTTTGGCCCAATCCTCCAATTTGTCTAGGTCCTTCTGTATCCTATCCCTCCCCTTCCTGAACAGTTTATATCCATCCATGACAGTACTCCACTCAGGTGAGTTATCCCACCAAGTCTCTGTTATTCCAAACACAGCATAATTCCTTGACTGTGCCAGAACTTCCAGTTCTCCCTGTTTGTTTCCCAGGCTTCTTGCATTTGTGTACCAGCACTTAAGATAAGTTGCTGATCGTCCCTCTTTCTCAGTATGAGGCAGGAGTCCTCCCCTCTTGCGCTCTCCTGCTCGTGCTTCCATCCCACTTCCCCACTTACTTCAGGGCTTTGGTCTCCTTCCCCCAGTGAACCTAGTTTAAAGCCCTCCTCACTAGGTTAGCCAGCCTGCTTCCGAAGATGCTCTTCCCTCTCTTCATTAGGTGGAGCCCATCTCTGCCGAGCTATCCTTCTTCTTGGAACACCATCCCATGGTCAAAGAATCCAAAGCCTTTTCTCTGACACCACCTGTGTAGCTATTCGTTGACTTTCACGATTTGACGGTCTCTACCTGGGCCTTTTACTTCCACAGGGAGGATGGACGAGAATACCACTTGCGCCTCAAACTCCTTTATCCTTCTTCCCAGAGCCACGTAGTCTTCAGTGATCCACTCAAGGTCATTCTTGGCAGTATCATTGGTGCCCACGTGGAGAAGCAGGGAGGGGTAGTGATCGGAGGGCTTGATGAGTCTGGGCAGTCTCTCTGTCACATCATGAATCCTAGCTCCTGGCAAGCAGCACACTTCTCAGTTTTCCCGGTCAGGATAGCAGATCGATGACTCAGTCCCCCTGAGGAGGAAGTCCCCAACCACCACCATCCGCATCCTTTTCTTGGGAGCGGTGGTCGTGGAACCCCCATTCCTAGAACAGTGCATCTCATGCCTCCCAACTGGTGGAGTCTCCTTCTGCTCCCTTCTCTCAGATGTATCATCTAGTCCACTCTCCGCCTTAGTACCTGTGGATAGAACATGAAAACAGTTGATCAACTGTATCTGCATTGCTGGTACATGGATGCGCCTCTTTCTTCTTCTGGATGCTGCCAATTTTCTTCACTGTCTTTCTGTCCCCACTGCGCAGCCTGCTCTGATTCTTCAGGTGTTGTGCCCGCAGAAGTATATCCTGATGTCTGTTCAGTAAATCTTCATTTTCTCTTATGCAACAGAGGGTTGATACTTGAACCTTCTCTTCCAATATGGAGACCAGCTTGCACTTTGTACAGACAAAGTTACTCCTGTCCTGTGGAAGAAAGACAAACATGGCACATCCTGTGCAGGTCACAACAGCCGATAGCTCACTATCCATATTACCCTCCTTCTAAGAGCTTCCTCAGCTGTTGCAGTAACTACTCAGAGAAACCTGTAAGATGAAAGCCTAAGTGGGCTCTCCCAAGGTGAACTCCCAGTCAAACTCCCTCTGTTCACCTCTCCACTGTTCACAACTGGCTGTCTTTTTATAACAATCAGGCCCACTCAAGGTCCACCTGGAATAAAGCAGTCCCAATTCACACTTTTCAAACAATGAAGCACATGGTCAAACTGACAGACTATCCCCGCAACAGACACTCAGATACTCACCAACACCGTCCCCCAATGCAAAATTAATACATATATATTTTATATGTTTATATATTTTTTAAATAAAAATATATTTTATTTCAAATATTTGCACAGTAGAAATGGTAAACAAAAGAAATACTATTTTTCAATTCACCTCATACAAGTACTGTAGTGCAATCTCTTTATTGTGAAAGTGCAATTTACAAATTTTTTTGTTACATAACTGCACTCAAAAACAAAAAATGTAAAACTTTAGAGCCTATAATTCCATTCAGTCCTACTTCTTGTTCAGCTTATTGCTAAGACAAATAAGTTTGTTTACATTTATGGGAGATAATTCTGTCTGTTTCTTATTTACAGTGTCACCTGAAAGTGAGAACAGGCGTTCACCTGGAAATTTTGTAGCCGGCATTGCAAGGTATTTACATGCCAGATATGCTAAACATTCATATGCCCCTTCATGCTTCTGCCACCATTCCAGAGGACATGCTTCCACGTTGATGATGCTTGTTAAAAAAATAATGTATTAATTAAATTTGTGACTGAACTTCTTGGAGGAGAATTGTATGTCTCCTGCTCTGTTTTATCTACATTCATGTTACAGCAGTCCCAGATAACGACCCAGCACATGTTGTTCATTTTAAGAACACTTTCACTGCAGATTTGACAAAATGCAAAGAAGGTTACAATGTGAGATTTCTAAAGATAGCTCCAAAACTTGACCCAAGGTTTAAGAATCGGAAATGCCTTCCAAAATCTGAGGGAGATGAGGTGTGGAGCATGCTCGCAGAAGTCTTAAACAAGCAACACTCTGATGCAGAAACTACAGAACCCGAACCACAAAAAAGAAAATCAGCTTTGTGCTGGTAGCATCTGACTTCAGATGATGAAAATGAACATGAATCAGTTTGCACTGCTTTGGATCGTTATCTAGCAGAACTCATCATCAGCATGGACACATATCCCCTGGAATGGTGGTTGAAGCATGAAGGGACATATGAATCTTTAGTGCATCTGGCATATAAATATGCAAATGCCTGTTCTCACTTTCAGGTGACATTGTAAACAAGAAGCGGGGAGCATTATCTCCTGCAAATGTAAACAAACTTGTCTGAGCAATTGGTTGAACAAGAAGTAGGACTGTATGGACTTGTAGGCTCTAAAGTTTTACATTGTTTTGTTTTTGAGTGCAGTTATTTTTTGGTACATAATTCTACATTTGTAAATTCAACTTTCATGATAAAGAGATTCCATTATAATACTTGTATTAGGTGAACTGAAAAATAGTATTTCTTTTTACAGTGCAAATATTTGTAATCAAATGGAAAGTGAGCACTGTATACTTTGTATACTGTGTTGTAATCAATATATTTGAAAATGGAGAAAACATTCAAAAATATTTAAATAAATGGTATTGTATTATTCTTTAACAGTGCAATTAATCATGATTAATTTTTTAAATCGCTTGACAGCCTTAAAATAGTTGATGTGAAGATTTTTCATCTTTTTGGCTGTTTGAACTCTGACACGGGTAGAGACACCAAACTGAAGCCAGAAATCTTCAGGGATTACCCCTGGGTCTGCCCTGACAGTTAGTTTGAACTGACAGATCACTACAACTCTGTAAATAACTTACTCCATTCTCCTAGTTAATAAAAAGAAAAGGAGTACTTGTGGCACCATAGAGACAAACATTTATTTGAGCATAAGCTTTCGTGAGCTACAGCTCACTTCATCGGATGCATTCAGTGCGTCCACTGAATGCATCCGATGAAGTGGGCTGTAGCTCACGAAAGCTTATGCTCAAATAAATTTGTTAATCTCTAAGGTGCCACAAGTACTCCTTTTCTTTTTGCGAATACAGACTAACACGGCTGCTACTCTGAAACTAGTTAATAAAGCTTTAGATAATTTTATTACAGGATTGGCTACAAGTGTTGGCTTTGATGTATGATCTAGGGTACCAGCTGATGTAGGGTAAGTGACTGGTCTCTTAGGACTGGAAGCAACCTGAATGTGGTGTGATTTTTGTTGTGTTTGACCATTTATCACTAAGTCCAGTTTGTCTGGGTGGCAAGGTAGGCTAGAGGGGCTAAGACGACTGTCTGTAGACTCCATGCTAAGACTGTTACAGTGATCCAGGAGTTCACATTTCTTACTGGCTTGGTGAAATCTAATTATAGAACATACCACCAGTTTGGTGTGTCTGCCCTGTGTTTGACAGTCTGCCCTTAGGTAGGCACTCATGGCTGTGAGCCACTCCAGATATTGTGACAGGTCAGGTGTTAGTATGGTGAAAATCTGGGTCTCATAATGAAAAAAAGCTTAACAGAACACCGTCAGGTCTCCTCCCCATGGCTGAGCCTCATCTCTCTTTATGTAGTCCTCCCTGACCCTTTCATAGCTGGGGCCACTTAATCACAATTAAGCCACCCAATCAGGATCAGTTAGGGGATAACTTCCACATTGCCAGACCTTTCGCCATAATTTTCCTATGGAATGCATTTTAAAACTAGGTCTCAGAAACCCATCTCTATTACTGAGGAAATAGAATTCTCCCAACAGCGACCAGGCCACAAAATGGCACAATTGCATCAAAGCTTCAAGGAACTTCTGCTCTTGCTGTCTGAATCCCCCACCATATCTGAAAAAATTGCTAGTGGCTCTATGTAGGTCCAAATCACCAGGCTACCCCTACAAAAACCACATTACAGCAGTGCCCTTGGTGTCCCTGAAGACCTGTGTGTAGCACGGAGGAGATGTGGACTTTGTGCATGGGCTCCTCAAATTCCTTCATTGATTCTGCTGTGGGTAAGATTTACTTCTAAATAGGTTTTCTCCACTCGTACAGGCCAAGAACCTGCATAGTGTTTTGTCACTAACATTCTTGTAGACAAGTAGAAAAAACTCAGGTATTTGAATAAGATAATTACAATTAACATTTTCAATCAGCATTGTCTTAACTCAGGGTGTTTGTATAGAGAGAATTGTTCCTTATCAAAATGTATGTAGAATAAAAAAATTACCATTCACATCACAGGCTGGAGTAGCCAGACTAGTATGTGTTTGATATCTGAGCAGTTTGCTGTCTTAATATTTTTGATCTCTTATCTGCACAGTTTTGCAAGCATCATATTTCATGTATAGATGTGATGGGGAGAGATCTATAGTAGCAGTTCTATCCATAATGCATTCATCCCAGCACACATGCTTGCTTCTGTTCTATCTCCACTGTAGATACTTTTAATATCTATTTTTTAATAGTATTGAAGTTACTTCAGTCGGTGAGTGTCTAAATCTTTACAGCATACAAAAGGAAAGTTTAGCAAGAAGTAGGGAGATGGAATAACAAGTGTAGCTTAGATGAGAATTTTAGCATTAATCTTGATTCTTTTAAAGAGCTCCTGTTTTATTTACACTCTCATTTCATGTACTGCAGAACTCCTGTACATTTTTTTTTAACCAGCAATCATATTTGACCCATATTACAGTAGGTACATGGGTGGCGAGTTCCATGAGCCCGTGATGCCTCGGCACCACATATTCCTGGCCCGGGACCCAGTTCCAGCAATGTCTGAGGCCAGGTCTCTCCCTCGGCCCTGCCTTCCACCCCACATCCCCCGCATCCCCCAGGCCATTTAAAACAGCCTGGGGCCCACTCTCACCACCGGCAGCGCAGCAGAGCTGAGTGGCTTCCTGCCTGCTTGCTCCATGTTGTTGCTGGCCCCTCCCTGCTGCCCCTGGGCGGGGTGGGTCTGTGTCACTCCCCAAGCGCCCCTGTGGCCAATAGTATGCTGTGGGGGCAGTGTCTGGGGTAGCAGCACATGGAGACTCCCAACCCACCCTGCCTAGGAGCCCCAGGTAAGTGCCGTGCCCCCCACCCCCTCCCAGAGCCTGCAATGCCCCTTTCAGCCCCCAAACTCCCTCCCAGAGCCTGCACCCCTCACCCCTTCCTGCATCCCCACCCCTTGCCCAAGCTCAGAGCCTACACCCAAACTCCATCCCAGAGCCTGCACCCCAGACCTCTTCCCCCACCCACACTCTCTCCCAGAGCCCAACCTCTCATCCGTCCTGCATCCCAATCCCCTGCCCCAGCCCAGGGCCTGCACCCCAGACCTCCTCCCCCACACCCAAAATCCCTCCCAGAGCCTTACGCAGATGGGGCCTTGTGCGAGAGGAGTTTGGGGAGGGGGTGGGTTCTGGGCACCACCAAAATTTCTACAAACCTTCCACCCCTGAGTAGGTACAAAATGAATGATTCACACAGTTCTAATACTTGTACACAACTATTTAGATTACAATTTTTGATGCTGAAACCAGCCATTATCCATTTCTAACTGAGTTCTCCTACATTTAGAATTCTCTGGTAGTGACAAGTATCCAGCAGGCAATAAGTGTAAGTGTCCTCAAGTAATGTTGCACTTTACACTGCACTTGAACAGGAAAAGAGCTTATAAGTATAAATAATCAGTTAGTTACAGAGTGCCAGATCAAGACAGGTTTTGGCATGTACCAGGTCTTTTGCTGATTTAATAAACTCCCCTGGCTAAAGCATGCACAAGCACAGCACTTCCATTTTGAATTGAAAAAAATAATTGGCTCTTGATTCCCAGGCACCAATCATTACTCAACACAGCCAAGATTGTTCTGGTTCTGAGTTTCTTCAGTTCCTTTAATAGCTTCAGTCTGTCTAGAGTCTTCCAGTTCCTCTCAGTACCAAACTCAGGAGCTTTATGCTCTGTACACAGAGAAATACACCTGCTAACAATTCTGACTGGTTGGTAACAATGGTCTTTCAACTTTCTCTCACTTTATGCTATTGCTTTCATCCTCAATGTGCTTATGAGTGCAGTTATGCTTGTTTATGCAAACCTTTGAGCAGAAATATGGCCTAAAGCCCAAGTTATGATAGGGTCAGACAACTATAAAAGTATTAATTGCAAATAGCAATCTTAAACCAAAATTCAGTTCAAAAGTTGTACTGTCATTAACCCAAAGCAAAAATAATAAGCAGTGCCATCCACTAGAACTGAGAGATGTATATTAGAATCAGGGCTTTAGGTTTCTTATAATGCCAAAGGTATGATAGTCAAGGTATTAACTGAGGAGGAAAAACAGAATAGATTTAATATGTTATTTAAATAAAATACCTTTTTCTGTCTTCTGTCAACCCTATTATGTGTATTGATTGCCAAAAAGAACTGTTTGTCTGTCATTGCAATTGTTGTTATGGAGTCAATGGGATTAGTTTTTCAAATGGTGTAAATCATTATAGCTCCACTGACTTCAAGAGAGCTACAAATTACATCAGGTGTGGATCTGGCCAGTATGTCTTAGAAGTTTTGAGTGTCATATACTAAGACTGATGCAAGAATAGAAAGTATCAGTTGCATTTCCAAATAAAAAAGCAATGTAAGTGATCCACTATACATATTTTCTGCTGTGCTTTATAGATTGATAGGTTTAGATCTTGAACTACTTGCATTTATCTGACCCAGGCTAGAGAGATTTCTAAGGAATACCTGGGTTTTTTAAGCTATAAGTAACTGGTTTAAATCATCATTTAGGATAAGAATTTGCTACTCATATCCAATCTCTTTAGTATATTAAGCTTAGATTGCATTTTTGTTTATTTGCTAGGTAACCTGCTTTAATCTGTTTGCTAGCCCTTATAATCACTTAAAATCTATATTTTCTAGTTAATAAATTTGGTTTTTGCTTTATCACAAACCACTGTGTGGAAATCATAACTTTGGAGCAGAAAGCTGCTGCAGATCTTCCTCCACATTGAGGGAGTGGGCGAATTTAATAAACTTAAGCTGTACATTTCCCTTGGCAGCACCAGCTAGTATAATTTTGGGTTTACTCTCCAGAGGGGAGTGTGTGCCTGAGAAGCTGGTAAGTGCCCTAGCTGTATAGCCTTCCCATGCAGAGGCTGGTCAGAAAGCCTGTCTGCATGTTACAATAGCTGGGTGTGTCCCTAGAGGGACAAAAGAATACTCAAGCTTTGCCTAATTTAGGAATGCATCTTCTTAGCAAATGGCAAGCAGAGTACTATTGTAAAATATAATTACTGAAAAGACACTACTCTTCTTAGTAAGTTGGAAATAGAACAGGATAGTGAGTGTCTGAGAGGGAGCTTCCAGTGGATTCCAAATGCCATAGTCAGTGCAGACATCTGGAAGTGGCTTGATGAAAATGATCCACAAAGTTATGTCTGTAGTTAAAGCAGCAGTTCAAGATCATAAGTTATCTGACTCCAAACTGGGTAGGTAATGGCCACTCTGCTGCCAGGAGCCTCCACAGCTTAAATGGAATTCTCTCATTCTCCCCCCCCCCCCCCGCCACACACATAAAATACACATTTCTATTCTGAAAATACCTGTCTAAATGGCACTGTGGGATTTTACAACTATTGTGTCTCAAATGATATCCAGATCAAATATACTCAGTGTATGTTTTTTTTTTCTAAAATAACCTTTTTTTAAAGTAACTCCCAGCCCTGCAAACTTAACCTGTGATTGAAAGTCCAGCTGGGCGCTGCCCTCATTCTATGTCATCGCTAGTAAAAAGTTTCTTCAGGTTAAATTTTGTCCTCAGTGATATCTGTACAACCTTGTTGCTTTCAACTGGTTTAAATAGGTGTAACTGGCTCTATAATTTGAACTTTTTGGTGATGAAGCTCAAAAAGCCATAAAATTCAGATCCCTTTCTTTTAGCCCTGCAGTACCAATACAGCTAACAGAATTCAAAAATTTTTGTCAGCAAAGTCAGTAGATAGGACTTTAAATATCCCTGGGGAGCAGATGTGAGGAGGAAGGTGCTGTTTTTACAATCATAGCTCTGAGAAGAATTGCACATTAACTTGAAGAGCACCTTGGAAGTGCACTAAATTATGGTAAAACTGCAACTCTGCCCCCAGGACCCATAAAGAAGAAGAATTTAATCCAATAACTACTTTTTGTTTCTATCATTATTACTGTAAATAATGAAAACACAATTCTGAATCTCAGAACAATTGTGTTGAATAAGAATTACAGTATAGACTTATTATTTGTAAATAAAATAACATAAATGAACACCTAAATTCCTAAGTTTGGTGGTATAGGTATAGTTTATCATAAGGTGCTATGTTTACTGAAGCTACAGTTTAACATTTTTTTACAAAATGTCTCGTCACATACAGGTGGATATTGGTCATATGAAATTGCCAAATGAAGCAGTGCTTGTGAGGTTTTAGTTTGGCCAGTGGATGAGCTGTCATTTTTACAGTTGGATATATAAGCAGAGAAACAGTTCACTCTGCAAAGCTCTGCTTGACTCCTACCGCAGCCAAGCTTGCTCAGCAGTAGAAAGAAATTCCTTCGAAAAGCTTTTGTGAAAATTGCATACAGGAATGGGGTTGTGTAGGAGTTGACCGGATAAAACAAAACAAGCAAAATCTTGGGAGTTTATCACTGTGATGAGAGTGATATGAGAGGTATGTTAAAAGCAGATGACATGGCAAAAAATGAGATAGGTGCCATGCAGGTAAAATCTGTGAAGATCAATATTGCCATTCTCTTTGCAATCTTGGTATCTTTGTTTGTAGCCACCAGTTCTGGATTTTGAACTGCTATATAAATTTTAATATAACAAGCACAAATGACGATAAAGGCAACAACATTTAACACTAAGACAATCAATATGTAGGCTTGGGAAAGAGACATTTCAATATCCTCGAGTAAACAAATACTGACCTTCATGTAACTGCTGACTCCTAAAAGAGGCAAAGCTGCTATTATAATTGAAAATATCCAGCCTGCAAGCTGGATTGCATTGCATTGCATACGTGATGGCATGCTACCTTTCTAGAGTGATCACAGTTAATGTATAAACTGAAAGTTCACTTGCAAACACTGAAAACGCCAGCAATACTGCAACCACAGCCTGTTTGCCAGTCTATTGCCTGGTTGTAGGACTGACTCCTGGTTTGGGCATCAACAGAAGCAATAAGCAGCAAATAAAGTCCCATGCAAAAATCGGCAAAGGAGAGGTTGCACATAAGGAAGAGCGGAACAGTGAGTTTGTAATGGCTAGTTAGTAGAAAAAGGAATACAATGAAATTGCCAGCAATTGCTAGGATATTAATAAATCAAATGAAGATTCTGAGAAAGCTGGATCCCATGATTCAGAGGGAGGGCTCCTGCCTCATACTGAGAAAGAGGGATGATCAGCGAGTTATCTCAAGTGCCTATACACAACTGCAAGAAGCCTGGGAAACAAGCAGGGAGAACTGGAAGTCCTGCAGTTAAGGAATTATGCTGTGATTGGAATAACAGAGACTTGGTGGGATAACTCACGTGACTGGAGTACTGTCATGGATGGATATAAACTGTTCAGGAAGGACAGGCAGGGCAGAAAAGGTGGGGGAGTTGCATTGTATGTAAGAGAGCAGTTTGACTGCTCAGAGCTCCGGTATGAAACTGCAGAAAAACCTGAGAGTGTCTGGATTAAGTTTACAAGTGTGAGGAACCAGAGTGATGTCGTGGTGGAAGTCTGCTATAGACCACCAGACCAGGGTGATGAGGTGGACAAGGCTTTCCTCCGGCAACTAACGGAAGTTACTAGATCGCAGGTCCTGGTTCTCATGGGAGACTTCAATCACCCTGATATCTGCTGGGAGAGCAATACAGCAATACAGCGGTGCAAAATCCAGGAAGTTTTTGGAAAGTGTAGGGGACAATTTCCTGGTGCAAGTGCTGGAGGAATTGACAAGGGGCAGAGCTCTTCTTGACTTGCTGCTCACAAACCAGGAAGAATTAGCAGGGGAAGCAAAAGTAGATGGGAACCTGGGAGGCAGTGACCATGAGATGGTCGAGTTCAGGATCCTGACACAAGGAAAAAAGGAGAGCGGCAGAATATGGACCCTGGACTTCAGAAAAGCAGACTTTGACTCCCTTAGGGAACGATAATTTACAGAATACCATTCACAATGTATTAATACTCTGACACCTTATTTATGTGACAAAGAAAGTAATGAAAATAGGAGGCAGTGCAAAATGATCACATTATCACCAGCAATTGTCGGGAAAATGAGGAATTGTAAACCGTGAACCATTAGTATCTTTACAGTCTAAATATATGTAAATTCATGCTAATCTTTAGATGCTGTACCTCCTTCTAAGGTCTTCATGTCACCCACTATATAGGCAACAAATCATCCACAATTTGTCTGAACATTTTAGAAATAAAATTGTTAAAAATGTGCCAATTGTAAAGAATGCTCATAAAATGCCTTTGTAAAATTGACCTCTTCTTTTGGCTGACCCCCAAAGAGACAATGTGGAAGGAAATTAAGAAGAAAAAATGTGAATGGCCAGACAAGTCTAGAACATTACTACAGATCCCTAAGTGAGTAAGGGCCTGATCCAATACTCATTGAAATCACTGGAAAAGTTCCCATTGCACTAAATGCATGTTTGATAAGGCCTTAACATTCTGTAGGTTAGAAAGATCAATAAAAATGTCAGATCAAGAAATCTTAATTTTTCAGTTATTCATTAGGATATTAAAATTGGCAAAAAAAATTAATAGGTGTCCCTTTTTCTACCTAAAGATTCTCAACCTTTTCCTTCTCCATCTTTTCCAGGAGAACTGGCTGTATTTTAAAGAATCCTTACTGAGGTTACAGGAACAAACCATCCTAATGTGTAGAAAGAATAGTAAATATGGCAGGCGACCGGCTTGGCTTAATAGTGAAATCCTTGCTGATCTTAAACACAAAAAAAAAGCTTACAAGAAGTGAAAGATTGGGCAAATGACCAGGGAGGCAATAAAAATATTGCTCGGGCATGCAGGAGTGAAATCAGGAAGGCCAAATCACACCTGGGATTGCAGCTAGCAAGAGATGTTAAGAGTAATAAGAAGGGTTTCTTCAGGTATGTTAGCAACAAGAAGAAAGTCAAGGAAAGTGTGGGCCATTTACTGAATGAGGGAGGCAACCTAGTGACAGAGGATGTGGAAAAAGCTAATGCACTCAATGCTTTTTTTGCCTCTGTCTTCACAAACAAGGTCAGCTCCTAGACTACTGCACTGGGCAGCACAGCATGGGTGACCAGCCCTCTGTGGAGAAATAAATGGTTCGGGACTATTTAGAAAAGCTGGACGTGCACAAGTCCCTGGGGCCAGATGCGCTGCACCCGAGAGTGCAAAAGGAGTTGGCAGATGTGATTGCAGAGCCATTGGCCATTATATTTGAAAACTCATGGCGATCGGGGGAGGTCCCGGACAACTGGAAAAAGGCTAATGTAGTTTCCATCTTTAAAAAAGGGAAGAAGGAGGATCCAGGGAACTACAGGCCAGGCAGCCTCATCACAGTCCCTGGAAAAATCATGGAGCAGGTCCTCAAGGAATCAATTCTGAATCACTTAGAGGAGAGGAAAGTCATCAGGAACAGTCAGCATGGATTCAGCAAGGGCAAGTCATGCCTGACTAATCTAATTGCCTTCTATGATGAGATAAACTGGCTCTGTGGATGAGGGGAAAGCAGTGGACGTGTTATTCCTTGACTTTAGCAAAGCTTTTGACAGTATTCTTGTCAGCATGTTAAAGAAGTATGGGCTGAATGAATGGACTATAAAGTGGATAGAAAGCTGGCTAGATTTGTCGGGCTCAACAGGTAGTGATCAATGGGTCCATGTCTAGTTGGCAGCCGGTATCAAGCGGAGTGCCCCAAGGATCGGTCCTGGGGCCGATTTTGTTTAATATCTTCATTCATGATCTGGAGAATGGCGTGGACTGCACCCTCAGCAAGTTTGCAGATGACACTAAACTGGGAGGAGTGGTAGATATGCTGGAGGGTAGGGATAGGATCCAGAGGGCCCTAGACAAATTAGAGGATTGGGCCAAAAGAAATCTGATGAGGTTCAACAAGGACAAGTGCAGAGTCCTGCACTTAGGACGGAAGAATTCCATGCATCGCTACAGACTAGGGACCGAATGGCTAGGCAGCAGTTCTGCAGAAAAGGACGGAGGGGTTACAGTGGATGAGAAGCTGGATATGAATCAACAGTGTGGCCTTGTTGCCAAGAAGGCTAACGGCATTTTGGGCTGTATAAGTAGGAGCATAGCCAGCAGATCGAGGGACGTGATTGTTCCCCTCTATTCGACATTGGTGAGGCCTCATCTGGAGTACTGTGTCCAGTTTTGGGCCCCACACTACAAGAAGGATGTGGAAAAATTGGAAAGCGTCCAGAGGAGGGCAACAAAACTGATTAGGGGACTGGAACACATGACTTATGAGGAGATGCTGAGGGAACTGGGATTGTTTAGTCTGCAGAAGAGAAGAATGAGGGGGGATTTGATAGCTGCTTTCAACTACACCTCTACTCTGATATAACACATACCTTGGGAGACAAAAAAATCTCACTGCGTTATAGGTGAGACCGCATTATATCAAACTTGCTTTGGCCCTCCCTGTTCCTTGTTCCCTGACCACCCCCTCCAAAGACCCCCAACCCTAATCACCCCCAGGACTCCACCCCTACTGAACCCCCCTGCTCCCTGTCCTCTGACTGCTCTGACTCCTATCCACACCCTCCGCCCCCTGACAGGCACTCACCGGTAGCGGCGGGAAGTGGAGCAACGTGGCCCCAGCCTGCTCCACTCAGCCAGCTCCCAGCCACGTGCTCTGCTTCCTGCCACCAGTGAGTACGGGGAGGTTGAAGAAAGGACGCCTGCTGTACTCACCTGCGTTGGGAAGTGGAGCGACGTGGCTCCAGCCTGCTCGGCTTTCCTTGCCCCGGCCCGAGCCGCATCGCACTCACCTTGTTGCCAAGAAGGCCAATGGCCTTTTGGGCTGTATAAGTAGAGGTATTGCCAGCAGATCAAAGGACGTGATCGTTCCCCTCTATTTGACATTGGTGAGGCCTCATCTGGAGTACGGTGTACAGTTTTGGGCCCCACTCCAGAAGAAGAAGGATGTGAAAAAATTGGAAAATGTCCATCAGAGGGCGACAAAAATGATTAGGGGACTGGAACATGTGTTTCTGTTATAATGTAAACACAGAACTGGTGAAAGATTCCTTGAGAGCTAGATGCCTCTTAGACTTATTTCTGTAGATTCAGTATTTGCATCAATGTGTACAATGAAGCTGTTGGTAAAGGATCTATTTTCTTTGGAAAGCAAGTGTAGAGAGAAAATAAATGAATGTCACATCCAAAAAAATCCGTTCTCAAAATTTTGCTCATTTACTTCCCAGCCAAACCACTTTCAAATGATGCTGACAGTACAGTACAGACTGTATTATAATGCACATGTTGACCGAATGCAGTAGTTACTGAAATTTATTGTTGTTATTGTGTTTGTTTGTATTATCATAGAGTGCTCAGGATATAGGCTTGTCAAAAAATCAGAGAGGCCTAACTAAAATAGGGTGCCTAAAGATTTGATTTGTGTTTATTACTACTAGGAAAGGAAAATAGTCTCAGGACCTTGTACTGTGTTTATATGGAAAAAACACTCTATGGTTCAGAAGCTATTATGAATATGAGAGCAGAAATATCTTCAAATAAAGGTTGAATAGGGAAAAATTGGTGCATTAGGATTACATAAAGTCTAGACTGTGCCCCTGTCTTAATCAGCTGAGCAAAGCCAAACTTATTCTGTGCTTGGCTCTGAGTAAGGCTGCTCAAAGTGCAGATCTAGTTACAGAATGGAGAGGAGGTAGAAAGAACAAGCAGGAACTAGACCTCCACATGCTCTCTTCTACCAGCAATAGGGCAGGGTCTAGGCATATTTCACAACACTACTTGTTGGCTGGGTTGCAGGGGGTTGGGGGTTCGGGGGGAGGGTGTGTAAGTAAACTGTGCCATTGCAAGAAGTGCAGAAACTAACTTCTATTTGCCCTATAGAGTGGAGCAGGGGAGGGATTAAGCCAGAGGTAATCAATTATTTTTTGTCAAGGCCCAAATTTCTTGATCAAGGTTCAGACTCCAGAGAAAATAATAACAACAATAATAATAATTATAAGTACATAAAAAGATTCCACTGTCTGTTCAAAAGCATCTGGCAGTCCAGATTTGGCCAACGATCGACCTGTTGACTACCCCTGGATTAAGACTTAGATTCTGCAAGTCATAATGCCTTCCAGGGCAGTGCCGTTTCCATACAATCTTTTGTGAAGGCTGTGCCACACTCAGCTGTGACCCCAGGGGTAGTTGTATTGATACTGGCCTCTAGGCCATGCTGCTTTCAGCCATGTTGGACTAAGTATCGTGTAAATATTCTCATTTCTCTCTCTCATACATACACTCTCTTAGCACAGGCCTTTAGTGTTGTTTTATTGTGGAATTTATTTTTCAAGAACCTGAGAGTATTTTCTATGGACCAGTGGTTGGATTTTTAACTCTTTGACTGTATCTGAATTGTCTAGATAGGATGCAAAAGTGGATGGGAATCTGGGAGGCAGTGATCATGAGTTGGTTGAGTTCAGGATCCTGACACAGGGAAGAAAGGTAAGCAGAAGGATATGGACCCTGGACTTCAGGAAAGCAGACTTCGACTCCCTCAGGAAATGGATGGGTAGGATCCCCTGGGGGACTAACATGAAGGGGAAAGGAGTCCAGGAGAGCTGGCTATATTTCAAGAAATCCCTGTTGAGGTTACAGGGACAAACCATCCCAATGTGTCGAAAGAATAGTAAATATGGCAGGCGACCAGCTTGGCTTAACGGTGAAATCCTAGCGGATCTTAAACATAAAAAAGAAGCTTACAAGAAGTGGAAGGTTGGACATATGACCAGGGAAGAGTATAAAAATATTGCTCGGGCATGTAGGAATGAAATCAGGAGGGCCAAATTGCACCTGGAGCTGCAGCTAGCGAGAGATGTCAAGAGTAACAAGAAGGGTTTCTTCAGGTATGTTGGCAACAAGAAGAAAGCCAAGGAAAGTGTGGGCCCCTTAATGAATGAGGGAGGCAACCTAGTGACAGAGGATGTGGAAAAAGCTAATGTACTCAATGCTTTTTTTGCCTCTGTCTTCATGAACAAGGTCAGCTCCAGACTGCTGCGCTGGGCATCACAACATGGGGAATAGATGGCCAGCCCTCTGTGGAGAAAGAGGTGGTTAGGGACTATTTAGAAAAGCTGGACGTGCACAAGTCCATGGGGCCGGACGAGTTGCATCCGAGAGTGCTAAAAGAATTGGCGGCTGTGATTGCAGAGCCATTGGCCATTATCTTTGAAAACTCGTGGCAAATGGGAGAAGTCCCGGATGACTGGAAAAAGGCTAATGTAGTGCCCATCTTTAAAAAAGGGAAGAAGGAGGACCCTGGGAACTACAGGCCAGTCAGCCTCACCTCAGTCCCCGGAAAAATCAAGGAGCAGGTCCTCAAAGAATCAATCCTGAAGCACTTACATGAGAGGAAAGTGATCAGGAACAGTCAGCATGGATTCACCAAGGGAAGGTCATGCCTGACTAATCTAATTGCCTTCTATGATGAGATTACTGGTTCTGTGGATGAAGGGAAAGCAGTGGATGTATTGTTTCTTGACTTTAGCAAAGCTTTTGACATGGTCTCCCACAGTATTCTTGTCAGCAAGTTAAAGAAGTATGGGCTGGATGAATGCACTATAAGGTGGGTAGAAAGTTGGGTAGATTGTCGGGCTCAACAGGTAGTGATCAATGGGTCCATGTCTAGTTGGCAGCCGGTGTCAAGTGGAGTGCCCCAGGGGTTGGTCCTGCGGCCGGTTTTGTTCAGTATCTTCATAAATGGTCTGGAGAATGGTGTGGATTGCACTCTCAGCAAATTTGCGGATGATACTAAACTGGGAGGCGAGGTTGATACGCTGGAGGGCAGGGATAGGATACAGAGGGACCTAGACAAATTGGAGAATTGGGCCAAAAGAAATGTGATGAGGTTCAATAAGGATAAGTGCAGGGTCCTGCACTTAGGACGGAAGAACCCAATGCACAGCTACAGACTAGGGACCGAATGGCTAGGCAGCAGTTCTGCGGAAAAGGACCTAGGGGTGACAGTGGACGAGAAGCTGGATATGAGTCAACAGTGTGCCCTTGTTGCCAAGAAGGCCAATGGCATTTTGGGATGTATAAGTAGGGGCATAGCGAGCAGATCGAGGGACGTGATCGTCCCCCTCTATTCGACATTGGTGAGGCCTCATCTGGAGTATTGTGTCCAGTTTTGGGCCCCACACTACACGAAGGATGTGGATAAATTGGAGAGAGTCCAGCAAAGGGCAACAAAAATGATTAGGGGTCTGGAACACATGACTTATGAGGAGAGGCTGAAGGAACTGGGATTGTTTAGTCTGCAGAAGAGAAGAATGAGGTGGGATTTGATAGCTGCTTTCAACTACCTGAGAGGTGGTTCCAGAGAGGATGGTTCTAGACTATTCTCAGTGGTGGAAGAGGACAGGACAAGGAGTAATGGTCTCAAGTTGCAGTGGGGGAGGTTTAGGTTGGATATTAGGAAAAACTTTTTCACTAGGAGGGTGGTGAAACACTGGAATGCGTTGCCTAGGGAGGTGGTGGAATCTCCTTCCTTAGATGTTTTTAAGGTCAAGCTTGACAAACCCTGGCTGGGATGATTTAATTGGGTATGGGTCCTGCTTTGAGCATGGGGTTGGACTAGATGACCTGCTGAGGTCCCTTCCTACCCTGATATTCTATGATTCTATGATTCTATGATGCATCTGCTCTGCTGATGCAGATATTGGGTATTTTACAGATATTGGGTATGTTAAGTGCTAAAATTCCATGGATGGTGGCACCACAGCAGGTGCCATGGAAAGGACAGGGAGATGGGGTGTGCATATCCCGCACTGGGCAAGAGGGGGTTAACTCCATGCTATGGGCAGCAGAAGTCCCACCCCTCAGACCATAGTGGGCATGCTCCAACTAATATCTTAGTATAAAAGGGAGCAGCCCAGCTCATTATAGACCTACCACCAAGGCGAGAGGACGCTTGGTGGAAGCTCCAGGCCAGGAGCTGCTAGAGCCACGGACTGCAGGAGCCCAAGAACCCGGAGACCAGACTTGTGACATGCTACCCTCAGCGAAAGGCCAGGAGCTGGACTTCCAGAGAGATATCCCCCCAAGGGAGCCCAGGGGTCCCAATGGCATATCAGCTGCTACCTCAGGAGTCACATTAGGAAGTTGCTCAGGGAGGCTGGGGGAGTGGTATCTACTGCCTGAGCAAGGTCAGCATGTTGCGGTTGGGTACCCCGCTGACTGGATGACAATCACTCCTGTCATCGACAGGGCCCTGGGCTGGGACCCAGTGGAGAGGGAGAGCCTGGGTCCTTTACCACGGCCGCCATCTGCCCCTAGGTGGCAGCCTACTCCCCTGACACTGGCTGCTAGGCCACACAGCCCTGACCCTAAGGGCAGTTATATTGATGCCAGCCACTAGGCCACACTGTGTTGTGACCCCAGGGGTAGTTGTATTGACACTGGCCTCTAGGCCATGCTGCTTTCAGCCGAAGGACAGTCTGGTAGACTGCAAGCATGGTGGTATCACACTCCACCCCACCCCAAAGAAAGATGTGGTGTGCTTATCCCTCAACATGTGGTGGAGAACATGGGCAGCGACTGTTCCTTGCTGAAAGGCCCTAAGAGGAGGATTTTGTTAGCAGCGTAATCCTCCTTTGTCTGCCTCCTTGTTGTTCTGCACAAGATGGAGACTGACAAGATTCTGCAATGATTGTTGGAAAGTCAACAGCAACAGGATACCCAACATCAGCAACACCAGACACAGCTGTTGCAACAAATCACGGCCCCATAGCAACAAATGATTAAGGAGCTGGCATTGCAAACCAGACCCAACAAGAACACCTGATCCAGCAAATGGCCACCCTGATGCACCCAACGGGCATGCCGAACCCTGGCCCAACTGGGCAGGATGTGGGGGGCCCTGCCCACCAATCTGCCAATATGACTGTCAAAAATGAGATCCAGCAATGACCCCAAGGCTTTTCTGGTGATGTTTGAATGGCTAGACACCACCGCCAAGTGGCCACCAGAGAACTGGGCTACAATGTTAGCTCCCTAACTGATGTGGTCAGCCCAGGCAGCCTACCGGGGGTTGGACCCACAGGATGCACTAGTATATGAAAGAGTAAAGGCTGCCATTATGGACTAGGCAGGAATTAACCTTGACATGCATTACTGGAGCTTCCAGTAAGAAAGGTACCCGCCAGGGGCTAGACCCCGGGTGGTAGCCCAGTGCCTGCAGGATAATGCCTGGCAATGGTTGGAGTCAGAGAAACCATCAGTGGCCCAAGTAGCAGAGGTCATTGTCCTTGAACAGTTCACTCAGATCCTCCCGAATGTAGGGAAGAAGTGGGTGCAGCAGCACTGACCGACAACGCTGGCAGAGGCCATAGAACAGATGGACGACTACTTGGAAGCCAACGGGTTGGAGGCACGGCCTCGGAAATCCGGGAGCCTGAGGAGGAGAGATGGGCTGGCTGGGGGATTCCTCCGCAAGATGGACCCAGAGGAATCCCGACCCCTCTCCCGACCACCCCTCCACCCTCAAATGCCAGCATCCAGTCAGCTGGACTCGGACCAACAGGGAAAGAGACCCTCAGGAGGGACAGAGCCCACTAAAGGTGGACCTTGGGACTGAGGGAACCCGAGATGGCTGCTGGGAGTGTGGCCAAGAGGGAGACTTTCGGGGGGGACTGACCCTACATGGATTGTAGTTATGGGCAAGTCTGCATAGCCAGCCCTCAAGCCCAGAGGAAAGGTCCGGAAAAACTTGTAGTCCTGATTCTAGTGGAAGGAATCTCCACAACAGCCTTAGTAGACTCAGGCTGTAGTCAGACAATTATTTGGGAGGGACTCGTTCCCGACCTTGAACTCTCCAGGACAAGGATACACCTACAGCATCCATGGGGATATACGGTCTTAAACAACCACCTGAGTAAGACTTGAGATCTACAGCTGGGAAGAAACCCTCCAAGTCAGCATAGCTCCCAGGTTAGCCTACCCCATGACATTGGGGTAAGACTGGCCGGAATTTGGGGAAATCCTGTGAGACCATGGTCGACAACATCTGGGAGGAGAGGAAGGAGGATCAATGAGGGGGGAACTCTTTGATCACCCCTCAGAACCCAACCCCAGTGAAGGGCCGTCTAACCCCCTGAGCGACCCATCAAATCCCCTCCAGGCGTGGAGCACCCCGTCAAAGATGCCCAGGTGGAGTTGGAGTGTGACGGGGACTTTGTCCAAGAGCAGAGAGAGGACCCGTCTTTAAGTCAATCCTGGGAGCAGGCGGTGACCCCAGACCAAGAAGGAGACAATCATAGAATCATAGAATAATAGAATATCAGGGTTGGAAGGAACCTCAGCAGGTCATCTAGTCCAACCCCCTGCTCAAAAGCAGGACCCATACCCAATTAAATCATCCCAGCCAGGGCTTTGTCAAGCCTGACCTTAAAAACTTCTAAGGAAGGAGATTCCACCACCTCCCTAGGCAACGCATTCCAGTGTTTCACCACCCTCCTAGTGAAAAAGTTTTTCCTAATATCCAACCTAAACCTCCCCCACTGCAACTTGAGACCATTACTCCTTGTCCTGTCCTCTTCCACCACTGAGAATAGTCTAGAACCATCCTCTCTGGAACTACTTCTCAGGTAGTTGAAAGCAGCTATCAAATCCCCCCTCATTCTTCTCTTCTGCAGACTAAACAATCCCAGTTCCCTCAGCCTCTCCTCATAAGTCATGTGTTCCAGACCCCTAATTAGTTATGAGGAGAGGCTGAGGGAGCTGGGATTGTTTAGCCTGCAGAAGAGAAGAATGAGGGGGGATTTGATAGCTGCTTTCAACTACCTGAAAGGGGGTTCCAAAGAGGATGGCTCTAGACTGTTCTCAATGGTAGCAGATGACAGAACGAGGAGTAATGGTCTCAAGTTGCAGTGGGGGAGGTTTAGATTGGATATTAGGAAAAACTTTTTCACTAAGAGGGTGGTGAAACACTGGAATGCGTTACCTAGGGAGGTGGTAGAATCTCCTTCCTTAGAGGTTTTTAAGGTCAGGCTTGACAAAGCCCTGGCTGGGATGATTTAACTGGGAATTGGTCCTGCTTCGAGCAGGGGGTTGGACTAGATGACCTTCTGGGGTCCCTTCCAACCCTGATATTCTATGATTCTATGATTCTAATCATTTTTGTTGCCCTTCGCTGAACTCTCTCCAATTTATCCACATCCTTCTTGTAGTGTGGGGCCCAAAACTGGACACAGTACTCCAGATGAGGCCTCACCAATGTCTAATAGAGGGGGACGATCACGTCCCTCGATCTGCTCGCTATGCCCCTACTTATACATCCCAAAATGCCATTGGCCTTCTTGGCAACAAGGGCACACTGCTGGCTCATATCCAGCTTCTCGTCCACTGTCACCCCTAGGTCCTTTTCCGCAGAACAACTGCCTAGCCATTCGGTCCCTAGTCTGTAGCTGTGCATTGCTTTCTTCCGTCCTAAGTGCAGGACCCTGCACTTATCCTTATTGAACCTCATCAGATTTCTTTTGGCCCAATCCTCCAATTTGTCTAGGTCCCTCTGTATCCTATCCCTGCCCTCCAGCGTATCAACCTCGCCTCCCAGTTTAGTATCATCCGCAATATGCCACACCATCCCCAAGGACCGCAGTTTGAGATCTGGGGAGACTGCCTCTACCCAGTGGTACAGGAACCCTGAACACGGGAAGTTATCTGACAGCTCTTGGTGCCTCAGAGTTTCCTGCAGCTGGCTCATGCAGTACCCTGGGCAGGACATCTGGGTAGAGAGAAGAACCTCCATAGGATAGCACTCCAGTTCTTTTGGCCAGGCATACACCAGGAGGTAAGGGTTTATTGTGCATCCTGCCCTTAGTGCCAGCGGACTGGACTGAGAGGGGTACCCAGACCTCTCTTGTATCTCTCCCCATGGTCAGCATATCATTCAAATGGGTTGGCATGGAACTCATCAGACCTCTAGAGAAGAGCCAGACAGGGAATTAATTCATCCTTGTACTTGTCGATTATGCAACACGCTATCCCGAGTCCATCCACTTGTGTGTGGCCATGGCCTCTAACATCGCGACATAGTTAGTGAAGATTTTCACTTGTGTCAGGATACCCAAGGATATCTTAACTGATCAGGGCACCAATGTGTCCTCCAAACTGATAGCCAAGTTATGCCACCTCATGAATGTGCGAACCCTCAGGACTTCAGTGTACCACCCACAAACTGATGAGTTAGTCAAACACATTAACAGAACCCTCAAGTCAATACTCCACAAGTTTGTAGAAGATGATCCCCGACATTGGGACTCATTGCTGCCTGATCTACTGTTCACCGTGTGGGAGGTCCCCCAAGCCTTGACCGGGTTCTCCCCCTTTGAGCTCCTCTATTGGAAACAACCTTGGGGCATTCTCCACCTCCTGAGAAAGGACTGGGAGTCACAAGAGACACAGGTTCTGGGAACCACCCACTATGTGTTTTGACTCCGTGAACGTCTCCAAGCCTTGGGAGTCTTCGCTAATGAGAACCTGTTACAAGCCCAGCGAACCCGGGATCAACAATACAACAGGGGACTAAGGTACACAGCTTTGAGCCTGGGGACTGGGTCCTACTCTTATTGCCCTTCACTGAGTCAAAGCTATTAGCCAAGTGGCAAGGCCCCTTTGAGATGTCTCGTGGGCTGGGACCAGTAGATTACGAGATCAGGTTGCCGGGACGACAGAAGGAATTACACACACATCACATGAACTTGTTGAAGGCCTGGAAGGACAGTGAGGCCTTATTCATCTCACCTTCACCCCAGAACTGGAACTGGGACTACTAGTGGGAGAACCTCTGGACCCGAAGTCAGTGGCAATGGGAGCAAATCTTAGTTCCGCACAATGAGAACAGTTACAATATCTCATGCAGAACTTCCCAAATGTCCTGTCAACACACCCAGGGTAGATCAATATCATAAGCCACTATACTGCAACAACCCTGGGACAGAGGGTGAGGGATGACCACCAGTCCCTTCCCAGGAAGATGTGGGATGTTGTCTGCCAGGAATTAGAGACAATGCTGGAGATGGGGGTGATAGAAGAATCTCAAAGTAAATGGCAAAGCTTGATCGTGCTGGTTACGACACCAGATGGGGCCATCTTGTTTTGCATTAATTTTCAAAAGGTCCATGCCATCTCCCATTTTGAAGCATATCTAATGCCCTACTACAAAGAGCTCCTGGAACGACCGGGGGGATGCAAATATTTGTTGATACTGGATTGAACAAAAGGGTATTGGCAAATACCCCTGATGCCTAGGCCCGTTGATAGCAATTCTGGGTGCCAGGGCCAGGGCCTTCCCAAGAGGGTGCGGGGCCTGGGGCGGAAATGATGAATCTGTCACTTCTGGGATCGACCCATCATTTCCGGGACCAATTGCACTGGCCCACAGGACGCCCCCAAAGTGCAGATCCTGGAGCAGTCGCACGCGCCTAGGAGCCCTGTGGCCCACCCAGGCGATTTAAAAGGACCCGGGGCTCCCGACAGCCACCACTGTTTCTGGCGCGATGTTGCAGTGTGGGGGCTTGCCCTGCTCCATCCACCCAATCTCAGCAGGAGCGCCAGGGGCTGGGGTGTGGGCCTGGATGCTAAGTGGATGGGCCATGGCCAACCAGGCCCGCTCATGGCTATGCTTCATGGCCACACAGCCCTGACCCTAAGGGCGGTTATATTGACTCCAGCCACTAGGCCATATGACCCCAGGGGCAGTTGTATTGATGCTGGCTTCTAGGCTGTGCATTTGGCCAAAGGATAGTCTGGTAGACTGCAACCGTGGTGGTATCACATCCTGCCTCGCCCCAGAGGAGGACAGGTTGTTCATATCCCTTGACAGGCAGTGAACAGGTTCAAGGTCTGAGTTAACTTTTAAAACAAAATTAGTAACTAAAAAAGTTTCAAAGCTTTAAAAAGAAATCTCTCTGAATCCCTTGGTCAGTAACATCATAGAGGTAGGTCTAAAAATGAAAACAAAACAGTTAAAAATCAGTTTGCCCTTTGCATAGTTCTCCAAACAACTGATTGCTAATTGGTTGGTTGTGAAGCCTTTCCTGTACCATCAGCAGCATCTGAAAGACAAACACACCATCTGGAATCTGTGATTTGGGCCCATATTCAGGAAAGCAACCCAATTCAGGACCACAGGTTAGCACATTCTTAGCTTTAATGTCAATGCAACTTAAGCACCTTTGAAGTTAAGCTTAGGTTTAAGTTCATGCTTAAGTGCTTTCCTGAATCAAGGCCTTGACCTGCAAATGAAGTTGGATCTGTATTTCGATGACCATCTGAAACATTCACAATTTGTTCTACAACTTACAGATCCCTGCATTTTTCCATTACCTGAACTATTGTCCTGTGTCTTGGCTTGTCTTTTGGATTCTCTTAGATTGGAAGAGGAATGGAATGTGTTTTAGTCTATTTGTAAAAACGAGAATTTTGTGACTCTGTTACTCTGAGAAAGGCCGTATACATTTATGGCACTGTATGGATCGTACAAACATCTGTGCCTGCAATTATTTGAAGGCGTGCCAGGTTCTCAATACAGGCTCTTCATTTTCTAAAATATTTCATCAGTGATGTGAAATTCTTCAAAGTATCCAGAAAACGGACTAGCATGAATACAGGACATGACACTACAGCATATTTTAAACATGATCCAGCAAATCCTAGTTTAATAGCAAAATTTCCTTGCAGTCTGCATGCCCCGTAATGATGACTGAACTGGCATAAGACTAAGTTCACTTGAATGAAAAATAATAACATGAATTGTGAGAGGGGTTGCAACCATGTTATTGCCAGCATCGGTTTGCATAGAAGTACTTACAGTGTTTCATTGGTCTGTTTCCTCACTGTCACATTGCTGGGAGAAGCTGTCAAAAATGAAAAGTGAAGAATTTTGTCTGAAGGGCAGAGGGAGGAAAAAAGAGAGTTGAGTTTTCAGTCTGGATGTGGATCCTGTTTGCCTTGCCCTTGCAAATGACTTCAGTGGGATTACTCATCTGATAAGGGGCGCAGGTTTGGCCTCATGTCTAGTTATGTCCAATTAACCCAAATTCTTTTACCTATTATATCATTGTGGGGTTTTTTTTTCTGATTCATTGTCCTAAAGTAAATAATTCAAGTTGTGGAAGCTTAGGGTATGTCTATACTAGAAATGCTACATTGGCACAGTTGCAGCATTGTCAACATTTATGACAGAGGCAGAAGGGATTCTTCCGTTGCTGTAGGTAATCCACCTCCCAGAGAGGCAGTAGCTAGGTCAACGGAAGGATACTGCCATTGTCCTACCACTATGTACACCTGGGCTTAGGTCAGCTTAATTACATCACACAGGGAGGAAATTTTTCACAGCCCTGAGCCATGCAGTTTGCTGACCTAACTTTGTAGTGTAGACCAGCCCTTAATGTTAGCCTGGTTTTCCTGTTTAGATACACCAGTCCTGTGTGTATATACTTTGTAGACCGCTCGGGGGGGGGGGGAATCTTACACCTGTCATAAAAAAACAAATTCTTTACTGTTGACCAGAAAACTCAGTAGCTCAGTAAGTCTCATGCTGCCCAGTTCTCCTGTCTGACATCAATGGCTCCTGGCTGTGAATGCTACTCTGTGTTGTGAACACTCCATAAAAAGTTATAGGCTGAGTGTTACTAACCACAAAAATCATGAGATTGGCATAGTCATGAGATTTTAAGAGCAGGATGTGGTGGGACATGGGAGAGTGGAGAGGAGGAGAGGGAAGCAGTAGCAGTAGGGGATGGAGGGTTGAAAGGAAAAGTGGGAGAGTGGGGTAGCCACGGAGATATGAGAAGCAGGGCACAGAGACAGACTTGGGCATGATCCCCCCCCCGCCCAAAAAAAAATAAAAATCAGCCCGAGGCAGACACCTGATGTGTAGAATTGCAACCCAAATGGTTAAAGTTTGGCAAAATTATCAGCAACTGAAAACAGGGATGCGATGTGACAGGCAACCTTAGGAATAGTTAGTGCTACCAGCCCCACCTATAATATATATTCTCACCTTTTGCATTACTTGGTGTTATACAAACACACAAGCTCCAATCAGCTGTTTGTTATAAATAGGATCTCACACATATATTCTTTAGCATATCTTTTTAATAACGTCACTTTCATTTAAAGCAGTGTGATTGGCTTGAGTGCTCTGTTTTCTATTGGTTTATGTTAAGGATGGGGGCATAGATGATTAATTGAAGGTGTACCCTGTTTATCAGATCAAAATTTTGATCGTCACTAAATAAACTCCAAGACTGAATGTTACAAGAAGTCCTTTGTTTAGGATAATATCCTAGTAAATTGTGATGGAAATTGAACATATGAAACGTTTTCAGTGAGCTAAAGACTCTTTTGATTGAGATACTGGAAAAAGCCACATATTAAACACAATCAGAATAGTCTTCTTACTGTGTTACTAGGTGGCTATAAGACAGATGAAGCCAAATTCAGCTCTGACATAACTGGGTATATGTCAATTGTCTTCCATAGTGGTGTGCTTACTTTCATGCCAGGGTTGTATAGGGCCCATACTGTTTTGGAACTGGACTACTTGTCATCAAAGTTTATGAAAGTCAGAATGCAGAGGCACTGTTCTGGAATTTCCAAATTGCTGTGATACAACAGCATACTATTTACACTTACTCTTACATCCTTAGGTTTCTAAAAGCACAGCAGTAGTTGGGATAGGTTAAAACAGCTTCCAGAAAATTATCAAATTTGTCCAATGGTGGTAGTCTCTTTAGAGAGTAAGACGATATTGCATTTAAGACTTGAATGGCCTCCAGTCCATAAGTAGGTAGTTATTCCAATGATGTTGAAGAAATATCCCTGGAAATAAGGAGAAATCTCTCTTTTCTTTTGATACATATAAAATACCTTAAGAAAAAAAAATCCTATGTATCATAGGGCCTAATCTCAAAAATTCTTTCACACAAAAGAGATCCTTACTCGTGAAAACAGTCCCATTGACTTCAATGGGTCTACTCATGGGAATAAAGACTGTTTACCTAAGTAAGAGTTTGCAAGGTCAAGCTCTTAACTTTTTAGCAGAAAAATATATATAAATAAATCTAATTTAGAAAAGGCTAAAAATGCTACAGTATTATTAGGTATGCCACATACTGTAAAGCACCAGTAAACAATAAATTTACAAGCATGATACAGAATGCACTTTTTACAAAACTATCTATTGTATTTTACTGTACAGAAAACAGTCCATTGAGTTATATATAGTAAGGGCTATCCTCTATTGAGTTCCATCTCTGATCAATAAAGCATGATAATGTGATTTTATAATTTTTTTCAGTACATGGCTAGCACATATAATTAGGCTTGGCAGAATTTTACTTTTATTTTTTTGACACATAATATCAATATTTATTTTAAAGCATTTCTAAAGATTTTAATTTATTTAAATTTTCACAGTTGCGTGAAATTATAGGTTAAGCATTTTTAAATTTTTATCAATTAAAATTTTCACAGTTGCAAGAAATTATGGGGCCATCAGACAATGGGGGGGGGGGATCAGACAGTAATTATTTAGTGACTGTAGATGTTCAGATTCAAATAGTTAAAACTTTATAACTGTTAAACCACAAACTATCAACATCTCATATCAAAATATACAAAGTAAATATCCTTAAATCAAATTCTAATAAGTTCTCAAGCAGTATTTCTCTTACTTTTCCTATCTGTAAATTTTAGTTATTATTGATGGGAATATTTTTTCATGTGTGTGTACGGTGAAATCAATGTGTATGATGAAACCAACATTTACCAATACAAATCTAATCCTTCCAAACATATGTATAATTAACTATTTATTTTTATAAGGAATAATAAAAATATACATAAAATAGTAAATTATGCTCATTATCCCAAAAGCCAAATTACTTTGTAGCCTCAGAATCCACAACATAGAGGTGGGAAAACTTAGAAAAATTCATCTGAGGCCAAAATTACTTATGGGCACATGGCATCCAGAGAGGTCAATACTAATGCTGCTTGGAATTGCTTGGTAGATATCTATCATGGTACAAACACTGAGCCCTCTAATTCTATTGCATGACACCTCTATCAGAATAGATCAACTCAGGAAATCAGAGATCCAAGGTCCTTCCTCAATCAAAGAAACAAAATCTGTCTCTCTACTGAAATTAGATACTTCATTTGTTACAGTACAGTTCACTTGCAACCTATGTAAAAGTGAAGAGTAAAACATACAAAATATCTGGCTCAGTGGCCCCCTTCAGAGCATCATTGTGTATTCTTCTGAGGTTTATATTGTTCTTTAAAATCCTGCGGAATTGAATATGTTAATTCTTTACTTTACCTTTTAAAATTTCCCTTTTTTTGGTCTGCTCTTACTGTGTACTTGCTGTGAGTCTCTTTTCCAATCATAGCTAGCTGTTGCCTTTGTGCTACTCTAACATGAAGATACTCATATTTCACAACTGATAATTCATTTCTCTTCGACCATCAAACAACATTCATTTGGCAATAGTTCTGATCACTACCAGTTTAGGTTGAATTTGAACCAGTGACAAAGGTGAGAGGTTTGCTTTTTAACTTCCTTAACTACTGCAAATATCATTATTGCCAACACCAGGAGTCAGGCACCAAAAATTAAGAGATTATTTTAAAAATCATGAGGTTTTAAAAAAGTAATAATTTGGAGTTCTTTTATTTGACTTCTATAGAGTTTGAGTATTTTGGGTCACATTTTCAAAGTTTTCATTGCAAACTTGAAGCCTAGAAACTTTATATATTTCTTTTTAAACTAAAGATGAGATTCTCTCAAAATCATAGAATCATAGAAGATTATGGTTGAAAGACATCTCAGGAGGTCATCTAGTCCAACCCCCTGCTCAAAGCAGGACCAACCCCAACTAAATCATCCCAGCCAGGGCTTTGTCAAACTGGGCCTTAAAAACCTCTAAGGATGGAGATTCCACCACCTTCCTAGGTAACCCATTCCAGTGCTTCACCACCCTCCTAGTGAAATAGTTGTGACGGGTTGGATCACAGAAACCACCTTGGGGCTGCCAACTGATGTGCCAAGACTACTTCTGCCCCTGCTTTCCCTGCCAGCTTGGGCAGAAGTAGTCTTGGCACACCTCCCTTTCCAGCACCCTGTCTTGCTGAGCCAGACACACCAGTCTGCTCCAACCCAGACCCAGGGTCTGAACCACATGCCCCAAAGCTGCAGACTTAACTGAAAGCAATTTAAGAAGTGATCCTGTCTTTCACACTCAGATGCCCAACTCCCAATGGGGTCCAAACCCCAAATAAATCTGTTTTACCTTGTATAAAGCTTATACAGGGTAAACTCATAAATTGTTCACCCTCTATAACACTGATAGAGAGATATGCACAGCTGTTTGCCCCCCCACCCCAGGTATTAATACATACTCTGGGTTAATTAATAAGTAAAAAGTGATTTTATTAAATACCAAAAGTAGGATTAAAGTGGTTCCAAGTAGTAACAGACAGAACAAAGTGAATTACCAAGCAAAATAAAATAAAACATGCAAGTCTAGTCTAGTACAGTAATAAAACTGAATACAAATAAAATCTTACCCTCAGAGATGTTTCAATAAGTTTCTTTCACAGACTGGATGCCTTCCTAGTCTGGGCACAATCCTTACCCCTGGTACAGCCCTTGTTCCAGCTCAGGTGGTAGCTAGGGGATTTCTCATGATTGCTGCCTCCTTTTTTCTGTCCCACTCACTTATATATCTTTTGCATAAGGCAGGAATCCTTTGTCCCTCTCAGTTCCCACCCCTCTTCTCAATGGAAAAGCACCAGGTTAAAAATGGATTCCAATTCAGGTGACATGATCACATGTCACTGTAAGACTTCATTACACAGCTGCCAGCCCACAGATATACAGGAAGACTTACAAGTAAAACAGAGCCATCTACAGTCAATTGTCCTGGTTAATGGGAGCCATTAAGATTCCAAACCACCATTAATGGCCCACACTTTGCATAACTACAATAGGATCTCAGAGTTATATTTCATATTTCTAATTTCAGATACAAGAGTGATACATTTATACAAATAGGATGACCACACTCAGTAGATTATAAGCTTTGTAATGATACCTTAGAAGAGTCCTTTTGCATGAAGCATATTCCAGTTACATTATATTCACACTCATTAGCATATTTTTATAAAATCATATAGAGTGAAATGTCACAATCATTTTTCCTAATATCCAACCTAGACCTCCCCCACTGAACCTTGAGACGATTGCTCCTTCTTCTGTCATCTGCCACCACTGAGAACATCCTAGCTTCATCCTCTCTGGAATCCCCTTCAGGTAGTTGAAGGCTGCTATCAAATCCCCCCTCATTCTTCTCTTCAGCAGACTAAATAAGCCTCTCCTCATAAAAGTCATGTGCCCCAGCACCCTAATCATTTTTGTTGCCCTCTGCTGGACTCTCTTGATTTTGTCCAAATCCTTTCTGTAGTGGGGGGCCCAAAAGTGGACACAGTTCTCCAGATGTGACCTCACCAGTGCTGAATATAGAGGGGAATAATCACTTTCCTCGATCTGCTGGCAATGCTCCTACTAATGTAGCCGAATATGCCATTAGCCTTGGCAACAAGGGCACATTGTTGACTCACATCCAGCTTCCAGATTGGACAAATGACCAGAGATGAGTATAAAAACATTGCTCGGGCATGCAGAAGTGAAATCAGGAAGGCCAAATCACACCTGGAGTTGCAGCTAGCAAGAGATGTTAAGAGTAACAAGAAGGGTTTCTTCAGGTATGTTAGCAACAAGAAGAAAGTCAAGGAAAGTGTGGGCCCCTTACTGAATGAGGGGGGCAACCTAGTGACAGAGGATGTAGAAAAAGCTAATGTACTCAATGCTTTTTTTGCCTCTGTCTTCACAAACAAGGTCAGCTCCCAGACTACTGTACTGGGCAGCACAGCATGGGGAGGAGGTGACCAGCCCTCTGTGGAGAAAGAAGTAGTTCGGGACTATTTAGAAAAGCTGGACGAGCACAAGTCCATGGGGCCGGATGCGTTACATCCGAGAGTGCTAAAGGAGTTGGCGGATGTGATTGCAGAGCCATTGGCCATTATCTTTGAAAACTCATAGCGATCGGGGGAAGTCCCGGACAACTGGAAAAAGGCTAATGTAGTGCCCATCTTTAAAAAAGGGAAGCAGGAGGATCCGGGGAACTAGAGGCCAGTCAGCCTCACCTCAGTCCCTGGAAAAATCATGGAGCAGGTCCTCAAGGAATCAATTCTGAAGCACTTAGAGGAGAGGAAAATGATCAGGAACAGTCAGCATGGATTCAGCAAGGGCAAGTCATGCCTGACTAGTCTAATTGCCTTCTATGACAAGATAACTGGTTCTGTGGATGAAGGTAAAGCAGTGGACATGTTCCTTGACTTTAGCAAAGCTTTGGACACTGTCTCCCACAGTATTCTTGCCAGCAAGTTAAAGGAGTATGGGCTGGATAAATGGACTATAAGGTGGATAGAAAGCTGGCTAGATCCTTGGGCTCAATGGGTAGTGATCAATGGCTCCATGTCTAGTTGGCAGCCGGTATCAAGTGGAGTGCCCCAAGGGTCGGTCCTGGGGCCGGTTTTGTTCAATATCTTCATAAATGATCTGGAGGATGGTGTGGATTGTACCCTCAGCAAATTTGCAGATGACACTAAACTGGGAGGAGAGGTAGATACGCTGGAGGGTAGGGATAGGTTACAGAGGGACCTAGACAAATTGGAGGATTGGGCCAAAAGAAATCTGATGAGGTTCAACAAGGACAATTAGGACGGAAGAACCCAATGCACAGCTACAGACTAGGGATGGAATGGCTAGGCAGCAGTTCTGCGGAAAAGGACCTAGGGGTGACAGTGGACGAGAAGCTGGATATGAGTCAGCAGTGTGCCCTTGTTGCCAAGAAGGCCAATGGCATTTTGGGATGTATAAGTAGGGGCATAGCGAGCAGATCGAGGGACGTGATCGTTCCCCTCTATTCGACATTGGTGAGGCCTCATCTGGAGTACTGTGTCCAGTTTTGGGCCCCACACTTCAAGAAGGATGTGGATAAATTGGAGAGAGTCCAGCGAAGGGCAACAAAAATGATTAGGGGACTGGAACACATGAGTTATGAGGAGAGGCTGAGGGAGCTGGGATTGTTTAGCCTGCAGAAGAGAAGAATGAGGGGGGATTTGATAGCTGCTTTCAACTACCTGAAAGGGGGTTCCAAAGAGGATGGCTCTAGACTGTTCTCAATGGTAGCAGATGACAGAACGAGGAGTAATGGTCTCAAGTTGCAGTGGGGGAGGTTTAGATTGGATATTAGGAAAAACTTTTTCACTAAGAGGGTGGTGAAACACTGGAATGCGTTACCTAGGGAGGTGGTAGAATCTCCTTCCTTAGAGGTTTTTAAGGTCAGGCTTGAAAAGCCCTGGCTGGGATGATTTAACTGGGAATTGGTCCTGCTTTGAGCAGGGGGTTGGACTAGATGACCTTCTGGGGTCCCTTCCAACCCTGATATTCTATGATTCTATGATTCTATGAATTTAGAGTCCTGCACTTAGGACGGAAGAATCCAATGCACTGCTACAGACTAGGGACCAAATGGCTCGGCATCAGTTCTGCAGAAAAGGACGTAGAGGTTACAGTGGACGAGAAGCTGGATATGAGTCAGTGTGCCCTTGTTGCCAAGAAGGCCAATGGCATTTTGGGATGTATAAGTAGGGGCATTGCCAGCAGATCGAGGGACGTGATCGTTCCCCTCTATTCGACATTGGTGAGGCCTCATCTGGAGTACTGTGTCCAGTTTTGGGCCCCACACTACAAGAAGGATGTGGAAAAATTGGAGAGAGTCCAGCGGAGGGCAACCAAAATTATTAGGGGACTGGAACACATGAGTTATGAGGAGAGGCAGTTATGAGTTATGAGTTATATATATATATATATATATATATATATAAGAGGGTGGTGAAACACTGGAATGCGTTACCTAGGGAGGTGGTAGAATCTCCTTCCTTAGAGGTTTTTAAGGTCAGGCTTGACAAAGCCCTGGCTGGGATGATTTAACTGGGAATTGGTCCTGCTTTGAGCAGGGGGTTGGACTAGATGACCTTCTGGGGTCCCTTCCAACCCTGATATTCTATGAAAGGCTGAGGGAAGTGGGGATGTTTAGTCTACAGAAGAGCAGAATGAGGGGGGATTTGATAGCTGCTTTCAACTACCTGAAAGAGGGTTCCAAAGAGGATGGTTCTAGACTGTTCTCAGTGGTAGCAGATGACAGAACAAGCAGTAATGGTCTCAAGTTGCAGTGGGGGGGTTTAGGTTGGATATTAGGAAAAACTTTTTCACTCGGAGGGTGGTGAAACACTGGAATGCGTTACCTAGGGAGGTGGTGGAATCCCTTCCTTAGAAGTTTTTAAGGTCAGGCTTGACAAATCCCTTTCTGGGATGATTTAGTTGGGGATTGGTCCTGCTTTGAGCAGGGGGTTGGACTAGATGACCTCCTGAGGTCCCTTCCAACCCTGATATTCTCTGATTCTATGATTCTCGTCCACTGTAATCTCCAGGTCCTTTTCTGCAGAACTGCTGCTTAGCCACTTGGTCACCAGCCTGTAGCAGTGCATGGGATTCTTCGCTCCTAAGTGCAGGACTCTGTTGTTCTCCTTGTTGAACCTCATCAGACTTCTTTTGGCCCAATCCTCTGATTTGTCTTGGTCATGCTGGACCCCTATATCTACCCTCAAGCGAATCTACCTCTCCCCTACAGCTTAGTGTCATCCGCAAACTTGCTGAGGGTGTAATCCATCCCATCATCCAGATCACTAATGAAGATGTTGAACAAAACCAGTCCCTGGGGCACTCCGCTTGATACCGGCTGCCAACTAGACATCATCGGGCTCAATGGGTAGTGATCAATGGCTCGATCTAGCCAGCTTTCTATCCACCTTATAGTCCATTCATCCAATCTATACTTCTTTAACTTGCTGGCAAGAATACTGTGGGAGACCATATCAAAAGAAAGCAGGATTCTAGCAGCTTCAGTTTGAAGAAAACCACCAAATATTACAATATCACAAGAGCTGGCAACAGTGAAATATGCATGGGATCTGCAATTTTCTATTGGATATCTATTCAAATTAAGATAGTATCAGGAGATACAAGGTACAACCAGTTGTGCTGGACAAGGTTTCTTTGGTTGTATTTTAAGGGTAACAGAGTACTTTGTAGTCAAATAAATGTATCTGTTCATTAACAAATGGGGGAAATGTATGCTCACAATTGATTCAGTTTTGTCCCATTGAATGCATAGTTAGAATATTTTAAAATCCATTTTTATCGAGTTTGCTGAGAATAAAAACAACATATAAGGAAAAAAGATTTGAAAAAAGGAGAGATTATAGTACTGAACTGCAGATTTTAATTATCAAAGCCAGACTTATTTTCCTTAAAGATCCAGTTCAACATCCCCTATTGAGTCAGATCCATTTGATCTACCAAGTTGTGGGTTCGAAAATGGTTTGAGTATATTGCTTTTCCCCCTTTAAATTAGACATGATAAAAATTGTCTACATTTTGCACCTGCCCATTTTTGTCTGTTGTGGGGACAGTTTGACCATGTGCTTGACTGTTTGAAAAGTGTGAATTGGGAGTGCTTTGTTCCAGGTGAGCCTTGAGTGGGCCTGACTGTTATAAAAAGCCAGTCCGTTGCAAACCAGCTGAGCGGTGAACAGCAGAGAGGCTAACAGAGGGAATTTGCCTGGGATCTGCCTCAGAGGAGGTACGCTAAGGGCTGCATTAGGGAGACTGTGTTGGTGAGTATCTGAGTGTCTGTTGTGGGGACAGTTTGTCAGTTTGACCATGTGCTTGATTGTTTGAAAAGTGTGAATTGCAAGTGCTTTGTTCCAGGTGAGCCTTGAGTGAGCCTGACTGTTATAAAAAGCCAGTCAGCTGAGTGGCAAATAGCGGACAGGTGAACAGAGGGAGTTTGCCAGGGAGTTCGCCTGGGGAGAGCCCACTGAGGTTTTCATTTTGCAGGCTTCTCTGAGTAGTTACTACAACACCTGAGGAAGCTCGTAGAAGGAAGGTAATATGGATGGTGAGCGTTCAGCTGTTGTTACCTGCACAGGATGTGCCATATTTGTCTTTCTTCCAAGGGACAGAAGCGACTTTGTGTGTACAAAGTTCAAGCGGGTCTCCATATTGGAAGAGAAGGTTCAAGGTCTGGAGAAACAAGTATCGACCCTGCATTGCATAAGAGAAACTGAAGATTTCCTTTACAGAGGTCAGGATATGCTTCTACAGACACAACATTCTGAAGATTCAGAGCAGGCTGTGCAGTGGGGACACAAGGACGGTGAAAAAATTTGGCAGCATGTGACTCTAGAAGAAGAAAGGGGAGCGTCCATGTACCAGCAATGCAGATACAGGTAAGCAACCGTTTTCATGTTCTCTCCACAGGTACTAATGCGGAGCGTGGACTAGATGATACATCTGAGGGAAGGGAGAAGAAGGAGACTCCATCGATTGGAAGGCATGAGATGCACTGTCCTAGGGATCGGGGTTCCCAAGAGAAGGAGGCGGGTGGTGGTGGTCGGGGACTCTCTCCTCATGGGGATTGAGTCATCTATCTGCCGCCCCGACCGGGAAAACCGAGAAGTCTGCTGCTTGCCAGGAGCTAGAATTCACAATATGATGGAGAGACTGCCGAGACTCATCAAGCCCTCGGATCGCTACCCCTTCCTGCTTCTCCATGTGGGCACCAATGATACTGCCAAGAATAACCTTGAGTGGATCACTGCAGACTACATGGCTGTGGGAAAAAGAATAAAGGAGTTTGAGGCGCAAGTGGTGTTCTCGTCCATTCTCCCTGTAGAAGGAAAAGACCCGGGTAAAGACCATCTGTCATAAATATAAAGGGAAGGGTAAACCCCTTTGAAATCCCTCCTGGCCAGGGGAAAGCTCCTCTCACCTGTAAAGGGTTAAGAAGCTAAAGGTAACCTCGCTGGCACCTGACCAAAATGACCAATGAGGAGACAAGATACTTTCAGAAGCTGGGAGGAGGGAGAGAAACAAAGGGTCTGTGTCTGTCTTTATGCTGGTTTTCTGCCGGGGATAGACCAGGAATGGAGTCTTAGAACTTTTAGTAAGTAATCTAGCTAGGTATGTGTTAGATTATGATTTCTTTAAATGGCTGAGAAAAGAATTGTGCTGAATAGAATAACTATTTCTGTCTGTGTATCTTTTTTGTAACTTAAGGTTTTGCCTAGAGGGGTTCTCTATGTTTTTGAATCTAATTACCCTGTAAGATATCTACCATCCTGATTTTACAGGGGGGATTTCTTTATTTCTATTTACTTCTATTTTTATTAAAAGTCTTCTTGTAAGAAAACTGAATGCTTTTTCATTGTTCTCAGATCCAAGGGTTTGGGTCTGTGGTCACCTATGCAAATTGGTGAGGCTTTTTATCCAACATTTCCCAGGAAAGGGGGGGTGCAAGTGTTGGGAGGATTGTTCATTGTTCTTAAGATCCAAGGGTCTGGGTCTGTAGTCACCTAGGCAAATTGGTGAGGCTTTTACCAAACCTTGTCCAGGAAGTGGGGTGCAAGGTTTTGGGAAGTATTTTGGGGGGAAAGACGCGTCCAAACAGCTCTTCCCCAGTAACCAGTATTAGTTTGGTGGTGGTAGCGGCCAGTCCAAGGACAACGGGTGGAATACTTTGTACATTGGGGAAGTTTTGACCTAAGCTGGTAAAGATAAGCTTAGGAGGTTTTTCATGCAGGTCCCCACATCTGTACCTAGAGTTCAGAGTGGGGGAGGAACCTTGACACCATCTAATCATGGAAGTCAACGAATGGCTATGCAGGTGGTGTTGGATGGAAGGCTTTGGATTCTTTGACCATGGGATGGTGTTCCAAGAAGGAGGAGTGTTAGGCAGAGATGGGCTCCACTAAATGAAAAGAGGGAAGAGCATCTTCGCAAGCAGGCTGGCTAACCTAGTGAGGAGGGCTTTAAACTAGGTTCACCGGGGGAAGGAGACCAAAGCCCTGAGGTAAGTGGAAGTGAGAAAAAGCACAAGCAGGAGAGTGCAGGAGGGGAGGGCTCCTGCCTCATACTGAGAAAGTGGGATGATCAGCAAGTTATCTTAAGTGTCTATACACAAATGCAAGAAGTCTGGGAAACAAGCAGGGAGAACTGGAAGTCCTGGCACAGTCAAGGAATTATGCTGTGTTTGGAATAACAAAGACTTGGTGGGATAACTCACTTTAATGGAGTACTGTCATGGATGGATATAAACTGTTCAGGAAGGACAGGTAGGGCAGAAAAGGTGGGGGAGTTGCATTGTATGTAAGAGAGCAGTGTGACTGCTCAGAGATCAAGTATGAAACTGCAGAAAAACCTGAGAGTGTCTGGATTAAGTTTAGAAGTGTGAGCAACCAAAGTGATGTCATGGTGGGAGGCTGCTATAGACCACCAGACTGGGGGATGAGGTGGACGAGGCTTTCTTCCAACAACTAACGGAAGTTACTAAATCGCTGGCCATGGTTCTCATGGGGGCTTCAATCACCCTGATATCTGCTGGGAGAGCAATACAGCGGTGCACAGATAATCCAAGACATTTTTGGAAAGTGTAGGGAACAATTTCCTGGTGCAAGTGCTGGAAGAACCAACTTGGGGCAGAGTTCTTCTTGACCTGCTGCTCAAAAACTGGGAAGAATTAGTAGGGGAAGCAGAAGTGGATGGGAACCTGGGAGGCAGTGACCATGAGATGGTCGAGTTCAGTATCCTGACACAAGGAAGAAAGGAAAGCAGCAGAATATGGACCCTGGACTTCAGAAAAGCAGACTTTCACAACCTCAGGGAACTGATGGGCAGGATCCCCTGGGAGAATATCATGAGGCGGAAAGGAATCCAGGAGAGCTGGCTGTATTTTAAAGAATCCTTATTCAAGTTACAGGGACTAACCATCCTGATGTGTAGAAAGAATAGTAAATATGGCAGGCAACCGGCTTGGCTTAATGTTGAAATCCTTACAGATCTTAAACACAAAAAAGAAGCTTACAAGAAGTGAAAGATTGGACAAATGATCAGGGAGGAGTATAAAAATATTGCTCAGGCATGCAGGAGTGAAATCAGGAAGGACAAATCACACTTGGAGTTGCAGCTAGCAAGAGATGTTAAGAGTAACAAGAAGGGATTCTTCAGGTATGTTAGCAACAAGAAGAAAGTCAAGGAAAGTGAATGAGGGAGGCAACCTAGTGACAGAGGATGTGGAAAAAGCTAGTGTACTCAATGCTTATTTTGCCTCTGTCTTCACGAACAAGGTCAGCTCCCAGACTGCTGCACTGAGCAGCACAGCATGGGGAGGAGGTGACCATCCCTCTATAGAGAAAGAAGTGGTTCAAGACAATTTAGAAAAGCTGGATGAGCACAAGTCCGTGGGGCCAGATACACCACATCTGAGGGTGCTTAAGGAGTTGGCGGATGTGATTGCAGAGCCATTGGCCATTATCTTTGAAAACTCATGGTGATTGGGGGAAGTCCCGGATGACTGGAAAAAGGCTAACGTAGTTTTCATCTTTAAAAAAAGGGAAGCAGGAGGATCTGGGGAACTACAGGCCAGTCAGCTTCACCTCAGTCCCTGGAAAAATCATGGAGCATGTCCTCAAGGAATCAATTCTGAATCACTTAGAGGACAGGAAAGTGATCAGGAACAGTCAGCATGGATTCACCAAGGGAAAGTCATGCCTGACTAACCTAATTGCATTCTATGATGAGATAACTGGCTCTGTGGATGAGGGGAAAGCAGTGGACATGTTATTCCTTGATTTTAGAAAAGCTTTTGACAGTATTCTTGCCAGCAAGTTAAAGAAGTATGGGCTGGATGAACGGACTATAAAGTGGATAGAAAGCTGGCTAGATTGTTGGGCTCAACGAGTAGTCATCAATGCGTCTATGGCTAGTTGGGAGCCGATATCAAGCAGAATGTTCTAAGGGTCGGTCCTGGGGCTGGTTTTGTTCAATATCTTCATAAATGATCTGGAGGATGGTGTGGATTGCACCCTCAGCAAGTTTGGAGATGGCACTAAACTGAGAGGAGTGGTAGGTACACTGGAGAGTCGGGATAGGATACAGAGGGACCTACACAAATTAGAGGATTGGGTCAAAAGAAATCTGATAAGGTTCAACAAGGAAAAGTGCAGAGTCCTGCACTTAGGATGAAAGAATCCCATGCTCCGCTGCAGACTAGGGACCGAATGGCTCTGCAGCAATTCTGCAGAAAAGGACGTAGAGGTTACAGTGGACGAGAAGCTGGATATGAGTCAACAGTGTGCCCTTGTTGCCAAGAAATCTAACGGCACTTTGGGTAGATCGGGCAACATGATCGTTCATCTCTATTTGACATTGGTGAGGCCTCATTTGGAGTACTGTGTCCAGTTTTGGGCCTCACACTACAAGAAGGATGTGGAAAAATTGGAAAGCATCCAACGGAGCTCAACAAAACTGATAAGGGAACTGGAACACATGATATATGAGGAGAGGCTGAGGGACCTGGGATTGTTTAGTCTGCGGAAGAGAAGAATGAGGGGGGGATTTGATAGCTGCTTTCAACTACACTTCTACTCTGATATAACATGGTCCTTGGGGGACAAAAAGTTTCACAACCTTATAGGTGAGACTGCATTACATCAAACTTGCTTTGGCCCCCCCCCGTTCCTTGTTCCCTGCCTGCCCCCTCCAGAGACCCCCATCCCTAATCACCCCCAGGACTCCACCCCCTACCAAACCCCCCTGCTCCCTGTCCCCTGACTGCTCCAACCCCTATCCACACCCTCCGCTCCCTGACAGGCACTCACTGGTAGTGGCGGGAAGTGGAGCAACGTGGCCCCAGCCTGCTCCACTCTGCCAGCCCTCAGCCACAGCTCTCCAGCAGTTCTGCAGAAAAGGACGTAGAGGTTACAGTGGACGAGAAGCTGGATATGAGTCAACAGTGTGCCCTTGTTGCCAAGAAATCTAACGGCACACTGTTGACTCATATCCAGCTTCTCGTCCACTGTAACCTCTACGTCCTTTTCTGCAGAACTGCTGCAGAGCCATTTGGTCCCTAGTCTGCAGCGGAGCATGGGATTCTTTCATCCTAAGTGCAGGACTCTGCACTTTTCCAGGGAGATTGAGGAAAGGGCGCTTGCCGTACTCACCTGCGTCGGGAAGCGGAGCGACACGGCCCCAACCTGTTCCGCTTTCCTTGCCCCGGCCCCAGCCGTGTCACTGACGGGCGTTGGGGGCGGTGGGGAAAGGTCCTGTGCTCACCTGCGGTGGGAAGTGGAGCGCCATGGCTGGGAGCTGGCGGAGTGGAGCGGGCTGGGGCCGGGCTGCTCCGTTTCCACTGCTGTCAGTGAATGCGGGGGGATCTCTTGCGCCAAGCCCCCTCCCCCGAGAGACATGGCTGGGGCCAGGGTGAAGGAAGCAGAGCGGGCTGCTCCCAGCCCCCCCTAATCCCCTGGGCCACTCTGGGACTGCAGGGCTCTCAAAAGTGCCCCCCCCACAGCTCCTTCCTCCCAGACCTTGGGGAGGCGGGGAGCCCCTGACCACCCCCGAGACCTTCTGCCCCTTATCCAACCCCTTGGCCCCAGTCTGGCCCGGCACCCTTAATACACTGCTCAGAGCAGCTTGTTGGAGCTTTACTGCATTGTATGCGAATCCGCGTTGTATGTGGTCGTGTTATATCAGGGTAGAGGTGTACCTGAAAGGGGGTTCCGAAGAGGATGGATCTAGACTGTTCTCAGTGGTAGCAGATGACAGAACAAGCAGTAATGGTCTCAAGTTGCAGTGGGGGAGGTTTAGGTTGGATATTAGGAAAAACTTTTTCACTAGGAGGGTGGTGAAGCACTGGAATGCCTTACCTAGGGAGGAGGTGGAATCTCCTTCCTTTAAGGTTTTTAAGGTCAGGCTTGACAAAGCCCTTTCTGGGATGATTTAGTTGGGGATTGGTCCTGCTTTGAGCAGGGGGTTGGACTAGATGACCTTCTGAGGTCCCTTCCAACCCTGATATTCTATGATTCTATGATTTGGCATGTTGCTCTCAAAGTCATTTTATAATGGGAGTGGAAATCAGGAGCAAGGTGCAACAGTGGCCTGAAAACACAAAGAGAAAACACCATTCTGAGCATTTAAGACCAGTGGGCCCAATTCTTTGCTAGCATCAATAGAAGTTTATGCCAGAAATGAGTCCATTCCTTTGAGCAATGTGCCTCTGAGCTTACTCATAAGCATACATGCATCATTCCTTTTATTACCAGCCAGCTGGAGGGGACTGTACTAACTTTTCATTATAGAACAATAACACTTGATGTTAGCACATTTTCTATTTGTTCTGCATGCCTTAATTCCTTTAGCATGTAGCACTGTAACTTGAGGGTGGCTTGCCCCATGGGCTAGAGACCCTGGGGCTAAACTAGCTCTGATTACAGGGTGAGCCACACCTGGCTTGAACCTGGAGTTCCCAGGATACAAAGAGCAAGCAGTTGCGGAAAAGTGGGGGAAGTTCAGGCAATTGCACCTAGGTCTGTAACTAGTGCAGGTAGTAAGGAGGCTCTGAGTGAGCAGGGACAGAAGCTGAAGAAAAATAGTTTCCAGAAAGGGAGGCCTGGGAGAGACTGTAAAGGCTAGCTGGGATGAAGACTGAATGAGTTTCTATTTTGTGTTATTTTGGATTAATCAGAATACACTGGACTGCTTGGGGTCTGGAGGGCCAGTGTGTGTCAGAGAACTAAATAAATAGGACCCCTTGTGAGGATTGTTTGAACCATCTTTGAACTGTGAATTAATAAAGGCTCTGAAGAAGGGGAAACTAGGCAGTGTGCTGCAGAGTGACCTCTGGCCACCAAAAGGTGACTAATATTACAGGCACCAAATTTTTTTTATTAAACAAATTATTGTACCGGTTTATGTAGATCAGGAGGCAAACATAGCCAGAGTTGATGGCTGCCCTGATTTTTAAACATGCAAACTGTCAGCTTTGTCTTCATTGGGCCATGTACCAGACCCCCAGTGCAAACAGAGTATATGTGCATGAGCAAATCACTGTAATTACCTGATTTATATAGGTTTCAGAGTAACAGTCGTGTTAGTCTGTATTCGCAAAAAGAAAAGGAGTACTTGTGGCACCTTAGAGACTAACCAATTTATTTGAGCATGAGCTTTCGTGAGCTACAGCTCACTTCATCGGATGCATACCGTGGAAACTGCAGCAGACTTTATATACACACAGAGAATATGAAACAATACCTCCTCCCACCCCACTGTCCTGCTGGTAATAGCTTATCTAAAGTGATCATCAGGTTGGGCCATTTCCAGCACAAATCCAGGTTTTCTCACCCTCCACCCCCCCACACAAATTCACTCTCCTGCTGGTGATAGCCCATCCAAAGTGACAACTCTTTACACAATGTGCATGATAATCAAGTTGGGCCATTTCCTGCACAAATCCAGGTTCTCTCACCCCCCTCCCAAAAACCACACACACAAACTCACTCCCCTGCTGGTAATATATGCTGGTTATATATGCAGTTAGCTAACTTATACACCTAATCTAATCATAATAACTGCACTTGCATTTTATTTGCAGCTTTGTACCTAAATGGCTTATACACCAGGACATCTAGGTCTTTGTGTATCATCCAAAATCTGTATAAACTGCTGTAGCAAGTAAAAAAGTATGGATTGGATGAATGGACTATAAGGTGGTGGATAGAAAGCTGGCTAGATCGTCAGGCTCAATGGGTAGTGACCAATGGTTCGATATCTAGTTGGCAGCAGGTATCAAGTAGAGTGCCCCAGGGGTCGGTCCTGAGGCCGGTTTTGTTCAACGTCTTCATTAGTGATTTGGAGGATGGGATGGATTACACCCTCAGCAAGTTTGTGGATGACACTAAGTTGGGGGGAGAGGTAGATATGCTGGAGGGTAGGGATAGGATCCAGAGGGACCTAGACAAATTAGAGGATTGGGCCAAAAGAAATCTGAGGTTCAACAAGGATAAGTGCAGGGTCCTTCACTTAGGATGGAAGAACCCAATGCACTGCTACAGACTAGGGACTGAATGGCTAGGCAGCAGTTCTGCGGAAAAGGACCTAGGAGTGACAGTGGACGAGAAGCTGGATATGAGTCAACAGTGTGCCCTTGTTGCCAAGAAGGCCAATGGCATTTTGGGATGTATAAGTAGGGGCATAGCCAGCAGATCGAGGGATGTGATTGTTCCCCTCTATTCGACATTGGTGAGGCCTCATCTGGAGTACTGTATCCAGTTTTGGGCCCCACACTACAAGAAGGATGTGGATAAATTGGAGAGAGTCCAGCGAAGGGCAACAAAACTGATTAGGGGTCTGGAACACATGAGTTATGAGGAGAGGCTGAGGGAACTGGGATTGTTTAGTCTTCAGAAGAGAAGAATGAGGAGGGATTTGATAGCTGCTTTCAACTACCGTAGAGGTGGTTCCAAAGAGGATGGTTCTAGGCTATTCTCAGTGGTAGAAGAGGACAGAACAAGGGGTAATGGTCTCAAGTTGCAGTGGGGGAGGTTTAGGTTGGATATTAGGAAAAACTTTTTCACTAGGAGGGTGGTGAAACACTGGAATGCGTTACATAGGGAGGTGGTAGAATATCCTTCCTTAGAAGTTTTTCAGGTCAGGCTTGACAAAGCCCTGGCTGGGATGATTTAATTGGGGATCGGTCCTGCTTTGAGCATGGGGTTGGACTAGATGACCTCCTGAGGTCCCTTCCAACCCTATATTCTGTGATTCTATCCTCACCAATTGGTTACAAAGGGACTATAGACCCAAACCTCTGGGTCTTAGAACAATGGAAAAATCAGTCAGGTTCTTGAAGGATTTTGTTTAAAGAGAAAAAAGGTAAAAATCACCTCTGTAAACTTAGGCTGGTAGTTAACCTTAGAGTAGCAGAAAATTCAAAGAGCACAGAGGAACCCCCTCTAGCCTTAGTTTCAAAGTTACAACAAAACAGGGATAAACCTCCCTCTAGCAAAGGGAAAATTCATAAGTTGAGAAAACAAAGAAACTAATACGCCTTGCCTGGCTGTTTCTAAATAAGTCTCTCATATTTCAAACTTGTAAGTAAGATTTGGAGAACCTGGATTGATGTCCAGTCCCTCTTAGTCCTAAGAGCAAACGGCCACAGAAACAAAGAACCCAAAACAAAACCTCTTCTCTCCCCATCCCCCCACAAGATTTGAAAGTATCTTTTGTCCCCATGGGTTCCTTTAGTCAGGAGATAACCAGGTTACTTAAGCTTCTTAACCCCTTACGGTTAAAGAGAAATTTAGGCTACCCATATAGTTATGACAAAGTGCCTAACTTTTTCAAGCCTGGGGACCCAATGTTGGCCCAAGTGAACCCAACATTGCACAAGAAGACTGGTGAGATAGTAATAGTACCCAGATCCTGTACCCATTCTTTAGCTGGAAGACCATCTCCCCTTTTAGGCAGTAATTTTGTCTCTTTATTTTCTTTTTGAAATGAGTGGTTGTAATATATTTTGTCAATGAACTGCCTCTTTCTCCATTACAACATATTTCTTTCATTTTTATACCTGCAATCACACAATTAGCAGCCACTAAGGACCTCAAGGAGAAGGCATAACAAAAGTTTGGGATTTCCAACAGTAACTATAAAGGTTGGAAAGATCAGTTTAAAAACTCAGATGATTATTGCAAAGATACACTGGCATCAAGCCGCCATATTCCTTTCCTGGGTTCCTACTTTACTCAGTTCTATAATAAGCATTCTTTTTACAACATGAACATTAAAACAAAGTTGATATAACAAGTGCAACCTGACTATACTTGGCAATAGTGCCTTTTTATAAAAGGCACTATCTTCTAACTGTTAAAAGAAATCCATGAGCCTGACCCTTCTTTTCTTACCCAAAACACCTACAGAAGCCAAGAGAGGTGCACAAGGAATGCAGGATCAATTGCAATCTTACTGATTAAGAATCAAAGCCTGATTCAGAGCTAGTCATTAGAAAGACTGAATTTTTGGAAATAGATGGGATTAGTTCATATAATAACAAAATCAAATGATCAAAACATATTACTTTCCTGCTTGTTTAATCAGACTTGTGACATTTACTATGAATGTTTGTTCTAGTTGAAACAGTTGTCAGGACTTTGGTATTAATATTTTATAGGGCTGTACTAACTCTAAAACCAATAGACAAGCACATGAGAAGTTCTCAATAAAGGTGACATGGATTTTATTCTCTTGCATCCTTGAAACTTAACTCAAAATAAATGGTCATTTTCAATATTGTATCATGTTTTCCTGGCTTACCAGCTTCTAGGTACAATGTAAGGGGTTGGCATTAGTGTCTTTTGAAAGCCCTATATGAATTGTATGCTAGCTACCTGAGATACCAGTTCCTTCCCTATGCCATAACATAGTGGTATGTCTTGCTAACAGCCACTAGATATTTTCAGCTGAGGACTGGTAAGAGGGTGTCTTCTGTGGACAGGAACTTGCTTATGAAACTCATTTCCTCTACTGCTCCAACTAAGTCCAAGTTTGTTAATGATTAGAGCACGATACAGAGTGTGTCTGTTCAGGCTTTGGTCTGGAGGATCTGGGGTGGTGTATTAATTCTAATCAGGTTTAACTCACTCTAGTGCAGAAGGCCAATGTGAGGCCCTACAAACAAACCACAGAGCCTGGATACAAGTGCTAAGAGTCTGTTTGAAAAATGTGAATCAGGAGGGGGGAAAAATCACAAATTTGGCTAAGGATCATGACTATATTTAAAACACAATATATTTTGGATTCTTCTTCTTTGCCTGCTGGTTTCCAAGCCTTTATATTACAGTTGGGTCATGTTTTCAAGCTTTTTCTTCATCCATGAGGAAACACTTTCTTTTCTAAAGAAAATCTGAGATTTCCTCTACTATCAGGGGCTGTCAGTAAAACCAAATGTTGTGAGACTTGTGATAAAATTGCAAGAGTTGGCAGTACTGCTTGTATATGGGCCTTCTGCACAGAGGTGAACTTTAACCCAACATTTTATGAGGTAAGGCTGGAATTTTCAAAGGTATTAAGTGTAATAAGCCCCCACCTCTCACTGACTTTCAACAGTAGTTGGGTGCCTAACTCATTTAAACTTTTTGATAATCTCATTCTACATATTGTGCAAAGAGACTCATGATGGGTACACTTCAAATGGAGAAAAATAAGGAAAGTTTTTTGTTTAATACACCATTATATTTTAAAGATCTTTCTGCAGTGGGTAAGAGCCCATTATTAATGTACCCAAAGTGCTATACAAATAATGGAGTTTCTAAGTTTGTAAGATCTAAATTTAAAACCTGAGCCTGGGAGCAATGTGATCAATTGTGTGTAAAGCACATTATTCTGCAACCTGCTGTAGTCTAATCAGTCTGAAAACTCTTCTAGCAATAATATGACCAGAATAAATCTGGTAAATAAGAGCTACTGAAACTTCACTGGGGGACAAAAGTTCATTTGGAAACACAAAGTGCTACAGCATGAGGGCTTGAATTAGTCTGGTATAGCTAGTATCTCATACTGGCGCTCTTTTCTGGCTGATTATATTAGTGATAACTGGGGCTATTCTGAAACGCCTCATATGATCTAGCTTTTGCTCGATGATGGAGCCAATGCTAGAACAGAGACACCCCAAGCCCTTTTATGGGAGAAGAGATGCTTGCAGACAGTAGAAATCTGAAGTGGGCTGGATTCACAAATCATGAAGGTAGCAACAGGAAAGAAGGGGGCCTTGCAGCGCTTGGAGAAATACTTATTCTAGATGTTCTAGACCTCTGGAAGATGGGCAATGAACTTGACTTGAGAAAAAGAGCATGAGACTAGGAATTTGTCTGCATGGGGAAATTGACTAGAATAACTACTGCAGAATAAACTATTCCACAGTAGCTATTCCAGGATAGTTCCCTATGTGGGCACTTTATTCCAGAATAAAAGTATTTTTACTCTGGAATAATTAGTGCACTTTTTGATTAGGGTATGCTCTAACCACCACTCTCTGGAGCTGAGTGTGGAAAAGAGGCCAACATCAACACTAAGAACATTAGCCGATGAAGTGAGCTGTAGCTCACGAAAGCTTATGCTCAAATGTTAGTCTCTAAGATGCCACAAGTACTCCTTTTCTATTAGCCAGATAATATCTTTTTTCTGAACTCCTAAATCATCTGGTATTCTCCCTTCTCCCAGTTTGAACTCTTGCTTAAAGTTAGGCTGACTGGACCCATCTTCTTCCATTACTGGTTTCCAGCAAGGATATCAGATCTGGGACAAAGTCTATGCTGAGAATCACTCCATGCGGAGATGGGGGCAAAAGAAACAAGGAGCTAACTTCTGTGCAGGGGTGATGTCAATCCTGCTGTTTGTTGGGGTGGAGACTAAGGACCTGCTTGGAAAGGTCTTGTTGCAGAACTGAAAGGAACTAGACTTAGGGAGGAATATTGGGGCTGTCACCAGGAAGAAGAATGAAAAGAGACCACATTAGGGCCCTAAAAATGAAAGGTAAGGGATCATGTGATTCTACTCCTGCTCTATTTAAAAAAAAAGATGGGCAAATTTTAATAATTTACTGAACAGTATGAATATTATCTTCAAGATAATTATTTCCAAATGTCTACTGGAAAATGTTTGGCTGCTCGATATTTGAGCGTGCATGCTACTGTAAAATGAAATTAAGATTTCCAGCTCTGGTTGTAAAGTATTGCATCGTTAAAAGTAACTTGATCTCAGCCAGACATCTGAGGTAAGTGGGATACCGGGAGGATGCACGAACAGGAGCGTGCGAAAGGGGAGGGCTCCTGCCTCATACTGAGAAAGAGGGTACAATCAGCGAGTTATCTCAAGTGCCAATACACAAATGAAAGAAGCCTGGGAAACAAGCAGGGAGAACTGGAAGTCCTGGCACACTCAAGGAATTATGATGTGATTGGAATAACAGAGACTTGGTGGGATAACTCACATGACTGGAGTACTGTCATGGATGGATATAAACTATTCAGGAAGGACCGGCAGGGCGAAAAAGATGGGGGAGTTACCCTGTATGTAAGGGAGCAGTATGACTGCTCAGAGATCAAGTATAAAACTGCAGAAAAACCTGAGAGTCTCTGGATTAAGTTTATACGTGTGAGCAAAAAGGGTGATGTGGTGGTGGCAGTCTGCTATAGACCGCCGGACCAGGGGGATGAGATGAACGAGGCTTTCTTCTAGCAACTCACGGAAGTTACTAGATCACAGGCCCTGGTTCTCATGGGAGACTTCAATCACCCTGATCTCTGCTGGGAGAGCAATACAGCGGTGCACAGACAATCCAGGAAGTTTTTGGAAAATGTAGGGGACAATTTCCTGGTGCAAGTGCTGGAGGAACCAACTAAGGGCAGAGCTCTTGACCTGCTGCTCACAAACCGGGAAGAATTAGTAGGGGAAGTAAAAGTGGATGGGAACCTGGGAGGCAGTGACCATGAGATGGTTGAGGTCAGGTTCCTGACACAGGGAAGAAAGTTTGCAGATTACACTAAAGTGGGAGGAGAGGTAGATATGCTGGAGGGTAGGGATAGGATACAGAGGGACCTAGACACATTAGAGAATTGGGCCAAAAGAAATCTGATGAGGTTCAACAAGGACAAGTGCAGAGTCCTGCACTTAGGATGGAAGAATCCCATGCACTGCTACAGAATGGCTTGGCAGCAGTTCTGCGGGAAAGGATCTAGAGGTTACAGTGGACGAGAAGCTGGATATGAGTCAACAGTGTGCCCTTGTTGCCAAGAAGGCCAATGGCATTTTGGGATGTATAAGTAGGGGCATTGCCAGCAGAGCGAGAGATGTGATCGTTCCCCTCTATTCGACATTGGTGAGGCCTCATCTGGAGTACTGTTTCCAGTTTTGGGCCCCGCACTACATGAAAGATGTGGAAAAGTTGGAAAGAGTCCAGCGGAGGGCAACAACAATGATTAGGGGACTGGAACACATGACTTATGAGGAGAGGCTGAGGGAACTGGGATTGTTTAGTCTACGGAAGAGAAGAATGAGGGGGGATTTGATAGCTGCTTTCAACTACCGTAGAGGTGGTTCCAAAGAGGATGGATCTAGACTGTTCTCAGTGGTAGCTGATGACAGAACAAGGAGTAATGGTCTCAAGTTGCAGTGGGGGAGGTGTAGGTTGGATATTAGGAAAAACTTTTTCACTAGGAGGGTGGTGAAACACTGGAATGCGTTACCTAGGGAGGTGGTGGAATCTCCTTCCTTAGATATTTTTAAGGTCAGACTTGACAAAGCCCTGTCTGGGATGATTTAGTTGGGGATTAGTCCTGCTTTGGGCAGGGGGTTGGACTAGATGACCTCCTGAGGTCCCTTCCAACCCTGATATTCTATGATTCTATGATATGATGAGAATACATAGTGTTCCCCCCAGTACAGTATAGAAATATTTATTGAACACTTCTGCCTTTCTGCATTATTATTGATAATTCTACTATTTCCATCTAGTTATGGACCAATACCATGGTCAGGATTCTTTTTGTTCAAAATATATATATTTTTTAATTCCTTGTCCCTTACTTTGCTGGACATATATTTCTCGTGTCCCTTGGCTTCACTTATAAATTTTCTACAATTGTTAACTTTATTTATATTCTTCCTCCTTCCATTTGTTATATATTATATATTTATTACAGCTGCCTTCATGGCCCCTCTAAATTAGGTCATTTTTAACTAGTATGGCCTTCCTCAGTTGTGGCTTTTTGGGCATCTAGTAATGTGTTCTTAAATTATTTCCAATTCACATTTTTGTGATTAAATTCTTCTCCCAGCTGATTTGGCTCATAATTGATTTCAGCTTTGTGAAATTGTCACCAAGTTTTACTGGTCTGGACTTTTTTCTGCTTGCACATTATAGATGTGATAAGTTGTAATTACTTGTACCTATGCTACTGTGACGGTGCACGCCATAAGGCTTTATGGAAATATGCTTATGAGTGTGTATATATGACATAACTGGAATATGCTTTATGCTACATATGCCATATAACATCTCTGAAAAGATTATGATCTACTGAATCTGTTCTTCCTATTTGTATGCATGTATCATTTTTGTATTCAAAGTTATGAATATTGACTGTGTACCTGCTTGATTTTAAGTAGCCTAGTAGAGCATTTTGTCAGCTTCTTGAGAAAGGAATAGGCAAATTAAGTGCCCAATCAAGAACCACTCAAGCCAACAATGAACTTGAACATCAGAGCTTTCCCAGGAGTGTGGCTTGGCTGGTAAGAAACTCAGTCATGCATGGACATGTGACTTGCCCATTTGACTCCAAAACTCCATCCTATCCCTACCCTCGAGCGTATCTACCTCTCTTCCCAGTTTAGTGTCATATAGTGATAACACTTTCCATTCCACTCATGTTTCTGGTGGATGTTAAACAGAAGCTAGTAAATTTAGACATTTTTAGGTCAGCAAGTCCAGATAACTTACTTCCAAGAGTTTTAAGAGTTGGCTGAGGACTGTTAGTGTTGATTTTGCAATAAATCTTGGAGTACTGGGGACGTTCCAGAAGACTAGAAGAGACCTAATGTTGTGCCAACTTGTTTAAAGAGTAAACAGGATCACATGGGTAATTAAAGGCCTGTCAGTGTGACATTGATCCTGGGCAAGATAGTGGAATGGCTGATAAGAATTAAAGGAGGGTAGTGTAATTAATGCAAATCAACAGGGGTTTATAGAAAATATGTCAAGTTAGATTGACACAATCTCTTTTCTGATTAGCTTACAGGTTTGGTTGATAAAGATAATGTTGATGTAATATACTTAAGTCAAACATCTTATGGTAGCTTAGTACCTCATTCCACTTTGATTAAAAAAACTAGAACAATATAAAATTAACATGTCACCTTAAATGGATGAACAAATGGATAACTGATATGTCTCAATTGTAACTGTAAATGGGGAGTCGTCATCAAGTGCATGTGTTTCCAATGAGGTCATGCAGCAGTTGCTTCTTGGCTCTACTATTTAACTCTTTTTAAAAAATCAATGACTTAGAAGGAAACATAAAATGATCACTGCTAAAGTTTGCAGATGACACCCAAATTGGGTAGTAGTAAATAATGAAGAGGACAGGTCACTGATTCAGAGAAATCTGGATCTCTTAGTAAACTGGGCACAAGCAAAACAGTATGTGTTTTAATATAATGTAAATGTATACTAAAGAAAAAGAAAGTTGGCTATACTTACATGTTGTGGGACTCTATCCTGGGAAGCAGCAATTCTGAGAGACTTGTGGGTCATGGTGGATAATCAGGTGAACATGAGCTCAGAGTGTGATGCTATGGCCAAAAGAGTTAATGCAATGCTGGGATGCAAGCAGAGGCAGAGGTTATTTTACCTCTATATTTGGTACTGGTGTGACTACTGTTGAAATACTGTGTCCAATTATGGTTCCCAAAATTGGAAAAAGGATTTTGGCATGTTGGAGAGAGTTCAGAGAAGAGCCATGAGAATGATGAAAGGATTAGGAAATATGCCGTATAGTGATAGATTCAAGGAGCTCAATCTATTTAGCTTAAGAAAGAGAAGGTTAACGGGTCACTTGATTAGTCTGTAAGTATCCATGTGGAGAATAAATATTTAATAATAGGCTCTTCAATCTAGCAGAGAAAGGTATAACATGATCCAGTGGCTGGAAGTTGAAGATAGACAAAATCAGACTGAAGGTCAGGGAAAGTGTGGGACCCTTACTGAATGGGGGAGGCAACCTAGTGACAGATGTGGAAAAAGCTGAAGTACTCAATGCTTTTTTTGCCTCAGTCTTCACAAACAAGGTCAGGTCCCAGACTGCTGCACTGGGCAACACAGCAAGGGCAGCAGGTGAGCAGCCCTTAGTGGTCAAAGAATGTTTAAGGACTATTAGAAAAGCTGGAAGTGCACAAGTCCATGGGTCCAGATCTAACACATCCAAGGGTGCTGAGGGAGTTGGCTGATGTGATTGCAGAGCCACTGGCCATTATCTTTGAAAATCTGTGGTGATCAGGAGAGGTCCCGGACGATTGGAAAAAGGCAAATATAGTGCCCATATTTAAAAAAGAGAACCTGGGGAACTACAGACCAATCAGCCTCACTTCAGTCCCCAGCAAAATCATGGAGCAGGTCCTCAAGGAATCCATTTTGAAGCACTTGGAGGAGAGGAAGGTGATCAGGAACAGTCAACATGGATTCAGCAAGGGCAAGTCATGGCTGACCAACCTGTTTGCTTTCTATGATATAACTGGCACTGTGGATATGGGGAAAGTGGGGGATGTGATATATCTTGACTTTAGCAAAGCTTTTGATACAGTCTCCCATAGTATTCTTGCCAGCAAGTTAAGAAAGTATGGATTGGATGAATGGACTAAAAGGTGGATAGAAAGCTGGCTAGATTGTTGGGCTCAATGGGTAGTGATCAACGGCTCGATGTCTAGTTGGCAGCCGGTATCAAGTGGAGTGCCCCAGGGTCAGTCCTAGGGCTAGTTTTGTTCAACATTTTTATTAATGATCTGGATGATGGGATTAATTGCATCCTCAGCAGGTTTGCAGATGACACTAAGTTGGGGGGGAGAGGTAGATATGCTGGGAGGGTAGGGATAGGGTCCAGAGTGACCTAGAGAAATTAGAGGATTGGGCCAAAAGAAATCTGATGAGGTTCAACAAGGACAAGTGCAGAGTTCTACACTTAGGAAGGAAGAATCCCATGCACTGCTACAGGCTGGGGACTGACTGGCTAAGCAGCAGCTCTGTAGAAAAGGACCTGGGGATTAGGGTGGACAAGAAGCTGGATATGAGTCAGCAGTGTGCCCTTCTTGCCAAGAAGCCTAACAGCATATTGGGCTGCATTAGTAGGAGCATTGCCAGCAGATCAAGGGAAGTGATTATTCCCCTCTATTAGGCACTGGTAAGGCCATATCTGGAGTATTGTGTCCAGTTTTGGGCTGAGGGACAGTTTGTTTAACTGCAGCGTCCGCAGGTTCAGTCAATCGCAGATCCCACTGGCTGCGGTCCCCCGTTCTATGCCAATGGGGGCTGTGGGAATCAGCGTGGGCTGAGGGATGTGCTGGCTGCTGCTTCCCACAGATCCCATTGGCCTGGAGCAGCGAACTGCGGCCAGTGGGATCTGTGATCAGCTGAACCTGTGGATGCTGCAGATAAACAAACCAGCCCACCAGTGGATTTCCCTGATGGGCCGCGTGCCAAAGATTGCCTATCCCTGGACTAGATGATCACAGTGGTCCTTCTGGCCTTAGAATCTATGAATACAAGCCTAAGATGTCTGTAGAAACCTGACTTCAATTAAGCCTTTTGCCCACCGGGGCTGCTGTGGCACCAGAACAAAGGACAGCCAGCTCAGCCAGCCCCAGAGAGGGATGGGGAAAGGCTGCATTCCTCATAAGACCCTGCCTGCGGGGCCAGGTGAGGAGGCATGGGATATGGGGGGATAGACAGAGCAGGGCATCTGGGGCTGCTGGTGGGGTCACAGACTGGGGTTCAGAAGGGCTTGTGGGGGGGTAGACTGGGACAGAGGCTGAATGGAGTGGGGGTGCAGGGCCACATGGGGATGGGGGAGGAGGGGTGGTTGAGTGGGAAGTGCAGGGACACATGGGAGTATAGACAGATGTGCATGCCTGAATGAGGTTAGCCAGGGTCTGCATGGGGGAGGCTCCCCAGCTCCCTAAAAATCTCTCCTTCCCAACCCCCCCAAAATCTGTTCCATACTTCCACTCACACCCAACAACCCTCCAGGTTCACTCCCAGCCTCCTGCCCAGCAATTACTTCCCTCTCCCTCAACTCCTCTGTTACTCCAGACTCCTGCATACCTTTGCACTGCTTCTGAGGGGTGCGGGAAAAAAGTTACTGTATTGTAGTCTAAATGCATTATTACTCAAAGTTCTGAATTAATATGCTTAGTAAGGAATCAGTTTGTCAAAAAACATTTCCCGAATCTTTTGTTGTCTGCATTGTTAGACATATTTGCTTACAGGTATTTTGAAATACATTACCAACATAATTGAAACTAGCATGATTATATTGTGTTATTTTGACATAAAATGTGCAGAATTTTAAAATATGGTGTGCAGAATAAGTAGCAAAGTAAGACTTAAGAACTGACAGGAGGACTCTCAAATATTAACATTTCAGTTGGCTTTCGATTGCATGGCTCTTTTGTGAGGAGGGCCTGTGGATAGACAAAGACAGAGATTTCACACAGAATAAGGAACTGACAACGACTGAGCACAAAGCTTTGAACAGTTTTTGGAACAAAAAGACTAAACTGCCTTTTTTTGCTACAGCAAAAAAATCAACATTTTTCATTGTCAGTGCATGGGACAGAATATATATTCCTTTGTATGGTTTCAAGAGTGATTCAAAATTTTTCAAACAGCTTTACTTTAATGATCTCTTTTTCCTAAAGAAAAGACTATTGGTTTTAGATCTCAAACCTCTAATATGGGTGTGGTAAATTTTAAAGTCAGACATACCTGAATCAAAACCGTGGATCTCAGTGTCAGTGTGAAGAGGGGAATGTTTGAACCCAGTGCCAAACTTTGTGGCTTGGGCTCATTGCTGTTTAAAATGATCTGATAAATCCATTCCTTGATATGTACATAACAATGTTATTTCAGAATTACATGCTTCAAGAAGGTTTAGTCTAAAAAATATCATATTACTGCATTGTATTATATTGCCAATAAAGTTTGTTAAATACTATATGCCCATAAAGCACTACATAATGTGCTTTATTTATACTGCTAACAACACCTAATCTTTAATTGCTCTTGATGATGCATCAGAGATGCATTCTGTATGCATTAATATTTATCTGTATGAAGGTGGATGCCATACCTTGGAGGCCGTCTCCTTACTCATTTATCCACAAAGATCACAGTAGTCCTTCATTTTATGTAATCCTGTGTGATGCCTGTGGGAGTCTTTCCAGTCATGTCAATAGACTTTGGATCAGGCCTGATGTGTGAATTAGCCAGATTTTAATAGATAGCCCTGGAATAATTAGAGAATTTTCTTTATCCACTATTTATTAGCCAGCCCTTCCTTCCAGAAGCTTTTTAAAAAAGACCAAAAAGAACACACCTGTTATTTACTGTGTGAAAACCTATTGCTAAGCTGTTTTGCTGTGAAATAAAACTGCACATTAAGAAGACATTACATGGCAATCATTTAACTCTATTAGTGTGGTCTAATTTGGTGCCTAGCTATCTTTTAAAGAAGCAGTTTGCTGATCTGATAAATCCATAAACAAAGTTTGCACAGAAAAAAATTCTATACAATTTGGAACTCCTTAGAATGTATTGTGTAAACATTAACACATAAGTTATGGCTTGCAGTATGAGATATTCAGCCACAAGATACACATACTCAAGAAGTATGGGGGCTACCTCCCATCACTAATCTAAGCAAGATCACTTTTAATTTTGGTTACATTTTATAGGGGCAGCTAAAGCATTTTTAATCTCTGCTGAGGCTGGATTACTCTCAATTAAAAGTCTTTCTTTTCCTTCCCCATACCTCTTTTCATAATTACCAATCTTTTGCATCTCTCCATGTCAATTAGCTAAACGTTCACTTGCATTACAAGAGAAACCTTACACTGAAAAATGATTTTAGCATCATCTAACTCAACCACACTGAAATTCCAAGAGATCATGTCAGTACAAGACCACATTTTAAGGTGACTGCACAACCAGTACACCCAAACTCACCACTGCCAAAAGACTTTTTTCTTTTCAATGATCTTGTGATTTAGAGTTGGAAATGAAATGAGACATCCACTGTACCCATAAGCTTAGGAACTTGCATAATAAAATTGGTGTCTAACCAATTAGCTATGAGTCAGAAATGAAGTGTGTAGTAATGGCACTGACCGAAATATTTACAGCAGGCACTTTGCCTTATCTGTTCTTTAAGATACTGAAGGAAAAATATATACCCGTCTCACCGGAACTGACTGGGGAGGACAGGGTATTTACTGGAACTGTAGCTGCCAAAGAGAAAGAACTGCAGTTTTTCTGAAGCTTCTTGGAGCATGTTAAAAAAATGAGGAGTACTTATGGCACCTCAGACTAACAAATTTATTTAACATTGGCATCCAGTTTGTAGTGTGTGCTATCTCTTGCTTAAATAGAAAGTGTGATGCAACAACCATGTTCATATAAACTAAGTTGTGTCTCCAGCATTCTTAAAAGCTTCATTAAGTTCTTCTAAAATTAGTTTTGACAGTGACTGGCTTATAAGGCTTTCTGCATGTTGATGCAGTCCAGAGGCATGGTGTTTTGTAGCCTTTTCATATAGGTTGTCAGTATTGGCTTAGCTGATCAGTCTGGCAAACCAAGCTCTTCCACTTTTACTATATAAACCATGATATGCCCACATCTTGAATACTGCATGCAGTTTTGGTCACCCCATCTCAAAAAAAAAATATTGGAATTGGAAAAGGTACAGAAAAGGGCAACAAAAATAATTGGGGGTATGAACAGATTTCATATGAGGAGAGATTAAAAAGCTCTGGCCACTGTTGTTTGTCATGCCACTGTTCACTCTACTGCTCCGTTCTCAATGGCCCTCCGCTGTCACCTTCTGCTGCCACCTGCCACTGTGACCTCTGCGAGTCGGGTGTCTTGAGGTTCCTCTCAGCAATTTCAGCTCCCAGCGGAGGAACCTTGTTGCTAGTGCAGGCTGGGCTGTCTTTCCACAGAAACACTGTCCCTCAGCAGGTCTAAGCACTTAGACCTGATTATTAGTGATTTCAGCTCCAGTGGTCACAACAAACCAAAAGACTCTCTATGGCGCCTAATCAGCTCTCTCTCTAAACAGGAGAGAGGAGACGGTCAAATAGTGCCTGTGACTCTTAGGCAGAGCCCACACCACCAATCAAAACACCTGTGCCCCCCCGCCCTCCTCCACTAGGATATGGCATCCAAACCTCCTGCTTAGGGAGTGCAATTCAGTTGAGGATGACTAGTGCATAATTTGTAATGAAAGGGGCTCAAGCAAGTTTGTTACTTTCATAACTGATGTGGCATGCTCAGAGGTCCTAGAGCTATGAACGGCCAAGCCTAGAGGTGCTGGGGCTCAGCCCGGGCAAGCCCTAGCACAAATTAAGCACTGAGGGAGACCCCCTCATTCAGTCAGGCTAAGCACAGTTCTGCTGCCCTTTACTCATACAATACGGATAACAACATTTCATGACTCCCACACTTAACACTTAAGTGATTTATAACCCAACACTAGCCAAAATTGATTACTTGGGCAGCACAGCTCTGTCTGGTGGATACCTAGACAGAGTAGGTGTGTTCACATAAATACTATCTGTCCTGAAGCCTTTCCACCCACCACTGGCTCATCACTAGCTGTCATGGGAGAGCTCATTCAGACCTTGCTTACAAATAATAATTTATTAGGTAGGCCAGTATAGGCAAAACAAATGTGCCGACATTGTCATAAACAACAGCTGAATGAGGAAGATAGTCTTTGTTCATACTTTTCAAACCCAAAATGCTTTCTCAGGTACAAGTATTTTCTCAAATATTGTATATGCTTTTAAAGTGTGTATTGTTTCAATTTCAATTCAAATTTCCAACCAACAACTAAACTGACAACACTGCATGTAACTGGGGTCGGGGGTGTTGGATTAATTCAGGGGGTAGGGGTGTACACACTCCCTGGGAGGGTCTAGGGAAATCCATTTTCCTCTCTGTTCCCCCATGATAGGGATCTGCAGCACCCACCTCTCTCTGCCGGCAGGGATCTGCCCTGGGCCGGGCTCCCCAGAGCCCCCTGCTGCTGGGATCTGCCCTGGATCGGTCTCCACATAGCCCCCTGCTGCCAGCATCTGTCCTGGGCTGGGATACACAGAGCTCCCAGCCAGCCGGGATCTGATCTATATTATGATCTTCCATCCCTGGACCTTCCTGTAGAATCTGATCTACACCTGTGAACCTCATCTCCAGTATTTAATTTGTGTTAAGGCTTGCCAGGGCTGAGCCTTGGCAGCTGTAGGCTTGGCAGTTCATAGCCCCAGCACCTCTGGTCTTGCTGCATCAGGTATGAAAGTAAAAAAGTTGCTTGAGCCTCAGCATCTCTTCATTACTCTGCCCATCTCTATTGCTACTCCCCTGCTAGGATCTGGTCTGTGCCAGGATCCAGCAGCTAGGATCCCACCAACATGCCTGGCTCTCTAATTCCTCTCTTCTCTGTGCCTGCTTTTTCTCCTGCTTGGATCTGATGTATGGCTAGGTTCTCCCCTATGCTTGCCCTCTCTAGTGCCTCTCAACTAGGCACTCTGCGGGAGAGTGCGAGCCTGTGCTTGGGATCTCCAGCACCCGTTCTCCTAGCTCAGATGGGCATTCCATAGCTGTGTAGGACTGGAAGTGGGCTATGGACCCTTCATGTCAGGAAGTCAGGGAGTTCTATCATCCCTAGATTATATTAATGGCCCCAAAACATCATTGATGCAAAGTTAAAGTTGCTCAGTGCTGCCTCCTGTCCATCCAGAACGTGGAGAATGGCTAAACTTAAACCTCTGAAAACCAAGAAATACAAAGTTAAGGTACACACCATCTGTTCTTTTTGAGTGATACTCTGACATGCCCATAACACATATAGTAGTAGTATACCATTGCAGAATGCTCAGGGAACACGGCACATGAAGTATGTAGGACACCGTCTGACATACCTTTTCTTTGCTAAAGAAACACTAAATGTCTTAATAAGGATTTAGGACCTAACTTTAGGCACCCATTCTTGAAAATTTTGGCCATATATAATAAAATCAATATCAGTAGGAAAGAGGTCATGATAAGAGTAATATCCTCCTTCAGCTTGCCATCACTGACAAAGCAAAAATAGTCACTTATAAGACATGATTCAAAGCCCATTGAAGTCAATGGGAGTCTTTCCATTTACTTGAATGGGCTTTGTGTCAAGCCCATACAATATAGTGCTATTTTCAAAGCAGTCTGCAAATACAAATGAATGGATCTATTTCTGGAGAGGATGTGACCGAGGTCCCAGGGGGACCATACCAAGATTGTTCAATCAGAGCAAACTGCAAAGAATGGGATAGACAATTCCCCAAACTGGTGGTTATTCTGATAATTAGATTCACCAAGCCAGCAACAAAATAGCTTCTACAATACCTTACTGGTTACCCAGAAGCCAAAAACACAGTTCCCTTAAAACAACCCAGCCTTGGGCTCCTACCCAGAGAGCCAAGTCAAATATGATGGGGAATACTGAAAATCTTATTCATCATGATTGTAGGGAGCCAGGGTGGCTCCCCTCCGAACCAGAGGGTAAAGAGCCACCCTCTGAGCCTGAGTGGGCGGGGCCAGGCCAAGCTTCCACCAATCCCTGGAAGGGGAAGGGTGGGACAGGAAGTACAAAGGGCGGGGCCCTCTGCCCAGTGAGGAGAGCACCAGGGAGGGACACAGACACAGGCTGCTCCCTCGCGATCCTGCTGCTGACCCAGGCGAAGCCCTGGGCAAGGAGGGGCCTGACCGGAGGGAAAGCCTGTGGCAACCAGGGCTGCTGGCCGCTGAATACCCAGAGGACCTGGAGGGGACTGACTGCAGCCCGGGCCAGTGTGAGTCCGATACCGAGGGGGAGCGGGACTGGCCCGCAGCGGAATACCTGGAGGAACTGGGGCTGCCCGCAGTGGAATACCCAGAGGAGATGGAGGAACCGGAGTGACCTGCCTGAGAGAGACCAGGTAGGAAGTAGCCCAGGGGCCCAACTGCACCGTGGGGTGGGTGTGTTTGGTCAGCGGGCGCGGACTGCCCCGCTGACCCAGTGGCGGGACCTTCGCCTCCCGCCACTGTTAGGGCCCTGGGCTGGAATGCAGTGGAGTTGGGTGGGCCTGTGTTCCCCTACCCCGGTGCTCCCCTGTCTGAGGGGCGCGCTACTGACGCTTGTCGGCGCTCCCCTGCCTGAGGGGCGTGCTACTGACTCCAGCTGGCACACCTTCCCGCTAATTCCCCAACACCCGGGAGGTGGGGCCAAGGTCTGCCACGGAGACCATTGCTCTCCATTGCCCCTAGGGGCTCGGAGGACCGACCGACGCCTGTTACAAGTGGTGGAGAATGCAGACAAGCGATCCCAACCCCTGCCGAAAGGGGTAAGTGCGAGGGCACCTCTGAAGCTCCCCTACTGGAAAGATGGAGATGGAAAGGCTTATCAAGTTCCTAGCTGAGAGCCAGCAACAGCAGCAGCACCAACTTGTGCAACAGCCAGGCGCCCACCAGCAGCAGTTGCTCCAAACCCTGGGGGCCCAGCACCAGGAACAACAAACCCAGTGCTTCCAGCAGCTTGCAACCCTGTGGTCGGGCCATGGTGGCGCTCAACCGGAGTGGGCAGCCACCCTGACCCCTCCTGCCCCACCGATTCGTCTGGCCAAGATGGGGCCTGAGGATGACCCGGAAGCCTACCTAGTGACCTTCGAGCTAGTGGCCTCAGTGGCTGGTTGGGTGCCTGACCAATGGGCGACACTCCTCACCCCATATCTGACGGGGCTAGCCCAGAAGGCTTACCATGGGCTCCGAGATGATGAGGCCCGCATTTATGCTCGAGTGAAAGCGGCTATCTTGGATGCCTTCGACATTACCCCGGAAACCTTTCAGCGACGGTTTCGGGAAAAGGTCTACCCACTGGGCGCCAGACCCCGGGCGGTGGCCCAGGAACTGAAGGACGAGGTTACCCGATGGCTCCAACCTGAGCATCAAACCGCAGCTGAGGTGACAGAACAGGTCATCCTCGAACAATTTGTGCGCATCCTCCCACCCCAGGGGAGGGCTTGGGTGTTAAGACACCGGCCAAAAAGTCTGAGCCCGGCCATCACCGCTTATGGAGGACTTTCTCGAGGCTGAGGCCCCGATAGGACCGGCCACCCGCCCCCCAAACCCTGGACCCAATGCACAGAAACTTGAATGGAGGGGGCCTGCCTCCCAAACCAACGCACCCCACCATACCCGACGCCAGAAGGCGGCAGGACTGAGTTTTCCCGATGGCCCGAGTCAACACCACTCTCCGGCCCTGGACGCTTAACCCGACCACCAGGCCCCAGCCCACTCTGCAGCCCCACCAGTGCCCCCACGCGGACGGCGCGCCCAGAGGTAGGACCTTGTTTCCGATGTGGCGAGGATGGGCATCTGCAATGGGACTGTCCTGCAATGGACTGCAACTTTGGCCTGGTGTGCGCCGGGGAGTGACGGGCCCGTCTGCCCTCCGTGGCCAAACTGACAGCTCCCATGGAAGTTGCCGGGGTCCCCATGGTGGGTCTAGTCGATTCGGGCTATGGGCAGACCCTTGTCCGCCAGGCACTCTTCTCAGACCCCCAGCAGACCGTCGGGGAAGTATGGATTCAGTGCATCCACAGAGATGTAAAATCGTACACCACGGTGCGGGTCCCCATTACGGTGCATGGAGTAACGCAGTTAATGAATGTGGCGATAGCGTCATCCCTCGCCTATTCAGCGATCCTGGGCCGGGACTGGTCAGATTTAGTCAAGGTGCTCCAATCGCTACCCACCAAAGAGGTGTTAGAGGGAGCCCCGCCTGAGAAGAAGACAGGACCTGACTCGAGCTCCGACCCTGGAGCGGAACCAGGCCCCACCCCCGGGCTGGAGGGCCTGGAAGTGGCGGGTCCCCCTCCTGACCTGGTGGACTTTAGCCGAGATCAAAGGGAGGATCCTACGCTCCAGTTTGCCTACGAGCAGCTGACCCGGGTGGATGGTGAGCTCGTGGAGGAGCAGCGCACCACCCAATGGCCCAGGTTTGAACTCAACCACGAGCGACTCTACTGCCTTGACCGAGACCCCCAGACCCAAGAGGTCCGGACGCAACTCGTGGTCCCCCGCATCCATCGTCGGGCTGTCCTGAAGCTTGCATATGACATCCCGGCTGCCGGCCATTTAGGGCAGAAAAAAACTGTAGCCAGGATCCTGGCCAGGTTCTTCTGGCCTGGCGTCCACCGTGAGGTGAAGGAGTATTGTGCGTCGTGCCCAGACTGCCAACATGCAGTCCTGGCTGGGGTACGGAAGGCCCCCCTGGTCCCGTTACCAGTCGTAGGTGTGCCATTTGAGCGGGTAGCAATGGACCTGGTCAGGCCTTTCCCATCAATACATCCTTGTCCTGATGGACTATGCCACCCGCTTCCTGGAGGCCATCCCCTTAAGAAGTATCACTGCCCGCACTATCGCTGCAGAGCTTTGTGAAGATCTTCACAAGGGTGGGCCTCCCACGGGAGATACTCACTGATCAAGGGACCAACTTCACATCTAAGCTGTTCCACCAGGTATGTGCCCTATTGGGGATTAAGAAATTGCAGACCTCGGTCTACCATCCCCAGACTGACGGATTGGTCGAGCGGTTCAACCGGACCCTGAAGGGGATGTTGCGGCGTTTCCCCACCCAGGATCTCCGCCAGTGGGACCAGCTGCTCCCTCCTTTACTACTGGCGATTCGAGAAGTCCCACAGGTGTCCACGAAGTTCTCCCCATTCAAGCTCCTCTATGGGCGGTGACCCCACGGGGTGTTGGACCCCTTGAGGGAGACTTGGGAACACAACCCATCCACAACCCAGGGTCTCTTGCAATATGTCTTACAACTGCAGGCGCGGCTGGCATGGGTGGGCGAGCTCACGAGGGAGAACTTAAACACGGCCCGAAGAGCCCAGGAGCAGCACTACAATCGGGGCACCCAAGCTCGATCATTTGGGCCAGGGGACCGAGTGCTCCTCCTGCTCCCCTCGGAGGAATCAAAGCTTTTTGCCCACTGGCAGGGTCCATATGAGGTCCTCCGCCAGGTAGGGCCGGTAACTTATGAGATTCGGCAACCTGGTCGCCATAAGGAAAAGCAGATTTAAACCTCTTAAAACCTTGGCAGGACCGGGAAGGGCTGCTAGTGGCCCCATATCCCCCCGAACCGGAATTGGGGGCCCCAACCACCCGAGGAGTCGGATAATGGTGAACCCCAGCTAGCAGAGACACTCACCGTCGAGCAGCGAGAACAGGCACTCTGCTTAGTGAGGGCGTTCCCCAAGATGTTCACCACGAAACCTGGGCGGACTACACTCACCTACCATGTGATCCAGACGGAACCCGGGGTGGTGGTCCGAGAGACAACCCGGACATTGCCGAGGCGAATGCGGGAGGCCGTAGAGGAGGAAGTCCAGGCGATGTTGGAGCTGGGTGTTATTGAGCCCTTCCAGAGCGAGTGGCGGAGCCCCGTCGTCCTCATACCGAAGCCCGATGGGAGCCAGCGGTTTTGCATTGACTTCTGGAGGGTCAACGCCATCTCAAAATTTGACACCTATCCGATGCCCCGCGTTGATGAGCTCCTCGACCGGCTCGGGGAGGCCTGTTATATCACCACTTTAGATCTCACCAAAGGGTACTGGCAGATCCCCTTGGATCCCAGGTCCAAGGAGAAGACCGCGTTTGCCACCCCTTCAGGGTTATACCAGTTCACCCGGATGCCTTTCGGCATACATGGGGCCCCGGCAACCTTCCAGTGTTTGATGGACCAGGTGTTGCAACCACACAAGAAATACGCGGCGGCCTACCTGGACGATGTGGTCATCTATGGCAATAACTGGGAGGAGCATCTTAACCAAGTAGCGGCAGTCCTCCGGGACCTCCGCGCAGCCGGGCTGACAGCCAACCCAAAAAAATGCCGAATCGGGTGGGAGGAAACCACTTACCTGGGGTACACCTTGGGTCGGGGACAGGTCTGCCCCCTCATCGGGAAGGTCCAAGCACTCCAGGAATGTCTGGTGCCGACCACGAAGAGGCAAGTACGTCAATTTTTGGGCTTAGCTGGTTATTACCGGCGGTTTGTACCCCACTTCGCAAGCATTACGGCCCCGCTAACGGCGCTCTTGACCAAGGACAGTCCCCTCCAGGTGCATTGGTCCAACGAGTGCGAGACGGCCTTTCGAACCATCAAAGAACGGCTGTGTAGCGATCCAATACTCTTCAGCCCCGACTTTCATCGTGACTTTATTGTCCAGACAGATGCCTCAGGCGTTGGGCTTGGGGCAGTCCTCTCGCAGGAGGTGGACGGGGAGGAACACCCGATTGTTTACCTCAGTCAGAAGCTGTTCCCCAGAGAACAGAACTACTCCATCGTGGAGAAAGAGGCCCTAGCCGTTATGTGGGCAGTTGATGCTCTCTGCTACTATCTCCTTGGGGCCCCCTTTATACTGGTTACGGACCACGCACCCCTGAAATGGCTCAATAAGATGAAGGACAATAATGCCAGGCTGATGCGATGGTATCTCGCTCTGCAGCCCTATGCCTTCACGATCCACCAACGGGCGGGACGAGACAACGCCAATGCGGATTTCCTATCCCGCCTCAGAGAAGGTGAGGCTGCCAGCTCCGAAGATCGGGAGCTGGATTTGAGGGGTGGGGTATGTAGGGAACCAGGGTGGCTCCCCTCCGAACCAGAGGGTAAAGAGCCACCCTCTGAGCCTGAGTGGGCGGGGCCAGGCCAAGCTTCCACCAATCCCTGGAAGGGGAAGGGTGGGACAGGAAGTACAAAGGGCGGGGCCCTCTGCCCAGTGAGGAGAGCACCAGGGAGGGACACAGACACAGGCTGCTCCCTCGTGATCCTGCTGCTGACCCAGGCGAAGCCCTGGGCAAGGAGGAGCCTGACCGGGGGGAAGGCTTGTGGCAACTAGGGCTGCCGGCTGCTGAATACCCAGAGGACCTGGAGGGGACTGACTGCAGCCCGGGCCAGCATGAGTCCGATACCTAGGGGGAGCGGGACTGGCCCGCAGCGGAATACCTGGAGGAACCAGAGCTGCCCGCAGCGGACTACCCGGAGGAGATGGAGGAACCGGAGCTGCCCGCAGCGGACTACCTGGAGGAGATGGAGGGACCGGAGTGACCCGCCTGAGAGAGACCGGGTAGGAAGTAGCCCAGGGGCCCAACTACACCGTGGGGTGGGTGTGTTTGGTCAGCGGGCGCGGACTGACCCAGCGGCGGGACTTTCGCCTCCCACCACTGTTAGGGCCCTGGGCTGGAATGCAGTGGAGTTGGGTGGGCCTGCGTTCCCCTACCCCGGCGCTCCCCTGCCTGAGGGGCGCGCTACTGACTCCAGCTGGCACACCTTCCCGCTAATTCCCCAACGCCCGGGAGGTGGGGCTGAGGCCTGCCACGGAGACCATTGCTCTCCATAGCCCCTAGGGGCTCAGAGGACCGACCGACGCCTGTCACAATGATATATAAAAAGTTCTACCAATCCCAAAGGATTGAACACATTACCCACAAGGTCAATGAATATTTCAGATCTTACCCAAATACACACTTATAGTCAATTCTAAACTAAGGTTTATTAAAAAAAGAGAGAGTATAGGTTAAAAAATAACATAACACATACATGTATGAATAGAGTTCTTAGGTCAGTTTCATACTATAGATGATAAGCTTTAGAGTTGCAAAATGTTCTTTCAGAATAAGTTCCATAGGTTATAGTCCAATGTCTAATATCAGGGTGACCCAGACTGGAGCTGGGAACTTCAGTCTTGAGACTCAAACTTCCCCTAATGAAGTGTAAGCAGATATGAGATACAGGATCAGGGCCCAAGAGTTCTTTATATAGTTCTCTGGCAGCTTCTTGACAGCTTGCAGTCCTTGGGTGAAGCATTGTGGCTTTGAAGTAGAATCACCTATTTCCTATGAATACACAGGTAACTAGTTGTGTTCATCTGCATAATGTAATTATCCATTAAGCAATTCATAGACAGTTTACTACAGACTTTAAAGATAAATATAGATAATGATATTCTTGCACCCAAGTTCCATCTAAATGTTATATTCCCTTTTGATCTCTGAATCCAATAGATATAGTAACAGACAGGAACCGTGTGTTTACATGGTTAACAACTAACACGATATAAGTAAACACCTACATTTACCTGTAATTCTGCAACAATACAGGTTTCCATTTCAAAGTTCTAGTCCTATCTAACATGGCTATGTTAGGTATTTATAAGGAGTAGCCCTTAAAGCCATTTATATACTTTTCTAATATGTCTTTAAAGGTTGAATTTGGGTTATTTAGCTTGCTAGTCGTTTAACCCTTTCTGGGTCAATATCACAGAGGGGACACATGATTTTCTACTTCCTTGTCCCTTGGCTAAGCTCTATACTAGGTGCGGTCAAACCGCAGCTCATGAGCCATATGCAGCTCTTTTACAGTTAAAATGTGGCTCACAGAGCCCCCTATGCACCCCCCTCATTCTCCACCTACCAGACTGGGGGGAGCTCAGGGATTCTTCCCTGTGGTGGGGGTGGGCTAGCGGCTTTTGCCCTTTGGGAAGGAGGGTCTCAGGTTTTAGCCCTACGGGGGGCATTGGGGCAGAAGCCCTGTGCCCCAGCAGGCACCACCCTGCTTGGCAGGTTGTATGTGTCTTGTGGCTCTCAAACTTTTGAAGGCCATCGTATGTGGCTCGGAGGGCCAGTAAGTTTGGCCACCGCGGTCTATACTGTGTCAGTGAGTCTCGCTGGGTTTCAGAGCCCATTTTTAGACCTCTAGCATGAGCCTGAGTCAATTGACCTGGACTCTGAGACTCATTGTCGATATATTTTTTTTTGCACTGTTAGAGGTTCGCTTACACCAGTGCAAAGTGTGTGTAAAATGCTACAAAATCAGAACTCTGACAACTTAATTTTTCCATTATTTGTCTATATTTTAAAATTAATGGGAGACTCAACCTCACAAAGCTCACTGCAAATCCTACGCTCTGTGTTAGTACTGTGGCTTGACAGTCTCTTGGTGAGACCTGTTTGTCATCACATTTTCTTCTGCTGACAGCACCATTCATGCACTTCACCTTTGCAGAGATTAATTTGATCCAAGACATGGATGTCAGTAACAAAAGCAAGCAGGGTCATGCACAGGAATTTAAATTTCACTGCTTTTGGAGGGGCACATTATGTGCCCCCGCTGGGGCCCAGCGGAGCTTGTCTTCCCCAGGGAGCCAGAAGAGCTCATTCTCCCAGCCCCAGCCCCTATGTCTTTGCCATCTGTACATTAACCCATTTTCTACGGTGCAGTATCCATGTTTAATTGCAAGCATTGATCACAATTGAAGTTTTGCTTTTTCTCTTATTACAATGGATTGTTGGCTCTGTTTGAATCAATACCTTACTGTTTTCAATATTTAGTGAGTTGCATGTTTTTTTTTAAATCAGTATATGTACTTGTATGGCAGTGGGGGGCATAAACGACTAGAAACACAAAGAAGAGGGGTGCTGTCAAAGAAGTTTGAGAAACACTAGATAGTCCTTGCCTGCAGAACTCCTATGGAACCCATGGCAAGTGTCAAGGTTCCTTCTCCACTTTGAACTCTAGGGTACAGATGTGGGGACCTGCATGAAAACCTTCTAAGCTTACTTTTACCAGCTTAGGTTAAAACTTCCCCAAGGTACAAACTATTTTACCCTTTGGCCTTGGACTTCCACTACCACCACCAAACATTTATCTGGGTTTATTTATTAGGAAAGCATTGTTTGGAAACGTCTTTCCCCCCCAAAACCTCCCAACCCTTGCACCCCACTTCCTGGGGAAGGTTTGGTAAAAACCCTCACCAATTTGCAAAGGTGACAACAGCCCCAAACCCTTGGATCTTAAGAACAATGAAAAAGCATTCAGTTTCTGAAAAGAAGGATTTTAATAGAAGAAGAAGTAAAAAAGAATCGCCTGGAGCTGCAGCTAGTGAGAGATGTCAAGAGTAAAAAGAAGGGTTTCTTCAGGTATGTTGGCAACAAGAAGAAAGCCAAGGAAAGTGTGGACCCCTTAATGAATGAGGGAGGCAACCTAATGACAGAGGATGTGGAAAAAGCTAATGTACTCAATGCTTTTTTTGCCTCTGTCTTCACGAACAAGGTCAGCTCCCAGACTGCTGCGCTGGGCATCACAACATGGGGAATAGATGGCCAGCCCCCTGTGGAGAAAGAGGTGGTTAGGGACTATTTAGAAAAGCTGGATGTGCACAAGTCCATGGGGCCGGACAAGTTGCATCCGAGAGTGCTAAAGGAATTGGCGGCTGTGATTGCAGAGCCATTGGCCATTATCTTTGAAAACTCGTGGCGAACGGGGGAAGTCCCGGATGACTGGAAAAAGGCTAATGTAGTGCCAATCTTTAAAAAAGGGAAGAAGAAGGATCCTGGGAACTACAGGCCTGTCAGCCTCACCTCAGTCCCCGGAAAAATCATGTAGCACGTCCCCAAAGAATCAATCCTGAAGCACTTACATGAGAGGAAAGTGATCAGGAACAGTCAGCATGGATTCACCAAGGGAAGGTCATGCCTGACTAATCTAATTGCCTTCTATGATGAGATTACTTGTTCTGTGGATGAAGGGAAAGCAGTGGATGTATTGTTTCTTGACTTTAGCAAAGCTTTTGACACGGTCTCCCACAGTATTCTTGTCAGCAAGTTAAAGAACTATGGGCTGGATGAATACACTATAAGGTGGGTAGAAAGTTGGCTAGATTGTCGGGCTCAACGGGTAGTGATCAATTGCTCTATATCTAGTTGGCAGCCGGTGTCAAGTGGAGTGCCCCAGGGGTCGGTCCTGGGGCCAGTTTTGTTCAATATCTTCATAAATGATCTGGAGGATAGTGTGGATTGCACTCTCAGCAAATTTGCGGATGATACTAAACTGGGAGGAGTGGTAGATATGCTGGAGGGCAGGGATAGGATACAGAGGGACCTAGACAAATTGGAGGATTGGGCCAAAAGAAATCTGAGGTTCAATAAGGATAACTGCAGGGTCCTGCACTTAGGACGGAAGAACCCAATGCATAGCTACAGACGAGGGACTGAATGGCTAGGCAGCAGTTCTGCAGAAAAGGACCTAGGGGTGACAGTGGACGAGAAGCTGGATATGAGTCAGCAGTGTGCCCTTGTTGCCAAGAAGGCCAATGGCATTTTGGGATGTATAAGTAGAGGCATAGCGAGCAGATCGAGGGACGTGATCGTTCCCCTCTATTTGACATTGGTGAGGCCTCATCTGGAGTACTGTGTCCAGTTTTGGGCCCCACACTACAAGAAGGATGTGGATAAATTGGAGAGAGTCCAGCGAAGGGCAACAAAACTGATTAGGGGTCTGGAACACATGACTTATGAGGAGAGGCTGAGGGAACTGGGATTGTTTAGTCTGCAGAAGAGAAGAATGAGGGGGCATTTGATAGCTGCTTTCAACTACCTGAGAGGTGGTTCCAGAGAGGATGGTTCTAGACTATTCTCAGAGGTAGAAAAGGAGAGGACAAGGAGTAATGGTCTCAAGTTGCAGTGGGGGAGGTTTAGGTTGGCTATTAGGGAAAACTTTTTCACTAGGAGGGTGGTGAAACACTGGAATGCGTTACCTAGGTAGGTGGTAGAATCTCCTTCCTTAGAAGTTTTTCAGGTCAGGCTTGACAAAGCCCTGGCTGGGATGATTTAGTTGGGGATTGGCCCTGCTTTGAGCAGGGGGTTGGACTAGATGACCTCCTGAGGTCCCTTCCAACCCTGATATTCTATGATTCTATGATCACCTCTGTAAAATCAGGATGGTAAATACCTTACAGAGTAATTAGAGTCAAAACATAGAGAATCCCTCTAGGCAAACCCTTAAGTTACAAAAAGACACAGAGACAGGAATATCCATTCTATTCAGCACAACTTAATTTCTCAGCCATTTAAAGAAATCATAATCTAACGCATATCTAGCTAGATTACTTACTAAGTTCTAAGACTCCATTCCTGTTCTGTCCCCGGCAAAAGCATCACATAGACAGATACAGACCCTTTGTTTTTCTCCCTCCTCCCAGCTTTTGAAAGTATCTTGTCCTCATTGGTCATTGGTGCCAGCGAGGTTATCCTAGCTTCTTAACCCTTTACAGGTGAAAGGATTTTTCCTCTGGCCAGGAGGGATTTTTAAGGTGTTTACCCTTACCTTTATATTTATGACAGCAAGTATTAAAGCTGCAGCCCTGAGGGAAGACAGAGGATGATGCAGACAGGAAGGTGCAGTTTGGAAGCCTTTTCTTGCTGTCCCTGTGGAGGGAACTGCCCATTAGTTCACCTCTTTTTCCTGAGAATTATCCATTGTTTTAACTGGTAGTGATATTAATTTTTGTTCTAACCTTGAAATAGTTATGAAGTGCTTGCTATCACTTTGCCTTGCTATGCTTGGCATATTTTTTTTCTCCACCATTACAACACCATTATTCTGATGGATGTTCTGCATAATTCTTCCAGTTAGAATGCACCTTTATCTTGATCCTTATTTTTTTCCTTTGAAATCCAGGAAATTTTAGTGGATTTGGAAGCAAGACACCACAGCAAAATATAGGGCAAAGTTGTGCCTTTCAAAGATCTTCTCATACTAAATGTTATATTTCTCCTGAAGTCTTCACTGTGTGGCAAGTCCCTGCAGCCCCTGGGGAGGGGGTCTCCATGTGCTGTCCCTGGCCTGAGTGCCAATTCAGCAGGGAGCTGTGGGGGTGGTGCCTGTGGGCAGTGGTGGGCGGAGACCCCTGCCCCCCATGTCTGCCAGAGGGGTGTGCCAGTCACTTTTGGGACCTGCCTGAGGTAAGTGCCCACCCCCTGACCCCCTCTTGCACCCCACCCCCCTGCCCCAGCCTAGAGCCCTCACCCTACACCCAAACTCCCTCCCAGAGCCTGCACTCCCCACTGCCTCCCACACTCAAACTCCCTCCCAGAGCCTGCACCGCACACCCCAACCCGCTGTCTCAGCATGGTGAAAGTGAGTGAGGCAGAGCGAGCGATGGAGAGAGGGGGGGATGGGGAGTGCACAGGAGGCCTGGTCTCAGAGAAGGGGTGGGACAAGGGTGTGGTCTCAGGGAAGGGGCGGGGCAAGGGTCTTTGGGTTTGCACAATTAGACTGTTGGCCGAGCCGGAAGAGCACACCCAGCAGCAGAGCCAGAAGCTCGCTAGGCACCAGCCAGCACATGCACAGAATCTCCCAAATGTCAGGTGAACCGCATTCGCGTGGGTGCAGCTTGTGCATGAGTGGGGGCCCATTAACTGTTCTGCCCTGGGGCCTGAAATTGCTTTCGGCAGGCCTGAAGCAAATCCTTCTGCTGCCCTTTCTTCTCAAAGTTGTCTACACACAAAAACATTATGTAACCTAAAACTAAATAACAGCATAGCATGTCTTCTTGAGAGTCAAAACTTGCTTGAATGCTAAGAAAAATACTTGGAAGACTACGTGCAACACTACCATTCAGTGACACCTGCCATAACAATATTGGATGGCAGATATTTAGTATGTTGGGAGGCATAGATCAGCATTCACAGTGCACTCCCCATCATACCTGGCCCAAGCCGGGGAAGCTAATGATCCAACCAGTGATCCAAATTCCGTGATGAATCTTGGTCATGTGAGGCATGTTGCGCATACGCTAAGTAAGAGAGTATGTTGTCCATACTATCTGGAAGATCTGGCAGTGAGCAGAATGTCTTTTTTTCTCAACCACATCCATACATAATTCAGCTTGCCTGTTGGGAAATTAATAAGAGGGGTTTCAGAACAATGTGTGATCTTTAAGCACACACACTTAAGTGCTTTCCTGAATCAAAGCCTCAATGCCTAATTTACAAACGTGTTTGTGCAGACATGTGCACACGTAATTTGCACATATGAACTGTGCAGATTGGTGCACAGTTGTAGCAATTGCATATTTGCATTGTGTGGACCAACATATATATTTGGTAAGAAATACAAACTAGTGGTCAAATCCTGCAGCCCTTAATCCATTAAATCTCCCATTGATCTAAAAGGGAGACTTGACAGAGCAAGGACTGAAAGATTTGGTTCACGGTAAATATTACACAGCCTCCTCACTGTGGGAACTTACAGGACCTTCAGGTATGTGGGCACCTGTGGCTGGCCTGTGTCAGCTGATGGGGGGGGCTGTGAAGTTATACAATTGCAGTGTAGATGTTCAGGCTTCAGCTGGAGCCCAGGCTTTGGGACTTTCCCCCCTCCTGGTGTCCCAGACCCGGGGCTGCAATAAAAGTCTGAACTTCTACATGACAGTGCTATAGCCCTGCACTCTGAGCCCTGTGAACCTGAGGCAGTTGACACAGGCCATCCACAGGTGTTTTATTGCAGTGTAGACATACCCTCGGAGTCTTACTCTGACTGCACTGGAAGTACTTAAGATTTTCAGTGATCTGAGAGCCAAATTTAGCCCAGTGGTTTTGACTCAATACCTTTTTCTGTCTCTCTTCATCCATTAACCTTTACGAGCCCATTTACACTTCCTTTGAGAGTAGTGTCAGTGGAGCACTCATGTAAAGAGGTTTGCTTCAAGATTCAGACATTGCTAATTACAATGTTAGAATGACATGGATGCCCTTAACAGAGACAACAGGGGAAAATCATAGTGCAGCACGTGCTATGCCATATGCTTTTCCAGCTATCAGAAGATAGCAATGGGCACCTCACACTGCAGTGGATCATGCTCTGGGCATGAAGAGTGGAGCAGTCCACAGACTCTCCAGTATTTCTTTAACCCAAGCTCAGTAAGAGAGCTTACATCTGTCAAGCTCATTTATGCTTTTCTGATGTCAGACTCTACCATGCAAACAAACAGACTGATAATGGAGTGGCAACATATATCACATTGTTCACGAGTAACTACTTACCTCATCCTGAGGCTAAATCTCTTTCAAAGTATAGTTTAGAAGTGACAAGTGACACTACACCCTTGTGTATGTGTGTGCTCAGCTCCAAGTTGTTGGCTGAATCACCATATACAAAGCAGCAAAACTGCTTCACCTCCAAGATTTCCAGGTAGATTGGTATTAGAAACTGTAAGTGCACTTCTGTGAATTATCTACTGACCCAAATCTAAACCAATTCATTATTACCTGTTCTACAAGAACCTTGCCCTGCCCACTCAGAAGCTATTTTCATAACCCCTTTATCTCTCAATCTATTCAAGATCCCTGACAGTAATAATTACAGTTAGATTAGTGCTGACAGTGGTTCAACCATTTCAATAAAAAAGTCAAATCTTTTAATACCATTTCAGGCTTAATCCAAACTACCTGCTTCCTGATCTCAGCTTAGTTTTTATCAGCATTATGCACATATCAACATTAACCAAGGCTGGGACTCCAATAAAAATTGCATTTACAAGATCATTATTAAATGTGACACTCTAGTCACATAGCAGTAAGTAATAGCTAACTTTGGGTCAGTTCCATTCCATTCCTTGAGGCACTAATTGATTAACAGGAGATGTTCTTTATAGAAAGCTTGTCTGTATTATTTAAACAATTACATAATAATTGATTCTGTTGTCTTTGTCTTGCAGCAAGAGTTGGTGGCTGCACTCTGAGGCACCAAAAAAATTGTCCTAAGAACTCTTGCCTAGACAGCATGGAACCCAGCCCTAGGAATTGCCACTGCCATCTGGCAGCAGCATTACACTTAGAAGAATTAAGTATAGCACTTTTCCATAAGTGAATGCTTTTTCTGAAGACTTACCTTAACCTTCTCATCCACTTACCTTTTGATTATTTTAGCTCTTGTTTTCAAAATTAGGCAGTTACAACTATGTGCATACATTTACACATATACCTAAGGGACATACGCTTACCTTGGAGAGGCCTGATTTGTCTCTCACTTTAAAACTCGTGTAAATTGGGAGTAACTCCATTACTCTTGCTGTAAAAAAGTTGTGAGGCAAGAACAAGGTCCACTATGTTTAAATACCTGATCTACACATGCTCATCATGCATCTGCTCAGGTGAAATGCATGCAAATGTGATTTGCGCATTTGTGAACTTCTGTCTTTGAAAAGCTGGTCCTTTATTTATCTGTTGCTTAAAAACATAGAAGGGAAACTGTATCTGTTTTATTTAGCTGCAACATCCTGAGGGCCAAAATCTGTTTTCAGTTATGTAACACAAATTGTCATTTCTAAATGTTTTCCATATTTTATCATACTTAGCTCTTATATCAGGGGTAGTCAATTATTTTTTGTCAAGATCCAAATTTCTTGGTCAAGGTATAGGCAAGGTCCAGACTCCAGAGATGATGATAACCCCCCCCCCCCCAAATGATATTAAATAAGATTTTGGGGTCCGTTCAAAAGCATATGGTGGTCTGAATTTGGCCCACTGTCTGCCTATGACTACTCCTCTCTTGTATAGTATTTATAGATCTCAAAACTCTTTACAGAGGCAGGTAAGAATCATTATCCCCATTTTATAGATGGGGAAACAGGCCCAGAGAATTGAAGTCTGGCCCAAGGTCACCCAGCAGGACAGAGGTAGAAGGAGGCACAGAACCCAAGTCTCTTGAGTCCTAATCCAGTGCTCTAGCTACTATTCCACACTGCCTCCTCAGTTTACAAAATGGCAGCTACCTCTGGAGGACTTCTCTCCAGCTAAAGGTACAGTCCACAGGAAATGGGTCCTAGCAGATCCCAGTTACATACCACACAAAGACTTCCCATTATGATAATGTTTTGTCCTTCTGTTGTATCTTCTAATTGAGAATCTCTAAACACTTTACAGACACTGATGAATTGGACCATAGTTCCAGAGACAAAATACTAGATGTGGAGCAATGCCTGCTACTGTCTTGGCACTGAGCTGGCCATGAGATTGGCAGTGCTGCCACTGCCAGGAGGTGGCTGTACACTCCTGGCTGTGGACTTCCAGCCAGCCTTTAGAAGTGAAAACTAGTGCATTGGCTGATGATGTAGGTTTGGTGGCTGATGATGTAGACAGATTACAGGGAGTGACCTTTCCCTGCAATGAGAGATGGTTGCAAATAAGGTCAAGGAGCACATGGCCCAGCAGTGAAAGTAGCAGTGCTTGCTTGACAGCCAGCTAAGTTTACCATAGCTAAAGCAGTGTTGCTGCTACATCCATGTTATAGATGATGCCTGTTAATTAAGCTTTGTGACACCTTTTAGATGTAAGTGCTATTATCCACATTTTACAGAGAAACTGAGGCAGATACTGGTTGAGTGCCTACCGTCAAGGACTGAGCCAGTCAAGGACCGAGCCAGAACTCAGCTCTCCTGGCACCCAGTCCATTGCTCTGGCTGTGCTTCCATCTTGTTATTCCTGCTCTATATAACAAGAAACATATAATTATTGTATCTGACTGCATCACCTTTCAACTGAAACCTCAAGTATAGCAGCAATTTAATAAGTCAAACCTTTCTCCCACTGAAAGCAATGGCTGTACTCCCATTGACTTCTTGTGGGCCAAACACATCCCTTGTTTGAGCAACATCATTAAATCACTGTACCCACTTACAACACCAGGGCTGAACTTGGCTCATGGGATCAATGTACTGCTCCTACTCATACCAAGGGTAAATCAAGCATGAAATCAAGCATTGAAATCACTAGGGCTACACAGGTGTAAAATCAGTTTAGGTTAGAGTAGATCCAGCTCCGTAATCAGGTCCAACAAGTCTCCATCAAGTTACTTTACTGATATGTATAACAAAAAAACTCTTAATTTTAAATTTAATTACCTCATTTTGAAAAAAAATCTATGTTTTTTGTGAGATGTGTGTAAGATAACAGAATGTCCGAGTTTATAATGCAATAGTTCCGTCAGTCAGCATCTCCTGGTATTTTAAAACCAAATCTTCTGTTTGTTCAAACAATTTACTATACCACAGCTGCATCAAAAGCACTGGTAAAAAGGTTATCTGGGAAGATTTAAATGGGAAGGACAGCTACTATGAAGTGTAACAGGAATTCATTACACTTCACAGATGGAACAGATAAAAAATCCATAACCACAGACAACAGTGAAAGAAAAATCCTAAACCAACAAGATGCAATGAAATTCTGTGGCAAAGCATTATACAAATTGTTCATGGAAGTTTTAAATCAATTGTTTGAAGGAACAGTTGAAAAGTAGGCTTAATCACCAACAATTTCAAAAAGTTGTGTGAGGTTTTAGCTGCACAGTCCTTGTTGGACCAGATTCTGAAATCAATGGAGTTACTTTGGGTCTGCAATGGTGTAACTGAAATTAGAACCTGACTTTAATGGAATTATTGTCATCAAAACCCCTCACAGCTCTGAAAATGTAGGGAGAATACATTGCAGTGTTGCCAAACCCAACCATTTAAAAATCATGTCAGACTTCTCCCCAAATCATCAGACTTTAAAACACAATAAATGTTGGGATCTTTTTATTTTCCTTGTGGTTTTTGAGCCACTAAGATTATTTTTTTCCAAGCTTTTCTCTACAACCATGAGGACTAGAAACTTATTTTTGTAAATGACAGCTGAAATTTTCACATAATAACATGACTCCAGGAGATGAGGCTTTATGAAAAACACCTAATGTCACAAGATATGCAGTAAAGTTGTTGAAGATGACAACATGGATGTAAGGTAATGCTATTAGTGGTTACTGGTGTTAGGCAAAAAGATTCTTTTCCCCAAGAATCAGGCAGACACAGACAACACTGAAGGGGGTTTATGCATGGTACCGGGAAGACTGACAAGCAGCTTCGAAAATATGGTGCCATAGTGGCCAGTTATATACATTTTCTTATCAATTCATTTGCATTTATCTGTAAATACAGAGACAGACATTGTTACAAGTCAAGAGAGAACCCTAAACAAAGATAAAAATAAGAACAGTATGTATGTATAGAGGTCATCCTATTGCATCAAGCATCTATGGCTACCTTGCGAGAGAAAGAGGCGGGGTGTGTGTGTGTGGTGGGGAGGGATGAGTGCTTACAGATATCCAGTGTGCTGTGAAGGGAGAGTTTGTCTTGTTCTAACAACTGAGTTACTGGGTGGGCACCGACCATATAAGCTTATCAGTTGTTTACAGTTGCCAGTGTCCTTGCTACTGAATGCTTATTGAAACATGCCTGCTTGTTCTGCAGTTTTTGTCTTAGCTGTTAGCTAAATTTTAACTCTTTCCTGACACTGGCAAGTAGCATGATGGGCTAAAGACTATGCAGCAGGTGATGCCCTTCAGAGATCTGCCATACCTGTTCAATAATACAAATGTAACATGGGAAGACGTAGTGAAGAGCTACAGGATTTGGGAAGCAAGTACTATGGGAACCATTGTCACAAACAGCATCTTTTGAAAGAAGTCCTCATGATCTTGGAGTGAGCCAAAGTCAAGGAAGCTATGCCAGTTTACATGAGGTAAGGATCTGGCCCAGTGCTATTTCTTAATTATGCTGTGCATGTTCTCTGGCAGCTCCCTTCCTGATTCAACAAAGGAAAGCAATAAATAGGGCCTTGCTGCTGTTCTCACTTACACAATATAAGTCAGGAATAACTCCACTGAGTCCATGTAGTTACGCCACTCTAAAATTGGTGTGTGATTCAAATCTGCTCCATAGGCTTGTAGCATGCCTTGTTCTGGCTGGCAAGCCACACATTTTGGGGGGTGATAAAGGGAGAGAATTGTATAATACTAATTAATAAACTAGTACGTGTACATAGTATCTTTTCATTCCAAAGTACTTAAATTACATGTGCTTACTGCTCAGGTGCCCCAGCCTCAGGGCAGTTGGGGAGGGTGGCTCTAAGCTCTAGTTTTCTTTCAGTGGCAAGGGGGCATGTGATAAGGGCTGATTTTTCTGCTTGTAGGAAGGGAAAGGAGGACTTTAAACCTCCCCAAAGAGAAATAGTTAAGGGGAGGGGTTTGCACAGGGAATAGATGCCTTGCAGCCCTCCCAAGTCTGAAGATCAAAAAGTCACTGAAGGTAGGGAGACCATGGGGATGAGAGATCAGATATAGACATAGAATGGAACTTATTGGGTGAGGGTGAAGTTGCTTCTCCGGTGGAAAAGTACCCAAAGGTCACAGGAAGCAAAAGGGGTAGTTTGGGGTGGGGGCAGAGATGGGAGGGTAGCCAGGATTGTAAAAGGGGAACCTCAAAAATGTGGATAAGGATCTGAAATTAGGGGTGTATCTTTGAACCAAGCAGAAATGCCGAACATTTTGTGGTTCACACATGAATAGCTAATATGCTTCTCCAGAAATACACCTCCGCTAAAATCCCCAAATATACTTTGCCTCACAGGTGGTGAAGTCATGATGTTTTAGTGGCTGGTTAATGACCTCATAAAGTACATAGATGGGCTGCTAGTTGTAGCTTATTTAAAGAAGATCCTTCCACAGAAGCAAAGTGTTTAGCTTTTAGTATCTCCTTTTAACTAAGGGAGTTGAAGTGTCAGCAACTGTGATGCTTTGGGGGTTCATCCAGACCAGCAAGAGGTTCTGTCACCACCTGCCCTGTAACTTGGGGGGCTTCTAGGCTGTGCAGCTTTGGCTCAGAGACCTATCACCAACAGCATGCCCACAGCACAAAGGTCTCACCCTGAGCTTCCACCAGCTGGGTTATTCCTAGCAGGGTGACTCCACAACACATATGGTTCCAAGTCTCCCAAAATCATCTCCCCTGCAGTGTCCAGCCCCCCTTACTGGACACTCACAGAATGTCATCAAGTTCACTGCTTCCAAAGAAGCAGTACACACAGCAGCTTGTTAACTCAGCTAGGATTATATGTTTCGCCTTAATACACAGTAATGAAATGGCTTGTAGTAAAATCAAGAGAAAGTTTATTAACAAAGAACATAAAGTTAAGTGATTTCAAGCAAGAGTGAAAGGTATGAAAAGTTACAAACAAAAATAATATGCTTTCTAGTGTCTAAAACTTAATTCTAGCAAGATATAGCTTTAGGTAACCATTTTTTATTCACACCAAGTTGTCAATGTTCTCCAGCCTGTTTAGCAAGAGGAGTCATCTTGCATAGATTCTTCTTTGTTCTCTCAGGTGATGGACACCCCAAAGTCTTTTAGCATTTCCTCTTATCCCCAAAGTTTCTTGTCTTCAAAGTCAAGAGCCCTTCTGCGAGCTCAGTTTTCTATGACTACCAGGGAGCCAGCAGCATGTTAATTTTGCAGTCTCCTGTGACTTACAATGCAAAGGATCTTTCTTCAATCTCCGATGAAAATGAGTAGCCTTTCATCCCTGTCTCTGATCACACCTGATTCGATTGGCAATTGAGCCAAAGAGGTGTTTTCCTTTCTTCTTTGTTTGGAAAACCCTATTTTACCTCCTTTGTCTGTTTCCAGACTTTAAAACATGCTATCGTGGTGTTAGTTTTCAAATAATATATTACAGGACACCTTTTAAATGAATATCGTAACAACAATGTGTGAGGTATATTGAGCTGGTCAGGTGAGCTGAGATTTACTGTTACATTCCAGGGAGGCCCTTGCCATCTGCTAATGGGTTCCTCTTAGGGTCACACCTGCTATCATTCTTCCATGGTCTCTTTTACCTCCAAAAAGAATTCTTATTTATCCAACTTCTGAGCAAACAGGGAGAAGCAGGCAGAGGGAAATCTGTTCTCCCCTTCTGGGCATTTCAGTTGGCTAAAATGAAGGAAGAGTATTCTAGTGTTTTTGTTTTGCTTTTGCTCCTGACATACATTATGATGCAACCACTCCTCAGTGGATGCAACCACTCCTCTGGGCCACAGAATCCCACCCATTATGAAAATGCACATATGCTCCAAGAGATGGTACAAAAATCCACACCCACAGCTACATTTGTTGATTCTTGACAGTTATCAGACTGGATATTTATTGTGAGTAAATAAATGTAGTTACTAGCCACTTATATAGAGCATCATTCCTTCTACTTCAGAGATCACTGGGTGGGATTCTGTGGCCTGTGTTACCAAGGAGGTCAGATCAGGTGCTGTAACTGTGTGAGATTCACCCCTGCAGCGCCTCCAGCTGGTCTCTCAGGGAATTAGCTCTTCCAGCCTCCGGTGCACCCTCTGCCCCTCCTGAACCCTGGTGCCCCTTTCCCTGGGGTGCTGCCCCCTGGCAGTACCCCCACAGATCTGGGTCTCCCCCTCCCAGGGGGCCTCCCACCCACTATCCCCAACTCACCTCAGTCTTTGGCTACTGTCAATCACCATTGAGCCCCCCGCATACTGAGACAAACTGCGGTGTATAAGCCAATCATCACAGGCAAGGGGGGTTTGGACCTGCTGCCTCTGCATACCCATAGGCTGCCCTGTTGCAACCCTAGTACTCTGTCTTAGGCCATCTGCCAGGCCTGCAGCCTGGGGCTTTTCCAGTCTGGAGCCTCCCAGCTCCTCTAGTCTTCCCCAGCCCTACTTCATCTCAGGTACCCTGGTATGCTCTCCAGCAGCCAGGCCCATCTCCCTCCACAACTGGAAGAGACTCTATCTGCTTCTGCCCACTGCCCTCTTATAAGGGCCAGCTGACCCCTGATTGGGACATGGCCACAGCTGAGCCTGCTTCCCCCAATCAGCCCAAGAACTGCTTGCTCCCAGCCACAGCCCTCTCCTGGGCTGTTTTAAGCCCTTTAAGGCTGGAGAGGGGTAATTACCCTGCTCCAGGAGGGAGAGGTCAATCTGCTTGGGATGCCCTGCTGGCTGGAGCTCTCTCCCTTCCTGGGCTGCTGTTGCTGACTGGAACTCTCTCCTTCCCTGGGCTGCTACTTCTGCTGGCTGGAGTCTCCCTCCCTAGACTGCTGTTGCTGAGTGGGGGGGCCTTGCCAGCCTCTCTTACCCCCCCCACCTCTGGAGGGAGAAACGTGGGCCCACCGCCATCTAGGGGCTCCTCCTACTTGGCCAGCTGACTGCTGTTTGTTGCTGTGCTGGAGACGCTGCTGTTGTTGAGGAGGAGAACACCTGACGAGGGACATCGTGGAGGGGGTTTGTTCACGGATTGAGTGACTTTAACATCTCTCCTCCTGGGATGGTGGCAACTCCTGTTGTTGTGGGGAGCATGGAGGAGAGGCGCGGAGCCCTCGCCCATCTGCTTCCCCCTTACTGCCACTCCCACCGTTGCTGTTGCCCCCTCCACCACCCTGCTTACTACCTGGACCCGCTCTTCACCCCTCGACGTGGCTGTTTGTTCTCCCCCTTTCACCACCTGGGACTGTTTGCAGCAGTGAGTGGCAGAGACTGAGTAACACAGGCGCATGTGGGCGCACGTGCCCCCCCACCTTGGACTTACCTTGCCCACCCAGCTGCGTTTTGGCTTCCACCCTTCCCTGCAGTCCTCCCCAGCCTCCCTGTGTTAGTTTGTCCCCTGCATCCTGTAGCCTGCCCCACCTGCCACTTGCTTTGACCCCCTGGGAGTTTTTCCCCTCTGTTAGTTTGCCTCCCAGGTCCCGGCCCTGCAGTGTTTGTTACGTGCCATGCCCCAAACTTTGGGTTTTTAGTTTGGTTGCCTGCCCCACCCTTTCTCTTGTAGCTCCCATTTGTGATTTGTCTGGCCTTCCCTTTTTTCCCCTGCCTTCCCTTGCTCCCTCTGGTTCAGTTCCTTCTCCCTGTGCACCCATGCCCCCTCCGTAAGGGCTTGTGCCCCTTTCAGTTGCCCCTCTACCCACTGTTCACAGCCTTCCTAATGCAACTGTAGTTCCTCCCCTTTCCAGTGCAGCCAGAGGAGCCGATATCCCTGTCCCATAACTGTGCCACCCCCTCCTTTTTGCACCTCCTGGTGCCCTCCCCCCTGCCTGCAGCCTACCAAGGAGGAGTGGTTGCTTCTTCCCTTTCCCCTGCCCCCTGACCTTGGGACGCCCTCCTCTCCTGCCTATAGCTCAGCAGGGAGGAGTGGTTGGTCCCTCCCCTCCCGCCAGACCCTCCTCCTCTACTTGCAGCCTAGCTGGGAGGTGTGGTCACTTGTTCCCTTTTCCCCATTACCTTCCCTCCCCCCCACATATTAGGGCCTCCTCCTGTCTCTTATCATGGAATAGGACCCAACCTCAACCCCTGTCCTAACTCCTACCCCTGCTCCTGCCCCTGCTGACTCTGTGGTTCCTCCCTTGCCACCGCTCCTGCCCGCCCCAGCGGATTCCCTCTCGGCCATCACTAGCCCAGACTCCGCCGCTGCCATGGTCACCCCTTCCACTGGCAAAAAGGGCCAGGGGAATAAAAAGGGCAAAGGCCCCACCCGGAAAACAAAACCTCCCGATGGTGGGGCGACCCTCCCTGCCGTGGCCCTGACATCTGCTGGGGCCCCTTCCTCCCCAGCTGTTCCCTCCACCAGCTCTGGGGGCACTCCATCCAGCTGCTGCCCCCCCCCAGCGTGCCGCCATACCATCTGCCCCGACTGCCGCCTCCAGTACTATTCCTGGCGGCCGGGGTCCCTTCCCCTCGCTGACCAGGAGGCATGGTGTCTGCTGCCTCCTGGTGCCTGCCTCGCCCCACGTTGAAATGTACGTGCAGGCGTTGGCGGTAGGGCCCACGGCCATCATGGCAGCCTCCAAGATGCTAGGAAGAACACAACTTTACCATACATCGGAGGCCGCCGCTCAGGAGGTGGTAGAGAAGAGTCTGGTGGTGGGGGGCATGTTCGTCCCTTTCAAACCCCTGGAGGACTTGGGTTTATGGGTGGTATTGAGCTCCGTTGCGCCCTTCCTGCCCAATGGTGCCCTGTTGCCTGCCCTCTCCACCCTGGGGAAACCCATCTCCATCATCAGCCCCCTCCTGCTGGGCTGCAAGGACCCCACCCACCACCACTTTCTGTCCTTCCGCCAGCAGGTGCAGATTCAAGTGCTGCCAGCAGTGCATGGAAGGGTGGCGATCGAGGGGTCCTTCTTGGTGCCCTATCGGGGCTCATTACTGGGTCCATTATTCGATGGGGGAGGCCCAGTGCTTTCTCTACCGGGTGACGGGGCACGTCTGGAGGGACTGCCCCCTGGCCCGGCTCGGAGGAACGTCCAGGACCCCCGAGACCCAGGAGGGCACCGGCCCTGTCACAGCCAGCGACCCTGGCAGCCTGGCTGCTGCTGCTGCTACCGCTGCCCCTCCTTCTGTGGAGGAGAGGGTGGCAAGACCTTTGTCAGCTGTGGGAGAGGGCCCTCCCCAGGGGGAGGTTTCCCCTCCACCCCTTGTACCGCCCCGTGCCCCAGAACCCTTGCCCCCTGGCCCTGCCCCTGCTGACCGGCCCTCCACCTCCACTTCAGAGAGCTGGGCGCTCGTCTGGGGGAAGCACAGAACCCATAAATTCCTGGATCGATCCCTCCCCTCCAACGAGGAGGCCCACTGAAAGATGCTGCGGGGGGCTGATGCTGTTGCACCTTCTGCCGTGCCCCCAGATGGAGCTCAGCAGGAGGCGACGGCCATGAAAGCCATGGCAGCGAACGAAGGCGATCCTGCTCCCCTTGTCCAGTCCCCACCTGAAGAGGCCTCCATAGCAGTTCCCCCAGCCTCTGTGCCACCTGTGCCCCCCGCTGCTGCTAATGCCGCGGCAATTGTTGCCCCGGTTTCTGGCGGGGAGGACTCTGGGGCCATGGGGACTGATTTTACATCTATTTTTGAGGACATCAAGGCCCTGGGTTTGACCCCAGTTACCCAGGGGGAGGACGAGCCTGTGGGTGCACCCTCCACCACCAAGACAGGGCACTTAGCCTCCCCTCTAGAGCAGGGTGCCACTGAAGACCCCAGCAAGCCTCATGCTGTGGCTGCAGGCAATGAGCTCGAAGTGTCTGCTGTGCCCGGCGTCGGCGAAACCCCCCGTCCTGCCCTGAGCCCTGGTCTAGAGGAGCCACAGCCAAGCAGCTCGGCTTCTGGGGACCGAAATCCCAGCTCTGTCCCCATTCCTGTCCCAATCCCTACCCCTGCTCTTGCTTCCACCCCTGATCCTACCCCAGCCCTAGCCTCAGTCCTTGTTCCCGCTTTGGTCCCTACCCTAGATCCCGCTCCTGCCCCTTCTCCAATACCTGTTCCCGATTCTGTTCCTGCCCCTGATCCCACTCCTGGCCCTCCTCCTGCCCCCAAAGCACTGTTTTCTCTTTTCCCTTCCACCTCCCATGCTATTGCCACCCCCGAGGTTGTCTCATTTCTTCTGTCTACAGACAACTCTCACGGGGCAGTTTTCATGTCCCCTCTTCCCAATGTTATGAGGGCTGCACTATTCCCTCCGCCGCCCCATCCCGTGCTGGGGATGGGGATGGACTGCCCAGAGCAACCGCGCTGGGGCTCCGCTCCTTGCTTGCCCATCTCTGCAGGCAGTGAAGATATTTCAAGGGCCCCACTGGAGGATGGCAGTGGGTTGGCTGCCGTGTCCCCCTCTGCGCTGAGGGAAGAGCTGTACCGTTTCCTGCTGGACACCCATGGCTCAAAGGGCAAGGTGCAGCTTGCCCTCCAGCACTGGAGGGACTTTGGGCCATAAAGGCCCTCTTGGGGGAGGAGAGAGGGACCAGGAGGCAGGGCCTCGCAACCTACTGGCGGGCCCGCAAGTTCCGTGACTCCCTGATGACCTTTGGGGTCAAACATGGGTTGTTGTGGGGCCCGCTGGAGGCCGTCTATCACCCTGCCCATGAGGATTTGCCCCAGCCCTCCCTAGGAAGGACACCATCTTTGCTACATTGAACACCAGGGACTGTAGTGGGTCTCCACAGGACCCAGGTGTTCTCCTTCCTTAGGGACCGGGGGTACTCTGTGATCTTCCTGCAGGAGACCCACATGGCTTCAGCTGTTGAGGCTAGCTGGTGGCTGGAGTAGGGGGATGAGGTTTACATTAGCCACCTTGGTGCTTATTCAGCTGGGGGGGCCACCCTGTTCTTCCCCGGGCTACTCCCAGCACCTCGGGCTGTAGCTAAGGTCGTGCCAGGTCGCCTGCTACACGTCCAGACCTGCGTGGAGGGGCTGATATTAAACCTGGTCAATGTTTACGCCTCAAATGCGGGCCCGGAACGAGTGTGTTTCTATCAGCAGGTGTCAAGATTCCTTCTCCACTCTGAACTCTAGGGTACAGATGTGGGGACCTGCATGCAAACCTCCTAAGATTACTTTTACCAGCTTAGGTTAAAACTTCCCCAAGGTACAAATTAATTTTACCCTTTGCCCTTGGAATTTCCACTGCCACCACCAAACTTTAACTGAGTTTACTGGGAAACGTAGTTTGGACACGTCTTTCCCCCCAAAATCCTCCCAACTCTTGCACCCCACTTCCTGGGGAAGGTTTGGTAAAAATCCTCATCAATTTGCAAAGGTGACCACAGACCCAAAGCCTTGGATCTGAGAACAATGAAAAAGCATTCAGTTTTCTTACAAGAAGACTTTTAATAGAAGTAAAGGAATCACCTCTAAAATCAGGATGGGAAATACCTTACAGGGTAATTAGATTCAAAACATAGAGAATCCCTCTAGGCAAAACCTTAAGTTACAAAAAAGACACACAGACAGGAATATTCATTCTATTCAGCACAGTTCTTTTCTCAGCCATTTAAAGAAATCATAATCTAACACATACCTAGCTAGATTACTTACTAAAAGTTCTAAGACTCCATTCCTGTTCTGTCCCCGGCAAAAGCAGCATACAGACAGACACAGACTCTTTGTTTTTCTCCCTCCTCCCAGCTTTTGAAAGTATCTTGTCTCCTCATTGGTCATTTTGGTCAGGTGCCAGTGAGGTTACCTTTAGCTTCTTAACCCTTTACAGGTGAGAGGATTTTTCCTCTGGCCAGGAGGGATTTTAAAGGGGTTTACCCTTCCCTTTATATTTATGACCACAGGCATCAGCCTTCCTCGGCACCCTGGATCCTCACGAGTGCCTGGTCCTGGGTGGGGACTTCAACACCACCCTTGAGGACTGGGACCGCTCAGGAGTTGAGACATCCCAGGCAGCCGTGGGCATCCTCATGGAGATTGTGGACCATCACTCCCTGGTGGATGTCTGGCACGACCACTACCCGGATAATGATGTCACCTTTATCTATGTCCGGGTGGAGGAGGATCAGTCATGCACTCCCGGTTGGACCGCATTTATTTTTTGTGTTTCCATCTGGCTCGAGCCCATGCCCCCGGCCGGCCTCATTCTCGGATCACCACTTGGTGACAGTGATGTCCTCTCTCAGTTCGGAGAGGCTGGGGCACATTTTAACAACAGCTTGCTGGAGGACGTGGGCTTTGTGGCATCCTTCCAGGAGTTCTGGCTGGCCTGGCGGGGGCAGCGACATGTCTTTCCCTCGGTGAGGCAGTGGTGGGATGTGGGGAAGGTGCACACATGGATCTTGTGCTGCGACTACACCCAGGGCCCCACCCAGTGGAGGGATGCAGTGATCGGGCAGTTGGAGTGGGAAGTCTTAGAACTAGAGAGGTGTCTGTCCTCCGGCCCCGAGGATCCACCCCTCTGTGCAGTGTACTGGGAGAAGCAGGAGGAGCTCTAGGTCCTGGAGGACCATTGGGCTTGGGGCGCCTTTGTTCAATCCCGCTTCTGTCTCCTTCGGGAGATGGATCATGGCTCCCACTTCTTCTATGCCCTGGAGAAAAAGAGGGGGGGCCAAGAAGCATGTCACCTGCCTCCTAGCAGAGAACAGCACCCCCTCACGGATCTGGAGGAAATGCGTGGAAGGGACACGGCCTTCTACACCAACCTCTTCTCCCCAGATCCAACTGACGCCGAAGCCTGCAGGGTGCTCTGGACCGAACTCCCGACGGTCAACGCGGGTGACCGAGACTGGCTGGAGCTGCCTCTCTCTCTGGCCAAGCTCTCGGAACCCCTCCATCGCATGCCCACTAATAAATCTCCAGGTATGGACAGACTGACCGTGGAATTCTACCGCGTATTCTGGGATGTCCTTGGCCCAGACCTTGTCATCGTCTTGGCTGAGTCCTTGCAAAGTGGGGTTCTCCCTCTCTTGTGCAGACGAGCTGTGCCGAAGAAGGGGGACCTCCGTGACCTACGGAATTGGCGTCCCATCTTGCTCCACAGCACGGACCACAATGTCGCTGCGGCTGGGGTCCGTGCTGGCAGACGTGGTCCATCCCGACCAGACCTACACTGTCCTGGGCCGGACCATATTTGATAACTTGTATTTGGTCCAGGACCTCTTGGAGCTGGGGCGTAGGCATGGTCTGTCGTTTGGCCTCCTGTCCCTGGACCAAGAGAAAGTGTTTGACAGGGTGGACCATGGGTATCTCCTGGGCACCCTGCGGGCATTCGGCTTCTGGCCCCAGTTCGTGGGCTTTCTCCAAGTGCTGTATGCTGAGGCGGAGTGTCTGGTCAGGCTCAACTGGACCCTGACCGAGTCAGTCAGCTTTGGGCAGAGAGTATGGCAGGGGTGCACCCTCTCGGGCCAGCTGTATGCTCCGGTGATCGAGCCCTTCCTCCGTCTCCTCTGCCGGCGGTTGATGGGGTTGGTACTTCAGGAGCCGGAGCTGCGGTTGGTCCTGTTGGTGTATGTTGACGATGTGCTCCTTGTGGTCCAGGACCCAGATGACCTGGTGTGGGTGGAGGCCTGTCAGGCGTTTACTCAGCGGCCTCCTCCTCCTGAGTCAACTGGGTCAAGAGCTCTGGCCTGGTGGTCGGGGATGGGTGTCAGACGAGCTGCCTCCTGTCCATGCTTCAAGCCATCCGGTAGAGCGCGGGTCCGCTGATCTATCTTGGCATTTATCTGTCTGCCACACATCCTTCTCCACTGGAGAACTGGCAAGATTTGGAGGCCAGGGTGGGTGAGCAGCTGCGGAGATGGACAGGACTGTTCCAGTGTCCCTCCCTGTGAGGGAGGGCACTGGTGCTGAATCGGCTAGTCCTGTCCATGCTCTGGCACCAGCTCAACACCCTGATCCCAGCCCCAAGGATCCTGGCCAGGCTCCAGAGGATGGCTCTGGAGTTCTTCTGGCCAGGGCTGTGCTGGGTCTCTACACGGGTCCTGAGTCTCCCCCTGGATGAGGGAGGACAGGGCCTGGTTTGCCTGTGCAGCCAGGTCCAAGTCTTCCACCTCTAGGCCCTGGAGAGGCTCCTTTATGGCGCAGGTTGTCCGGCGTGGGGCACGTTGGCGCATGCCTTCCTCCGCCACCTCTGAGGGCTCCGATATGACTGGCAGCTCTTTTTTCTCCATCCAAGAGGTCTTCCGTGAGACCTCTCTGAGCTGCCAGTCATCTACCAGGACCTCCTCCGGACCTGGAAGCTTTTTTCGGCGACCAGGTCCTCTGTGGCCACCGAGGGGGTGGGCCTTCTCGTGGAGCCCCTGCTACACAACCTCGATCTATGTGTGCAGGTGGCAGAGTCTCCCTTGGTGCGTCGGAGGTTGGTCCTGGCAGAAATCACCAGAGTCGGAGACCTCCTGGACTACGACAGGGGGGACTGGGTGGCGCCCCGTGTTCTCGGTCGATGCACGGGGCTTTCCACCCTTCTGACCCCCAGGCTCCAGGAGGTGAAGGCCGCCTTGTTGCCCAATTCTCTCATTTTCCTGCAGCGAGCCCTGCGAGAGGGCACTCCCTGCCCACCCCTGGCCCTCTGGACATTTTTCTTCGGCCCCTGTTCTGCGAGCCCCCCTGGTCTCTCCGCTCCCACACTCTGAGCTGGCTGCATACCCTGGAGCAGGTCCGGTTTCGAACTACTCCCAGAAACCATCTGTACATGCTCATGCTCCACACATTGCACTTCCTCACCCTCACGTCCCGCCCCGACACCAATTGGCGGGACTATTTTCCACCTAAAGAGGGTGAGGAGCCCTGGTGGGCCAGCCTTTATTCCACCTTGGTCCCATGGCCCATTGGGGACATCGGTTGGTGGCTCCTTCATGGAGCTGTGAGCATGGGCATGCACGTGGCTTAGTTCACCCCTATACCCAAGGCCTGCCCCTTTCGTGGAGTGAGGGAGAACCTGGGCACATTCAAGATAGGCGTGCGCAGGTTGCAGCCCCTATTCTGGCTCCTCCAGAACCTTTTGTTGAGGTTCTGGCTGCACTTCTCCCCGCACTTATTCCTCTTTACACACCCTATACGTGGCCCCACGAAGTTGCAAGACCTCCTCATGAACCTCCTCCTGGCCCTGGCCAAAGTTTCCATCTAAAATACTAGGAGGAGGATGTTGGACGAGGGGGAGCTCTGCCACTTTGGGGCCTAATTCCGTTCCTCCCTAGTTTCATGTATCCAGGGAGAGTTTCATTGGGTAGCATCCGCTGGTTCCCTTGACAGCTTTGAGGAGCAGTCCAGGGTTCTCTTCTCGGTGTCCTCATCCGGTATCCTCGTTTTGAACCTATGGCCTTCACTCCGATCCCTGTTTTTTCATTAGTTGTCCCCCGCATTTACTTGGTCCCTGGGTCCAGTGGTCCCTCCCGCTAGGCTGGGGAGGGGACTTTAGAAGTGGGTGGGCTTGCACCTGCCCATCTCCCGGGTTTTCCAATAAGACCCCACTACAGGTGCCTTCTGGCCTTAAAAATTTATGAATCTTGTATAATGATACCCATGTATGTAACTGATTCTGTGTTAGGGCTGGTGTATTTTACTCAGGTGCTGCATGCCGGCCTATTGGTAATGTACATTTGCCAGGGTATCCTGGTTTTTAGAAGTGCCGGCACAAATTTTCAAGAGTAGCTTCTGTTTTTGCAGTTAGAATTTTGTGAGAAAAATGGCAATAAATTGCAGGCACAAGTATTAATAGATAAATGTCTTTATTTTTTATGCAGGGCAAAATTACCCCCATCAAAATGGAGGCCAGGTTGAGGTCTAGCTTAAAATTTGACTCACTGAGCCTGATTCTCTGTTACACCAAGCTCCATTTATACATTGCTCCAGCAGTGCAAAGGGGCCTTAAAGTAAGTGTAGTTGTAACTTATATTTACTCCTGGGGAAATTGTGTCACTGTGCAAGTGTAGAATTAATGTCCCCCTACAGATTTTACTCTTTCCCTGCAAAAAATCATGTATCAGTTGAGGAGGGATATGTTTGGTTCGGACATTGGGAACAGCCAGGGGAGACATCAATCACTGCCTCGGGGATTTTCTCTCTGTCACTATCGCAGTGAGCCTGGAGTTGGGGAGGGACAGGGCTGGGGACACCCCGCAAGTGGCTTCTACTGTGCGCTGGGCTCCAGCTGCTAGTCCCGCCTGGGCTGGGGGTAGACTGGACTTCCTCTTCCCCTGCATGGGCTGCTCCTGGGGCTGGGACTGGGTCAGACCCACCTCCGGGAACTTCTCCCAGCTGCAGAAGTTCTGTATTCCCCACATCGCTCCCCAGCTGGGGGCGGGGGGAAAGGTCACTGTATGAGGAGCTGCTCCTGCATAAGCCCAACCTTGATGCGTCCACATCCCCCCAGATCGCCAAGCCCCACCTCCCTGCACCCAGACTCCCCTGCTGAGTCCCACCCCCTGCCCACCCATCCGGGGGTGGGACTCAGCAGGGGGTTGGACTAGATGAACTCCTGAGGTCACTTCCAACCCTGATATTCTATGAACACTGAGCCCCAACCAGCTGCACCCAGACCCCTGCCCCAACCACCTTCACCTGGACCCTCCACAGAGTACTATTAACCCTGGAATCCCCCAGTGAGCCCCATGTATTCAGATTGCTCTCTCATCCCACACCTGGATCCTCCCACACTAAGCCCCTCCACACTTGCATCCCACCAGGCTGAACCTGCTTGTCCCATACCTGGATCAAGGGGGCAGGGCTTAGCATGCGTGCAAGACTCTGTCCCTCTGACTCAGTGTGGAACCATATAGATGTGCTAATATGCCTAGTAAGGAATCTATTTGTCAAAAAACATTTCCTGAATCTTTTTTGTTGTCTGTATTGTTACAGACCTACTTGCTGACACACATTTTGAAATAAACTACCAAAATTAATAGAAAATGGTGTGATTATATTGTGTTGTTTTGACAAAATATGCAGAATTTTTGATTTTTTGGCATTGAATTTTTGATTTTTGGTGCTGAATTCCCTCAGGAGTATTATATTAAGGCACCTTTACAATGCCAGTATGTAAAGGACCAATAGTGTAAGTGAGACTTTGGTTCTGTGTTTTGAAGGACTGACTCCTCCCAGAGCCCTTGTTGGAGTTGGAGTGATCTCTGGTAAGGTAATTAGCATGCACATAGTTTATTTTATTGTTTTAATATGTTGTCTCTTTATTGCTTTCACTTTAAGAATATATGTGCTTGTTAGGTAAAGCTGTGTGGTATAACTGCAGACAGTTATGCTATTTATAGCCTCTGAGGAGAGAAGCAAAGCAGGCCTGCTTAGGTGGTCTGATTTGCTAGGGAATTCACAGTGTAGGCAGGGAATTGTGCAGCCTGGAAATACCCTGGGCAACAAGGAGTGAGATGCATGTCTCTGCTGAAGAGAGGTGATGGCTGGGGAGCCAGAAACCTGAGAGTGGGTACCATTACTGGACTATAGAGGGGGAATACAGGTGCAGTTGCCCTGAACTGTGACAATTTTAACAGATTGCTTTCTACTGAACACAAAAATCCCTCCCAAAAACCCACCACCCAAAAAGCATTCAACTTCAGAAGAGCCTATCATTTTAAATTGCATAGTAGGCACATGCATTTATTTGGCTCTTCTGGTTTCCAAATAGATATGTAACTGGAGCAGACAGAAAATTCCATTTTAGGTTTCATAGGCAAAAATGATTTGCAGTGGCTACAGGTTAACTCATCTGGCAGTCATGTGGAGATGTTTGTTTCTTTTCTTACTGTAAGTGTACAATTTGGTGTTTGCATTTTTATGCTTGGAAGGCATAGATATTTTGTCTATTAAAAACAATAACTTTTGTGAACTGAGATTGATTGGTCCATAGAATCATAAAATATCAGGGTTGGAAGGGACCCCAGAAGGTCATCTAGTCCAACCCCCTGCTCAAAGCAGGACCAATTCCCAGTTAAATCATCCCAGCCAGGGCTTTGTCAAGCCTGACCTTAAAAACCTCTAAGGAAGGAGATTCTACCACCTCCCTAGGTAACGCATTCCAGTGTTTCACCACCCTCTTAGTGAAAAAGTTTTTCCTAATATCCAATCTAAACCTCCCCCACTGCAACTTGAGACCATTACTCCTCGTTCTGTCATCTGCTACCATTGAGAACAGTCTAGAGCCATCCTCTTTGGAACCCCCTTTCAGGTAGTTGAAAGCAGCTATCAAATCCCCCCTCATTCTTCTCTTCTGCAGGCTAAACAATCCCAGCTCCCTCAGCCTCTCCTCATAACTCATGTGTTCCAGTCCCCTAATCATTTTTGTTGCCCTTCGCTGGACTCTCTCCAATTTATCCACATCCTTCTTGAAGTGTGGGGCCCAAAACTGGACACAGTACTCCAGATGAGGCCTCACCAATGTCGAATAGAGGGGAACGATCACGTCCCTCGATCTGCTCGCTATGCCCCTACTTATACATCCCAAAATGCCATTGGCCTTCTTGGCAACAAGGGCACACTGCTGACTCATATCCAGCTTCTCGTCCACTGTCATCCCTAGGTCCTTTTCCGCAGAACTGCTGCCTAGCCATTCGGTCCCTAGTCTGTAGCTGTGCATTGGGTTCTTCCGTCCTAAGTGCAGGACCCTGCACTTATCCTTATTGAACCTCATCAGATTCCTTTTGGCCCAATCTTCCAATTGGTCTAGGTCCTTCTGTATCCTATCCCTCCCCTCCAGCGTATCTACCACTCCTCCCAGTTTAGTATCATCCGCAAATTTGCTGAGAGTGCAATCCACACCATCCTCCAGATCATTTATGAAGATATTGAATAAAACCGGCCCCAGGACCGACCCTTGGGGCACTCCACTTGATACCGGCTGCCAACTAGACATGGAGCCATTGATCACTACCCGTTGAGCCCGACAATCTAGCCAGCTTTCTACCCACCTTATAGTGCATTCATCCAGCCCATACTTCTTTAACTTGCTGACAAGAATTCTATGGGAGACCGTGTCAAAAGCTTTGCTAAAGTCAAGAAACAATACATCCACTGCTTTCCCTTCATCCACAGAACCAGTAATCTCATCATAAAAGGCAATTAGATACTTCTACAGAGAGAGACTTAAGCACTGTGACTGTGGTTTTTAGCAAGGCTCCTAATGAAAGTGATGACTAATCAACTAAGATTTGGTAGCACAGCCAAAATACACATCAAAGCCCTCTAAAGTTCATCAGATATATCTTTAGGTTTACAGTAATATTGTGAGTTTACAGTCTGTGCCATATGAAGGGCAATATACAATTAGGCTGATGCAGGAGCAGACCAGGGAGGGAATTGTGGCACAATTCTTTTCCCAGCTTTCTGTTTCTCCAAGAATCCATCAATCTGGTGGCATAAACAAGTAGCATATTGCTTTCCTGTGTGTTGGCTAAGCTATTCTGCTGGTGGGTTTGGCCAAGGCGCCATCCATTTCTGCACCTGCCCATCCATTTGCTACTTATCTGCACTGGAGGCTGTTCTCCCACCAGGCTGGAACTTGCAGGAGATAGATGGCCTGTGAAAAGGAATAGAGGAATGCCTTACTCCCCAGCAGGACAATTTTGCCCTTACTATATAACACAAATTAAAATATCTAACAACCAATATGTTTGATATGTTGCAAAAATGATGGACAAGATCCTCAGCTGGTATAAATTGCTGTAGCTCTGCTGGCTCCCATAGATCTATGTTAACTTACACTAAGTGAGGATCTGGCTTGTAATTTCACAAATTCTTTGCAAGCAATTGGAAACAACTTGTGAAATAATGACGTGAAATTCATAGATATTAAAGTATATGCATTCTTTCTTGTAATGTATGTAAATCCATAGTTTTATGAATGGCAGAGGTCACTTGATGAAATTCAGTGGGTAGTAAAAGTAGCACAAATAAACAGAAATGCTGCTAATGACAGACTCCTGTGTGCCCAGTGCATGACCTGAATAACTGGGCTGGTCTCAGGGAGATCTGCACGTATAAGTAGTTCTCCTGCTCCCTGGCCATGGAGTGTCAGTGGAGCTGCTCCATATCTGCAGTCTCAGTGGTGAAGCTCTACCTGTGGTGAGGGATTTTGCTAGTCAATCCATATAGTCACATTTCATCAGGCTGGCTCATGGCCTTCTCCCATTCACAGCCAGCTTTTTCCAAGGCAGAGCACAGTAAGCTGTATTTTGCAACACCCAGGAGATCTGTACCACTTGTGCATGATCCAAAAATCTTACCCCTCCTGTGCAACAGAACCCCACTAGTTCTTCCCCATCTAGGGCTTTCTGAACCTGTGGGAGCAGGATTTGTCACTTAGTGTATAAGAAACTGGTGGAATTCACTGCTGCAGGAAGTCATTGAGCCAAACATTGATGTTGAATTTTTTAAAAAAGAGCTGAATACTTCGATGACCATAAATAACATCTCTAGGTACATGAACCAAGATAAGGGCAATAAGACTTCAGGGGGCGAGTTGATCTCCTGCAGGGGCAGATGGGAACTTTTCCACTCCTGTGAATGATTACTCAACCGAGGCCTGGTCTACACTAGAAAATTTGGTCAGTATAACAACTGAAAAATCCACACTCCTGAATGACAGTTAAACAGACCTAACCTCCAGTGTAGACAGAACAACACAATTTTCCCATCAACCTAACTACCACCACCTGGGGAGATGAAGTACCTACCATTGGCTTCACGGAAGCACTACAGCTGCAGCATTTTAAGTGCAGACAACCACTAACTTATAGCACTGGACTTGATTCTGATTTCACATCACTTTTAGGCTGGTGAAACTCTGTGGATTTTGGTTACGCTATTCTTTATTTACAACAAAGTAAGTATGAGCAGAATCAGCCCCATTATGAAGGGTTTGTGCCTTCCTCTCAAGCATCAGGGATTGGCTACTGCTAGAGAGTAGATAGTGGACTTGAGGGACCAGCAAATTCTGTATCTCTGTTGGTGTCCATTCTAGCATATTGTCTAAATAATCAGGACACTTTTGTTGTCTTACCATAACCTTATTTTTTAAGAAAATTTAATCTTTAAAAATAGAGAGCATATTGACTGGAAGAAAATAGTGGCTAATCACCTGAAACTAAATGTTTAATCAGTGATGGAAAGAAGGAAAGTTACGAAAAGGTGCATCTTGCCTAATAAATAAAATTGATTATTCTGCTGGAAACTGTTAATGAATCTTAAGTAATATTATTATTTTCTGAATATGAAAAGAGGATAATACTTGTTTATGACTAATTACAGTGTAGTCTTCACTATATAAAGTTATACATGCCAAAGACTAAATAAACTTATGCTTTTGATGCTCCAAAATAAGACCACTCTGTATGATTTATTTCATTTTATAGCTAGCTTCTACCAACTTTTCTTCCTCCAGATAATCTCTAGTGAGCTCTAAGAAAATTTGTCTCCCTTAGTAATTGTTGATAGGAACTGCAGTAGTTAATTGTGCTTACAATTAGGTGGAAACCTATTCATTTGATAGTACTGAAATATTGGAGCTGTTTGCAGTGAAATGACTTTAATCCCTGCCCTTAATACTATGGGCCAAATTCTGCTGTCCATTAGAATGTAGCAGAGGGAATCATTTGACACTGCATCTACACTCACATTTATATGCTGGGCTATTGATTCTACTTTGAAATGTTTGAGATCATTTCAGTTTGAACAGATGAACTAAGGAATATGCACAAAGGGTAGGATTTTCAGAAATGCCCACCACTGGCCTAATTGCTTGGCTAATGTCCAGTGGTAGAGTTCCCAATTGGAGCAGAGCTAGGCCAATACAGTGTGCTTTTGAAAATCCCACTCATGATGCCATTCAACCTTAATGAGAAGTGTAATTTTCTCCCTTTGCATCTAAATGATGATAAATCAGGTGGTGACAGAGTAGCCCTTAGTTAGAAAAGAACCTTGAGTATTTGGCATGGCTCAGGGTAAGGGGCAGTGCAGAGCTACACTGTCCCAGGGGAAGCATGCCTGGCCTGCTACTATTCCTCTGGCTTCCCCCTCTATGCAAGTTTTGCTCCATCAGTTGCGGCAGAGAGGGCGAGAGCCAGGCTCCACTCCCATTGTCCTTGCTAATCCCTTTGAGAGCAATGGGTGCTCTCCAGTGGAATATGGAGGAACCAATCCCTGCATTCGTCCGAGCTCAGGTCCTGCAATTCTGCTTGGTCCTTATGTAGGCCATGCAAGTGGGGCAAAACTCCTTGCATCCACGATTCTCCACTGTTTACCCACATAAAGGTCAGGCAGAACATGATGCTATATGTGTTTAAGAAAAGAAAGAGGCCACTTTCTGCTCTTGGCCACTCTTGTGTCACTGAGTCTGATCCATTGCTGTCAATGGAAAGGATCCCATTGACTTTCCAGGGCATCAGATCAGGCCCACTGAGAGAAAAACACGTCCTAGTTGTTTTCACTCCCCTAAAACATTTGAGTTCCAGTAGGCTCCTCCCAATCCACAAGATACACTCTCACATTACAAGTAGAGATGTCAAGTGATTAAAAATTAATCACGATCAATCGCATGATTAATTGCACTATTAAACAAGAATAGAATACCATGTATTTAAATATTTTTGGAAGTTTTCTACATTGTCAAATATATTGATTTCCATTAGAACACAGAATACAAAGTGTACAATGCTCATTTTATAATTATTTTTTATTACAACCTAATACAAGTACTGTAGTGCAATCTCTTTATAATGAAAGTTGAACTTACAAATGTAGAATTATGTACAAAAATAACTGCATTCAAAAATAAAACAATATAAAACTTTAGAACCTACAAGTCCACTCAGTCCTACTTCAGCCAATAACTCAGACAAACAAATTTGGTTACAATTTGCAGGAGATAATGCTGCCCACATCTTGTTTACAATATCACCTGAAAGTGAGAACAAGCTTTTGCATGGCACTGTTATAGCCAGCATTGCAAGTTATTTATGTGCCAGAGATTCATAAAGATTCATATGTTCCTTCATGCTTCAACCACCATTCCAGAAGATATGTGTCCATGCTGATGATGGGTTCTGCTCAATAACGATCCAAAGCAGAGCGGACCGATGCATGTTCATTTTCATCATCTGAGTCAGATGCCACCAGCAGAAGGTTGATTTTCTTTTTTGGTGGTTTGGGTTCTGTAGTTTCCGGATCGGAGTGTTTCTCTCTTAAGACATCTGAAAGCATTTTCCACATCTCGTCCCTCTCAGATTTTGGAAGGCACTTCAGATTCTTAAACCTTGGGTTGAGTGCTGTATCTATCTTGTCAAATCTACTGTGAAAGTGTTCTTAAAATGAACATGTGCTGGGTCCTCATCCAAGACTGCTGTAACATGAAAAATGTGGCAGAATGTGGGTAAAACAGAACAGGAAACATACAATTACCCCCCAAGGAGTTCACTTTACAAATGTAATTAATGTATTTTTTTTAATGAGGATCATCAGCATGGAAGCATGTCCTCTGGAATGGTGGCCAAAGCATGAAGGTCATATGAATGTTTAGCATATTTGGCATGTAAATACCTTGCAATGACGGCTACAAAAGTGCCATACAAAAGCCTGTTCTCACTTTCAGGTGACACTGTAAATAAGAAACAGTCAGCAGTATCTCCTGTGACTGTAAACAAACTTTTTCATCTTAGCAATTGGCTGAACAAGAAGTAGGACTGAGTGGACTTGTAGGCGCTAAAGTTTTACGTTGCTTTGTTTTTGAGTGCAGTTTTTTAACAAAAAAAAATCTACATTTGTAAGTTACACTCTGATGATAAAGAGATTGCACTACAGTACTTATATGAGGTGTATTGAAAAATAGTATTTCTTTTCATTTTTACAGTGCAAATATTTGTAATAAAAATAATAATATAAAGTGAACACTGTACACTTTGTATTCTGTTTTGTAATAGAAATCAATATATTTGAAAATGTAGAAAAACATCCAAAATATTTACTAAATTTCAATTAGTATTCTTGTCAGGGTTCCCCCCCTACTCTGAACTCTGGGGTACAGATGTGGGCACCCGCATGAAAGACCCCCTAAATCTATATAAACCCTAACCCTAACCCTAAATCTATATTTTACCAGCATAGAAAAAATTACAAGCTAAAACAAAAAATAACCTAATGCATTTTCTTGTCTTACTTACAATTTCTGTGATTTTAAATTAATTATTCCAGGTATATTTTCAAAAAGTGTTGTACCTGCTTGACTTCTCTCTCCATCCGAAGAGGAAAGAAACAACAACAACAAACAACTCCTTCCCCCACAAATTTAAAAGTATCTTCTTTCCTCATTGGTCCTTCTGGTCAGGTGCCAACTAGGTCATTAAACTGTTTAACTCCTTACAGGTAAGGCAATTCAGTACAACTGCCAAGGAGGGATTTTATGCTACTCTTTCCTCTATATTTATAACAATTCTATTGTTTAACAGAGAGATTAATTTTTTTAATTGCAGTTAATTTTTTGAGTTAATCACATGAGTTAACTGTGATTAATTGCAAAAAGAAAAGAAGTACTTGTGGCACCTTAGAGACTAACAAATTTATTTGAGCATGAGCTTTCGTGAGCTACAGCTCACTTCATGCTCAAATACATTTGTTAGTCTCTAAGGTGCCACAAGTCCTCCTTTTCTTTTTGCGAATACAGACTAACACGGCTGCTACTCTGAAACCTGTGATTAATCGACAGCCCTAATTAGAAGCACTTATTTTTGCCAAGTGCAGCTATTTTAAATGTGGATCCAGCTAGTTTGATGATTAGAGTAAACATCTCAGCCATTTTATATTGTATTTTAAGTTTGAGAGAGAAATGATGACAATACAAAGTAACAGATTTAATTAGGTTTTCAAAGGGTGATGTGTCTGTTACACTATGTTTCATTATCATCTTAAAAAAACCCTCTTTAATGAGTCATTACCAATATAATATTTAATTAAATGCCAGTTAGCACTGGGACAGATTAAAATAAATGCATGTCCCTCAGGAGAACCATAGAATCATAGAATATCAGGGTTGGAAGGGACCTCAGGAGGTCATCTAGTACAACCCCCTGCTCAAAGCAGGGCCAATCCCCAACTAAATCATCCCAGCTAGGGCTTTGTCAAGCCTGACCTTAAAAACTTCTAAGGAAGGAGATTCCACCACTTCCCTAGGTAACTCATTCCAGTGTTTCACCACCCTCCTAGTGAAAAAGTTTTTCCTAATATCCAACCTAAACCTCCCGCACTGCAACTTGAGACCATTACTCCTTGTCCTGTCCTCTTCTACCTCTGAGAATAGTCTAGAACCATTCTCTCTGGAACCACCACTCAGGTAGTTGAAAGCAGCTATCAAATCCCCCCTCATTCTTCTCTTCTGCAGATTAAACAATCCCAGTTCCCTCAGCCTCTCCTCATAACTCATGTGTTCCAGACCCCTAATCATTTTTGTTGCCCTTCGCTGGATTCTCTCCAATTTATCCACATCCTTCTTGTAGTGTGGGGCCTAAAACTGGACACAGTACTCCAGATGAGGCCTCATGAATGTTGAATAGAGGGGAACAATCACGTCCCTCGATCTGCTCGCTATGCCCCTACTTATACATCCCAAAATGCCATTGGCCTTCTTGGCAACAAGGGCACACTGCTGTCTCATATCCAGCTTCTCATCCACTGTCACCCCAGGTCCTTTTCTGCAGAACTGCTGCCTAGCCATTCGGTCCCTAGTCTGTAGCTGTGCATTGGGTTCTTCCGTCCTAAGTGCAGGACCCTGCATTTATCCTTATTGAATCTTATCAGATTTCTTTTGGCCCAATCCTCCAATTTGTCTAGGTCCCTCTGTATCCTATCCCTGCCCTCCAGCATATCTACCACTCCTCCTAGTTTAGTATCATCCGCAAATTTGCTGAGAGTGCAATCCACACCATCCTCCAGATCATTTATGAAGATATTGAACAAAACCGGCCCCAGGACCGACCCCTGGGGCACTCCACTTGACACCGGCTGCCAACTAGACATGGAACCATTGACCACTACCCTTTGAGCCTGACAATCTAGCCAACTTTCTACCCACCTTAAAGTGCATTCATCCAGCCCATACTTCTTTAACTTGCTGACAAGAATACTGTGGGAGACCGTGTCAAAAGCTTTGCTAAAGTCAAGAAACAATACATCCACTGCTTTCCCTTCATCCACAGAACCAGTAATCTCATCATAGAAGGCAATTAGATTAGTCAGGCATGACCTTCCCTTGGTGAATCCATGCTGACTGTTCCTGATCACTTTCCTCTCATGTAAGTGCTTCAGGATTGATTCTTTGAGGACCTGCTCCATGATTTTTCCAGGGACTGAGGTGAGGCTGACTGGCCTGTAGTTCCCAGGATCCTCCTTCTTCCCTTTTTAAAAGATTGGCACTACATTAGCCTTTTTCCAGTCATCCAGGACTTCCCCCGTTCGCCACGAGTTTTCAAAGATAATGGCCAATGGCTCTGCAATCACAGCCGCCAATTCCTTCAGCACTCTCGGATGCAACTCGTCCGGCCCCATGGACTTGTGCACGTCCAGCTTTTCTAAGTAGTCCCTAACCACCTCTTTCTCCACAACGGGCTGGCCGTCTACTCCCCATGTTGTGATGCCCAGCGCAGCAGTCTGGGAGCTGACCTTGTTAGTGAAGACAGAGGCAAAAAAAGCATTGAGTACATTAGCTTTTTCCACATCCTCTGTCACTAGGTTGCCTCCCTCATTCATTAAGGGGCCCACACTTTCCTTGGCTTTCTTCTTGTTGCCAACATACCTGAAGAAACCCTTCTTGTTTCTCTTGACATCTCTTGCTAGCTGAAGCTCCAGGTGCGATTTGGCCCTCCTGATTTCATTCCTACATGCCCGAGCAATATTTTTATACTCTTCCCTGGTCATATGTCCAGCCTTCCACTTCTTGTAAGCTTCTTTTTTATGTTTAAGATCCACCAGGATTTCACCGTTAAGCCAAGCTGGTTGCCTGCCATATTTACTATTCTTTCGACTCATCGGGATGGTTTGTCCCTGTAACCTCAACTGGGATTCCTTGAAATACAGCCAGCTCTCCTGGACTCCTTTCCCCTTCATGTTAGTCCCCCAGGGGATCCTACCCATCCATTCCCTGAGGGAGTCGAAGTCTGCTTTCCTGAAGTCCAGGGTCCGTATCCTGCTGCTTACCTTTCTTCCCTGTGTCAGGATCCTGAACTCAACCAACTCATGGTCACTGCCTCCCAGATTCCCATCCACTTTTGCTTCCCCCACTAATTCTTCCCGGTTTGTGAGCTGCAGGTCAAGAAAAGCTCCCCCCCAGTTGGCTCCTCTAGCACTTGCACCAGGAAATTGTCCCCTACGCTAGAAAAAATAACCCTCTAGCAGAATGAGTGAACTAGGACTAAAAAGGGAAATCAAACGTCATTAGTCTCATGTTGCTGCCTATAAGGTCCTTGACAAGGAACATTTCAGAAAAGTGGGTAATTTTATAGTATCATAGAAGATTAGGGTTGGAAGAGACCTCAGGAGGTCACCTACTCCAACCCCTTGCTCAAAGCAGGACCAACCACAACTAAATCATCCCAGCCAGGGCTTTGTCAAGCCAGGCCTTAAAAACCTCTAAAGATGGTGTCGTAAATATAAAGTGAAGGGTAACAACCTTTATATAAGCAGTAACATCAAATCCCCCCTGGCCAGAGGTACAGAATCACTTACCTGTAAGGGGTTAATCAGTTCCATTAACCTAGTTGGCACCTGACCAGAAGGACCAATGGGGAAAGAAGATACTTTCAAATCTGAGGGGGCAGAGGAAGGTTTTGTTTGTGCTCTTTGTTTAGTTCCCTCTTGGGACAAAGAGAGAGACCAAGGAGGTAACCTAGCTTCTACTGAAATGATACCTCTGAAATTGGAAATGGCCCAACTTGATTATCATTCACATTGTAAGGAGAGTGATCACTTTAGATAAGCTATTACCAGCAGGAGAGTGGGGTGGGAGGAGGTATTGTTTCATGGTCTCTGTGTATATAATGTCTTCTGCAGTTTCCACAGTATGCATCCGATGAAGTGAGCTGTAGCTCACGAAAGCTTATGCTCAAATAAATTGGTTAGTCTCTAAGGTGCCACAAGTACTCCTTTTCTTTTTGCGAATACAGACTAACACGGCTGTTACTCTGAAACCTGTCATTATGCAAGGCACTGCATTTAGCCGTATGGAGTGGAAATCTATCAACTGCATGAAAAAACTTGTACAGATACAGACAGACATCATCTTCCTTTCCAAATGCAAACAGATGGACATCGTACCAAAAGGACTGAAGTTAAAAAATCCATTACAATCTACATACCACACAGACTATGCTGACAGCTTGTGCCACACGCTCTCAAAGAAACTGCGGAATCACCTGATCAACATCCTCTACAGCAAACAGGGAAAGATTAAGAATGAGCTCTCAAAAATGGATACTCTCATAAAAAAACAACCTTCCACACAAACTTCCTCGTGGCTGGAGTTTACTAAAACTAGACAAGCCATTTACAATGCACACTTTGCTTCTCTACAAAAGAAAAAGGACACTAAACTTTCTAAACTACTACATGCTACAAGGGGCCACAGCAATGGTTCCCTCAACCCACCCAGCAATATTGTTAACCTATCCAACTATACTCTCAGCCCAGCAGAAGCAGCTGTCCTATCTCGGGGCCTCTCCTTCTGCCTCTCCACCCCCACAAACATGATACAGTTCTGTGGTGACCTAGAAACCTATTTTCAACATCTCTGACTCAAGGAATATTTCCAAAATACCTCTGAACAACATACTAATCCACAGAGGCCTCCCTACCAACATTACAAAAAGAAGGATTCTAGGTGGACTCCTCCTGAAGGTCGAAACAGCAGACTGGACTTCTACACAGAGTGCTTCCGCCGACATGCACGGGCTGAAATTGTGGAAAAGCAGCATCACTTGCCCCATAACCTCAGCCGTGCAGAACACAATGCCATCCACAGCCTCAGAAACAACTCTGACATCATAATCAAAAAGACTGACAAAGGAGGTGCTGTTGTCATCATGAATAGGTCGGAATATGAACAAGAGGCTGCTCGGCAGCTCTCCAACACCACTTTCTACAAGCCATTACCCTGTGATCCCACTGAGAGTTACCAAAAGCAACTACAGCATTTACTCAAGAAACTTCCTGAAAAAGCACCAGATCAAATCCGGAAAGACACACCCCTGGAACCCTAACCTGGGATATTCTATCTACTACCCAAGATCCATAAACTTGGAAATCCTGGGCACCCCATCATCTCAGGCATTGGCACCCTGACAGCAGGATTGTCTGGCTATGTAGACTCCCTCCTCAGGCCCTACGCTACCAGCACTCCCAGCTACCTTCGAGACACCACTGACTTCCTGAGGAAACTACAATCCATCGGTGATCTTCCTGATAACACCATCCTGGCCACTATGGATGTAGAAGCCCTCTACACCAACATTCCACACAAAGATGGACTACAAGCTGTCAAGAACACTATCCCCAATAATGTCAAGGCTAACCTGGTGGCTGAACTTTGTGACTTTGTCCTTACCCATAACTATTTTACATTTGGGGACAATGTATACCTTCAGATCAGCGGCACTGCTATGGGTACCCGCATGGCCCCACAGTATGCCAACATTTTTATGGCTGATTTAGAACAACGCTTCCTCAACTCTTGTCCCCTAACGCCCCTACTCGCGCTATATTGATGACATCTTCATCATCTGGACCCATGGAAAAGAAGCCCTTGAGGAATTCCACCATGATTTCAACAATTTCCATCCTACCATCAACCTCAGCCTGGTCCAGTCCACACAAGAAATCCACTTCCTGGACACTACAGTGCTAATAAACAATGGTCACATAAACACCACCCTATACTGGAAACCTACTGACCGCTATTCCTACCTACATGCCTCCAGCTTTCACCCTGACCACACCACACGATCCATCATCTACAGCCAAGCTCTGCGATACAACCGCATTTGCTCCAACCCCTCAGACAGAGACAAACACCTACAAGATCTCTATCAAGCATTCTTACAACTACAATACCCACCTGCGGAAGTGAAGAAACAGATTGATAGAGCCAGAAGAGTTCCCAGAAATCACCTACTACAGGACAGGCCTAACAAAGAAAATAACAGAATGCCACTAGCCGTCACCTTCAGCCCCCAACTAAAACCCCTCCAACGCATTATTAAGGATCTACAACCTATCTTGAAGGATGACCCAACACTCTCACAAATCTTGGGAGATAGGCCAGTGCTTGCCTACAGACAGCCCCCCCAACCTGAAGCAAATACTCACCAACAACCACATACCACACATCAGAACCACTAACCCAGGAACCTATCCTTGCAACAAAGCCCGTTGCCAACTGTGCCCACATATCTATTCAGGGGACACCATCACAGGGCCTAATAACATCAGCCACACTATCAGAGGCTCGTTCACCTGCACATCCACCAATGTGATATATGCCATCATAGAATCATAGAATCATAGAATATCAGGGTTGGAAGGGACCCCAGAAGGTCATCTAGTCCAACCCCCTGCTCAAAGCAGGACCAATTCCCAGTTAAATCATCCCAGCCAGGGCTTTGTCAAGCCTGACCTTAAAAACCTCTAAGGAAGGAGATTCTACCACCTCCCTAGGTAACGCATTCCAGTGTTTCACCACCCTCTTAGTGAAAAAGTTTTTCCTAATATCCAATCTAAACCTCCCCCACTGCAACTTTAGACCATTACTCCTCGTTCTGTCATCTGCTACCATTGAGAACAGTCTAGAGCCATCCTCTTTGGAACCCCCTTTCAGGTAGTTGAAAGCAGCTATCAAATCCCCCCTCATTCTTCTCTTCTGCAGGCTAAACAATCCCAGCTCCCTCAGCCTCTCCTCATAACTCATGTGTTCCAGTCCCCTAATCATTTTTGTTGCCCTTCGCTGGACTCTCTCCAATTTATCCACATCCTTCTTGAAGTGTGGGGCCCAAAACTGGACACAGTACTCCAGATGAGGCCTCACCAATGTCGAATAGAGGGGAACGATCACGTCCCTCGATCTACTCGCTATGCCCCTACTTATACATCCCAAAATGCCATTGGCCTTCTTGGCAACAAGGGCACACTGCTGACTCATATCCAGCTTCTCGTCCACTGTCACCCCTAGGTCCTTTTCTGCAGAACTGCTGCCTAGCCATTCGGTCCCTAGTCTGTAGCTGTGCATTGGGTTCTTCCGTCCTAAGTGCAGGACCCTGCACTTATCCTTATTGAACCTCATCAGATTCCTTTTGGCCCAATCTTCCAATTGGTCTAGGTCCTTCTGTATCCTATCCCTCCCCTCCAGCGTATCTACCACTCCTCCCAGTTTAGTATCATCCGCAAATTTGCTGAGAGTGCAATCCACACCATCCTCCAGATCATTTATGAAGATATTGAATAAAACCGGCCCCAGGACCGACCCTTGGGGCACTCCACTTGATACCGGCTGCCAACTAGACATGGAGCCATTGATCACTACCCGTTGAGCCCGACAATTTAGCCAGCTTTCTACCCACCTTATAGTGCATTCATCCAGCCCATACTTCCTTAACTTGCTGACAAGAATACTATGGGAGACCGTGTCAAAAGCTTTGCTAAAGTCAAGAAACAATACATCCACTGCTTTCCCTTCATCCACAGAACCAGTAATCTCATCATAAAAGGCGATTAGATTAGTCAGGCATGACCTTCCCTTGGTGAATCCATGCTGGCTGTTCCTGATCACTTTCCTCTCATGCAAGTGCTTCAGGATTGATTCTTTGAGGACCTGCTCCATGATTTTTCCAGGGACTGAGGTGAGGCTGACTGGCCTGTAGTTCCCAGGATCTTCCTTCTTCCCTTTTTTAAAGATTGGCACTACATTAGCCTTTTTCCAGTCATCCGGGACTTCCCCGGTTCGCCACGAGTTTTCAAAGATAATGGCCAGTGGCTCTGCAATCACAGCCGCCAATTCCTTCAGCACTCTTGGATGCAACTCGTCCAGCCCCATGGACTTGTGCACGTCCAGCTTTTCTAAATAGTCCCTAACCACCTCTATCTCCACAGAGGGCTGGCCATCTCTTCCGCATTTTGTGATGCCCAGCGCAGCAGTCTGGGAGCTGACCTTGTTAGTGAAAACAGAGGCAAAAAAAGCATTGAGTACATTAGCTTTTTCCACATCCTCTGTCACTAGGTTGCCTCCCTCATTCATTAAGGGGCCCACACATTCCTTGGCTTTCTTCTTGTTGCCAACATACCTGAAGAAACCCTTCTTGTTACTGTTGACATCTCTGGCTAGCTGCAGCTCCAGGTGCGATTTGGCCCTCCTGATAACATTGTGCCAGCAATGCCCCTCTGCCATGTACATTGGTCAAACTGGACAGTCTCTACATAAAAGAATAAATGGACACAAATCAGTTTTCAAGAATTATAACATTCATAAACCAGTCAGAGAACACTTCAATCTCTCTGGTCACACAATCACAGACATGAAGGTCGCTATCTTAAAACAAAAAAACTTCAAATCCAGACTCCAGCGAGAAACTGCTGAATTGGAATTCATTTGCAAATTGGATACTATTAATTTAGGCTTAAATAGAGACTGGGAGTGGCTAAGTCATTATGCAAGGTAGCCTATTTCCCCTTGTTTTTTCCTAACCCCCCCCCCGACGTTCTGGTTAAACTTGGATTTATGCTGGAAATGGCCCACCTTGATTATCATACACATTGTAAGGAGAGTGGTCAGTTTGGATGAGGTATTACCAGCAGGAGATTGAGTTTGTGTGTGTGTGCGGGGGGGGGGGGGTGAGAAGACCTGGATTTGTGCTGGAAATGGCCCAACTTGATTATCATACACATTGTAAGGAGAGTGATCACTTTAGATAAGCTATTACCAGCAGGAGAGTGGGGTGGGAGGAGGTATTGTTTCATGGTCTCTGTGTATAAAATGTCTTCTGCAGTTTCCACAGTATGCATCCGATGAAGTGAGCTATAGCTCACGAAAGCTTATGCTCAGATAAATTGGTTAGTCTCTAAGGTGCCACAAGTACTCCTTTTCTTTTTGTGAATACAGACTAACACGGCTGTTACTCTGAAATCTGAATTTACAGAAATTTACAGAAATTGTAAGTAATAGCAAGGAAATGCGCTAGATTATCTTTTGTTTTATCTTGTGAATTCCCTTGCAGGTGGCAGCAATACCATCTAAGGACAAGGGAAGGAATTTGTGCCCTGGGGAAGTTTTAACCTAAGCTGGTGGAATATAAACTTAGGGGGTCTTTCATGCAGGTCCCCACATCTGTACCCCAGAGTTCAGAGTGGGGAGGGAACCCTGACATGGTGGCAGTGCGGTGGGATCATTTTGAACCAGAAGCACAGACCTCAGGATATTAAAAGGACATTTTTTTTTCTTTTGGGCTTGAAAACCAGGGAGGTTTTTTTGGAAAGGACCCTTTTTTTTCTTTTAGCTGAGAGCGGGTAGAGGTTTTTTTCTTTGCCTGAGGGCAGAGTAGTTAAGTTCCTGCAAGGGAATTCACAAGATAAAACAAAAGATAATCTAACGCATTTCCTTGCTATTAGTTACAAGTTCTGTAATTTTAGATGTATCATTTTAATAGGAGCTGGGTTACCTGCCTGGTGTCTTTCTTTGTCCCAAGAGGGAACTAAACAAAGAGCACAAACAAAACCTTCCCCTGCCCCCTCAGATTTGAAAGTATCTTCTTTCCCCATTGGTCCTTCTGGTCAGGTGCCAACTAGGTTAATGGAACTGATTAACCCCTTACAGGTAAGTGATTCTGTACCTCTGGCCAGGGGGGATTTGATGTTACTGCATATATAAAAGTTGTTATCCTTCCCTTTATATTTGTGAGAGATGGAGATTCCACCACCTCCCTAAGTAACCCATTCCAGTGGTTCACCACCCTCCCAGTGAAATAGTGTTTCCTAATATCCAACCTAGACCTCCCCCACTGCAACTTGAGACTATTGCTCCTTGTTCTGTCATCTGCCACCACTGAGAAAAGCCAAGCTCCATCCTCTTTGGAATCCCCCTTCAGGTAGTTGAAGGCTGCTATCAAATCCCTCTTCACTCTTCTCTTCTGCAGACTAAACAAGCCTAGTTCCCTCAGCCTCTCCTCATAAGTCATGTGCCCCAGCCCTCTGATCATTTTTGTTGCGCTCCACTGGACTATCTGCAATTTGTCCACATCCTTTCTGTCGTGGGGGCCCCAAAACTGGATACAATACTCCAGATGTGGCCTCACCAGTGCCTAATAGAGGGGAATACAGTAACTCCTCACTTAAGGTCATCCCAGTTAACGTTGTTTCGTTGTTACATTGCTGATCAATTAGAGAGCATGCTCGTTTAAAGTTGTGCAATGCTCTCTTACAACGTTGTTGGCAGCTGCGTGCTTTGTTCACTGCTTGCAGAAAGAGCAGCCCATTGGAGCTAGCTGGTGGGGGCTTGGAACCAGGGTGGACTGGCAGCCCCACTATCCGCTCCCCCCTCCCCTAAGTTCCCTGTGCAGGGGCAGCCACCCAGCAGGCTATCAATTGCTGGCAGTTCAGCTGTTCCCCCTATGGCCATTTGCTGGTCCTGCCCTTTGCCTTGGAGCTGCTTCCAGGAGCCTCCTGTTTGCTGTGCAGGGTGGGGAGAAGAGGGGTGCTAATGTCAGGGTGTCCCATTCCCCCCTGCTGCTGCCCCCCACTTACCCCATCAGCAAAGGGGGGATATGACAGGGTTCAGGACGGAGGGAGCTTGCTGGCAGCAGCTGCTGTTTCAACTTGCTGATCTACTTAAAAGGGCAATGTACTTAGAGTGGGGTCAGTGTACTTAAAGGGGCAATGCACATCTTTCTCTCACACACAGGGTGTTTGTCTCTGTCTCTGTCTGCCATGCTGTCTCCCCTCCCTCCATGCGTGCTGTCTTGTAGAGTGTGAGCTTACATTAACAATGTGTTAACCCTTGAGGGCTCAGCTGAGTGCTAGTTCATCATTTAGCAATAAGGGAAATATCCCACCCTCTTCCACCCTCTGACTTCACTACCTCAACCAAGCTTAACAATCATCATTGCTGTGTACATAATTAAATTGTTTGTTTAAAACTTATACTGTATATATATATATCTATATCTATAATACAGTCTTTTGTCTGGTGAAAAAAATTTCCCTGGAACCTAACCCCCCATTTCCATTTATTCTTATGGGGAAATTGGATTTGCTTAACATCATTTTGCTTAAAGTCACATTTTTCAGGAATATAACTACAACGTTAAGGGAGGAGTTACTGTAATCACTTCCCTTGATCTGCTGGCAATGCTCCTACTAATACAGCCCATTATGCCGTTAGCCTTCTTGGCAACAAAGGCACACTGTTGACTTATATCCATCTCCTCATCCATTGTAACCCCCAGGTCCTTTTCTGCAGAACTGCTGCTTAGCAAGTTGGTCCCCAGCCTGTAGCGGTGCATGGGATTCTTCCGTCCTAAGTTGAGGACTCTGCACTTGTCCTTGTTGAACCTTATCAGATTTCTTTTGGCCCAATTCTCCAATTTCTCTAGGTCACTCTGGACCCTATCTCTACCCTCCAGCGTATCGACCTCTCCCCGCAGCTTAGTGTCATCTGTGAACTTGCTCAGAGTGCAATCCACGCCATCCTCCACATCATTAATAAAGATGTTGAACAAAACCGGCCCCAAGATTGACCCCTGAGGCATTCCACTTGATACCGGCTGCCAACTAGACATTGAGCCATTGATCACTACCCATTAAGCCCGACAATCTAGCCAGCTTTCTATCCACCTTATAGTCCATTCATCTAATCCATACTTTTTTAACTTGCTGACAGGAATACTATGGGAGACCGTATCAAAAGCTTTGCTAAATTCAAGATATATCACATCCACTGCTTTCCCCATATCCACAGAGCCAGTTATCTTATCATAGAAGGCAATCAGGTTGGTCAGGCATGACTTGCCCTTGGTGAATCCATGTTGACTATTCCTGATCAGCTTCCTCTCCTCCAAGTGCTTCAGAATGGTTTCCTTGAGGACCTGCTCAATGATTTTTCCAGGGACTGAGGTGAGGCTGACCAGTCTGTAGTTCCCCAGGTTCTCCTTCTTCCCTTTTTAAAAGATGGGCACTATCTTTGCCTTTTTCCAATCATCCGAGACCTCCCCTAATCACCACGAGTTTTCAAAGATAATGGCCAGTGACTCTGCACTCACATCAGCCAATTTCCTCAGCACCCTCGGATGCATTAGATCTGGACCCATGGACTTGTGCATGTCCAGCTTTTCTGAGTAGTCCTTAACCTGTTCTTTCACCCTGAGGGCTGCTCACCTCCTCCCCATACTGTGTTGCCCAGGACAGCAGTGTGGGAGCTGACCTTGTCTTTGAAGACCAAGGCAAAAAAAGCATTGAGTACTTCAGCTTTTTCCACATCATCTGTCACTAGGTTGCCTCCCCCATTCAGTAAAAGTTCCACACTTTCCCTGACCTTTTTCTTATTGCTAACATACCTGTAGAAACCCTCCTTGTTACTCTTCACATCCCTTGCTAGTTGCAACTTCAGTTGTGTTTTGTTCAATCAATAGTCTGTTTTGCCTTCAAGGCTCAGTCCAATATCCATTGAATTTTATCTGAGTTTTGCCATTGGCATCATTTAAGCAGGATCAGGCTGCAAGTGTATGTCTGACTTCCATTAACATCAATAAATAACATTCGTCCATGAGCAAACATATTTCACAATCTCTATGGACCACTTAAGTTCCACTTAAACCTTCAAAATAGTGGTGCACATCACCTAATGGAAATTATGCAAACATAAATACTGTAGAATATAACTCTGTGTAAACTGTAACACCCAATGGTCTCCTAGCAGCCTTAATTCAGAGTTTCTTTGCTTGAGTGGGCTAATATCTGACCTTTAATTTTATTTTATTCTATATTTCATATAACAACATATGTGAGTCAATAACAACGGTTTACTTTTTTACCAGAAAAAGTATATTCATTTTACTGCTAATTAAAGTCAGTTTAAATGGAGAGGAACCTGGAATTTTTTTTTACTACGATTCTCACCTCTCACCCCCGGCTCCCTTATTATAAATAAACAGCTGTGAAATGAACATAAAAACTAACGGCATTGAGTGTAATGAAACAACATTGAGTCTAATGAAGTAGAATTGCTATATAAACAGGTGCTTTTATCTCACTGGAATGTTTGTGTCTTTGCATGTCTCTTAACCAGGGATGCTGAAACCAAGGGGCCATGGCTCTCCCACTTTTTGAAACTGGACAGGCCTGGCCCATCCACTTTTTGCCATGGGCCCCACCCCTGCCCCTCCTCTTCCCCCCAAAGCCCCACCCCTCAGCCAGGCCAGCAGATGGAGGTCAGCTGGGGAGCTATGTACCCTCCACCACCCTGGGCTGAGGAGGCCCAAGAACAGTCCCCGGCCCATGTCCCCACCCCCTGGGCTCCCCTGACAGCATGTGGAGGGTCTGCAGCTCCCCACAACTGCCTGGGAGGCTCTTACCATGGCTGAGCTGCAACTTGAAGGCCCTGCCCCTCAGCCAGACCCGGGTCGTGGTAAGAGCCACAGACTCTCCACCTGCCCTGGTCAGGGGCCCAGGGTGTGGGGACTCACTTCAGTCCTTGGAAAAATCATGGAGCAGGTCCTCAAAGAATCAATCCTGAAGCACTTGCATGAGAGGAAAGTGATCAGGAACAGCCAGCATGGATTCACCAAGGGAAGGTCATGCCTGACTAATCTAATTGCCTTTTATGATGAGATTACTGGTTCTGTGGATGAAGGGAAAGCAGTGGATGTATTGTTTCTTGACTTTAGCAAAGCTTTTGACACGGTCTCCCACAGTATTCTTGTCAGCAAGTTAAGGAAGTATGGGCTGGATGAATGCACTACAAGGTGGGTAGAAAGCTGGCTAGATTGTCGGGCTCAACGGGTAGTGATCAATGGCTCCATATCTAGTTGGCAGCCGGTATCAAGTGGAGTACCCCAAGGGTCGGTCCTGGGGCCAGTTTTGTTCAATATCTTCATAAATGATCTGGAGGATGGTGTGGATTGCACTCTCAGCAAATTTGCGGATGATACTAAACTGGGAGGAGTGGTAGATATGCTGGAGGGGAGGGATAGAATACAGAAAGACCTAGACAAATTGGAGGATTGGGCCAAAAGAAATCTGATGAGGTTCAATAAGGATAAGTGCAGGGTCCTGCACTTAGGACGGAAGAACCCAATGCACAGCTACAGACTAGGGACCGAATGGCTAGGCAGCAGTTCTGCGGAAAAGGACCTAGGGGTGACAGTGGACGAGAAGCTGGATATGAGTCAGCAGTGTGCCCTTGTTGCCAAGAAGGCCAATGGCATTTTGGGATGTATAAGTAGGGGCATAGCGAGCAGATCGAGGGACGTGATCGTTCCCCTCTATTCGACATTGGTGAGGCCTCATCTGGAGTACTGTGTCCAGTTTTGGGCCCCACACTTCAAGAAGGATGTGGATAAATTGGAGAGAGTCCAGCGAAGGGCAACAAAAATGATTAGGGGACTGGAACACATGAGTTATGAGGAGAGGCTGAGGGAGCTGGGATTGTTTAGCCTGCAGAAGAGAAGAATGAGGGGGGATTTGATAGCTGCTTTCAACTACCTGAAAGGGGGTTCCAAAGAGGATGGCTCTAGACTGTTCTCAGTGGTAGCAGATGACAGAACGAGGAGTAATGGTCTCAAGTTGCAGTGGGGGAGGTTTAGATTGGATATTAGGAAAAACTTTTTCACTAAGAGGGTGGTGAAACACTGGAATGCGTTACCTAGGGAGGTGGTAGAATCTCCTTCCTTAGAGGTTTTCAAGGTCAGGCTTGACAAAGCCCTGGTTGGGATGATTTAACTGGGAATTGGTCCTGCTTTGAGCAGGGGGTTGGACTAGATGACCTTCTGGGGTCCCTTGCAACCCTGATATTCTATGATTTATGATTCTATGACAAGGGCAGGGGCTGCTCTCTGGCCCTTCCACCGTGCTCTGGCTTTCTGCTTAGCTGGGGGGGGGCTTGGGGGCAGATGAGGGGCAGGGACGGGGCCACAGAGGGGATGGGGCCCCTGTCACTTTTGGGATGGCTCCACCGCCTCTGCTCTAAACCACATTTTTTGTAACCTCTTTCTTAGAAAATGTCTATCTCCTTAGGATGGCCAATGGGGATCAAAAGCAACATTGTCCTATATGTTTGGGGGAATGATATGAAAGTAATGTAGAGTTTGTTGTTCGAGACAAAATCACAAAAATGTACAGTGAGGGCAATCATTCTATCCTTAGCTCACCCTGTTGCATATCATTATCTGTAACAATGAGTCTTTTGGGGGACCTCTGACATTTCTAGGCATAATAGATGACAGATAAGTCAAGAATCAAGGGAAAGTCTCTCTCTGGAATTTCCTTGATTTTTATGTTGGCTGCTTCTTCATATGCATGTTCATAAGTGTGTATATATAATAATTTTATTTTTTTAGCATCTCTGACTAGACACCAACAATGGGACTACATTAGACCACTCCTGCTCAGAATCATTCCAAAAGACGTATTCTAGTTCCTTCATTGAGACCAAAACTGCATAGAAAAATAATGGAGACCCTTTCCAAGATTTATTGAAGAACACACACTGTTGGGACACATTACTTACCTCATAGAGTAAAAAGAGTTCAGAATTCCTCCAGTGACTCCCACTGTGCCTCGAAAAACAACTACTTTTGCATGCACCTTCTTCTGGCTTCTTGGGGCATAAATCAAACAAGCTTAAATTCCCTTAGACTCAGCTTCTGACCAGTATGTTGCTTTTGTCCTTTTATGCAGCGCCTTGAAAATTAGTCCTTGGTGTTCATGTGACATAGCTCCTTGTATATTATTGTTAATGGAAGTGTCACTGCTAGACAGCTAGTTCTGAATCTGAAAATGTTTTCTGTTACTCCACTAAAATCACATTGGATTCTTTGGAACTCACTTGAAGTAGAAAAATGCCGAAAGACTGCTAAGGCTTCTTGACTTAAGATATCTTTGTCAAGTAAGCGGTAGAAATGGAAAATTATTGTTAAAAATAAATCACTCAATAATTTCTTAGTCTGTGGTTCATCACCAGTGTCACCAGCTCCTGAGATTTTATCATGAATCTCTTGATATTTGATGTTTTCCTTAAAGCCCCAGCTCCTGGAGTCATGTAATTACATGACAATATCAACTTCCATTTAAAAAAAAAGTTTCTAACTTTCATATTTGAAGAGAAAAGCCAGAAACCCTAACCCAAGTGTAACACGTAGCCTGAACCTAACCTAAAGGCTCAAAAACAGGAAGGGAGAAACCCCCCATATTTATTATTTTAAAAATCTCATGATTTTAAAGCTAATCTCATGCTTTTTTTTGAGGCCTGACTCATGTTTTCAAATGCTTGAGGTTGTCAGTACAGTGTCATCAGCACAGGCTGAAGTGGCTGCATTGAATCCACATAGTCTGTGGTAAGGGCTCACTTTCTATGTATATTACTGACCCTACAGATTGACATTTCTTGTCTGCACATACTAGTACCAATATTTAAGAAGTCTGTAACCTGTAGATTTATTCACTAGTACAACAGAGATAGACTTAAAAAGGGAAAGTTTGGTTCTGGATGCAAATTTTGTTTCTTGAGACCATTTATTATGCATTTGTTACTTGAGAACAACAACACTTTTAGCTCCATTTTATATTCTCTTCAATATCTTCATAAATGATCTGGAGGATGGTGTGGATTGCACCCTCAGCAAGTTTGCAGATGACACTAAACTGGGAGGAGAGGTAGATACGCTGGAGGGTAGGGATAGGATACAGAGGGCCCTAGACAAATTAGAGGATTGGGCCAAAAGAAATCTGATGAGGTTCAACAAGGACAAGTGCAGAGTCCTGCACTTAGGACGGAAGAATCCCATGCACCGTTACAGACTAGGGACCGAATGGCTAGGCAGCAGTTCTGCGGAAAAGGACCTAGGGGTGACAGTGGACGAGAAGCTGGATATGAGTCAGCAGTGTGCCCTTGTTGCCAAGAAGGCCAATGGCATTTTGGGATGTATAAGTAGGGGCATTGCCAGCAGATCGAGGGACGTGATCATTCCCCTCTATTCGACATTGGTGAGGCCTCATCTGGAGTACTGTGTCCAGTTTTGGGCCCCACACTACAAGAAGGATGTGGAAAAATTGGAAAGAGTCCAGCGAAGGGCAACAAAAATGATTAGGGGACTGGAACACATGACTTATGAGGAGATGCTGAGGGATCTGGGATTGTTTAGTCTGCGGAAGAGAAGAATGAGGGGGGATTTGATAGCTGCTTTCAACTACCTGAAAGGGGGTTCCAAAGAGGATGGCTCTAGACTGTTCTCAGTGGTAGCAGATGACAGAACAAGGAGTAATGGTCTCAAGTTGCAGTGGGGGAGGTTTAGGTTGGATATTAGGAAAACCTTTTTAACTCGGAGGGTGGTGAAACACTGGAATGCGTTACCTAGGGATGTGGTGGAATCTCCTTCCTTAGAAGTTTTTAAGGTCAGGCTTGACAAAGCCCTGTCTGGGATGATTTAGTTGGGGATTGGTCCTGCTTTGAGCAGGGGGTTGGACTAGATGACCTCCTGAGGTCCCTTCCAACCCTGATATTCTATGATTCTATGATTCTGCAAAATAATACTATCTACAAGTGTCATAATAGGGGGTGGAGGTGGTGGTGGTGGGATAAAGGTTGGTACTTTCCTGAACCCTGAAGATTTGTTGCACCAAAATGAGATTTCTTACAGTAGATTACTTAGATCTCTGTAATGTGGTTTCTCTATTTTTTCTTGGTTGCTGTGATCAGCAGTGAAATAGTTACGAAAACTGACATTCAAATTGAGCATTATTAGGCTTAACAGTTAATATCCAGTTGAGAGGAACAGGTCAGGTCACACCTCTCAGAGCTATTGTTTCAGGCCGTCTCTACCCTGAGATCCTGGGCTGGGCTGCCTTAACTAATGTACCGCAAGGCAATCCTGGAGCCAGTGTAGTCAACCATGGCAGGTCCTTCCAAGGGGAGGAGGATAGTCCAGTGGTACGGTCAGTATTGTGGCTTTCCACTCCTTCACTCCTACTTTCCTGCATACAGCATAATAGATGAGGCTTGGACATCTGTATGACCAACTGCTACTGTCTCTAGCAACATAGCCTTTTTGTGGGTGCTGCATACAGCACAGTTACTTTCTGTGGTTTCTCCTATATGCGTGTTTATAAAGGCTGGGGACTTTTACTTGGATCTTAAAATACATTAATCAACACCACAGGTATTTATGTCAACTATAATTAAGAAATATGCTTTGATTAGCAGGGCATTCTATTCCTTTCCCATGGATTATTGAGTCTGTAATCAGAAATGTAGAATTGCAAGCTAGTCCAAGTAGTTAATATTGAAAAACTTAAAGTAATGTGACAAACCCAAACTTTATGTGATGCTAGTTATGAGGACTGAAATTTCTGACACCTAATTTCCATTACAAAGATGGTAACAAGAATGAGAAATGCCATGAGAAGAATTTATTTATGTTCAGTCTTTTGGGCAATAATCATCCAGCCCTTCTCAGTGTGGATTCCTCTTTTCCTGAATAGCTTTGCAAGTGGTATGCTGTTGGGGTGGCACAGGTGCCAGAAACAGGGGAAGCCAGGGAGCCATCCCCCCACTTTTTAACAGAATTCATGTCCCCCACAGATATTTTTTCCCCTGGCAGAATAATAGATTCTGATGGGGAGGCGCTGCAGTTACACCTTTTGCCTACCTGTGACAGTGATGCCAGAAGAGAGGGCAGATAGCTCACCACTGGAACAGCCAGCCGCGGAGATGGAGGGGGACTTTGGCCTTGCTCCCCTGCCCACTTCTACAAAGGTTCTGGTGCCTTTGTGGTGTGGTTATTCTTTTTATATTTTAATAAATAAAAGTAATAAATCATGATTTGTTTAATCATGAGTGTTTATGAACTGAAAGGTCAGGTGAGGAGAATATGAATATAGGTGAGGTGATTGTCATCAAAAGCCATCTCCTGCTGGAAGAAACACAGCACTTTAAATAAGCATAAAATCAGCTGAATTGGCTTTTAGCCCAAATTAAAACAGAAAAGAGTTAATATCTAACTTCCACTGATTCTGGAACTGAGAGTTTAAAATTGTCTCAAAGAAAATCTGGGGAGGGAGGCAAAATCCAAGACTTTCCATAGATCCATTGCATTAGGGATCATCATATGCTTTTTTTTTTAAAGGACTAAGGGCACAGATGGTACTGATCAGATGATACATAATAATATAAGGTTATGGATCATATATCATATCAGATCAAGACACTGATTCAGCAAAGCATTTAAGATCAGGCTGTAAATTAAGGATATGCTTAAATCCAATTGAAGTCAATGAGACTTAAACGTGTGCTTAAGTGCTCTGCTGTGTCATGTTTTAAACAAGTCCATTGTTCACATTCAAATTGGAATTTTAGTAATTAAATGTCAACCTTTTATTAAATGTCTTAGTAAAAGATTGCCTATCTAATAATGTACCAGAAACCTGTAAGCCACTGAATTCTGTTAGATACAACTTTCTTACAGCAAGCCTCCCAAGTAATGACACCAATGTAGGTGGGTATTGGTATGTTATTCTTCAGTCTGATTTTCTAATGGTACATTGTAGGAAGTTGAATGGAGACCTTTTGATCAGTATGATAAAAGGATACTAGAGTAGGAAAGATAGTCTAGAGGACTGGGATTCAGGATGCCTGAGTTCAATTCCTGGGTCACCCACAGACTCCCGCTGTGTGATCTTGAGGAAATCACTTAATCTTCTCTGTGCCTCAGTTCCTCCTCTGTAAAATGGGGAGAATAATCCCCCTCCTGCCCTACAGGGATGTTGTGAGGATATAATTTATTAATGATTTTGAGGTGCTCTGATACTAAGGTGATGACAGTCATATAAGTACCCAGAGATACAAGCTGTTACAATAGAGAACAAATATCATACTTATTGGGAACCTTGCTGGCACAAAATATGCACTCCATGTACCTGTGGGGTCTGTGGCACACCAGGGGGAAAGGCAGGTGATGTTTACACTGCCAGCTTGCCCATGAATTCCATCAGCCAACTTTCATATGTAGCCAAGGCTCCATGTGAATCCCCCTTTTGTCTTCTGGTCTCAGCACATAGTCCATTTACCACAATAGCTGTTTTTAAAAACACCTTGTTTAATAAAAGTTCTATTGAATATTGGATAAAAATGGATTACATTACACAGTGAGGGTGATCCACTATGAGAATAAATTATGAAGGGAAGTGATGGATTCTACATCTCCGGTTATTATCGAATCAGGACTGGATGCCTTTCTGGAAGATATGCTTTTGTCCAACACAAGTTATTGGGCTCCATACAGGGATGACTGGATGAAATTCTGTGGCCTGTGTTATACAGAAGATCAGGCTTGATGAACTAATAGTCCCATCTGGCGTTAAACTCTGTGGATCTACTACCATGCAATGGATAGTTGTACTAGCTGCGCTTTCAGTGGCAGAGAATAGAATTAATGACCAAATATGGTGAGACTCAACTTTAAAACTGATGAACTTGGAATCAAAAGCAAACTGTACTGTGATGAAAGTGTTCTAGGAAAAGTGTTTGCATTCCTGCTTTAGTTCTCTAAGGGGAAAATGCCAATTTATGGCTAATCAAGTGGGCCCATGAATAGCTGAAGGTTAGTGATTAGCAGGTGTGATTATTTGGTGCTAAATATCTTATTATTACCAAGTATGGTTTTTTTAAGTATTCAGGATGGAAGTGTAGTGTACTTCTAATTATTGCTGCCTTTCTTAAGGAAATAAATGTAATAGTATTAGATCACTGTGACCTTCTGCAATAGAAAAAGAAAAAGAAATGGTATTTAGTATTTTTATAGCTCCTTAACAAAGCCTTTTTTCCCCCTGGGATGATATGAACACTTAACCAGCCCTCCTATAGTATAGGGCCAAGCTCTCCTTATTTTGTTATCACAAGAAAGATTTACAATATACTATAGCAAATCATACAATCAATCTTCAAGCTAATCATTTTCTGTTGGAAACTATTGACTACAAAAAGCTCTGAAATTCCCTCACTTGCTGGAGAGCACAAAGGCACAGCCAAAAAAAAAAAAAGGGGGGGGGAGAGGGAGGGGATTTCTTTTTTTAAAGATCTGAGTATTTCAGTTTAAAAGTGTAAAGACTGGCAGAAAGTCAATAATAGTTTTTCTTTTTCACCTCTGTGTCCCTGGTTCTCCTTTCATTAAGTCACATCTCAAGCAACTGAAGTCAATGGGCCAGAATCTCAGTTGGTGTAATGTGGTGAAGTTCCATTTAAATTAGTGAAATTGTGGTGATTTACACAAGCCAAGGATCTGGATCAATGACTTCAGTTGTGATTTATACCAGGTGTCAAGATTCCTTCCCCACTCTGAACTCTAGGGTACAGATGTGGAGACCTGTATGAAAGACCCCCTAAGCTTATTCTTACCAGCTTAGGTTAAAAACTTCCCCAAGATACAACTTTGAACCGTATGCTGCCACCACCAAGCATTTTAAACACAGAACAGGGAAAGAGCCCACTTGGAGATGTCTTCCCCCAAAATATCCCCCCAAGCACTACACTCCCTTTCCTGGGGAAGGCTCGATAAAAAGCCTCACCAATTTGCATAGGTGAACACAGACCCAAACCCTTGGATCTTAAGGACAATGAAAAAGCAATCAGGTTCTTAAAAGAAGAATTTTAATTAAAGAAAAGGTAAAATAATCACCTTTGTAAAATCAGGATGGTAAATACCTTACAGGGTAATCAGATTCAAAACATAGAGAATCCCTCTAGGCAAAACCTTCAGTTACAAAAAGACACAAAAACAGGAATATACATTCCATCCAGCACAGCTTATTTTACCAGCCATTAAACAAAAGGAAATCTAACGCATTTTCTAGCTAGATTACCTATTAACTTAACAGGAGTTGTAAGGCTACATTCCTGATCTGTTCCCGACAAAAACATCACACAGACAGACAAACCCTTTGTTTTCCCCCCTCCAGATTTGAAAGTATCTTGTCCCCTCATTGGTCATTTTGGGTCAGGTGGCAGCGAGGTTACCTTAGCTTCTTAACCCTTTACAGGTTAAAGGGTTTTGCCTCTGGCCAGGAGGGATTTTATAGCACTCTATACAGAAAGGTGGTTACCCTTCCCTTTATATTTATGACACCAGGCAAGAGGATAGTCAGGCCCATAATCTATGGATGTAGAGTGAAATTCATCCTTGTGCAGAGGGCCAAAACAAGGCCTTGTCACCCAAAATAGGACTTAAATGGCACACAAATCTTGTGCTTGCCATCTGCACAGGGGTGAATTTTCCCATATTGTGTTATATAAATACTATGGCAACGAGACAGATATATTGAAATTTCATAAAGTCTTTTAGGTCCTAGAAGCAAAAATGACAAAAATACTTTAATGTTCTATGTGCTTTATATAAAATAACCAGTATATTTTGATTTCTTATATAAAGCTAAATTCAAAAAATAAATGCTCAATCTACTGGACATGCACATTACCACTGGGTTTTACCATACAATAATCCTCCTGCAAATGATGCCTATATGAAAGGAAGACAACTTCCATTTAACTATAAATATGCCAGATTATTTTCATTTCTCATTGTGGGCTATCTGATTCTTGAGAATTCTGCAACATATATAGTATGAATAGATGTTCAAGAATCCTTTTTGATATCCATTGGTAGCTAAAATGTGCTGCAGATGTGCATAGCCAATCAATATTAAAGTGAAACATCAGGCTTATGACATAAAACCATTTGTGACTTGCTCATGTATTTACATGTCCTCAAGTGTTATCATGAAGCAGAGTATGGAGCAGAGTATATTACTGATTTACCCTTTCCCCCCAAGATTTGTGGAAAGCACACTTTGGTTGCTAAAGTTCTAAGGCCTCCAATAGGCCAAATTGTCTCCATGGAGATTTTGTGTGCTCCCTTGGAACCCTATTTTTGTATATTCTTGAATTTGGGAAAATTTTGGATCTCTAACTGAACTTTGTAGTGTTCCACATCATCTTGAACATGCTTACCTAGTAGTTTACAAAAGCTTTTATATTGAAAGTGTCATCATGTTTGCTGTTGCTATTTGGCATGTCAGTACTCTTGTATTGTAAACTGGAATTAGCAGTAGGCCATTTCAGCAAGGAGCTGGGAGGAAGACAAAACAAGTAAAAAGGATTGGGTTGCATTGCCTGGAAAGAAGCAAAGAAATTGCTTTACACTATGATTGGTGGGATCCTCTGGCTTTCCTCATCCTCTCCTGCCCTATATATTTCATTTGCTTTCAAAAATGTAGCAGTTTACGGTTCTGTTTAACTCCCATTAAATTAAATTGAATGAAGATTCCAATGACTTCAACTGGAGCTGGATTGGGTCCTTAATTGGGAGAAAAATATTGCTCCCAATTGAGATTGTTGACACAAAGTGAAAGCATGGAACTGATCAGTGAGTGAAAAGAGTTCTGAGGAATGGGAAATTGTTGCAGCCCTGTCTAGGCTGGGGGAGAAATGCTGAACAGGGAAAAGAGATGGAGGAACTGGAAAACCAGTGTCTTTAAAAAGCAATCTATTTAGAGACCCATTTGTAATGTTAAAATGTTGCTATTTATTTTAAGTGTATTTTGTAGTTTGTCTTTTACAATACTCAGAGAACATTGCAAAGCCATGTAACATCTTCACAGGAGGTGTAATAGCCTATTTCATCATTAACCTCAAAACAGGCATTACAACCAAAACTACCAAAGGAGAGTGCAGTTTTTAGATCAGCATTGGTTTCAGAAGTATCTATCAGTGAAACACAGTCTCGGTCCACTGTTATCTAGAATGGAGGTGGGGAAGGATTCTCAATAGTATTTTATATAATACAGTCAGCAATTCCTGACTCAGCCTGCTTCTGATAATTACTGGCTACTTTCTCCATCCACCCCAAATTGCTGGAGGGAAAGGATCTAGCCAGCCAGTTCAACATTCAGCCAGTAGAAAGCTCCACAATGCCAAGAGAACAGGACAAGAAGGGAACATCCTGAGGGCAGGGATCAGGCTGATGAAAGGTTTTGTGTGAGCAGACAGCTAGACTGAGAAGCAGCATTTTGCCAGCAGGGAACTGGTAGTAGTAGCAGCAGCAGCAGAAGCATACAGTCCAGGAGCTTGCAAACAGGGCATGGGACAACCGCACAGGAAGAAGATAGCACAGACAAGCTGCAACAAGGTGATAAGCTATAGAACTGAACTCTGGCCAAGTTCCTGTACTAGACTGGTTCTCCATTGCCTTTGAGAGAGGCGTGGTCTAGATGGCACTAGGTCTACAAGTCCCATGAGGCCGTTACCTACCTCCAGGGTTAGGTTCTGTTGGGTTTATCTTTAGTTGAGGTCATTGTGTATGTACTCTCTATTCACACTCTTTAAAAAAATCCTCTGTTATTCATGTGAAATGTGTAAATATTAATTCAGACCTGGGGAGGACTAGAGTCTGTAGATTCTTGGGCTTACAGCACCTTCAGCACTTGCCTGTGAGCTTGTGGTAAACAGAGTGTATTACCAAACATCTAGATGGACCTGGTATACCACAGCACTTTCAGCATCACCCACAGTGGGGTGGATTACACTGTTGTGGAAATAGGATCCCATTATATTTCTAGTGATGTGAGGAAGATGCCAATTGGCTGGTGGTAGTTGGGGTGCAGGTGACCCACATGTGAGAGTTTTGGTAGTGATAAGGTGCCAGAAGGCTAGTAGGTGGGTAGAAGCGAGTTACCCTGATTATCCAAGTGTTTCTTTGAGCCCTGAAGAGGGAGAAGTTTCTGGGAAGTTGTAAGGGAATTGGGGTCACCTGTTGGTGGGAGCTGTGTGGGAGTTGCTGCTTTGGAGTGCTTATTGGGATCCACTACGGGGTAGAACCTCTGGAATCTAGCAACGGAGGCACCTTTAAAAGCTTATTGCTGATTTGTGTTACATTTTATCATTTCCAAGCAGTGTATTAGAAAAAAAGTTTGGCGATCACAGCATTCCAGTGACCGCACAGAGGATGACGAAGACAGCTAGATAAATAGACATACTTGCTAATCAAACACAAAAATCCCCAAGTCCTTTTTGTTTCTGGCATGAAATATTTTTAAGATAAAAAGGTAAAGTCACTGTACCCCTATAGAACCACAGACATGAGAGAGGAGATCCATTCATATTAATAACAGAAAAATATCATATTTTAATATTTTAAATACCTATTTTCTAATCTTAAAACACTTCAGACTGCACAGTGGTGCTGATTAATGTACACCTAGGTGTGCTGGAGGCATGAGGTTATTACATACACAATGTGCACATTGATCAGCAATGCTGCATGGTCTGTTGTGTCTTATTGCTTAATTATTGTGTGGCCCCCTTGTGGAATTAAGATAAACTTTATTAAATTACACTAAACCTTACAGTATTTGGGTTAATACCTTCGGGGTACAATGTATTAAAAATTAAGTTTTGTATGTGGTGTTGTGGCATTGTATGTAACTTTTCTAACAGGGATGGGGGATGCTAATGAATTTCCTCAATTATCAGTCTTTGAAGCTGCCCTCCAAGGGTGAGTCCCATATACTAGTTGAAACTGGATTCTCCAGAGAAGAACAGACAAAGCAAACATTTTTGGATAAAAGCTTGAGTTTTAAACTGACTCAGGGCTTCTTCCTGATCCAGTAAGGGACAGGACTCGTATCCACATAGGACCCCAGTCCTTAGGTGAGGCTTTGAAGGATTTGGGCTACTGAGGCCCCAGAAGACTTGTGTGCTTGTTTTGAACAGAAGCTCGGGTGAACTTGTAACCATAAAGAAATCCGTAGGGGTGATGCCTGGTGAGCTCATTAGTTTGTGTGTAGTTTCTTTTATTGTTTTCAATATGCTTTTTACCATAAGAATAAAGTAGGCTTGTTTAGAAAGGACTGTGTGGTACCTTATATCTGTAGCAATCACTCTGTTTTCAGTCTTTGAAGAAGAAAGAAAGCAGGTGAGTTTAGGTGGACTGTCTTTGTAAGGAAATACACATTGAAGGCAAGGAATTGTGTAGCCTGGGAATAGTCTGGTCAGAAGGAGAGAGACATGGCTAGTGTTGCCAATTTTGATTGGATGTATTACTGGAGGTTTTATCACATGACAATCTTTAATTAAAATTATTTTTTAATTCCTGGAGACTCCAGGACAATTCTGGAGGGTTGGCAATGCAAGACGTGGCTCGTATCCCAGAACAGCAACAGCTGGGGCAGCTGAAGAGGAGAGTGGATACTCTTGCTGAATCACTGAGGGGAAATACAAGTGAAATTGCTCTGAATTGTGACAGTGACTACAAACAGGTTTCAAGTAGTCAGAGGGTCAGTGAAGGACATATGCAAATTATGAAAGATCAAATTCAGAGGAGAGCTAGAAAGATTACAAAATAGAGTGGAGAATGTAAAAGAAGACATAGGAGCAGCAAAGATAGAGGGAGAAATGAAAATTGGACAAGAAGTGGAAAATAAATAAAATGTTTCAAGTAGCTAAAGAACAACAAGTGAGTGAATGAGGCAACAGGGATTCTGTGAAATGGAAATTTTGTAACAGAAGAATCAGACATTGCTGAATAAACAAATGAATCATGTCAGTTATCACAAAGAAGAATGGGAGTAACTCAGTATACTAGAAATAGGCATATTTCCTAAAGAAGAACAAGTACTGAAGAAAATCTGAATAGTGCAACAAGAGACTGCACAGAAATAACTCAACTGAGAAATTCGGCAAGAAGTGGGAAAAAAGCCACATATTTAACAGATTTAGAATATTGAAAAGCTCTTCAGAAACAAAGTTAGTAACAAGACTAGATTAAGGGAGGGAAAGAGGCTCACTGGATAGGACACAGACCTGGGAGTCAAGAGACTTGGTTCTGTTCCTGGCTCTGTTACAAATTATTTCTGCATTCTAGGGCAAATCACTTCACTTCTCTGTGCTTTAGCCTCCTCATCTGTAAAAAATGATGCACACCTTTGTAATGTGGTTTGACTTCTGTGGATGGAAATTACTCGGGAAGTGCTAAATATTCTTATGTAACTAATATTAAAAAGATGCTTAGAGACTATCTAGGAAAAATATAGACTCACAAACTTGACTTCTGTAGTAGAGAAAATACTGAGAACAATGTTGACACTCTGGGCTGGGGGAAGGAGGTTAGGCTAATTCTCTCAAACTGACTGAGTTCACTGGAGTCCAACAGCACATATAAGGTCCAAAAGAAGAAGCATTGATAGGAGGTGGGCAAGTGGTGATAGGAGTGGACGGGAGGGGGAGGAGGGGACGATGTGGGAGCACAGCACAGTCAATTTGTCTCCAGAACGCTCCCTCCCCTGAACATTGCCTTGACTGGTAAACACAGGCCATGGTCAGGAAGATCTGATATTGCCAGACTTTCATTTTCGCAAGGCAGCTTGACACCTGTGAACACAGGTCAGAAGAGGTTTTTCTTGCATCACCAATGTCTGTGACCTTTCAGCTGCTCTCCCAGTTTAGATAGTAGTACTTCCGATCTTCAGCTAGCTCCGGGAGGGTATATCCCATGATGGATTCTGTAACTTTAGGGATTAGTGAAGATCTGACTGGCACTTTGCTGAGCCCTCTCCAGGAGGTATGGATGATTTGACTGGTTTGTCTTTGGTAGCTCTCTGGAGGCCACATCACAAGTCAATTTGCTAACCTCTTTTGTTTTGTGGGATTACAGGGTTTGCAATCAAGAGTTTACCAGACAACTAGTTCTTCTGAATTTTGCCGGCCATCCTATGCGTGGAGTGAATTAGTGCCAATCTAGAGATGGAAAAGACATATTAAAATAAGCAATTTACATTTGCCCATTCCTTGCTATTACACTATAGAATAGTTTTCTACAGTATGTATTTGATAGTGTTTTATTCAGTCTAGGTCTGCTTGTCTAAAGTGGAAGGTTCAAGTACAGTAGAATAAAGAAGGATGTAGTAGATCCTAAATGGGAAAATTATATAATTAAAACAGGATGGAACCCTGAACTCAAACCATACATTATTTTGTATTAGACAAAGAATAATAAAAACGATGCTCTTTTTTATGCTCTCTAATGAATATTGAGAAACAATGAGCACATCTGAGGGGTCTATAAAGAATTTTGGTTGATTGTCATGTGGACATAATAACCACAAAACTTAAAAATCTTTCTATGATGTTTAAAGAGGGAACAAATTGTCCCAACGTTTATGGCATAATGTAGAAAGTGTCAAACATTAAACTGACAAATATATAAAGCAGGGCTAATTTTAATTTGATTTAAACTGACAAACATCCCCGTTCCACACAAATCAAAAGTAAACCATTGGGGAGGCAACAATGAAGTGTTTAAAGACAATAAGTTAACAGTTTCTAGGAGAAGAATGTAAAAAAAGGGAAAAAAAGGAAAAATCCAAACCTGGCAGAATCAATTAGATAGAGGAAAAAACATAATGTGGTACTGTAAACAGGAGTCAGTCCCAGATTCTGACCTGCTTTAGAATCTGTCAAGGTTCCTTCCCCACTCTGAACTCTAGGGTACAGATGTGGGGACCTGCATGAAAGACCCACAGCTTTGCACAGCTACAGACTAGGGACCGAATGGCTAGGCAGCAGTTCTGCGGAAAAGGACCTAGGGGTGACAGTGGACGAGAAGCTGGATATGAGTCAGCAGTGTGCCCTTGTTGCCAAGAAGGCCAATGGCATTTTGGGTTGTATAAGTAGGAGCATAGCGAGCAGATCGAGGGACGTGATCGTTCCCCTCTATTCGACATTGGTGAGGCCTCATCTGGAGTACTGTGTCCAGTTTTGGGCCCCACACTTCAAGAAGGATGTGGATAAATTGGAGAGAGTCCAGCGAAGGGCAACAAAAATGATTAGGGGACTGGAACACATGAGTTATGAGGAGAAGCTGAGGGAGCTGGGATTGTTTAGCCTGCAGAAGAGAAGAATGAGGGGGGATTTGATAGCTGCTTTCAACTACCTGAAAGGGGGTTCCAAAGAGGATGGTTCTAGACTGTTCTCAATGGTAACAGATGACAGAACGAGGAGTAATGGTCTCAAGTTGCAGTGGGGGAGGTTTAGATTGGATATTAGGAAAAACTTTTTCACTAAGAGGGTGGTGAAACACTGGAATGCGTTACCTAGGGAGGTGGTAGAATCTCCTTCCTTAGAGGTTTTTAAGGTCAGGCTTGACAAAGCCCTGGCTGGGATGATTTAACTGGGAATTGGTCCTGCTTTGAGCAGGGGGTTGGACTAGATGACCTTCAGGGGTCCCTTCCAACCCTGATATTCTATGATTCTATGATTCTATGACCCCCTAAGCTTATTCTTACCAGCTTAGGTTAAAACTTCCCCAAGGTACAAACTTTTACTTTTTGTCCTTGAACCTTTATGCTGCCATCACCTAAGTGTCTAACAAAAATAACAGGGGAAGTGCCCACTTGGAAACATCTCCCCCCAAAAAAGTATCCCCCCAAGCACTACACTCCCTTTCCTGGGGAAGGCTTGATAAAAATCCTCACCAATTTGCATAGGTGAACACAGACCCAAACCCTTGGATCTTAAGAACAATGAAAAAGCAATCAGGTTCTTAAAAGAAGAATTTTAATTAAAGAAAAAGTAAAAGAATCACCTCTGTAAAATCATGATGGTAAATACCTTAAAGGGTAATCAGATTCAAAACATAGCGAATTTTAAGTTACAAAAAGACACAAAAACAGGAATATACATTCCATTCAGCACAACTTATTTTATCAGCCATTTAAACAAAACAGAATCTAACGCATATCTAACTAGATTACTTACTAACTCTTCACAGGAGTTCTGACCTGCATTCCTGCTCTGGTCCCGGCAAAAGCATCACACAGACAGAGAGACCCTTTGTTCCATCCCCTGCTCCAGCTTTGAAAGTATCTTGTCTCCTCATTGGTCATTCTGGTCAGGTGCCAGTGAGATTATCTTAGCTTCTTAACCTTTTACAGGTGAAAGGGTTTTTCCTCTGGCTAGGAGGGATTTAAAGGTGGTTAGCCTTCCCTTTATATTTATGACAGAGTCTTTGCAGCGAAATATCTTAAAACAATATAATAATAGCATCTCTTATTTTTACGTATGTTAAAGTAATGTTAAAAGTTTGTTATAATCTAACTCTATTTCAGACAAGTCATAACCCAAATATTATGGCCCAGTCCTGTAACGTGCCATGTGCTTAATTTAAAAGGCATGAGAACCTTCAGCTCCCATTCAACTCAGTGGGACTGAAGTCTTGCTGCGAATGCTAATAAGCATCTTTCAAGACTGGGTCTTTAGTGTACTAAAACATGAGAGGATCTGCTGTATAGTAAGCTACAGAAAAGGCTTTATAAAAGACAATATACTGGGGTAATATCAGCATTCATTTTTAATGTCATTGGGTAGAGGCAATGATAAGCGTGAAAAGATGTTTTCAGCTCACATTTGAAAGAAGTTAGAGAAATTCTAAGTTAGTGAGCTGCTGGAAGGGTATTTCAGTTGGCTTTGTTTGCCGATGAGAAGAGTGATGAGACTGTGGGAAGAGACAGAAAAGAATTAGGTGCTACATAATTGATTGGAAACCAAATGGGAGCCTCTTTTTATGTGCTGTTGTGCTCCTGCAAATTGAATTCGGGTGCAAATGTAGTGGCTGGCTTGATAGCACTTTACAAATTGGACTATAAAATTTGACCTTCACCTTCTAGAGGCAGGAGATTCAGAGGGCTGGTTCAAATTTTGTTCTAATTTTTAACCTGATGATGGCTGCTGCAGTTATTGTCTGCAATCAAGATTTGATGGACAATCAAATGCCTTCAGAGACCATCAACTTATTTATGGACAGAGGTGCAGCCTTCTTTCACAATTTGGTTCCTGCTCTGTATTTGAATCAGCCTCCTCCACTTCCAGACCCCTAAAACAATTACTGTAAGGGTTTAGCAGTGCAGTTCCCTTTACATCTGTTTTTAACTGTAATATTTTACAATTTAATGTAAACATTTCTTACAGTTAAAATTTAGTGAAATATGGAGATAAGCTGTTATGTACACCTGTAAAAAGTCCTTTGTTAAAGTCCTGTTGATCTTGTTTAATTATTCAGGTTAAATCCAGTTCACCAACCCATTTTAAATGGCATTCTAAGCTGAGTTGGGCCCAAACCCCAAAATTTAGATCCATAAGCCAATTTGGATTTTGAGCATCCCAAATTTCAGGGCTGTTATGATAGTGGATTTTGGTTATTGAGCATCTTTAGCTGAAGGTGGTATAGAGCCAATATAGGCATTGTCCTATCAGATGCCGATCCCCAAAACCCAAGTGCTCAATGGTTATGTAACCTCCTTTATGTTTCTGCCAGTCTCCTGATGGTCGCTTAGGTACAAAATGAAAGTTAAAGAGGCACTAGCTTGACCTTTAAGTTAAAAATTACATTTCTGTCTGAAAATTTGTTACTGACTGTAGTAGAAAGAGGGCCTGAGACATAAGGCCTTGTATCAAAGGCCTGGTATGAGGCCTGAGGCCTGGGCTAAAGTAGTGGTTAGAGGTTTGCTGGTATAAAGCAAAGCTAAGTTATGAGCAAGAGGCAGGCCCTGCTCACAGAATCTGGTGAGAACAGGGATGATAATATTACAAAACTATACATTCCTAAGTAACGTTAGGTACAGAGCACTCACGCTAACAGTTTTCAAAAGGGTATGGGCTATCTGTCCAGAGTCAGTACAGCATGTAGAAAGAACACACACATGCACCCAAACATCTAACAACACTTACTATGGTTACAAGGAACACCTAGGATGACTTTAACTGAAAGAGATTGGAGAAAAAAAGTGTCTTTTTTGTTTTTCAATTAGTCTACTTTGTGTGTTTGAGATCACTTTGTGCAGTAAATTTCACTCTCCTGTATAATTATTAATTTCTCTTTTTACAATTATTATTATCATTTTATTATTATTATAATTAATGTGTATTATGGTAGCATCTCAAAGGGTCCAACTGCCATTGGGTCCCTATTAGGTTAGACGATGTACAAAAACATAGTTTGAGAACTGTCCATGCCCAGAAGCACTTACAATCTAAGAAGACAAGACAGACATAGGAAGGATTACTATCCTTATCTTACACATGGGGAACTGAGGCACAGAGTGATTAAGTGAGTTGTCCAAGGTCACATAAGATGTCTGTGGCTGAGCTGGGAATTGAAAGCAAGTCTTCTGACTTTCAGTCCAATGCCTTAACCACAAGACTAACTTCTGTTTGTATGGGTCTTTCACAGGGCAACAGGAGAGAGAGATGGTTTTCAAAATGATTGTAAAACTACAAAAATTGGCAGGGGGCTGAGGAGCAAGTGTAGTATCTGAAATTACTCTTAATGAAGTTTGACATTTATGGTCTTTCTAGCTGACTGTTCCCTTTTAATAAATTGGATTGACTGTAGATTATCTGATGGAGCCATTTACAGTGTTGTAACAAATACAGGATTTGCTGGTGATATTTATTGGTAAAAATTAAGATCAGAAAATAATTAATGCTAATTTGAATAGTACCAAATAAAGACGCACGTGGGAAAAATGGTTAATACTCTACTTGCATTAGGAAGACAGCTTAACTTGAAATTAGCATATGTAATTAGATGTGCCCACAAATATTATCAGCACACTTATGAGATTGTGTAAACATTTTTTTTCTTTTTGGCTGTAGCCTAATAGGCCTCATTTTTACTCTGCAGCACATTTCTTATTACCAAGTTCTAAATGCCTCAAAATAGTGCCTTTTAGTATAAAAACTGATAGACCTTTCCTTAACTATTATTGCTTTAATACTAATGTATTTTTAGGAAAGCTATAGAATTCATATTGGTTCAAGTCCTAACATACAGTATTCTGTTGTGAAAGGCCACTGCATTTACAGATACAAGTGAGAGAAATGGTTAATATTCTACTTGCATTAAGAAGACAGCTTAACTGAGGTTGTTTAGGCCAGTATGTCAATCATACTAGTGGGTTCCATCTAGTGGACATCTTGCATAGTTTCTAGTATTCATCAAATGTCAGTCTAATAATACAGAGTCTAAAAACACTCCAGGAAACTAACTGCAAAGCACAAGTAGAAGAGCAAATGTTTGTGGATTTCATGACTTTTTGGGGGCTTGTAGTATATAGGAATTGGGTAATATCCTTTAAAATAGTTTGGGAGGCCTTTAGTGGGCCTTCCTGTCTTCTATTGCAGAAGCCATTAGAACAATGCTAGAGGAGCAGTGTACATAGGTTGCTAGGCTTTGTATATCTGTATATAGTTAATAAACATGGTTATTTGCAATCCAACTATATCAGTGTAGTTCCCCACATTTGTAATGTAGTTTAGAGAGCAAGGCCACAAGAGAACTGATAAGGGCTAATTTAGGACTGGGAGTATATTTGTGAGACTATGGAAGACCTGGGCCTATCTAGAACTTAATCCTTCAACTCTCTTTAAAAAAAGAAACACAGGATGTACAATTGCACTGTTGTACATGGAAAGACTGAAGTTATCCATGGACTATTTAAAATATATCAGAGAGGCTCTGGAGTTTGATATAGTGCTTTTCTGGGGGAGGAGTATAGAACCTTCACAATCCTGCTTCTGTTTCAGGGCAGACTGGAAATTGCCACGAATATGACAGTCCTTCCAACCCTGGACTATCTCACTGTCCCAGGAGAGGAATATTATAAATATTGTAGATAGTGGTTTTTACAGTGTAAGCAATACAATATTTTATCTTGACAAGCCATCTGAGAAAGAGCCAGAGTTCTCCTATATATTTTCAGTAGCACATCTTTCCAAAGGTTTTCAAGTGTTAAAAACTGTCCACCACATTTTTAGGTCCCTAATAGATGTCGAAACTTTCACCACCTAAGTCTTCTCGATAGGGATCCAAAGTTGTTGCCAGTCAATGCTGTTCAGTGCAATGACTTTAGTGTCTCATTCCAGTGGATAAGTGTCAGCATCTGAAAACCCATCCGATTGGGTACTGATTGGCACACTTTTTGGAAGTTTAAGCATAGGAGCCACAGGATGAATGCACATGGAGTGGGAATTACCCTTTCACGGCATGCATCCAATGAAGTGAGCTGTAGCTCATGTAGCTCACGAAAGCTTATGCTCAAATAAATTTGTTAGTCTCTAAGGTGCCACAAGTACTCCTTTCCTTTCACCACTAGCGGTGATCCCTCCAAGTTAGAATCAAGAGACACAAGCAGGATAATATGTGTCTTGAGTGGGGTGTGTGGATAACTTCTATTCCTCTATCTGCATAGTACCTATTCTGTGAATAACTAGAGCTCTTCAGTCCCCAAGGTTCTCAGTCCAAAACCTTTCCCCAGCACTAAAATTGACATACACATGTGCAATGAATAAATTAAAGGGTCATTCTTGTGAAAATGTCACATTCCTGTATTTGTAAATAATATATATATACTAGTAATGAAACAGAATGATTTGCGAGTAAGGTTGATCCTCAAGGACAAAGTCTGTATCACAAACAATGTTGTATGACTGCACAGTGACATGACTGCTCAACTTGACCGTGGCATGGCATGGTGTTGCTCACCACACCTCAGAGCAATCTTATCATGTGGTAGTGGAGCCTCACAAAAGGATAATGAAGTTGCATTGTCCCACAATATGTTGACTACTCTGGAAAATGTACCAGCTGAGCCCTGTTTAGAACAAAGTTGAACCATAGAGTCATAGAATCATAGAATATCAGGGTTGGAAGGGACCTCAGGAGGTCATCTAGTCCAACCGCCTGCTCAAAGCAGGACCAATCCCCAATTAAATCATCCCAGACAGGGCTTTGTCAAGCCTGACCTTAAAAATATCTAAGGAAGGAGATTCCACCACTTCCCTAGGTAACGCATTCCAGTATTTCATCACCCTCCTAGTGAAAAAGTTTTTCCTAATATCCAATCTAAACCTCCCCCACTGCAACTTGAGACCATTACTCCTTGTTCTGTCATCAGCTACCACTGAGAACAGTCTAGATCCATCCTCTTCGGAACCTCCTTTCAGGTAATTGAAAGCAGCTATCAAATCCCCCCTCATTCTTCTCTTCCGCAGACTAAACAATCCCAGTTCCCTCAGCCTCTCCTCATAACTCATGTGTTCTAGTCCCCTAATCATTTTTGTTGCCCTCCGCTGGACTCTTTCGAATTTTTCCACATCTTTCTTATAGTGTGGGGCCCAAAACTGGACACAGTACTCCAGATGAGGCCTCACCAATGTTGAATAGAGGGGAACGATCACGTCCCTCGATCTGCTGGCAATGCCCCTACATATACATCCCAAAATGCCATTGGCCTTCTTGGCAACAAGGGCACACTGTTGACTCATATCCAGCTTCTCGTCCACTGTCACCCCTAGATCCTTTTCTGCAAAACTGCTGCCGAGCCATTCGGTCCCTAGTCTGTAGCGGTGCATGGGGTTCTTCCGTCCTAAGTGCAGGACTCTGCACTTGTCCTTGTTGAACCTCATCAGATTTCTTTTGGCCCAATCCTCTAATTTGTCTAGGGCCCTCTGTATCCTATCTCTACCCTTCAGCGTATCTACCTCTCCTCCCAGTTTAGTGTCATCTGCAAACCTGCCGAGGGTGCAATCCACACCATCCTCCAGATCATCCATGAAGATATTGAACCATGTTGGTTTGATCCTGATTACTCATGCAGCTAAACCATTTTTGGAACCGATTTCTGGCATATGTTGTCACCAATAGATACATTTTCCAGAGTAGACACAGCTATAGTGAATGAGCTGTAGCTCACGAAAGCTCATGCTCAAATAAATTGGTTAGTCTCTAAGGTGCCACACGTCCTCCTGTTCTTAATCCTTTCTGACATCCTGCAGACTGAACTTGCAGATCACAGAACAGATCCATCCAAATCAGGTATGCCCTATTTTAACTGATATAAGTGGCCACCCTGACCTTCGGCGACATTGTCCGGTGACTTCAACATGATTCATATGAAAAATAAAAATAAAGGTGAAACATTCAGGGCCAGATTGCAATATCTTGCTTTTGTTGAGTAGAACCTTACTCCCTCAGTAAATCCTGTTGACTACAGTGGGACTACTGGTGGAACAAAGCACTATTGCGTGTTTCTGAATCTGGCCCTCGGAGATGAACAAAAGTGGTACAGCCCTTACTTATGCAATCCTGGCATAGGTGATTGAACTAGTACACGCATTTGCCACTGATGTATCTCTTCATCATGGAAAAGGAAATGTTAGACCAAAGCAGATCATTTATCTTTTTAAAAAAGCCATTGTGGCAAAGATCTGGTTACAGCTCCAAGAGTATTAGAGCATAAGCTTTCGTGAGCTACAGCTCACTTCTTCAGATGCATATCGTGGAAACTGCAGCAGGCTTTATATATACACAGAGAATATGAAACAATACCTATTCCCACCCCACTGTCCTGCTGGTAATAGCTTATCTAAAGTGATTTCCAGCACAAATCCAGGTTTTCTCACCCTCCACCCCCCCACACAAATTCACTCTCCTGCTGGTGATAGCCCATCCAAAGTGATAACTCTTTACACAGAGTTATCACTTTGGATGGGCTATCACCAGCAGGAGAGTGAATTTGTGTGGGGGGGTGGAGGGTGAGAAAACCTGGATTTGTGCTGGAAATCACTTTAGATAAGCTATTACCAGCAGGACAGTGGGGTGGGAATAGGTATTGTTTCATATTCTCTGTGTATATATAAAGCCTGCTGCAGTTTCCACGATATGCATCTGAAGAAGTGAGCTGTAGCTCACGAAAGCTTATGCTCTAATAAATTGGTTAGTCTCTAAGGTGCCACAAGTCCTCCTTTTCTTTTTGCGAATACAGACTAACACGGCTGTTACTCTGAAACCAGCTCCAAGAGTGTTTTTGTGTCACAGTAACACATTTTTCATAAATGAAGGCACTGACATTACATCTCTGTTAGGGTAATTTACTCCCCACAGCAATTCTGATTTAGTTTGTTCTACATGGAGTGATATTTTAATCATCCTTTCAGTGTTTATTGATGAGAGCTCTCTGCAAAAGATGTGAAGATTAGTTTAAAATTATCCCCAGTGAATTTAAAACAATAACAGGAAAATGAATACATACTAAACCAAACCAAAAAAATGTAACAGATTTAATAAAAGACCAGCTATAATTTTCTTGAAAAAGTGACAGGAAACCACACGCTGACAGCAAACTACCACTCACTGGAAATTAAATGGGCACAGGTCTTTTTTTCCCCGGCAATATCCAAGGCAAATGGGATAACTAGTTTGCATTTTACCCCTTATTAAAGCATACTAAGCTTGCAATATCTCATATATAACATATAAATAGTACTTCCCTCCTGGACCACCAGCTGACAATAACTTTGCACTTCTCCTATACCAGCCAACACATGATGCACATATGTTGATACCACTGTCTTCTAGCCTACTCTTGGGTCAGAGGTTCTTTGCCAGGCAAGAGGAAGTAAGGTAATTTTCTTCCCAGATTGATTAATCTTCACATCATTGAGGATACTCGCTTTCAGAGCTAATATCCCCCCTCTCTGGTGTGTTTTCTGACAGCAAGCTTTTGAGGGTGTCCTGTAAAATTCAGTTACTTCTGCAGGCAATCTGATACCATCCCTTTGTCAAATGTAGCATAACCTTCCCCACTAGCATTCACCTAAAGCTAAGTGGCAATCATCCAGACCCATAACTTCACAGTGGAAAAGTGTTCTGACGGCTCAGCTGACTCACTGTCTGGTATATTGCATGCTTTCAGGCTGTCCCCACTCAATTAGAAGCCCATCAGTGATGTGCTAAAATAACACAAGCAAGTTTGCTAGTCATTCCCAGACATTGAAGAAAAGACTTTCTGTAGAAAAAGGCTTAGGCTAAATGCCTTCCAGAGTATTCATTTAGCCAAGAATGTATTATCTAACAGATTTGTTTCCTTAACTTGAATCAAATTTTACTTTAACTCAGATCTGAGGTAAACTCTGCAGTCCTACCATGATAGGTTGGCTGTCCTAGGGGGCAGGGGAGGGAGGAGAGGGGAACAAAGGAGAGGATGCAGAGAGACCCTTTCCCCCATGCACCTAAGATCAGGTAGAATGGGGCTTGAGGTCCCTGAACACAAGCATTTGGGTCTGGACAGCATGATCCTTAACACCCCAAATAGGGTATGACCTGTGGGATGGGGGTGTGGCTAGCTCCTGCCCCAACCAGTGCTGAGAAGCCAGCAATGGAGAGAGCATTTGCTACACATTTTAAAAATATGTTGTAGTAGCCACATCTGACCTACTGCAGGCAGAATACATGCTGAAGCCACTGCATAGGTGCTATACTTAAGCTCCTTCCCCATTGCAAATCTCAACAGGTAGCCTAAACAGGTAGGTTTCAATTTACCTCTAGACTGTAATTGTGTGGCAAGCCTAATCAAGGACTGGCAATGAACTGGTGCATGGAAATGTCCAGGGTTTGATCTTCTACAGCTACATGATTTTTAGAAAGTGTTAGCTCACTTACCCTCTGAAAATCAAGCCACTTTAAAGTGTCTCCAGTTGAACATCCAAGAACAGAAACACTCCAAACTACTAGTTTCCTCTGAAAACATTGGCACAGGCACACTAGCATTGAGAAGGCATCCCTGTTTTCTTTCTGAAGGTACATCAATCCTTGTAGCTTCCAAATAAGTAACCTGTTAATAGGTGACAGTAAAAGCCTCAGGAATGGATATTGACTATAAGTGACCAACTGATCACATCTCTGTTCTATCAAAGTGGAAAGCTCTGCATATATTTATACACACTTAAATCTTTGGCACAAGGAGAAAATAAGAATCAAAGGTGAGCTTCCTAGAACAGAATAGTAGCTCCCATGTGGTATCCTCCAAACAGAATCTTTTAACTTTGTGATATGACTAAATTATACCAGTGTGAGCACCTGACTTTCTGTTTGGCAGATAAGTTTTTAACCTACACTTAAATAACTCTAGAGCCTCTGAAAATTATTGCTTTGTCTCATATTGGGCACAGCAAAAGATTTCTCCATTGCAGTGAATTGGTTTTGTCACAGGTACTGCAGCAAAGGCAAACTCATTTAAAAGGCTCCGGTAGTAGATGAAATGGCATTCCTTAAGTGTGATGGAATATTTTAAATGGCATCATTTTCAGTTTTACCTCCCTTGCCATTTAGTGATGCCTAAAACATTTGACTTTTGATGTCACAAAAAATCTGCCATTCGGGGCTCGATGGTCTGAAGTGTTGAGCACATCTTAACTCCTTCAGCTCAACTTCTGAGTGTTTTGAGGGAGCTCAGCATCTTGCAGGACTGGATCCTTAATTCAGTCTCTCAACCTATCATCTGAGACTGATAAAATAATGTTGGGTATGATAATTCTAATAATAGGAAATAAACTTTAGAGACTACATGGAACATTGACTCTGCCATTTGCATGTATGCTGCAACTTGAGATGACTTTTGAAATATTCAACGGAGACAGCTCTGAAATAATATATCGCTTTGGTACTGTTCTTCCCCTAAAGCAAACCTGTTTTGAAAATGCTCAAATGTGAGCATTATACCAGTATTTTCCTGGTATAACTCTCCCAAATCTCTGGTTCTCACCTTGTCACTTCTTTTTATTTTATTTTATTTTGTTTTATGAGAGGAGAATGAAACATAATACACAAGAATACAGCTAAAGGATGGGCTTTTTAATGAACTCAGAGAACAGTTTCTGCATGTGCTGGAGGAACCATTCTTCTAATGGACAGTTAGAGGGGAGTAAATAAGTTTATAAGCTACAGCATCAGAATGGTGAAAACTTCTTAATAGGTCCTCTCCAGAGGCCTGAAATAGACAAATCACCAAGGTTAATATTTTAAGATTTGTCCACACTAGAAAAAGATATTTTTAAAAATTGAAATAGCTCATGCATGATAGCTAACATCTTTTAAAGACTTCAACCAGCTTACATGTATTAAACCTACAACTGCAGCATGATTAAGGGTGTAGCCTTTCAAAACATCTCTTGGAGGCATATTACCTCAGAGAGTAAAAGTCAGTAATCCTCAGAGCTCTTGCGACCCTATTAAAGGGTTAAACTGGAGAGTGTTTGAGCCACAAACTACTATACTGGAGCATAGAGAAAACATCTCATTCCATGACCACCTGGCTAGACTGTACCAAAGGAGAGCAACATTAGGTGTAATGTAAAGATTCAAGCTGTAGCATATGGAAGAGTACTGAATGATCAAGATCATGATTAAGTGAACTGTCTGTCATAATAATTTAACCCATTCATGCTATATACATGGTACTTATGTTGCTATGAAATATATAGAGAATGTGAACAGTAATGTATCTTGTTTTATAAAATATTCAGAAGTATGGAAAAATTAACCCTAACCATCATCTATTACAGTGGTTCCCAAACTTGTTCCGCCGCTTGTGTAGGGAAAGCCCCTGCAGGGCTGGGCCGATTTGTTTACCTGCTGTGTCCGCAGGTTCAGCTGATCAAGGCTCCCAGCGGCCGTGGTTTGCTGCTGCAGGCCAATGGGAGCTGCTGGAAGCAGCACAGGCCGAGGGTACTGGCCTTGAGCAGCGAACCGCGGCCAATGGGAGCCACGATCGGCCGAACCTGCAGACGCGGCAGGTAAACAAACCGGCGCGGCGTGCCAGGGGCTTTCCCTGCACAAGTGGGGTCACAAGTTTGGGAACCACTGATCTGTTAGCTTATTTTGCCCCCAACACTTACAATCATTAGCAAAATTATCTTTGCAACACCCCTGTTATTAGGGCCGTACCAAATTCATGGTCCATTTTGGTCAATTTCTAAGTCATAGGATTTTTTAAATAATAAATTTCATGATTTCATCTATTTAAATCTGAAATTTCATGGTGTTGTGATTGTAGGGGTCCTGATCCAAAAAGGAGTTGAGCAGGGGAGTCGCAAGATTGCTGTAGGGAGGGTTGTGGTACTGCTACCCTTACTTCTGCGCTGCTGCTGGTGCCACCACTGCCTTCAGAGCTGGGCAGCTGGAGAGCGGTGGCCACCGACCAGGAGCCAAGCTCTGATGGCAGAGCTGCTGCCCACAGCTGTGCAGAAGTAAGGGTGGCATGGTATAGTATTGCCACCCTTCTGCGCCACCTTCTGAGCCACTCTTTGGCTGCCCAGCTCTGAGGCAGTGCAGAAGTAAGGGTGGCAATACTGAGACCCCCCTAAAATAACCTTGCGACCCCCCTGCAACTTTGGGTCAGGACCCCCAATTTGAAAAACCCTGTGAAATCTGTATAGTGTAGGGTAAAAGCACACAAAAGACCAGATTTCACAGGGGGAGACCAGATTTCATGGTCCATGAGGCATTTTTCATGGCCGTGAATTTGGTAGGGCCCTACCTATAATGTAGGCAAGTAGCCTCAATTTACACATAGGGAATGGAGGTACTAAAAAACAAAGTGATTTTTCTCAAGGTTATGCGGGAAGTCTATGGCACCAGAGGCAGATTAAGATTTATTGGGGCCCTTGGCACAAAGAACATTTGGCCCCCCCACACTCCAGAGGATCAGGGGCATCGAAATCAGGGGGGAGAACATGGTCTCTCCACTTTTAAAAATGAGGGGGCCATGCCCATCCACTTTTTAACATGGGCATAGCCTTGGACAGGTGCAGAGCAGTGGTGGCAGGGTCTGCGTTTTGTGGTGGGGGATCAGCTCCCCTGTCACAAAGCGCAGTCCATGCTAGCGACCCCAGCCTCTTCCCAGTGGCAGGGGACTGAGGTGGGCCTTAGCCCCCGTCCCCTCAAGACAGGGCCCTGCTCCTCCTCCCCCAACCCCGAGGCCCCCAAGAGGCACCCCAGGAGACTGGGACACAGTGGGAAGCCCCCGGATACTCCACCTGCCCTGTGTGGCATGCCCTAGAGGGTGTGAACACAGGCCAGAGGCTGCTCTCAGGCACCCTGACTCCCGCACCCAGGGCAGGTGGAAGATCTGGGGCTCCCCACAGCTGCCCGGGCTCCTTTGGTGGCTCTTACCTCGGCCCGGCTCCGGCTTCCAGCCTGGCCAGGGGCTGGAGTCTTGGGGGGAAGAGGAGGAGCAGCGGCAGGACCCTTGGGGAAAGAGGAGGAGCAGAGGTAGGGCCCCAGTTCCAGTGCTGGTGGCCTTCCTCCCTTCTACACAGGTTACGGCACTCCTGGGGTCCCAAAAGTGGCTGGGGCCCATGGGTACAGGCCCCATGGGCCCGTGTGTTAATCTGCCCCTATATGGCAAAGCTGATAATGAAATGCAGATCCCCATACCATCAGTTGCAAGGCCATATTTCCTTTTCCCTAGGCTTAGGTTATCACTCAGCCAATTCCCTAGTACTGTAGAATGCATGTGTTAGGTATCTTTGAAAATGGTTTCTTTTAAATAGCTTTGGTATTAATTATAGTATTAGTCCATGTTGAAAACGATTGCTGAGAAATATGCAAAGAAGCAGAGAATCAATTGTTCTAGGTGTAAGAATATGAATATTTTGGCCAGTATATTAATGTGTGAAATAGTGTTAGTTTTCAGATTTTTTAAAAAAAAACGGTAATTGGAATCTTACAACTTTGAGAGAGAGCAGTCTAATTAGAGAAAACTAATTTTTATTTTTCAAGAATGAATTATCTGATCTTGCATCTGCTCCAAGTGGGAAGTAGTTTCAAGTATTTACTTTATGTTTGTGCATGAGCAACATTGCACAATTGTTTTACTCTGTGGTTTTAAGGGAGTTTTAAACACAGTAAGCCGTGTGGTGGTGCTAAATTACAAAAGATGAATGCTTTCACAACCATACTTTTAAAATGTGCAAAATGTGGCCAGATGAGATATGACAAGAGGTTCAAATTATAGCAGTGGCAAACCTGCAAACATGGAAATCTGAATAAATCAGTCATTTCAAATCTATTTGCCAAACTAGGTTTATCCTCTGCAAAACCTCAGAATCTCCATAGGAAGCTCTTCCCAATAATTTTTACAAGGACTCTTGCTGGTTAGAGTTACAGATCAAGATATTTGACAAGCAGCTTCCTTGCAGATAATATAGCTGGTATTTCAGCCTACGCAAAATAAGCATGTAGTGGCATCGGCAGCTTTTTGCTGAATACCTAGATCCCAGTTTGAAATTGTGGGGTGAGAAAAAATGGAAGACAAGGAGCAAACGGACTAATAATCTACAGTTTGACAATGACAAGGGTAACCAGTGAGAGTTTTGTTTTTCTTTAGTAATTTTCCACAGTCTACTCAGATATCTTCTCATTTTGTAAGAAATAGAGAATATCCTGGAGAGATGTTGGGCCATATTTTTCTTTCAGTTACACCAGTGCAACCCCACTGATTTCAGGAAAGTTATTCTGGTCTACCAGAGCAGAATTTGTTCCACAATACTTTCCCTCCATACCCAGCCTCGATCATATTCCTCAAGTTGTAAAAGCGTTTTATGTGATATAGGCTGGATTAATTGCATGACAGCTGGAGCAATATACATTTCTTACAGGGATTTAGATTTAAAATTAGAGTGGAATTTTAAAGATACATATTCTTTTTCAGTTGAGTTTTGTGCAATGACAGAGAGAATTAGTTTTCTGAGATGGTTACATCCTTCCGGTGTGACAAAGCTAATATGAGCCCAGTTAGCCTTTTAAAGTATATTTCAGTGACTTGGATTGAGTTCTAGCTTCATATTTAACAGGTGTAGCATTTACACACTCACCTCTAGGCACTTGAATGTGGCATCCCTTAACTGTTAGAACACTGGGGACAATTTTGCTTGTTCTGAGCATTCTATATTGAGCTTTGTGGTTATGAGTGAGGAGCTGTGGGCTCTATACCTGTTTCTGCCACAGATTTCCTATGTAACTTTGGGCCAGTCACTTAATTGCTGTGCCTCAGTTTCTCCAACTTAAAGTGGAGAGAGAATACCTGCCTTTCAGGGCTGTTTCAGACTACGTGTACTGAGGTTTTGAGAGCTGAATGGAAGGCACTATAAAAATCAAAGTATTATCATTGTTATAATACTCATTTTAATTTCCCCCCTCACTACTTTTCTTTACTCTGCTTCCTTTACCTCCCTCTCTAGGGGAAAAAATGGGCCCTCACTCACATTATTTGTCCCTCACTGGTTTGACAACCTCATGTTTCCCCCACATCCCCACTCTCACCCGCCTTCCTGCAGGGAGTTGATCTGTTGGCATGCCAGTTCTCCCTTACCCTTTGTCTCAGCTCACTCCTGCTACTTTCTGATCGAGAGAGGAAAAACAGTCAGCAAGGAGAAGTGGGTCACATTAGGAACACTGATCATGATAGAAATATGCTTCCTCCTCTCTAGAACCATGACAGGCCTCATTTCCAAGTGATACAGGAACACAGGAATTACCAAAACAGATCAGACCAGGTAGTCAGTCTAGTATCCTGTTCTGATAGTGGCCACTACCAGATGCTTCAGGAGATGATGCAATACATGTTGTCATAGACAGTTTTAGAATAATTTGCTCAGAGTGAAGTTTCTTCCTTTCTTCTCAATGAGCATTTGGCTTATGCCCTGAAGTCTGAGAGCTTTCACTGACTATCCTTTTGTTTCTTGTATTACAAGAAGATAAATAGGAGCACCTGATTTACCTTCCCCATACTATTCATTATTTTGTATACTACTGAAATGATTGGGCAGAGTTTTGTGCCCTGCTTATCATGTCTATCAAATAAAGCACATTATATTATTTGAATATAAAATAGAATGATATTAACCAAATCTATTTAATTATTTTACCTAGATGTAAGGGGACTGTTGCCCCCTTACTAACATTCAGTGGGGGTTTTAGTTGCTAGCTCCCAGTACTAAAAAGGGGGAAGGGTCGATCGGGAATCAGGACCCTGAGACTGACAGCCCCCAGGAACAATGGGGAGAGGCCAATACTCCAGGTCAGCCTGAATGGCAGGGCGGGCAAGCTAATCAGGGAGTCAGGAGGCCAGGGAGGTCCCGTCCTCCATGTGAGCTGGAATTGCCTGGGTCAGACAGAGTGGGGCTGAGCTAAGGAGAAAGCAGGGGCCTGAGCTGAGCTGGGGAGCAGAGCCATGCCAGATCCAGAGAGAGCAGACCCTGTCCTGGGAGCAGAGCTGCAGCCCCAAAGCCAGAGGCACAGCCCAGAGAGAGCAGACTTGCCCTGGGAAGAAAGCTGCAGCAACCAGAGCCAGAGGGGCCAGAAAAGCAGCCCAGGAAGCAGGTCAGTGCTGGGAGCAGAGTCACAGAAGCAGCCTGCAGAGCAGACCTGTCCTGGGAGCAGAGCTGCAGCAACCAGAGGCAGAGGGGCCAAAGAAGCAGCCCAGGGAGCTGGAGGCAGAGCAGCAGCAGCAGCAGCAGCAGTGCTGAGACAGAGTGGTGGAGCTGGGGCTGGAGCAGTCTGGAGCTGGGTGCGGTGAGCAGCTGGGGAGAGAGAGGGGGACCCTGGGCAGTGGGCCCAGCACAGGGAGACGCCTCAGCAAAGAGGCTCTGCAGGCCAGGCTTGGATCGTAACCCCAACAGGGCGGGGGTGACATTGGGAAGAAGGGTCCTACCACCTAGAGCCTGAGAGCATGTGGCCACCACCAGAGCAAGTGTCCAACTCACAGCATCCCTACAGCGCAGCCAGGGCCTGAGAAGGAGGCCTGGGACTTACAAGGAACAGACTGTGAACTGCCCTGACATTCCAGAGACATTGTTTGTGATGTTCCCTGCCACAGAGCAGGTTGATGTGTTTCCTTTAACCTTTCCCATTTTCCCTTATTCTTTTTTAAATTAATTGTTGATTAAATAACTTGCATTTGCTTTAATTTGTATGTAATGATCAGTGGGTCAGAGAAGTGCCCAGTGCTGAGAGAGTACCCCAGAGTGGGGACACCCTAGCCCCTGTCCTAGGTGACCACAGCAGGGTTGGGGGTCGAGCCCCCCAGGAATCCTGGGCCCAGCCTTGTTGGGATTATGAGGACTCTGCCAGACAGGAGAGTGGAAGGGGAGTCCTCAAGGGCAGGGAGGCCCCGGGTAAAGGAAGTGGGAGCGAGGACTCAGATCCTTTCGCTAGCCCACTTCACCGGGGTAGTGCAGAAGCCAGGAAAGTTCCCCACAATAGTGGGACTATTCCCCCGCTTACATAGAGATGGAATCAGTTTTCAGAATTTTGTTCTGGATTTTTAACACTCCACATTTCAAGGGCATTTGGATCAGGCCCATTTCTAATCCTAACAAGAACATCTCCATTGCTCATGTCTCTTTTCATAGAATCATAGAATCATAGAATATCAGGGTTGGAAGGGACCCCAGAAGGTCATCTAGTCCAACCCCCTGCTCGAAGCAGGACCAATTCCCAGTTAAATCATCCCAGCCAGGGCTTTGTCAAGCCTGACCTTAAAAACCTCTAAGGAAGGAGATTCTACCACCTCCCTAGGTAACGCATTCCAGTGTTTCACCACCCTCTTAGTGAAAAAGTTTTTCCTAATATCCAATCTAAACCTCCCCCACTGCAACTTGAGACCATTACTCCTCGTTCTGTCATCTGCTACCATTGAGAACAGTCTAGAGCCATCCTCTTTGGAACCCCCTTTCAGGTAGTTGAAAGCAGCTATCAAATCCCCCCTCATTCTTCTCTTCTGCAGGCTAAACAATCCCAGCTCCCTCAGCCTCTCCTCATAACTCATGTGTTCCAGTCCCCTAATCATTTTTGTTGCCCTTCGCTGGACTCTCTCCAATTTATCCACATCCTTCTTGAAGTGTGGGGCCCAAAACTGGACACAGTACTCCAGATGAGGCCTCACCAATGTCGAATAGAGGGGAACGATCACGTCCCTCGATCTGCTCGCTATGCCCCTACTTATACATCCCAAAATGCCACTGGCCTTTTACATGGATATTCTCTCTCATCCAGAATGAGATTTCTTATCAGTATTATACAATTGTATCTTGCCAGTTTTTATACAGTTTTATGGGTGTGTTCTAATTACAGCGGCACTGAACAATTCACCAGAGAATGAAACATTGGTTAATATCAGTGGAGAGTGGAACTACATATTTCCTTTGGAAAGTGTTTCATTTGCAAAGTAGGTTTTTTTCTTTTCTCCTTCATTTGTGGCTTTTCCTTTCTTTATGATGAGACCGAGACATCGCCGGGAGACTTCTGAACTTGTAAAAAACTAGCAGTCTTGATCCCAAGGGGCATGGGAATCTTTTGAAAAGGTAACTCTTGTGACCTTGACAGATTCGCTTCCCAGCTTGCTAAACCTGGTGGAAAGTCTCAGGGTATTTAAGATCTCATCATAGTAAGCATATTTTTTACTGCCATGCAGAATCTTTAATTTGACAATGCACTGGTCTCTTAGTGGTCTGCTTTCTTCATCATCTTCTAGCAAGCACACTGTGCTGTGCTATGAAGGGCAACAGGAAACTCAATTGTGGATTATTTTAAAGTCTGGGGAATTTAAAAAACAAACAAATAAACAAAACAAAATACTCCACAACCCAAAAACATAAATGTAACTTTGTGGGATGATTTTTGCTTTTGCTTTTAAAAAGTGTATGCAAGAGGGTGAGTTTCCCTGTTCTTTCCTCCAACACCAACAACTTGTTAAACTTCATGGAGAAATGTGCAGTGGCACCCGAAGACAGATATTATGTTTGTTTTTATAAATCACATTTCCTCCAACTTTTTATTTACTTTTCTTAAATTAAAATCCAGACTGAATTACAGTACGTCTGCTGGAAGGTAAAGGTTGCGTCTGATCACATAGGAGATTTAATTGGGGACCTGATTCACCATCATGTTATTCCAGTTTTACTCCCCGGTAACTCCATTGGTTTCTGTAGGACTCATACTGTCCAAATGTTCTCATTACAAACATCAAAGACTCCGAGGGCCTAAAATGGGCAGCAAACAATAGGTCAGGGATACTGTATGGCCTCTCACTCAGAGATGTCACCGTGTATATTCAGGGGTTAGCATTGCAAATACCATTTGGTTTTCAAGAAATGTGCATTTAATTCCTGGAATTTTGATTCACAATTCTTTACAGTTGGGAGCCAGAGCCTCCTTATCTTTCTCAAACAAGTAGTTCTACCAACATTAAAGGGATTACTTGGCTAAATAAGTGGAGCAGGATTTGGTTCTAAGAGGGGACCACTAACAACAAGTGCACGCTAGTTGGTTTATTGACACCTTCTCTCTCCTACATTGATAATTGTGACTATATTCCCAAACATAGCCATAGCTTGGCTACTGCAGCCATATCCTCCCAGTCCTGAGCTATGTTCATCTCATTCTGTTTTCTCTTGATCTCCTGTTTCTGGCAGACTTGAAAGCCTGTAAAATGCCAGCTGCTTTCTGCTGTGTTTAAGAAACTAGAGTATTGTGTTTTCAAGCTGACGCCCTTCTCACATTATTTATATGAACTGCAAATCGGAACTGCACCAAACTTGTTTAGGGTATGTCTAGAGTTGGAGCAGGGAATGTGATACCCAGCTCAAAGAGACATACCTGCGCTAGCTCTCATTAAGCTAGCAGGCTAAAAATAGTAGTGTAGCTGTGCTAGCACAGGCAGTGGCAAACAGTGGGAGGGGCTAAGCTCCCTCAGTACAAACCCATCTGGACCCTGTTGGTACGTACTTGGGAGGCTAGCCCAAGCTGCTGCTTGTGCTACTGCAGCTACAGGCTACTATTTTTAGCATGCTAGCTCAGATGAGAGCTAGTGCAAGCATGTCTTACCAGCTGGGGAATCACACTCCCAGTTCCAAGTGCAGACACACCCTTAAACATGAATATCCATTAATAATGTGGAATCTAATATTACTCAGTACAGCGATAACATTCATCTCACACCTGTTGCCATGATTGGGGAAAGCACCGGCAAAGGCCTCTTTGGACTATATCTCTCAGGCTGTGTTGAACAAGATGTATATTTGGCTTTGTTGGTTTAGGGCTAGTGTCACAAAAGGACTTAGGTGCTTACCTGCCACTAAGGCACTTAAAGTCCAACATTTAGGCACCACTGGAATTCATACGCTCTCTGCTCAGCTGCCAGCTAACCTTGTAGATGCCTAAAGGCCCCAGCAGCTGAGTGCACACTCAGAGCTGTCTAACTCCTGACCCTGCGCATCAGCTCATGCCTAACTCCCAGTGGGATTCACAAGCTAAGCATTCCCTGACTATCTTGCTTTTGGGGCCGAATCTGGTAAGCATGGTCAGAGCACTTCTAAACCCACACACAATTCCTGGAGGAAATCCCCCCCCCCAACTTTTAGCACAGTGGTTAGGATGTGGGAGAAACAGGGTCAGTTTTCCCCTTTGCCTGATGTGGCAAAGGAATTTGAACTTGTGTCTCCTTCTCTACTCAGGAGAGTGCCCTAGTCACTGGGCTATGGGATATTCTGATGTCATATTCTCTCAATCCCTCCTTTTGAAGCTGTTTAACTGTGTATAAATAATTCAATATGCACTGGAGCATGGGGACTGGACCTTCCCATGGGAGTGCCTTAGCAACTGGGCTATAGAGGCATTCTCACTCTTTCTCTGGACCAAGGCACCCCACAACAATGACATCACTCTTGTTCATTGATGTATCCAGAAGTGGCTCTTGGGATTTTTCCATGAGAGCTCAGCTCCTACCGTCACCACTTAGGTTTCAATCCCCCATCCCTCCTCTTCATCCACAGTCAACAGTAAAAAGGGTAACTGATACAGTAAAAATTAGCTAAACATATGAGAATGTAGACTGATAGAGATGCAAAGCAACAGCTCAAGAGTACAAATAGTAATAAGGTAATGAAATGGCAACAGTATAAAAATTCAGCATTAGTGAGGGGAAACAAGGATCGTCCTGATATCAATAGGAACCCCTAGGTTTCTCAGAATTAACAATACTATGCCATGAGTTCAGAATATCTGCAGAAATAACTCCTTTAAGAAGCACACCAGAACAATCATTAACTTAACTCCTGGCCTTATAAAATAGTTTGGCCACATGGACAGGAGTCAGTCTTAAACTTAATGTTATGCCAAGCACTAGGTAGAGAGGGCACCTAGCAGCACTGCCTGGTATTTTATGAGCATTTCCATGAATGTATATTGACAGCAACATTAGGATGTCCCTTCAGTTCCATCTGGGCTTGTACAAGTGCCCCCGGTCAACACTGGGGCCCTTTAAAAAAGACAATGCAGAAGTATATTAAGTTCTATATAGTAACACACCAAGCACGAGGTTAATAAGGCAACATACAGCATTGCAGAGGAAAATATTGGAATTTCTACTCAGAGGCCATAAAGTATGTGGTTGCACTGACTGTCTCAGTAGCTGGCTAGGTGTGGGGTCATCTCTGGACTCTCACCACAGGATCCAGTCCCTGTAATGTAACAAAGAGACATGGTTTCCACTCCCATGGGGAGATTGATACACAGCAGGGAATTCAATTCAAGAAAAATAACTGCACATGCAGTCTAAGACATTCTCTCATCACACAAGGATGGCATAGGGCAGCCATTGCTACACTGATCAATCTCCTGGAAGAAATATATTTTTTGAGAGCCGACAGTTGATAAGAATGCACTAGGCTCTTTGTTAATCATAGGTGGATCAGTGAAGATGCCTTTAATTAAGGTTGTATAAGACATTTCATGATATGATTGTGTTTTCATTTGCTTATAACTTTGCCAGATGTAAACCATTCAGGCTGAACTTTTCCATGCTGGTTATCTGCCTAAGAAATATTTTTTGGGGGGGAAGTTCGTTAAAATGGTTCATCAATTTCATAGAATGAGTTTATGGAAAAATATGTTGTTTTGCTAATATTAAAACATTCTTACAACCACTTCATTCAGAAGCTCTAGAGTTCCCATGCTTTGGAACAGGGACTTGATATCTGGAAGGGAGGAGATATTCTGGTGTCAGATGTGCCTTTTGCCATTCATGTGAAAATCTGGCCAAGTTATAAGCCTCTGAAAAATCTTAGTTTGTGCATGCTCAGTAGAATTTGTTAGAGTTTGGCAGCTAAATTCTTCAAAGATTCCATCTGTGCTGAGCATGTTCCAGCCCTCACAACTCCTCCATGCTGATTGGATGGTGCATGCACCATCACCACAGAGACTGAGCATACTCCAGCCTGTGGTGGGGGGCAGGAGACAGGGCCAGAAACAGTGGGTGGCAGAAGATGGGAGGAGATAGGGACAGCAACAAGAGAGAAGAGGGGCAGGAGCATAGGCAGTGTGTGAAAATATTATTTGCAATGGCTGAGTAAAATGTAATAGCTGCTGTGCTATTAAGGATCCAGGGAGGGGGTGTTGGAGAATAAGGTTGCCCGACGCTCACATGCAGCAGTGGCTCCTGCCACAGTGGGCTGGTCTCAGCTCCCCCCTCTGTCCTGTTGGCTCTTGCTGCTCACAGATTCAGAGGAGGTTGCTACAGTGCCACATGATGCATGAGTCCATTCACAGGAGTACACTTCCTCCTGTCCTGGTCCTATCATAGAATATCAGGGTTTGTAAGGGACCTCAGGAGTCTAACCCTCGGCTCAAAGCAGGACCAATCCCCGCAGTTTTTGCCCCAGATCCCTAAATGGCCTCCTCAAGGATTGAACTCACAACCCTGGGTTTAGCAGGCTAATGCTCAAACCACTGAGCTATCCCTCTGTCCTGGTGTTGTTGGACATGGAGCTTCACCTGCCAGGCTGAGCATGCACATGTAGATGGTCCAGTCACAACTGGAGAAAAGTTGGTGAGCTGGTAGGTAGATTTGGCAGGGGCTGAGCTCCCTCTAGTCCTAACCACCTGCCTGCCTGAGGGCAGGAGCCAGGAATGGGGAGGATAGGAGTGGGGTATGTGGTAAAGCAGCAGCCATGGTGGGAGGAGCAGTGGGCAGGGATTAGGGCAGATGCTGGGCAGGGTCAGGACCCAGAGAGGGGGCAGGGAGGACAGAAGTAGGGGATGGAGAGGTAGAATAATTGGGCAGATGGGGATAAGCAGGTGCAGGGATAGATAGCAGGAGAGGGTGGGAGGGCAGAGACAGGGGAGGAGCTAGGGACAAGAAGATGCTGGGGTGGAGAACAAGGGCAGAAAGCACTAAACCACACTTCCTTTCAGAACCGGTAATTGCACTCATTATTCCTGAGTCTCAACATTCCTTTACTGTTTAGCAAATAGCCTTGCTGGTAAAATGTGTTTCCATCCCCCTTTAGAGGTAGGTCCCACAGAAAATAGCAGCCTACTATTACTACTAGTTACTCCTTTAGCTCAAGTGGTAGAGGATTCTTCTAAAGATCCAACCTCATGGATGACTCATTGGGGGAGGCAATATAGATTTACATGATGGAATTTTTATTTTTTCAATTTTTTTAGTTTTATAAAATGGACAACCTTAATTCTGGGATTTCCTAACTTTTGTCTTTGCTGTTCTATTAACACAGGTTTTTCTTTTTTTATTTTAATATAATGAAAATTAGTCTTTTGAGAGATGCCATTTTACAAGGTGAGAAGACCCACTGCTTACTGGATGATTGCTTACTGGATCTTAATCTTTTTATGTTAGCAATCTCCAATTAAAATTAAAATTTTCCCTTTACATTTACTATACAAGTAAGAGTAAATAATACATTGATTATAACAATGATAAGCCAGTATAATGTATTTGTGTGTGTTTCAAGAGGTTGACAGAGAATAGTTGACTTTGAAGATAAAGGCATGGAGAAAAGGGAGCAAGATTTTCTTTGCTTTGGATTGTAATACATTTTTTGCCTCCTCATGGGGCCTCTGATTGCCTGTCGCAACTCCCCTAGTGGGTTGTGACCTACCAGTTGAGAACACTGGCTTAGTTCACCTGATGGGCAGGCTTTGAAAGGGATTCTTGTGACAAGCAGAGGAAGCATGATCATCACATACTGTTTGCAGAAAAGGGGATTTTATCAATTAGACAGAATAGAAAGATCAATAAACAAGATTTCCATGGGAATTGATTTGCAGAAGATCAAATACAACATTTTAAAGTGCACCCACTGTACCCTAGTGGAGTCGTGTCACTTCTGGATTCCTGGGAACAGCCAGCTCACATATAAACCATCATTAAATTATGAGTGTTAATGGGACTTGCAAGTATGCATCCAGGGGGAAATATACTGGTACTCTCTGATCATTTATCTCATGATGGCAATGTCTAAACACACTGTATGTTTGACTACCGACAGTTCATTTTCATCTGGGATGTGCAAAACTGTATTTACAATACACCAATTTTAATTACAGATGGCACAGTGATTTTTAAAAAAAGGATACTCCATAATTGTCTGTCTCTCTCTGACCAACAGGATTTCCATTGGTTATCTCAGGATTGCTCTCTTAAGGAAGGAAATGTATAAGAAATATTGAAGAAGAGATTTAATTACTGAAAATGCATCAAAACTACCATATATTTCCATGACGGAAGCCCTCCCTGGAGGCATAAGTATCTGACAGAAAAATAAGCCTCTCATTAGTAAAGAATTACATTTATGCATAACAATATTCATTTTAATACAGTCAGAAAAGTATTGTTTTTCACACAACAAAAACTATGCTCAAACCCTAAAGTTATGAGAGGAACCCCACAAGAGGCAGTAAATTCACAGAACAGTATTAACGGCATGCTTCCAGGAGATGCTGACCACCATACACCCCTGAAGTCACTCAGCACCTCTGAGGATGATGTCCAATAGGTTAAAGTTAAAGTGATGCCTCATTGTGTCAAGGTAACAAACAGATGTTTAGGGCAGGATTCTTTGAAGTGCTAAATGCCTGCAGCTCCCAGTGAAACCAGTCTGGTATATTTGCTTTTGTAAGTTATTTCTCACCAGCCTGAGGCCCAGTCCTGCATTTCCTGTGCACCCGGAATTCCTTTTGACTTCACTGAGCAATTTGGGTCCACCGGGAATGTGGAATCAGCCTCACAATTTTTTTCCCCTGTAGCTTTAATTCGTATGACATTTCCTTGTATGTTTGTAGTTGTTTAGTTTAGATTGATGCAATTAGTGTAATTAAATGTAATTATGAATTTGGTGGAAATCCATGTAATGACATATTTACAATGTGTAATTCGATAATTACAATGTGTAATTAGCAATTACAAAATGTAATGCCATTATAAAAATCCTAATTAAACTTTGGGGAAAAAATAGTCTTGGAAAAAATCAATGGAACTTAAGGCACTGCTCTCAGTTTTGCACCTGCAGTTTCTTCAGCTGAGTTATTTTCCATTCACAGTGATGTAAGTGTGAGGATGATCAAGCCCCACAGGCTAGTAGGCCTGTAAATGTAACCTGTTCAGTCCAAAAAAGGTGGACATGGGGTCCTGGCCAGGAGATCAGTGACTGCTGCTTGGGATTCTCAAGGGCTCTCTGTACACTAGTCTGTTTCTGACCTAACTCACACCAATGTAAATCAGGACTACATCTGCTGTTGTAGTCCAGCAATGGAATGGAAGGAATGAGGCTCCACATGGGGTCCTGGCCAGGAGATCAGTGACTGCTGCTTGGGATTCTCAGGGGCTCTCTGTACACTAGTCTGTTTCTGACCTAACTCACACCAATGTAAATCAGGACTACATCTACTGATGTCAGTGGAGTACTACACCACCAGAGAAAAACTTGTGTGAATGTGTTCAGAATCAGTCACAGAGTCTTGAACCATGTCTGAAAACTAAGAGGAAGATTCTCAACTGGTCTAAATTGATGTAGGCATGTATGTATGTATGTATGCCAACTGACACCAGCTGAGCCCTGGTCTACACTAGGACTTTAGATCGAATTTAGCAGCATTAAATCGATGTAAACCTGCACCCGTCCACACAATGAAGCCCTTTATTTTGACTTAAAGGGCTCTTAAAATCGATTTCCTTACTCCACCCCTGACAAGTGGATTAGCGCTTAAATCAGCCTTGCTAGCTCCGAATTTGGGGTACTGTGGACACAATTCGACGGTATTGGCCTCCGGGAGCTATCCCAGAGTGCTCCATTGTGACCGCTCTGGACAGCACTCTCAACTCAGATGCACTGGCCAGGTAGACAGGAAAAGAACCGTGAACTTTTGAATCTCATTTCCTGTTTGGCCAGCGTGGCAAGCTGCAGGTGACCATGCAGAGCTCATCAGCAGAGGTGACCATGATGGAGTCCCAGAATCGCAAAAGAGCTCCAGCATGGACCGAACGGGAGGTATGAGATCTGATCGCTGTATGGGGAGAGGAATCCGTGCTATCAGAACTCCGTTCCAGTTTTCTAAATGCCAAAACCTTTGTCAAAATCTCCCAGGGCATGAAGGACAGAGGCCGTAACAGGGACCCGAAGCAGTGCCGCGTGAAACTGAAGGAGCTGAGGCAAGCCTACCAGAAAACCACAGAGGCGAACGGCCGCTCCGGGTCAGAGCCCCAAACATGCCGCTTCTATGATGAGCTGCATGCCATTTTAGGGGGTTCAGCCACCACTACCCCAGACATGTTGTTTGACTCCTTCAATGGAGATGGGGCCAATACGGAAGCAGGTTTTGGGGACGAAGAAGATGATGATGATGATGAGGTTGTAGATAGCTCACAGCAAGCAAGCGGAGAAACCGGTTTTCCCGACAGCCAGGAACTGTTTCTCACCCTGGACCTGGAGCCAGTACCCCCCGAACCCACCCAAGGCTGCCTCCTGGACCCAGCAGGCAGAGAAGGGACTTCCGGTGAGTGTACCTTTTAAAATACTATACATGGTTTAAAAGCAAGCATGTGAAAGGATTACTTTGCCCTGGCATTCGCGGCTCTCCTGGATATACTCCCAAAGCCTTTGCAAAAGGTTTCTGGGGAGGGCAGCCTTATTTCGTCCTTCATGGTAGGACACTTTACCACTCCAAGCCAGTAACACGTACTCGGGAATCATTGTACAACAAAGCATTGCAGTGTATGTTTGCTGGCATTCAAACAACATCCGTTCTTTATCTCTCTGTGTTATCCTCAGGAGAGTGAGATATAATTCATGGTCACCTGGTTGAAATAGAGTGCTTTTCTTCAGGGGACACTCAGAGGAGCCCATTCCTGCTGAGCTGTTTGCCTGTGGCTAAACAGAAATGTTCCCCGCTGTTAGCCACAGGGAGGGGGGAAGGTTGAGGGGGTAGCCACGCGGTGGGGGGAGGCAAAATGCGACCTTGTAACGAAAGCACATGTGCTATGTATGTAATGTTAACACCAAGGATTACCCTGAAAGAGTGTAGCCACTGTTTTATAAAATGTGTCTTTTTAAATACCGCTGTCCCTTTTTTTTTCTCCACCAGCTGCATGTGTTTCAATGATCACAGGATCTTCTCCTTCCCAGAGGCTAGTGAAGCTTAGAAAGAAAAAAAAATGCACTCGAGATGAAACGTTCTCCGAGCTCATGCTCTCCTCCCACACTGACAGAGCACAGACGAATGTGTGGAGGCAAATAATGTCAGAGTGCAGGAAAGCACAAAATGACCGGGAGGAGAGGTGGCGGGCTGAATAGAGTAAGTGGCGGGCTGAAGAGAGTAAGGGGCGGGCTGAAGACAGGGCTGAAGCTCAAATGTGGTGGCAGCATGATGAGAGGAGGCAGGATTCAATGCTGAGGCTGCTGGAGGACCAAACCAGTATGCTCCAGTGTATGGTTGAGCTGCAGCAAAGGCAGCTGGAGCACAGACTGCCACTACAGCCCCTGTGTAACCAACCGCCCTCCTCCCCAAGTTCCATAACCTCCACATCCAGATGCCCAAGAACGCGGTGGGGGGGCCACTGGCCAACCAGCCACTCCGCCACAGAGGATTGCCCCCCAAAAAGAAGGCTGGCATTCAATAAATTTTAAAGTTGTAAACTTTTAAAGTGCTGTGTGGGATTTTCCTTCCCTCCTCCACCACCCCTCCTGGGCTACCTTGGTAGTCATCCCCCTATTTGTGTGATGAATGAATAAAGAATGCATGAATGTGAAGCAACAATGACTTTATTGCCTCTGCAAGCGGTGATCGAAGGGAGGTGGGGAGGGTGGTTAGCTTACAGGGAAGTAGAGCGAACCAAGGGGCGGGGGGTTTCATCAAGGAGAAACAAACAGAACTTTCACACCGTAGCCTGGCCAGTCATGAAACTGGTTTTCAAAGCTTCTCTGATGCATACCGCGCCCTCCTGTGCTCTTCTAACCGCCCTGGTGTCTGGCTGCGCGTAACCAGCAGCCAGGTGATTTGCCTCAACCTCCCACCCCGCCATAAATGTACTCTCACAGATATTGTGGAGCACACAGCAAGCAGTAATAACAGTGGGAATATTGGTTTTGCTGAGGTCTAAGAGAGTCAGTAAACTGCGCCAGCACGCTTTTAAACGTCCAAATACACATTCTACCACCATTCTGCACTTGCTCAGCCTGTAGTTGAACAGCTCCTGACTACTGTCCAGGCTGCCTGTGTACGGCTTCATGAGCCATGGCATTAAGGGGTAGGCTGGGTCCCCAAGGATACATATAGGCATTTCAACATCCCCAACGGTTATTTTCTGGTCTGGGAATAAAGTCCCTTCCTGCAGCTTTTGAAACAGACCAGAGTTCCTGAAGATGCGAGCGTCATGTACCTTTCCCGGCCATCCCATGTTGATGTTGGTGAAACATCCCTTGTGATCCACCAGAGCTTGCAGCACTATTGAAAAGTACCCCTTGCGGTTTATGTACTCGGTGGCTTGGTGCTCCAGTGCCAAGATAGGGATATGGGTTCCGTCTATGGCCCCACCACAGTTAGGGAATCCCATTGCAGCAAAGCCATCCACTATGACCTGCAGATTTCCCAGGGTCACTACCCTTGATATCAGCAGATCTTTGATTGCGTGGGCTACTTGCATCACAGCAGCCCCAACAGTAGATTTGCCCACTCCAAATTGATTCCCAACTGACCGGTAGCTGTCTGGCGTTGCAAGCTTCCACAGGGCTATCGCCACTCGCTTCTCAACTGTGAGGGCTGCTCTCATCTTGGTATTCATGCGCCTCAGGGCAGGGGAAAGCAAGTCACAAAGTTCCATGAAAGTGCCCTTAACGCATGCGAAAGTTTCGCAGCCACTGGGAATTGTCCCAGACCTGCAACATTATGCGGTCCCACCAGTCTGTGCTTGTTTCCCGAGCCCAGAATCAGCGTTCCACAGCATGAACCTGCCCCATTAGCACCATGATGCATGCATTGGCAGGGCCCATGCTTTCAGAGAAATCTGTGTCCATGTCCTGATCACTCATGTGACCGCGCTGACGTCGCCTCCTCACCCGGGATCGCTTTGCCAGGTTCTGGTGCTGCATATACTGCTGGATAATGCGTGTGGTGTTTAATGTGCTCCTAATTACCAAAGTGAGCTGAGCAGCCTCCATGCTTGCCTTGGTATGGCGTCCTCACAGAAAAAAGGCGCGGAACGATTGTCTGCCGTTGCTCTGACGGAGGGAGGGGCGACTGACGACACGGCTTACAGGGTTGGCTTCAGGGAGCTAAAATCAACAAAAGGGGTGGCTTTACATCAAGGAGTATTTCAGGCAGGACTTCACAGAGGGTTCCAATAAGAAATGGTGCACCTAAGTTATTGTTCTTATTGGAACAAGGAGATTAGCCTGGCCTCTGATTGATACATGGCTAGATTTACCTTGCTGCACCTTCTCTGTGAGTGACTGCAGTGTGACCTAGAGGAATGAGTCCCCTAGACAGGGGAGGAGGCAAATGAGTACAAAACAAATCTGGTCTATTTCTTGTTTTGATCCACTCCATCTATCTTTTACATCTTTGGCTGGCAGCAGACGGTGCAGAAGGACTGCATGCCATCCACATCTCATGGCTGCTCAGCAGAAGATGGTGTAGTAGGACTGCTAGCCATCCTCATCTCTTGCCTGCCTGGCAGAAGATGATGCAATAGGACTGCTAGCAATCCGTATCGCCTGCCTGCTCACCATAAGACAGTTCAATAGGACTGACTGCAGGACTAAAGAGAATGACCTGGTCAAGTCACTCCAAATTTAGTCCTTGCGCCCATGTCTTCCCAGGCGCTCCCAGCCGACGTGGCCAGGAGCACCTCGGACATGATGAGGACGGCTACCAGTCGTACTGTACCATCTGCTGCCAGAAGGCAATGGGTTGCTGCTACTGTGTAGCAATGCCGTACCTCGTCTGCCAGCACCCAGGAGACATACGGTGACGGTTACCTGAGCGGGCTCCATGCTTGCCATGGTATGGCATCTGCACAGGTAACTCAGGAAAAGAGGCGCGAAACGATTGTCTGCCCTTGCTTTCACGGAGGGAGGGAGGGACGGGGGGCCTGACGATATGTACCCAGAACCACCCGTGACAATGTTTTAGCCCCATCAGGCATTGGGATCTCAACCCAGAATTCCAATGGGCAGCGGAGACTGCGGGAACTGTGGGATAGCTATCCACAGTGCAACGCTCTGGAAGTCGACTCTAGCCTCGGTACTGTGGAAGCACTCCGTCGAGTTAATGCACTTAATGCACTTAGAGCATTTTCTGTGGGGACACACACACTCAAATATATAAAACCGATTTCTAAAAAAACGACTTCTATAAATTCGACCTTATTCCGTAGTGTAGACATACCCTGAGATTCTGGCTCCAAAGGAGAATGGTTTTAAACTCAATGCCAGCTAAGCTGGCTTCCAGCATAGTTTGGCTTGCCAAAGTAAATAAGGTCAAACTATTTTCAGATTGGTATCAAAGATCATCTTTGCAGACAGCAGGTTCAAAGATGATTTTTCAAAACCATTTAAAAACAGTTTGGTCTTGTTGATATTGGCCCAAACAAACCAGTGTTTTAAACACAAATCAGATTTTTCAAACATGGTTGGAAAACCAAGTGTAGACAGGGTCATACATGGAGTGTAAAAACCAGTGAAGACTGTGGGGGGGATCTGACTTTACTGGGTGTTTATAGTAACTCCTTAGGAAAAGTGAGTAAACTTGCCATTCATAAACCTCCAACAATCCAGTGGGCAAATTCCATTAATGTTTGTGATAGCTAAATGAAAGCTCCATGGCCTGATGCCTTAGGGAGAGAAGAGAGCTCACTACTGTCACCTATTGGTGAAATGGGAGAGGAGTGGGCCAGAGCTGCTTAATTGCAGATGGTCAGGGGCTTCATTGGTGAGGGAGCTATCTGCTGGCGAGCAAAAAGTGAGTTGATTGAATGGGTCAGGCCTAATTTGCATTTCCATTTTGTGATGGTTTGGGGCATTTTGGTTAAAATTTAGTTAAATTTTGAGTTGGGGGCAGTAAAATGCAGTTGGCCTTGTTGGGAAATACAAGGATAAGACATTGACACTGAATTTACGTGGGGTCACCCTGACCAATACTGCTGTCAGGCGCAGTTGAGTAAGGCAGCATGGACAGACCTACAAGTGGGGGAGAGGGAGAGAGAAGATGACAATGACGACAATGAAGGACAAGCTCCTGCCTGCTGCTGGGACTGCCTGTTGGGTGGTGAAGTCTCTATCAAGGGGCTAGATGTCACGGATCACTCCCTAAGAGCTGAGCTTAGGGTGCTTAACAGTGGACAGTGTAGAGCAAGGACAGCTCAAGGCAGTAGTGGCAGTTCAGTGGCAACAGATGCAGTGGTGGCAGGCGCTCCAAGGTGGTAGGCAGTGCAGAGTGGTGGCGGCTGCAGCAGCTTTTCCAAGGCCATTGAAGGCACAGGGTGGTGGTGGCACCTTTGAAGGGATAGACAGTGCAGAGCAGTGGCAATCCTAGGCAGCTTGGACTGAAAATGCAGCGGGAGCAGCAGCTTACCCAAGGGACTTGTGTGGGCCTCTCTAAATCACACCAGCTGGGTTAGGTAGCATAGCCCCTGGAGCAGCCCAAGCAGCACCAGCCAGCTAGAATCATAGAATCATAGAATATCAGAGTTGGAAGGGACCTCAGGAGGTCATCTAGTCCAACCCCCTGCTCAAAGCAGGACCAATCCCCAATTAAATCATCCCGGCCAGGGCTTTGTCAAGCCTGACCTTAAAAACTTCTAAGGAAGGAGATTCTACCACCTCCCTAGGTAACGCATTCCAGTGTTTCACCACCCTCCTAGTGAAAAAGTTTTCCCTAATATCCAACCTAAACCTCCCCCACTGCAACTTGAGACCATTACTCCTTGTCCTGTCCTCTTCTACCACTGAGAATAGTCTAGAACCATCTTCTCTGGAACCACCTTTCAGGTAGTTGAAAGCAGCTATCAAATCCCCCTTCATTCTTCTCTTCTGCAGACTAAACAATCCCAGTTCCTTCAGCCTCTCCTTATAAGTCAATTAGAAATCCTTCAATTTCTTCTAAATAGGCCAGCTAGCTGTGAGTGTGAAGCTGGGAAGTGGTCAGAACGCACTGGCCACTCTCAATGGCCAAAGGAGGACTGAAGTTGGGACTACTGTTAAGACACCCTAGTGGTTGGGAGTCTTACATCGCTGAGTTTGTTAATTGCTGGTTTTCCCAAATTCATTTTGCTGGCTTCCTCTGCACCCCTCTTTCCCCCAGTAGAGTTCATTGTTGTAACCCCTGACTGAATGCTTGCGAGGGGGAAGAATTATGCATTGGAGCATGCAGGGTGGTATATATACTTTCCCAGGTTTCTGCTTGGGGCTCAAGCCAGTGTTAGTTATCTCTTTTTGAAAACATCTAGAAAATTGAACTGGGCCCTTTTTTTGCTGCCATCAACACTTGGCAGAAGGGTTACGTAAAAATGAAAATATTCTGTGCACAGATGGAAGAATAAAGTGCATAATTTTGCTATAAATTAAATGTGGATGTCACAAAAAAAAAAAAAAAGGACAGGTTTTCACAAACTGACATGCAGAGCTGCTCCTTTAAAAAGCAGTCTGCTTTCTCTGGCTGTGAAGCAAGTCAAATCACAGTGAAGCAAGTCAAAGGGAGACAGCTAAAACCAGAAAGACTTGGATGCCTGGGGAGGATTTAGAGTAAAAATAAATACAAGTAATTGAAATGGGAGGGAAATCAGCAAATTTGCTGACAGAAGAAATACATGCTAAATAAGGATGTGATAGGAACTATCAAAAATAGGAGTTGCATTTACAAGAGAAATAAAAGTCCTTCAAAATTCTGCCGCAGAAATAAGGTTATCAAGATGCCTTTGTCATTAGAAGAAAAGGAATATTAAAAGGACTAAGTTCAGTTTGAATAAAAAAGATAAAGTCAAGTAAACTGGCACAGAGTTTATCTATCGTTGGGTTTGCAGTAATAAAGTCAGTGAGGGAATAAACGGTGTGATTTACAGGCAGTAAGCTTCTGTAAAATTTACAAACTGGTGTTATAAAATGTCACTTTTTATGATGCATTCTACCCAGGCTGCATAAATAAATGGCAGTGCAATGGAAAGAGTAGCAAAGACAAAGCAATATGCTGTCCTACATGGCTACCTTTTGTTTTCTCTTAGAACAGTAACTGGGATTTATCGTAAGATGATGTTGCTGCTAGATTACAGCCATTATATTTTCTGTTTGTGTGTGTGTGTATTTGGTGTTTGGGATATTACCAGAAACATTCTAAACTTGTTTAAATAGGACATACTTCCTAAGTTTCACATGTTCACTGTACAGCTATTTTGATTGAGCTCCTACACACGGTGAATAGTCGGTTCATATTTTTGTTAAAAATTTGGTTACAAATATGACTAAAAATGAATTTGCCCAAGGCTGATATTTTACCTGTGAACTCTTCTTTCCTATTCTTCCTTGGCCAAAATCTATTCAAAGCTTGGCCCTATGGGCCCTGGAGGTCTTGCAGGCCTAGGTCCAAAATACAAACCTTTCCATGGGGCTTTGAGCCCTCTTAGCTTAAGTTTTTGTAGATTCCTCTGGACTCCAAAAATCCTGCATAGGCCAATTAGGTCCCAACTAGAGCTGCATGAACTGTTTGTAGCACACTCCGGAAACTCAGCTGGTGTCAAGTTTATTATAAATGCGAGCTGGGTTTGCTGAAAATGTCACTAAAGCCTTTTCAGTGAACCTGGACTAAGTTTTGAGCAAACTTGGGCATTTTGGATGGCAGCCAGGTGAAGCTTGGTGGTTCCAGATGGTTTCAGCCAGAAAGCCAGCTGCACGTTGGTGGATTGTTTGAACTGAAACTCAGAGCAAAACTAATAGATCCATACCACCACCTCCGTCCTAACTACTCCAAAAGTATGAACCCCAGCTGCAAGCATTGTATAGGTCTTGTTCTCATTAGATCTTCATGTGCTGTGAGTAGCAGTGGAAATGCAGAAGAGATCTGTAACTGTATTAGTGGAGGAGAGAGATGGCAGAGGGAGATGTGCATACCTGAAGGGGGTAGGGTTATTGTAGAGTAAATTCAGAAAGATCAAGTTTTCAGTGCTTATCTGAATCAGACTTACAAATCTTTCAAGATTCCCCCATTGCTAATTACTGGACCCAGTGTACTCAAGGCTCTAGGTGCTGGTGGCAAAGAGCTTGTCAAAAACAAGGAGGCATCAGAACAAGCTTCCTACAACCCTTCATTTCCTGGTGGACCTGGAGCTGGTCAGCAAAGCCCTAAAAATGGGCAGAGATGGCCCAAGAAGGAATGGAGCCAGGGTGACCAGGAAATACCTTGACTTGGAACCTCTTCCAGTAATTTCCACTGACAGAGCTCCAACAGAGTCATGGCTAGATTGTCCTTTCCCAGTAAAATCCCAGTGGGAGAGTGGCAGTGGTTCTGCCTTATGACCTTTCTTTGGGGTGAATCCCACCTCTGTACAGCTGCCCTCTAGGACATAGGGATGTATATCCCAATTGCACCCTTCCCTCCAACACACACACAGACCCAGGTCCGTTGCTGGGCAGACCTTGGCCCAATACTCCAGATTCATTGTGAAACCTCTGATGTTGTCCTACTTGGGCCTCTGCATCCTAGTCAGACCCTTCTGTCTTAGGGTACAGCTACAGTTTAAGCTGGAGGTCTGATTCCCAGCTCGAGGAGACATAAAAAAAAATAGAATGTAGCCACAGCTGCATGGGAACTGGGATAGGCTAGCTGTCCCGTCTGCATAGCATCCAAGACCCTATGCACATACTGGGGGCAGCTAGCCCCTCCCCCCACTAATGGCGTCACAGCTACACTCTATTTGTAGGTTTCAGAGTAGCAGCCATGTTAGTCTGTATCTGCAAAAAGAAAAGTACTCACTTGTGGCACCTTAGAGACTAACAAATTTATTTGAGCATAAGCTTTCGTGAGCTACAGCTCACTTCATCGGATGCATTCAGTGGAAAATACAGTGGGGAGATTTATATACACAGAGAACATGAAACAATGGGTGTTACCATACACACTGTAACAAGAGTGATCAGGTAAGGTGAGCTATTATCAGCAGGAGAGCAGTGGGGGGAAAAAAAACCTTTTGTAGTGATAATCAAGGTGGGCCATTTCCAGCAGTTGACAAGAACGTGTGAGGAACAGTGGCGGGGGTGGGGGTAAACATGGGGAAATAGTTTTAGTTTATGTAATGACACATCCACTCCCAGTCTTTATTCAAGCCTAAGTTAATTGTATCCAGTTTGCAAATTAATTCCAATTCAGCAGTCTCTTGTTGGAGTCTGTTGGTGTCCCTGATGTCTGAGTGTCTCCAAGGTCTCTGGCTCCTCGGCCTGTGCAGCTCCTGGCAGCTCCAATCCTTCTTGGGTGTATGCAGGTGTGTGGGCATCTGCCTGGGTCTCAGTGCCTCTGGCTCCTGCAGTCTGGGGCTTCAGCAGCTCCCAGGCTGGAGCCTGCAATATGCGTCCTCCCTCTTTGGCAGTCAGTCTCTACTGAGCTGAATTGCTCTCTTTTATTCCTGGTCTCCAGTGGGAGCATGCCCAGCAGGGCTGAGGGGGGGTGGCCTCCTCAGCCCATAGGATGGAGTTAAGCCTTGCAAAATTAGTGTGGGGCAAGCACACCCCATCACGCTTCGCAACAAACTATCAAACTTTATTTATGTTGTTTAGCTTTTATATATTCAGCATTTTTTCTGTCTATAGCAGAAACTCAGTGTTGTTTCTATGCATGAAGATGTCTTCTTTTCAGCTTGGGAACACCCTTAATGTCAGTGGATTAAAGGAGTGGTGCTAGAAGTCCTGTGGTCCATGGGTAGACTCTTCTTTAACTCTTGCTAAGGCATTGGCCTCACAGAAAAGCCTGAGATAAACTATTATAATAATAAACTGCCTTGGGGAATAGGAGAAACTAAAACAGCAGCTCAGAAATATGGCTGGGATTAACTGGGGTTTGATGGTTTGATAGAGTTTGAGGTTCACTGTCCTGACACCATGCACCCTCTGCTACCAAATTAAAATTCATTTTCACTCGGTTTCCAGGTTTTTATTTCTACACAACTATTTTCATTAACATACAAGCCTGTAAGCCCACAGAGGCATCTTTCCTTTTAAGCCTTTTATGGATGGAACAGGAATATGACCATGTGATGATCAGTGCAGCATCCAGTATGCTGTGTGGACAGCACACAGTGCTGGACACAGTTACAAAGGCTACAAGTTTTCATGTGCATAAAGCTGTCACATGAGATTTCCATGACAAGCTGGCATGAAATTCAAATTATGGGCAACTATTGCTTTCCATTCTGCTGACTATTTATTGGGAATCACACTAAATCTGAGCTCCAGGCCATATCTATATCTTAACTTGACCTGACAGACAGAACCCATTGCAGGGTGTCAACACTATATACCACACAGAACATTTGGAGAAAGTGAGAGGTCCTGAGGAAAAATACTTTTCAAGGTTTTCTACAAAAAGAGGAACACCAGCCAAGAAAAGCTCAGGAGGGAGAAAACTGGCTCAGATTTACTCCCAAAATGTGTGCGATTGAATACCAATGTGCAATTAATAATAAAAAAGTGTTTGGTGTATTCTCCATGTATCGCAACTGAGCATGGTTACGCTAGTCACTTGTATTACTATTATTATATATTGTTTGTATTGCAGAAGCACTTAGAAGTCCCAGTCATGGCCCAGGACCCCATTTTGCTAGTCGCTGTTCAAACACAGAAAAAAAAGACAATCCTTGCTGCTTTGGGTTCATGTCGCTTGCAAAAATAGACTGAATTTGCCACTTTTGTTTCATATAATTTAAATTTAATGTAATTTAAACCATTTCCCCCTTGAAGTGATTTAATTTGGGGAGAAAATCACAACTTTTTTTCTAGTGAAAGCAAGGCCCATGCTTGGTATTAAGAAGAGAAGAACATGCCCCAAAATTTAGGCTGGCACAAGGGGATGCCTTATATATGATATAACCAATATATTTAATTGTTCATTCCAATTTCTCTTACTCTTCCCTTCTCTAGTCTTTCTCATATTAGCTGTCTGCTATGCAGAACACAAACTCATAAGCCTTGCAGTGTGAGTCAAACTATTCAATCCATCTTGTTTGAGTGGATTTGAAATTAGATAAAACAAGTTTGTCTATCCCCAATAAATGTGTTTCAGCATAGTATTATTAAATTATTTTTAGCAAATGTGATGTTAAGGCCACTGTATCTTTTGAGATATTTTGCAGTGTATGAGGGGGTGTGGACTCCCTTTGAGATTGACAAGAAGACCATGCCTGCCCCGTTGGAAGCGGTGGGACAAAACAGGAAGTCCAAAAGGTGGGCCCAGCAACCCAGTTGGGCTAGAGTCGCTGAGGGGGACAGATGCTCCCCCACCCGCTGTTGGACCGGGAATCTGAATCATAGAAGATTAGGGTTGGAAGAGACCTCAGGAGGTCATCTAGTCCCCTGCTAAAAGCAGGACCAATTCTAACTAAATCATCCCAGCCAGGGCTTTGTCAAGCCAGGCCTTAAAAACCTCTAAGAATGGAGATTCCACCACCTCTATAGGTAGCCAATTCCAGTGCTTCACCACCCTCCTAGTGAAATAGTTTTTCCTAATATTCAATCTAGACCTCCCCCACTGCAACTTGAGACCATTGTTCCTTGTTCTGTCATCTGCCACCACTGAAAACAGCCTAGATCTATTCTCTTCGGAACCCTCCTTGAGGTAGTTGAAGGTTGCTATCAAATCCCCCCTCACTCTTCTCTTCTGCAGACTAAATAAGCCCACTTTCCTCAGCCTTTCCTCATAAGTCATGTGCCCCAGCCCGCTAATAATTTTTGTTGTCCTCCGCTGGACTCTCTCTAATTTGTCCACATCCTTTCTGTAGTGGGGGGCCCAAAACTGGGTGCAATACTTCAGATGTGACCTCACCAGTGCTGAATAGAGGAGAATAATCACTTTCCTCAATCTGCTGGCAATGCTCCTACTAATGCAGCCCAATATGTCGTTAGTCTTCTTGGCAACACGGGCATACTGTTGATTCATATCCAGCTTCTCGTCCAGGTTCTTTTCTGCAGAACTGCTGCTTAGCCAGTGTGTCCCCAGCCTGTATCAGTGTATGGGAGTCTTCCATCCTAAGTACAGGAGTCTGCACTTGTCCTTGTTGAACCTTATCAGATTTCTTTTGGCCCAATCCTCCAATTGGTCTGGGTCACTCTGGACCCTATCCCTACCCTCCAGCATATCTACCTCTCCCCCCAGTTTAGTGTCATCTGCGAACATGCTGAGGGTGCAATCCATCCCATCACCCAGATCGTTAATGAAGATGTTGAACAGAACTGGCCCCAGGACCAACTCCCAGGGCACTCCACTTGATACCGGCTGGCGACTAGACATTGAGCCGTTCATCACTACCTGTTGAGCCTGACAATCTAGCCAGCTTTCTATTCACCTTATAGTCCATTCTTCCAATCCATAGTTCTTTAACTTGCTGGCAAGAATACTGTGGGAGACTGTATCAAAAGCTTTGCTAAAGTCAAGGTATATTACGTCCACCGCTTTCCCCATATCCACAGAGCCAGTTATCTTGTCATAGAAAGCAATCTGGTTGGTTAGGCATGACTTGCCTTTGGTGAATCCATGTTGATTGTTCCTGATCACCTTCCTCTCCTCCAAGTGCTTCAAAATGGATTCCTTGAAGACCTGCTCCATGATTGTTCCGGGGATTGAGGTGAGGCTGACTGGTCTGTAGTTCCCTGATTTCTCCTTTTTCTCTTTTTTAAAGATGGGCACTATATTTGCCTTTTTCCAATCATCCAGGACCTCCCCAATTGCCACGAGTTTTCAAAGATAATGGCCAATGGCTGTGCAATCACATCAGCCAACTCCCTCAGCACACTTGGATGCGTTAGATTCAGCCCCATGAACTTGTGCATGTCCAGCTTTTCTAAATAGTCCTTACCCTGTTCTTTCACCACTGAGGGCTGCTCACCGCCTTCCCATACTGTGCTGCCCAGTGCAGTAGTCTGGGAGCTGACCTTGTCTGTGAAGACTGAGGCAAAAAAAGCATGGAGTACTTCAGCTTTTTCCACATCATCTGTCACTAGGTTGCCTCCCCCATTCAGTAAACGTTCCACACTTTCCCTGACCTTTTTCTTATTGCTAACATACCTATAGAAACCCTTCTTGTTACCCTTCATATCCCTTGCTAGCTGCAACTCCAATTTTAGTTTGGCCTTCCTGATTACACCCCTGCATGCTTGAAAAATATTTTTCTCCTTAGTCATCTGTCCATGTTTCCACTTCTTGTAAGCTTCCTTTTTGTGTTTAAGCTCACCAAAGATTTCTCTGTTAAGCCAAACTGGTTGCCTTCCATATTTGCTGTTCTTTCTGTACAACAGGATGGTTTGTTCCTGTGTCCTCAGTAAGGCTTCTTTAAAATACAGCCAGGTTTCCTGGACTCCTTTCCCCCTCATATTAGCCTCCTAGGATATCCTGCCCATCATTTCCCTGAGGAAGTCAAAGTCTGCTTTTCTGAAGTCCAGGGTCTGCATTCTGCTGCTCTCCTTTCTTCCTTTTGTCAATATCCTGAACTCGACCATCTCATGATCACTGCTGCCCAGGTTGCCACCCACTTCAACTTCTGCTACCATTTCTTCCCTGTTTGTGAGCAGTGGGTCACATGGGCAGAGGGAGAGGGGGTGCAGAGCTACAGGGGAAAGAGGATGGCTGAGGGGGGCACAGAGACACATGGAGACAGGGGTACAGAGACACATGGAGATGGGGGGAGGGGGTTGGTTGAGGGGTTGCAGGGACACATGGGCAGAGAGAGAGGGGGTGCACAGCTACAGGGGGAAGGAGAATGGCTGAGTGGGGGCACAGAGACACATAGTGATAGGGAGAGGGGCTACACAGACACATGGGGACAGGGGAAGGGGGTAAAGAGACACATGGGGATGGGGGGAGGGGTGTCTGAGTTGGGGGTAGAGGGACATTTATGGACAGGGGGTGCAAGCACACAAGGGGGTACAGAAACACATGGGGACAGGAGCAGATGTCCCTGACTGAATGGGAGATACTAGGGGTCAGCCAGGGACTGCAGGGGGAAACTCTCTAACTATCCCTCCCTGCCTGCCAACCAAAAAAATCTGTTCCATACTTTTCCCACCCATACCCAACAACCTTTCTAGTTCATATCCAGGCTCCTTCCCAGCAATTACTTCCCTCTCCCGCAGCTCCTCAATTACCCCTGACTCCCAGAAGCCTTTGCACTGCTTCTGAGGGATGCAGGAAATATGGTTCTGTAGTGTAGTTTAAATGAATTATTACTCACAGTTCTGTATTAATATGCTTACTAAGGAGTCTATTTGTCAAAAAACATTTCCTGAATCTTTTTTTATTTTCTGTATTGTTACAGACATACTTGCTGACAGGTATTTTGAAACAAATTATCAAAATAATTGAAACTGTTGTGATTATGTCATGTCATTTTGACAAATAAAATATGCAGAATTTTGCAGAATTTTAAAATATTGTGTGCAGAATTTTTAATTTTTTGGTGCAGAATTCCCCCAGGAGTAGAGGATTCAGACTGCTATTGTTTAAATGGAAATATTTTTTCTAACTAGCTTTGCAAAGACACAGAGAAAAGAAATGTTACTGTGTTTTATTTGACAAAATGCCCCAGTGCCGAAGTCCCCTCCTAAAACATGACAACTTCCATGCTTTGCCTAGGTTCAGTTTTATTTTTTGTAATATATATAAATAAACTAATAAGTGTCAAGGGAGTGGCAGGAGACACAGTACACTGCACTGTACATCTCAATGGGGTTCTCTTTTGCTTTGTTTTCCAATAGCATATTTGCTGTCAGGATGACAGATTTACTGGTCAGGTTCCCCTCATCCTCTCAGAAAACATTAGAAAAGTTGACAACAATATATTCCTATGGGGTATGTGCCAGAGCTACATCTGAGGAAGTGAGCTGTAGCTCACGAAAGCTTATGCTCTAATAAATTGGTTAGTCTCTAAGGTGCCACAAGTACTCTTTTTCTTTTTGCGAATACAGACTAACACGGCTGTTACTCTGAAAGCTACTCTTATAGTTACTCCCAAGGCTATGCAGAATTGCCTCAGGATCACCAGTTTGTTAGCAAAGTAGCCAGCAAGCAATTCACTTGGGACAGCAATGACGCAGACTCAAAGGAGCAAGGGATGGGGGAAGCACCGATTGAATACACATATCGGAGAGAAAGGATGTAGGTGTTCCAGATCCCTGTTGATGCACCAGGTTTGTATTGCAATGTCATATCTTCCTGCAGGACCTACAGATACTGGAGGAACAACTTTCCTGTGTTTTTAACTACATGGTTCATATCACAGGAAGCTATTGTGTTTAATGTTTCGTGGAGGCACATAGGACTATTGAGTACAGCAGTCATGAATTGCATGAATAGTAGTCAGTAAAAGACAGCAGTGTTCATAATCTCTGTGTAACACTGTTCATACATTATGCTTCCTGGAGATCCAAAGGGACTTTCTGACAAACATGTCATGGGCACATGGGAGGAAGGTGGCCTTTCAGCTAAAATGGCATGTAATGAAGGCTGTTACTGGAGGAAATGGGAAGAAGTAAACTTCTAACTTCTACTAAAGTTTCTACTAAACTGGGAGGAGTGGTAGATACGCTGGAGGGGAGGGATAGGATACAGAAGGACCTAGACCAATTGGAAGATTGGGCCAAAAGGAATCTGATGAGGTTCAATAAGGATAAGTGCAGGGTCCTGCACTTAGGACGGAAGAACCCAATGCACAGCTACAGACTAGGGACCGAATGGCTAGGCAGCAGTTCTGCGGAAAAGGACCTAGGGGTGACAGTGGACGAGAAGCTGGATATGAGTCAGCAGTGTGCCCTTGTTGCCAAGAAGGCCAATGGCATTTTGGGATGTATAAGTAGGGGCATAGCGAGCAGATCGAGGGACGTGATCGTTCCCCTCTATTCGACATTGGTGAGGCCTCATCTGGAGTACTGTGTCCAGTTTTGGGCCCCACACTTCAAGAAGGATGTGGATAAATTGGAGAGAGTCCAGCGAAGGGCAACAAAAATGATTAGGGGACTGGAACACATGAGTTATGAGGAGAGGCTGAGGGAGCTGGGATTGTTTAGCCTGCAGAAGAGAAGAATGAGGGGGGATTTGATAGCTGCTTTCAACTACCTGAAAGGGGGTTCCAAAGAGGATGGCTCTAGACTGTTCTCAATGGTAGGAGATGACAGAACGAGGAGTAATGGTCTCAAGTTGCAGTGGGGGAGGTTTAGATTGGATATTAGGAAAAACTTTTTCACTAAGAGGGTGGTGAAACACTGGAATGCGTTACCTAGGGAGGTGGTAGAATCTCCTTCCTTAGAGGTTTTTAAGGTCAGGCTTGACAAAGCCCTGGCTGGGATGATTTAACTGGGAATTGGTCCTGCTTTGAGCAGGGGGTTGGACTAGATGACCTTCTGGGGTCCCTTCCAACCCTGATATTCTATGATTCTATGATTCTAAGTACATTTAAGGAAGAGATTAAGCCTGATTCTCCACTTACTTGCTCCATGTTTGGTCATTGAGATCTATGCCAGGTGAGTTTAAAACAGTACCAGATGAGACAAGGAGTATTTTACACTCTCCCTGCACTCATTTTGCACAGGTGTGGATGACTCTACAAGACACAGGGAAGTGGAGAATCAGACTCACCAGGTCAGATATTCAGCTGATGTAACTCAGCATAGTTCTGGTGAAAATACAAATCTTCTGGGTAGCAGAGTAGCTGAAATAGCTAGGAGGGCTTTAAATAAGCATCTAAATGGGAGCGTTCTAAATGGATTAACACAGTACATATGCTCAACCATATAACTCGGACACAAGGAAGCGTGAATATAAGGAATCAAGGCATCAAGGGATGTAAAGAGAAGAAATTCTTCAGTTGTCTACCCATATGAGAAGCCTGGGTAATAAACACTATTCAATATTTTTATCAATGATCTGGAAGAAAATATAAAATCATTGATGGTAAAGTTTGAAGATGACTCCAAGGTTGATGAAGTAGTAAACAATGACAGGGACAGGTCAGTTATGCAGACTGATCTGGATTGCTGGATAAGATGGGCTCATTTGAACAACACATATTTTAACACAGCCACATGTGTTACACATCTAGGAATAAAGAATGTAGGTCATATTTATAAGATGGGGGATTGTATCCTGGAAAGAAGTGACTCTGAAAAGGACTAGATGTCATGGTAAATAACCAGTTGAACATGAGCTTCTAGTGCAATGCCGTTGCTAAGTGGATGAATACAATCCTTGGATGTATATGAAGGGGAATATCAAATAGAAGTGGTGGAGATATTACCTCTGTATATGGCATTAGTGAGACCATTACTGGAATGTGTGCCCAATGCTGGTGTCCACACTTCAAAAAGGGTGTTGAAAAATGGGAAAGACCTCAGAAAATAGCTACAGGAATGAATACTGGAATCATGCCTGAGAATGAGCTTCATTAGTTTCCCCTATACTTAGTTTATCAAAGAATAGGTTGAAAGGTGACTTCATCACAGTCTACAAATATCTATATGTGTAAGAGATGTCTGATAGTAGACAACTCTTTAACCTATCAGAAAAAACATAACAAAGATAAATTCAGCCAGATAAATTCAGATGAAAAATAAGGTACACATTTTTAATAGTGAAGGTAATTAACAGTTGGAACAACTATCTAGGGATATGGTGGATTTTTCCATAAATTTCAGTCATCAAGGTTAGATATTTCTGAAAGCTATATCTAACTCAAACATAAGTGATGGGCCTGATGTGGAGATTACTGGGTGAGGTTCTTTGGCCTGTGGTACAGGAGTTCAGACTATATGAGTGAAATGGTCCCTTCTGTTCTTAAAATCTATACATCAGTGAAAGTCAAGGGAGCTCTGCCAATTTAAATGGCTGAGGCTCTATTCCAATGAATGTAATAGTGCAACTCCCATGAGGTCATGAGTGCCCTCAAATTCCACCGGCCTTAATGGTAATTAAGGGTGCTCAGATGCCCAGAGAATTGAGCCCTTATGAACTGGCACTTCAGTTGTACTGCAGATTTCCTGTTTCTGAAATAGCATTAATTGATTTCTCATGCTTTAGTGCTTTAATTATGTTGTATAGGTTCAGCTTTGCCATTGCAGGGAAATACTACTTTTTTCTTACACACAGACGTGCTCAGCTTAGAATCAGTTTAAGGCTTCTTTACAATCTCAAGCCTTACAATAAAAGTATCTAGTTGGAGAAATTGTAGAATACCCTTTCAGCTTATTTGAAATCCAAGCCTTAGATATAATTTTTGAGGGAATCATTTTACTTTAAAATATCTTATTTGTAGTATATATTAAAATATGGTTTGCTGCAATCTAATTCTATACTTGCCAGCGCAATCTAAAAGAAGATATGATGCAATGAGTGCACTGACCCAATACATTCACCATCACCTTATCATACTTGTAAAAGCCAAATGAAACAAGTGTTTTCAATACTATGTAAATAAATATGTATTTTAATAACACCTAATATCAGGAGAAAGCACATTGGGAGCACTCTTGAAAGAAGAATAGCCTCAGTGCAATAGCTTTTGATAGCAAGGGCTCAAAAAACAAAATAAAAAACCCCAACAAAAACAAAAAAACAAAAAACCCAACATGCAAAATGAAGTCTGCAGTGTGAAATAAAGTTTCCAGCTCCACTTTGCTCTTTCTCCCTTATGAAAGGTTGAAAGTGGATAAGCATTATTATGGTATATCAGTCACATTGTGGTGGGACCTTTATTGCATAATATTAGCATTTTATACAGTACTGGCAATTTCCCTTCATACTGTTTATGTAGCACATCAAACTAGTGTCTGTTTTTCCTTATGTGAAAGGTATAATAATAATTTTTTAGAAGTGCAGGCCTTGAATAATGCATGTTCACAAAGTGCTCTCTGATACTTCAAAATTATCCACTTGTGATAGATATGTAGCTGTTAAATTTTCATCATAGAGAGATAGAGGAAGATCTTTTTCAGAGTGTCTCATAAACCTTACGATTACTCACGGTGAGCACTTCTCCCCACCCTTGTCTTGAAATTATACAGGTGCCTCTTGTGATTAATATATAGTGTAGGGGTGAATGGAGAACAAATTATAGGTACACAGATAACTAATTTGCAAAAAAGTCAAGAGATTGGCCTGCATCACAAATTTCAGATCAAGATCTGATCTGTTGCAAAGTTTAGGAGTGTTTGGACTCTGCGTTTTGATTCAGCTCATTATAGAGTTAAGGTCAATGCACAAAGTTTGGATCCAGGTCCCACCTTCTCCAAAATTGTTGTTATATTTATAATTTGTACAGCACCAAAAATATGCATAGTGAGTAAATGCATCATTATGATGTGGTGTGTGCGGTGACATTACTGAAAAGGCCCTACTAGCTATTCTAAACATTACTTTGGATAATCCATGTCCCCACTTATTCTCTGATGTGGATTGACAGTTGATACTGTGATTCCATTTTTGGAACTTCAACTTTTTGGATGGTACTTCTGCAAGTCCCAGAAAACCTCTGTTATAACATACCCACTCCAGATTAGAAGTGAACAGATGACCTTATGAACTGAAGGGGATTGGAGGATTCAGGAGATGTGAGCCCAATTTTCAGCTCAGCCACTGACTTCCTGTGTGATCTTGGGCAAGTCATTTAAGTTACCCTGTGCCTGTATTCACTGTGGGGGAGGGATAGCTTAGTGGTTTGAGCTTTGGCCTGCTTAAACCCAGGGTTGTGAGTTCAATCCTTGAGGGGGGCATTTAGGGATCTGGGGCAAAAATTGGGGATTGGTCCTGCTTTGAGCAGGGGGTTGGACTAGATGACCTCCTGAGGTCCCTTCCAACCCTGATATTCTATGATTCTATGATCTGTAAAATGGGGTATCCCTTCTTTGCTCTACAGGGATGCTGTGAGGATAAAGTCCATTAATAATTGGGAGGTGTTCAGATATTAGGGTGATGTAGGTCACAAAAATTCTACCTTGTTTGTAGTTTTGTGAGGCTAGACACTCCTCACCATGGTTACCCACTAACCATCAGAAAACACTTCAAATAAATAGGGAAAAATCAAATGTAAGACTATTTTTTAAAAGAAAAATCCTTACATAACCTAAATATTAAGCACAAGCTTCTTGTGGCCACACTACCTCATCAGCGTCAGAATATAGCTCTGCATCCTTAGAAGAACAACAGTCTTTGGTGCACTAATACATCATTAATGTGTCTGCTCCTTGCTCAATGAGATCACAAAAAGAAAAGGAGTACTTGTGGCACCTTAGAGACTAACCAATTTATCTGAGCATAAGCTTTCATGAGCTACAGCTCACTTCATTGGATGCATACTGTGGAAAGTGTAGAAGATCTTTTTATACACACAAAGCATGAAAAAATACCTCCCCCCCACTCCCCTGCTGGTAATAGCTTATCTAAAGTGATCACTCTCCTTACAATGTGTATGATAATCAAGTTGGGCCATTTCCAGCACAAATCCAGGTTTTCTCACCCCCACTCCCAAACCCACTCTCCTGCTGGTAATAGCTTATCTAAAGTGACCACTCTCCTTACAATGTGTATGATAATCAAGGTGGGCCATTTCCAGCACAAATCCAGGGTTTAACAAGAACGTCTGGGGGGCGGGGGTAGGAAAAAGCAAGGGGAAATAGGTTACCTTGCATAATGACTTAGCTACTCCCAGTCTCTATTCAGGCCTATGTGAGATCACAGTGATCTTGCAGGGAGCCTCTGTCAGACACTACAAGAAGATTACTCTCCAAGAGGAAAGGCCTGCTGCTTTATGGCTCTCTGGTATTGCAAAGCAGACTTAGCCCTGATCTACACTATGAGTTTATGTCAAATTTAGCAGCGTTAGATCGATTTAACCCGGCACCTGACCACACAACGAAGCCATTTTTGTTGACTTAATGGGCTCTTAAAATCAATTTCTGTACTCCTCCCTGACGAGGGGATTAGCCCTGAAATCGACATTGCCGGGTTGAATTTGGGGTAGTGTGGATGCAATTCAACAGCATTGGCTTCTGGGAGCTATCCCAGAGTGCTCCATTGTGACCGCTCTAGACAGCACTCTCAACTCGGATGCACTGGCCGGGTAGACAGGAAAAGCCCCGCAAACTTTTGAATTTCATTTCCTGTTTGGCCACCGTGGCAAGCTGATCAGCACAGGTGACCGTCCAGATCTCATCAGCAGAGGTGACCATGGAGTCCCAGAATCACAAAAGAGCTCCAGCATGGACCGAACGGGAGGTACTGGATCTGACTGCTGTATGGGGAGATGAATCCGTGCTATCAGAACTCTGTTCCAAAAGACAAAATGCCAAAATATTTGCAAAAATCTCCAAGGGCATGAAGGACAGAGGCTATAACAGGGACCTGCAGCAATGCCGCGTGAAACTTAAGGAGCTCAGACAAGCTTACCAAAAAACCAAAGAGGCAAATGGCCGCTCCGGGTCAGAGCCCCAGACATGCCGCTTCTATGATGATCTGCATGCAATTCTAGGGGGTGCCCCTACCACTACCCCACCCCTGTCTGTGGACACCTACAAGCGGGGAGTCTCATGCAACAGGGATGAGGATTTTGGGGATGAGGAAGATGAGGAGGAAGAGGAGGAGGATAGAGCACAGCAGGCAAGTGGAGAAACCATTCTCCCCAACAGCCAGGAACTGTTTATCACTCTGGAGCCAATACTCTCCCAACCCGGGCTCCCGGACCTTGAAGGCGGAGAAGGCACTTCTGGTGAGTGTACCTTTGTAAATATAATATATGGTTTAAAAGCAAGCATGTTTAATGATTTAATTTGCTCTGAAGACTTGGGATGCATTTGCGGTCAGTACAGCTACTGGAAAAGTCTGTTAACGTGTCTGAGGATGGAGCAGAAATCCTTCAGGGACATCTCCATGAAGCTCTCTTGGAGGTAGTCCCAAAGCCTTTGCAAAAGGTTTCTGGGGAGGGCAGCCTTATTGCATCCTCCATGGTAGGACACTTTACCAAGCCAGGACAGTAGCATGTAGTCTGGAATCATTGCATAAGAAAGCATGGCAGCGAATGGTCCCAGTGTTTTCTGGCATTCAAGCAACATCCATTCTTTATCTCTCTGTGTTATCCTCAGGAGAGTGATATCATTCATGGTCACCTGGTTGAAATAGAGGAATTTTATTAAGGGGACATTCAGAGGTGGCCATTCCTGCTGGGCTGTTTTCCTGTGGGTGAAAAGAAATCATCCCCACTGTTAGCGACGCAGTGGGGGAAGGGGTGAAGCGATCATCCCAGAGAATTGGGTGTGGGAGGGGGGTTAGCTGGGTTTGTGCTGCACGTTAACCTGAAAATATCAGCCCTTCCTTTTAAATGGCCAATGTGTCTTTTTCAATTTTACTCTCCCTTTTTTCCTCCCAAAGCTGCAAATGTTTCAATGCTGCCACTAGCATCTCCATCCCAGAGGCTAGTGCAGATAAGAAAGCAAACAAAATGCACTTGCAATGAAATGTTCTGTGAGCTCATGCAGTCCTCCTGCCCTGAAAGAGCCTAGCAGAATGTGTGGAGGCAGAAAATGTCAGAGTACAGGAAAGCAGAAAATGAACGTGAGGACAGGAGGTACACGTGAGAGGATAGATGGCTGGAGCAACAGGAGAGGTGGCAGCAGCGTGATGAGAGGAGGCAGGATGCAATACTGAGGCTACTGGAGTATCAAACTGATATGCTCTGGCGTATGGTTGAGGTTCAGAAAAGTCACAGACCGCCACTGCAGCCCCTGTGTAATCAACAGCCGTCCTCCCCAAATTCCATAGCCTCCTCACCCAGACGCCCAAGAACGCGGGGTGGGGGGGACCCTCTGGGCACTCAACCACTCCACCTCAGAGGACTGCCCAAGCAACAGAAGGCTGGCATTCAATAAGTTTTGAAGTGCAGTGTGGCCTTGTCCATCCCTTCTCCCCTCCTCTTCCACCCCACCCGGTGCTTCCCTTCTCCCCCACCCCTCCCGGGCTACCTTGGCAGTTATTCCCCTATTTGTGTGACAAATTAATAAAGAATTCATGAATTTGAAACAGCAATGACTTTATTGCCTCTGCAAGTGGTGATCGAAGGGGGGAGAGGAGGGTGGTGGGCTTACAGGAAAGTAGAGTGAACCAAGGGGGCAGGTTTTCATCAAGGAGAAACAAACAGAACTGTCACACCGTAGCCTGGTCAGCCATGAAACTGGTTTTCAAAGCTTCTCTGATGCACACCATGCTCTGCTGTGCTCTTCTAATATCCCTGGTGTCTGGCTGTGCGTAATCAGTGGCCAGGTGATTTGCCTCAACCTCCAACCCCGCCAAAAACATCTCCCCCGTACTCTCACAGTTATTGTGGAGCACACAGCAAGCACCAATAACAATGGGAATATTGGTTTCGCTGAAGTCTAACCGAGTCAGTAAACTGCGCCAGCGCACTTTTAAAAGTCCAAATGCACATTCTACCACCATTCTACACTTGCTCAGTCTATAGTTGAACAGCTCCTGACTACTGTCCAGGGTGCCTGTGAAGGGCTTCATGAGCCATGGAATTAAGGGGTAGGCTGGGTCCCCAAGGATAACTACAGGCATTTCAATATCCCCAATAGTTATTTTCTGGTCTGGAAAGTAAGTTCCTTGCTGCAGCTGTTCATAGAGACCAGAGTTCCTAAAGATGCAAGCATCATGTACGTTTCCTGGCCATCCCACGTTGATGTTGGTGAAACATCCATTGTGATCCACCAGTGCTTGCAGCACCATTGAAAAGTACCCCTTTTGGTTTATGTACTGGCTGCCTTAGTGCTCCAGTCCCAAGATAGGGATATGCGTTCCATCTATCGCCCCACCACAGTTAGCGAATCCCATTGCAGCAAAGCCATCCACTATAACCTGCACATTTCCCAGAGTCACTACCCTTGATATCAGCAGCTCAGTGATTGCGCTGGCTACTTGGATCACAGCAGCCCTCACAGTAGATTTGCCCACTCCAAATTGATTCCCAACTGACCAGTAGCTGTCTGGCGTTGCAAGCTTCCACAGGGCTATCACCATTCGCTTGTGAACTGTGAGGGCTGCTCTTATCTCAGTATTCTTGTGCTTCAGGGCAGGGGAAGCAAGTCACAAAGTTCCATGAAAGTGCTCTTACACATGCAAAAGTTTTGCAGCCACTGGGAATCATCCCAGACCTGAAACAGCAGTCCCACCAGTCTGTGCTTGTTTCCTGGGCCCAGAATCGGTGTTCCATGGCATGAGCCTGCCCCATTGCCACCAGGATGTCCAAATTGCCAGGGCCCATGCTTTGAGAGAAATCTGTGTCCATGTCCTCATCACTCTTGTCATCGCGCTGCCATCACCTCCTCACCTGCTTTTGCAGGTTCTGGTTCCGCATGATAATGTGTGAGGTGTTTACAATGCTCATAACTGCCATGGTGATCTAAGCAGGTTCCATGCTTGCCGTGGTATGGCATCTGCAGGAGAGCATAGTTGAAGGGGAAGTGGTGGTTGGATGACCAGTTTTTCAGACCTACTGTACTGTCTGCTGCCAGGACACAACAGCTGAGTGGGCTGCATGCTTGCCATGGTATAGCGAGACAAGAGCAGCTGAGCAGAGTTGCAGTGGAAACAGCGGATGATGACGGTCATAAAGAGGACCTGCAAGGTGGATTCATAGCACTCGATGACGACGGTTTGCAGCCCTACTGCACCATCTGCTGAAAGCAGTATGGCGCCTGCACGGAAAAAAGGCACAAAACGATTGTCTGCCGTTGCTTTCACGGAGAGAGGGGCGACTGATGACATGTACCCAAAGCCACCCGCGACAATGTTTTTGCCCCATCAGGCATTGGGAGCTCAACCCAGAATTCCAATGGGCAATGAATACTGCGGGAACTGTGGGATTGCTACCCACAGTGCAACTCTCCAAAAGTCGACGCTAGCCACAGTACTGTGGATGCACTCCGCAGACTTAATGCGCTTAGTGTGGACACACACTATTGACTGGTTAAAATTGCTTCTTAAAAATTGACTTCTATAAATTCAACCTAATTTCATAGTGTAGACATTCCCTGAGGCTGGGCTGACATCTGTCGTAAAATAGTAGCTATCATGTTGCATCATGCATCATATATGAATGATGTATAATATATTTAAAAGATTTCTCTTGACGTGACTCACTTAATGACATTGAGCCCTTGCAGCAGTCTGGCAATGGCAGGGGTGGTGCTGGAGGTGTGGGGGGCTTGTGAGGGCTATAGCCACCTGAAATTTGTCTTAGCCCCCTCATACCCTCCTCGCAGTGCAAAGATCAAACATTATTCATAAGTAAGGGTGGTATTGCTACCCTTACTTCTCCCCTGCTGCTGGAGACAGCGCTGCCTTCAGAGCTGGGCGGGCAGAGAGCAGCAGCTGCTGGCTTGGCACCCAGCTCTGAAGGCAGCGCTGCTGCCAGTACCAGTGGAAACCACCCTTACTTCTGTGCTGCTTCTGGTGGCAGCGCTGCCTTCAGAGCTGGATGCTTGGCCAACAGCTACTGCTCTCTGGCGTCCAGCTCTGAAAGAAGAGCGGAGAGGACAGTGGCTGCTGGCTGGGCACCCAGCTCTGTAGGCAGCAACACCACCATCAGCAGCTCAGAAGTAAGGGTGGCAATGCATACCATGCCATCCTTACATCTGCAGTTCTGCGCTGCTGCTTTCACAGCTGCCAGCAGCCACTGCTGTCCAGCTGCCCAATTCTGAATGTTGACGATGTCCAGGGCTGGCCTTAGGGGAAATGGGCGAACGGGGAATGGAGGGTGCAGCTCCCTTTACAGTGACCCTTCCCCTCATGGCTGAGGAGTGATGGGGGAAGGAAGTGGGGAGGGGCGTGAGGAACTTCCTGCACCCAGGGGAGGTTCCCAGAAGTGGGTCTGATCTGACCCCAGGAGTGGCACATGTAGGGGAAGAGGAAGTTCCATCCTTCCCCAGCCTGACTGGGACTAGCAGCTGGAGCCTGGCACACAGTAGGAGCCTCTGGCTGGGGTGCCCCCAGCCCTGCCCCTCCCCAGCTCTGAGCCCAGGACTTAGAGTTAAAGGGGCCTTCAGAGATGCTAAGGATTGGCTGTCCTTAAGAGTGAGATTTACACCCCAAAGAGTGAGATTCAAGGCCAGAGAGTGAAACTTTTCAGGTGGAGTGTTAGGTCACTGCTTAAGACAGGGATTCTCATCTTTGGTCCTTGGTGACATCCAGTAGTCCAGGTTTTTAATACAACTAGCACATAATAGTTTGTTTTAGAATTTAAACTTCTTAATATTGCATATGAAACACTTAAATGTCCTAATTCATACTAAAGTCTAGGGCACGTGAGAATTCTATATGTAATGCAAACCAGTGGATTTGATTAAAAACAATTTATTTTTTATCACCTTGTCATGGTGATCATCTATTTGGAAAACACTTTACAGTACAAATATTATTTGTTTTGTATATTATTGCTCATATTACATTTGCAGCAAACTAAAGTAATCAGATTCCAAAATAAATAAATGCAAAATAAGTTAATTAAAATTAAATAATTAAAATAAAACACAACCAAACAATACATTTAATGAATGTAAAAATAAATAAAGTAATTAAATTGAATTTAACTAATTTGAAGCTAACAAACCATAGGTAAAGAATTCAGATTCCACATTTCTTTTAATATCAAATTTGGTTTCAGAGTTTATTCATGTGCTTTTTTACATTGCTATGTGCCCTCCTTTCTGTTTTTATAACTTCTTTTGGTAGCTCAAACTTGAAACATGGCTCAGGATTTGCCAGCTTCACTTGGATAATAGAGGACAGTATCCCATCTAGTCCAAGGTTTGGACTGAATGGTGTCTTATTCTTTCAAACAAGACTGAATACTCTTCTCCGGCATTTGAGTAGGTGTGATGGGATGGACTAGGCCCAGATGCTCCATGCTAGAGGCCTCAGGATCCTGCTACACCCTGTCCCAAAGAGGGCAGAAAAGAAGTCCACCAAGCAGCTTAGAGTGGCTGCAGGGAAAACACCCATACAGAGGGGCTGCAGGAGTGGCCAGCCAGGGGCCAGAAGGGCAATATAAAAAGGACCAGCAGAGACAGAGTAAGTCAGTTGCTGCCTGGAGCTGGAAGAGAGAGAACCATGTTCCTGGCTGGCTGAAAGAGCAGCAGGATCCTGGACAGCTCAGTGCAGGCAGGACTGGGGAGCTAAGAAGGAGTTCCTAACTGGTTGCAGGAGTGAGCAAGGACTCAGCCCAGGGACAGTGTCTCCAGTGGGGAAGTGCTGGAGCTGTGGCTCCATACCAGGGCCGGGACTATTTAAAGACTGTATACCCTGGAAGAGGTTTGTGCTGTTCTACCTACATACAGTGTGTGTATGACTCAGTCAGAGGTCTGAGTAATTGAAGACTGGCTGAAGAAACCATTGACCAAAGGGGTGCTTGCAAAAGGCGGGTATCACCCTATTCCACAGACTGAGTGATTGCAGGCCTGCACTCGACCAATGGGGTCCTCATGAGAGGAGGGTGCCACCCCGTTACAGCACCACAAACTGAGAGATTGTTAGGCCCACACTCAAACAAGGGGGGCACTCACAAGAGGTGGGTGCCAACCTCATTACAGTGGGGTAAAACTAAGGCTATGGCTACACTAAAAGGCTTTTAGTGACACGGCTGTGCCGCTAAGAGGTGCTGAGTGTAGCTGCCGTTTGTCGGCAGGAAAGAGCGCTCCTGCCGACAAACCACTGTTCACACCAGCGCTTTTCGTCGCTAAAACTTTTGTTGTTTGTGTGTGTGTTTTTTTAACATTCCTGAATGACAAAAGTTTTGCTGACGAAGTGCCAGCGTAGACAAAGCCTGTGACAGGGGTCAGCAACCTTCAGCACACGGCCCATCAAGGTAATCCACTGGCAGGCTATGAGACATTTTGTTTATGTTGATTGTCTGCAGGCACTGCCCCTGCAGCTCACAGTGGCCGCAGTTCACTGTTCCCAGCCAATGGGAGGTGCCGGGGCGGGGGGTGCCTGCATACGGTCAACATAAATAAAATGTCTTGTGGCCCGCCAGCAGATTACCCTGATGGGCTGTGTGCCAAAAGTTGCTGACCCCTGCCCTAAGTCAAGTCTGGCAACTCTGGCCAGTAATGGGAACTTGAGAAGACCACTGGGGCTTTTGACATTGCTAAGATATACCCACACAGTGTTCATCTTGTATTGCACAGTAGTGCTGTCTGTGTCAGTTTGTAGTGCTGCCTCATCCCATATACACTGAGGGATAGCTGATTTTTGCATCAACAAACTTCTCTTGCTGCTTCACTATCCCAGGTGGAGAGAGATTGAACATGCGCTGGCATCTGCCAACAATGTACCCAACCTGTTCAAAAGTGCAGTTTTCCCTAATCTCAAAGTTCACAAATGCTGTCATCTTCAACATTTCATCATTCAAAGGTAGGTTCTCACATGCATACTTGGCTATACTAGTATAGAATGCGCTGGCTGCACAAAAGAATTTCCATTTTGCAAGAGATCTAATATCCCCTTGCTCTTCCAACTTCTGCACAACCTGTTTTGTGACCAAATCTACAAGCACTGTTTGTTGTCTCTGTCAGCAACTGAGTAAAAATATTTTAAATCTTTATATATTTAGTCAGAACAAGTGACATGAGCTTAGGAATGTGTGTGAGAGTGAGAGAGCATGCTTATGAATTAGTCTTACACCTGAAGAGTGGGCCTTGGTATGTGTGTGTTGGGGAGGAATTATGTATAATGCCACTCCCCAAATATTCTGTCTAGCCCACCTCAGCCCACCCACCAGGAAGAGGTTGGCACTGCCCCTGGGCAATGGTTCCAAATTATTCAAAGGTTTCTTAGTGTGTGTGTGTGAGTGTGTGTGTGAAACAAAGAGGCAAGCTTCCTTGTAATCATTTCTTTTTATGATCATGGGTTGAAATAATCAAATTCAGTAACTCTTCCTCTTTCCCGCCCCCCACCTCTGTTGGTGTAAAATACTTTAAATCAAATTCAAAGCCATGTAAAACTCTCCTGGTTTCCAGTTCCTGATCACTGTAAGTTGAATTTTCTTTGAGCTTTTGAACCTCTATATCATCAGTTGAAATTGAAATTGGACTAGTTTTACTGTATCTGGAGCTAAGTTCCCCCTAAGCTGTGTGGCCGCACAGTAGCCTATTAAATGTCATGTGGGAGTTCAGGGCTGCAGCAGGGAGATATGCCTCTTCTCCAGCTCTGGACCTGCCACGGCCAGGGGAGAGGCATCCTTCCCTGGACCCCAATCCAGCCCCTGACCTACTGTGGCCGGGGAGAGGTGTCCTGGCCCCAACCCAGCCCAGCCCCAGACCTGCTGCGGCCGTGGGAGAGATGCCCCTCCCACTGCCCTCACCTAGTCCCAGCCCAGAACTGTTGCAGCTGGGGAAGAGGCGCCCTACCCTGGCCCCAACTGAGCCCCGGCCCAGACCTGCCATGGCCGGGGGAGAGGTGCCCCTTTCTTCCAGCCCAGGTGCCTCTCCCTCCCAGCCCAGGTGCTGCTGTGGGGAGAGAGAGCTCAGGGAGTCCTCTCTCCCCATCATAGCCCTGGGGCAGCCTGCCCCCCTAACCCCTCATCCCCGGCCCCACCCCATAGCCTGCACCCCCACCTGGAGCCCTCACTCCTCCACACCCTAACCCTCTGACCCAGCCCTGAGCTCGTCGATCCCAGCCCTACCCGAGAGCCCACACCCCAAGCCTCTACCCCAGCCCTGAGCCCCCTCCCACACTCTGAACTCCTCGGCCCCATCCCGCCATATGAATTTTGTTATGTGCACCAATATGGAAGTGATTTATCACACATCAGCTCCATATTGATGCACATAACAAAATTCATTCTGCATGTGTGGGAAAAATTTGACAGAACACTGATCTGGAGAAGCACAGATTTCTGGTGGCAGAGTATGGTTTACTTGTTTCAGGGTAGATTCAGGTTGATGTCTAAGACTATGTCTACACTAGAGAGCTTACAGCAGCAAAGCTGTACCAATGCAGTGGCACCGCTGTAAGATCTTTTGTGTAGCTACTCTATGCCAATGGGAGACAGGTCTCTCGCTGACATAATTAAACCACCCCTAATAAGCAGTGGTAGCTATGTTGGTGGGAGAAGCTCTCCCACTGACATAGCGCTGTGCACACTATCACTTATGCTGGCAAAACTTATGTTGCTCAGAGGTGTATTTTTTCACACCCCTGAGTGACATAAGTTTTGCTGACATAAGTGGCAGTGTAGACATTGCCTAAATGTCTCATAGCAAGTCTTTTGGTTCCTGGTAGATCAAACCTACTTACATCCATGTGATCAGGATGGATAGTCATGATGCTAGTTGTGGTTGGGGGTTCACAGTGAACCAGATTCTTCACTTCTTTGCAGTCATTTATACCTATGTCAAATAGGTGTAAAATGCTACTAAATCAGAATTCTCCACTCATTTACACCAGTGGTGGCATTAAACTAGTCATACAGAGGCAAATAGCTACACAAGGCGAGAACCTGTGAAGAATCACTATGGTTAATAATTCCAGTTTCCAAAAGAAAGCAATAGTGTAACTTCTAATTAGTTTTTACAAACAGAATTATTATTTTTGTAAATATCTAATGATGCAATTAAAGAAGGAAGGAGGGTTTTCTGAAAATTATTTCTGGCCTTAGTTGTAAGTTCAGCTAGTAATTTCACCTCTAGATAGAAAATGTAGTGGAGAAGGACATTGTTTTCCATTTGTCTATAAGGCACCATAAACATAAGCAATATTAATAATCTCGTACTTGACTGTGCTGTCCAAATTTCTCAGCTTATAATTAAGGCCTCAAATACAGTCACAGCAGCAGAAGCTCTAAGGCATTTTTATTCCTTGTATGATGGCTAGCATTAACTTCATCTCCAATTCCATCTGTATAGTATCTTGCCAATCCACAAAACCTATTATTTTCACACAGTTAAGGCCTCTTGCATGTCTCAGGAAAGACTGAATAGCAGAGACAGTGTTGTACTGCGTTCCTGTATTACCAAATTTCATTATTTTTTTTGCAAAATGTAGGGCAGAGCATTTAGTAGGTAGTATTACCAAATAACAACCTGACCACTACTATTCAAATAAATGAACAGAGAACATGTGGTGTTGCAGTTGTTAAACTTCTCCCTAATTCACAGAATTCCTCAATTTGCAATGCAATAGGTGTCTTACTCTAACAGAGCAGGGAATTGCTGTAAATTCATTTTGCAGGCCAGAATTCCCAGCCATACAGGAAACACAGCAGGTGCTAAAGTAAGCAGCAGCAAAAGCCTAAGAAATTTTCAATCCTCAGTGACCCTGTATCTGGCTGTCTCGCTAATAATTGCATTTTTAAATGGAAAATATTATTTTATTTTGCAAGCCTGAATATCCTGCCTGCTGTTAGATCACACATAAATAACTATTTAATAATCCTTGCAAAACAATAATAATAGTAATAGATGGTCAGTAATAATAGTAGCAGAGGTGGCCTTTCATGTTTGAAAAAGCCTCACAGGCAACATTCCTCAGAAAGGGGACATGCCATGAAGCAGAGTTGAGGATTGTGGCTTCATCATTGCCTTCCTCCCACTCATGCAGTTCTGCCTCCAAATGTCAGAAGATGTTGCATTAGCCTTAACATCCCTAACTAGCCATTGAGGAAGCAGGAGTAAGATGCTGCTGAAGTGGCCAACAGACGTGAGTCTGGGGATGTCTTTGTGTCACTGAATGAACAAGACATTATCTTGTATGACACAGGGGGGATGTAACTTTGGGTGGTAATACTGCAACAATGAGGACCTGGAGTGCACATCAGAGTCTGAGGAAGGAGTAGCCAGAGCTTCGCGAACCAGCTGAGCGGCGCCGAACCAGCTGAGCAGCGGGGGACAGCAGAGCAGCACACAGCAGGAGTTTGCCTGGGATTGGTGAGTATCCGAGTGTGTGTTTGCTGGGAGGGCAGTGTGAGAGCCTGAGCGAGTGTCTGATTGGCTGGTAGCCTGCAGGGGGCGGGCACTGGGGCTGTCTGTTTGTTTGTTTCAGGGGAGCCTGGCTGTTTAAAAATAGCCAGAGCTTTGCGAACCAGCTGAGCAGCGGGAGACAGCAGAGCAGCACACAGCAGGAGTTTGCCTGGGAGTTCGCCTGGAGTGAGCCCAGTGCGGCTTACATCTTGCCAACTTCTCTGAGGAAGCTCATAGTAAGAAGGTGGTATGGAAGGGAGGGGTTCAGCTATTGTGACCTGCACTGGATGTGCCATGTTTGTCTTTCTTCCACAGGACAGAAGCGACTTTGTGTGTACAAAGTGCAAGCTGGTCTCCATACTGGAAGAGAAGATTGAAGGTCTGGAGCAACAGATAACGACCCTGTGTTGCATATGAGAAACGGAGGATTTTCTGGACAAAAGTCAGGATATGCTTCTACGGGCACAAAGCTCTAAAGATTTAGAGCAGGTTGCACAGCGGAGCCAAGAGGCCAGTGAAGAAGCTTGGCAACATGTGACCTCCAGAAGAAGAAGGGGGAATGTCCGGGTTCCAGCAACGCGGACACAGGTAACTAACGGCTTTCATGTTCTCTCCACAGGTACCGTTGCGGAGAGTGGACCAGATGATATGTCTGGGGGGAGAAAGCAGAAGGAGACTCCGCTGGTTGGAAGGCATGAGATGCGCTGTCCTGAGATGGGGGGTTCTACGACCACCACTCCCAAGAGAAGGAAGCGGGTGGTGGTGGTCGGGGACTCTCTACTCCGGGGGACTGAGTCATCTATCTGCCGCCCTGTCCGGGAAAACCGAGAAGTCTGCTGCTTATCGGGGGCTAAGATTCGTGATGTGACAGAGAGACTGCCGAGACTCATCAAGCCCTCGGATCGCTACCCCTTCCTACTTCTCCACGTGGGCACCAATGATACTGCCAAGAATGACCATGAGTGGATCACTGCGGACTACGTGGCTCTGGGAAGAAGGATAAAGGAGTTTGAGGCGCAAGTGGTGTTCTCGTCCATCCTCCCCGTGGAAGGAAAAGGCCTGGGTAGGGACCGTCGAATAGTGGAAGTCAACGAATGGCTACGCAGGTGGTGTCGGAGAGAAGGCTTTGGATTCTTTGACCATGGGATGGTGTTCCATGAAGGAGGAGTGCTGGGCAGAGATGGGCTCCACCTTACGAAGAGAGGGAAGAGCATCTTTGCGAGCAGGCTGGCTAACCTAGTGAGGAGGGCTTTAAACTAGGTTCACCGTGGGAAGGAGACCAAAGCCCTGAGGTAAGTGGGAAAGCGGGATACCGGGAGGAAGCACAGGCCGGAATGTCTGTGAGGGGAGGACTCCTGCCTCATACTGAGAATGAGGGGCGATCAGCAGGTTATCTCAAGTGCTTATATAGGAATGCACAAAGCCTTGGAAACAAGCAGGGAGAACTGGAGGTCCTGGTGATGTCAAGGAATTATGACGTGACTGGAATAACAGAGACTTGGTGGGATAACTCACATGACTGGAGTACTGTCATGGATGGTTATAAACTGTTCAGGAAGGACAGGCAGGGCAGAAAAGGTGGGGGAGTAGCACTGTATGTAAGGGAGCAGTATGACTGCTCAGAGCTCCGGTATGATACTGCAGAAAAACCTGAGTGTCTCTGGATTAAGTTTAGAAGTGTGAGCAACAGGAGTGATGTAGTGGTGGGAGTCTGCTATAGACCACTGGACCAGGGGGATGAGGTGGATGAGGCTTTCTTCCGGCAGCTCGCAGAAGCTACTAGATCGCATGCCCTGGTTCTCATGGGTGACTTTAATTTTCCTGATATCTGCTGGGAGAGCAGTACAGCGGTGCATAGATAATCCAGGAAGTTTTTGGAAAGCGTAGGGGACAATTTCCTGGTGCAAGTGCTAGAGGAGCCAACTAGGGGGGGAGCTTTTCTTGACCTGCTGCTCACAAACCAGGAAGAATTAGTAGGGGAAGCAAAAGTGGATGGGAATCTGGGAGGCAGTGACCATGAGTTGGTTGAGTTCAGGATTCTGACACAGGGAAGAAAGGTAAGCAGCAGGATACGGACCCTGGACTTCAGGAAAGCAGTCTTCGACTCCCTCAGGGAATGGATGGGTAGGATCCCCTGCGGGACTAACATGAAGGGGAAAGGAGTCCAGGAGAGCTGGCTGTATTTCAAGGAATCCCTGTTGAGGTTACAGGGACAAACCATCCCGATGTGTCGAAAGAATAGTAAATATGGCAGGCGACCAGCTTGGCTTAACGGTGAAATCCTAGCAGATCTTAAGCATAAAAAAGAAGCTTACAAGAAGTGGAAGGTTGGACATATGACCAGGGAAGAGTATAAAAATATTGTTCGGGCATGTAGGAATGAAATTAGGAGGGCCAAATCGCATCTGGAGCTGCAGCTAGCGAGAGATGTTAAGAGTAACAAGAAGGGTTTCTTCAGGTATGTTGGCAACAAGAAGAAAGCCAAGGAAAGTGTGGGCCCCTTAATGAATGAGGGAGGCAACCTAGTGACAGAGGATGTGGAAAAGCTAATGTACTCAATGATTTTTTTGCCTCTGTTTTCACGAACAAGGTCAGCTCCCAGACTGCTGTGCTGGGTATCACAACATGGGGAATAGATGGCCAGCCCTCTGTGGAGAAAGAGGTGGTTAGGGACTATTTAGAAAAACTGGACGTGCACAAGTCCATGGGGCCGGATGAGTTGCATCCGAGAGTGCTAAAGGAAATGGCGGCTGTGATTGCAGAGCCATTGGCCATTATCTTTGAAAACTCGTGGCGAATGGGGGAAGTCCTGGATGACTGGAAAAAGGCTAATGTAGTGCCAATCTTTAAAAAGGGGAAGAAGGAGGATCCTGGGAACTACAGGCCAGTAAGCCTCACTTCAGTCCCCGGAAAAATCATGGAGCAGGTCCTCAAAGAATCAGTCCTGAAGCACTTACATGAGAGGAAAGTGATCAGGAACAGTCAGCATGGATTCACCAAGGGAAGGTCATGCCTGACTAATCTAATCGCCTTCTATGATGAGATTACTGGTTCTGTGGATGAAGGGAAAGCAATGGATGTATTGTATCTTGACTTTAGCAAAGCTTTTGACACGGTCTCCCATAGTATTCTTGTCAGCAAGTTAAGGAAGTATGGGCTGGATGAATGCACTATAAGGTGGGTAGAAAGTTGGCTAGATTGTCGGGCTCAAAAGGTAGTGGTCAATGGCTCCATGTCTAGTTGGCAGCCGGTGTCAAGTGGAGTGCCCCAGGGGTCGGTCCTGGAGCCGGTTTTGTTCAATATCTTCATAAATGATCTGGAGGATGGTGTGGATTGCACTCTCAGCAAATTTGCGGATGATACTAAACTGGGAGGAGTGGTAGATATGCTGGAGGGCAGGGATAGGATACAGAGGGACCTAGACAAATTGGAGGATTGGGCCAAAAGAAATCTGATGAGGTTCAATAAGGATAAGTGCAGGGTCCTGCACTTAGGACGGAAGAACCCAATGCACAGCTACAGACTAGGGACCGAATGGCTAGGCAGCAGTTCTGCAGAAAAGGACCTAGGGGTGACAGTGGACGAGAAGCTGGATATGAGTCAGCAGTGTGCCCTTGTTGCCAAGAAGGCCAATGGCATTTTGGGATGTATAAGTAGGGGCATAGCGAGCAGACCGAGGGACATGATCGTCCCCCTCTATTCGACATTGGTGAGGCCTCATCTGGAGTACTGTGTCCAGTTTTGGGCCCCACACTACAAGAAGGATGTGGATAAATTGGAGAGAATCCAGCAAAGGGCAACAAAAATGATTAGGGGTCTGGAACACATGAGTTATGAGGAGAGGCTGAGGGAACTGAGATTGTTTAGTCTGCAGAAGAGAAGAATGAGGGAGGATTTGATAGCTGCTTTCAACTACCTGAGAGGTAGTTCCAGAGAGGATGGTTCTAGACTATTCTCAGTGGTGGAAGAGGACAGGACAAGGAGTAATGGTCTCAAGTTGCAGTGGGGGAGGTTTAGGTTGGATATTAGGAAAAACTTTTTCACTAGGAGGGTGGTGAAACACTGGAATACGTTGCCTAGGGAGGTGGTGGAATCTCCTTCCTTAGACGTTTTTCAGGTCAGGCTTGACAAAGCCCTGGCTGGGATGATTTAATTGGGTATGGGTCCTGCTTTTGAGCAGGGGGTTGTACTAGATGACCTCCTGAGGTCCCTTCCAACCCTGATATTCTATGATTCTATGAGTACAAAATAGTACGCATTGAAGGAAGAGGCTGAAACCATGCACCATAATGAATTTCACTACTGTACCGCCAAATGCAAGGGAAGCGGCTGGCAGCCTTCTTTCCTGAAGACTACACCTGTGGATCTGAAGGGAGCAGGATGACCATGTAAGACCCCCCCAAAGACTGCATATGTAAGTGGGCTGGCCAGCCAGCCTCCCACCACTAAAGATGTTTGGAAGGTTGTTATTATGATTTATTTTTTCTATTACTATAGTGCCTAAGATGACTGGGGGAGAGGATACAGGCCTTCAAGTTTACCCAGAAGTCAGCCAAATATAATTGGGAGAACAATAAAGGCCTGGTGGTGGATAGTGGTCATGCTTTGGGGTTAAAACTAGGCCAAACTTAGTAGCTTCAGCTGAATTTAACTTTGAATGCTTAGGCTCTTCTGAATCTGGAGCTTTAGGTATAACCAAAAAGAAACAGAAGCACCGGCTATGAAATGAAACCAGCAAGGTAAGCATAGCTCTGTCTGCCAGTGAGACCTTTCCTGCTAACTATCCTTACAGGGAATGGAAGAGTATCAGGAAATACCAGCAATGCCTTTTTCTTCTTGCTGTTGTATTGTATGGTTTGTTCCTTTAGTGAAAAAACAAGTGCTATTTTTGCTAGTAACTTTGCAGCTGGGAGCTGTCAGTCTTGTACATTTTGCAGTGGAAGTAGCAGCATTTTGCTGAGCTTTGTGCTTTTGGCTGTCAAAAGATAAAAATATTCTCCAGAGGGTCTAGTAATTACACCTAACAAGCTGCATATTTTATGCTTTGTAATGCATCTCCCTTTTAAAAAATGTACTATTGCATTTAATCGAGCAATGTAGTAATGTTTCTGGTCTGTGTTGACGAGAGAGCTTGCATATACTCCCTCCCAGGGATTTCACATAACAATGATAACCTCTCCAATAATAACTCCAGGAACACTGGAGGGTTTGTTGGTTTTGTTGCTGTGACTGACCATGGTTTTTTAAAATTGCAACACCACCACTACCACCAACAAAAGCAGTGTTTTTGTGTCCAGACATTTCTCAGAACACTCAGAGAAAGCATATCTATGCCCCACTGTGGCTCCTAAAAAAGAAACATGAGAATGCTGGGTGGATATATGACGCTTAAGCATTAAATTAATGCTGTTCTACTGGAGAATAATAAAGCATTTAAAATTCTAGACTTAAGTTGGAATGATATACATTAAGCATAAAATATGATTTTATTTTTAAGGAGGTTTCATCCTAGTTCTCCCAAATTACCCCCATATACAATTTGATGTCACTGAATCAAGTGTGTGAGGATAAATCCTTTTTGGAGAGGATCATCTCTACGAATGATGCACTCCTAAATCTTGCAAAGTTCCACAAATATTTCCCCTCCTTTAAACCATCTCTTCTGATCAGCACTCACCCTGTAGACCACCAACTTTTGGCCATGGAGAATTGGGTACAGCTCACTTCAGAGCCCTTGCAACAAAACTTTTCAAGTCTTGTCTGTTCTTAAAAAGTGGCCATGCTTGATATTGGTGGGAGTTGAGGGCACTAAGTACCTTGTAGGAGATGTTCAGCACCTCTTAGCACTGGATCCTTAAATGGTAGTTCCACTTGGGAATATAATGCCTGATGCAAAGCCATTGAAGTCTACGGGAGTCTTTCCATTTAATTAATTGGGCTATAAATCAAGCACCCCCTTTCCCCCCAAACACAACCCCTAAGATGTTTGAAATAATTTGCATCCTACTTGAGAGGCAGAAAAATTTTGCAGCTCTTCACTGATCAACACAGAGTTTTGCTGAGAATGTGAATGTGCTCAAATGTCTATCTGGGCAAGAAATAAAATGGCCTATTATCTTGAATTCTAATTTAATTTTTCCTTCTAAGTTCATGCACGCCCTCCCTGCCATCAGATTCACAGTTTCCTCACTGATCCTCTGCTTGCATCCCAGCATTTTCAGTGCCTTTGCCTTCTTAGCTGCTGATATTATCTCCAATATAAATTCTTCATAGTCCGCATCAATGTTCTTGGTGACCTTATACTCAAGGTCCATTTCATTCACTTCCTGTGCAAATGCCTCTTTGTTGAAGTGCCATTTCACTTCGGTTTCTGGCTTCTCTTGACTCGATCTTCATAGCCATTATCAATGCAGCGTTTTGAGCACAACATATGATGATCTGAGCCTGTCCAAATTATTTGTTCTCCTATTATTGCTACATTATTGAAGATTCTTCTGGTATCTATCAATACATAATCAATCTGATTCAGTGTGACTCCATCCGGGCTTTTCCATATCCACTGCCGACGTTGATTTTTTTAAAATATCGTGTTCATTACCTGGAGATGGTTTGCCTCTGCAAATGCAACCCCAAGATGAAATTTGAATTTGCTCCAAGATGAAATTTGTCCTTTTTTGGGTAGCAAACTGACAAATTTTAGGCTGTGGAAGCCAGAAAATATGTTAAGGTGAACACACTTTACAAAGTAAATAATTGCAATAAGAATGAGATGGCTGGTTTTGCTGGTAAGTGAGAATTTTCTGCCAGGCTCTTGTAGGGGTCATTGATATGTGGTGATATAGGGCTCATTGTTAGATCTGATAAGAAGCATATTGCTTGTACAGATCTCTTAGTTCCTGCCAGCTCCAGGAAGGAGAGATACAGTACAGAAATAGAATGTGGGTATCTTTCACACAGCACAGCAGAAACCACCACTCCCTACCTCACCTGCACTGTGCTGTCTTAGCCTGGTCATTTGTTTGTTCTTATTCATTTTTTTATTCCTTTCAGATGATGTTAAAAAGTATAAAGCAAAAAATGCAAAATGTTTCCTATCCAGAGGGAATTAAATTAGTATATACAGAAAAAGGAATAGAATTAAAAAATACAGATTGTCCAAAGTGTTAGTTGTTTTGCTGAGGAAAGCATATGCCTTCTACTGCATTTGTAATGATTTGCACCTCAGTGCCCAGGCTCTGCTCAGTTTTTTGTGAGTGCCCAAGGGAGAGTGGATGCAAAGAACCTCCCAAACTTACTCCCTTGAAAAAGCCAGGGCACTATGTCCTTTCCCTATCACCCACCAGTCAGGGTGGAACGTGTGCTGCACCTTCTAACAAAGTGCCACAGTGGCTGTTCTCCCTTTGCACTGCTCAGGCCTCCAGGAGACATTGCATACCCTTTTATTTTTTTCCAAATATCAGGCACATTTTCCCTCCACTGGTCTGCTGAGCTACTATAGGTAGAAGCACTGGAAAATTCTGCTGTATAGTTCCTGGCTACTTTACTGACTCCATTGAGCATTGTTTTCAGTATACAGTAGTTTATTCATTCTCACCCACCCAGGAGAGATTTCAGGGGAGACAGAGGCACCATGTACCTTCCCCCCAACACACACAAGCACATACCTGATCATGGATTATGGAAGTTCCCATTGGCAGTAAGCAGAGAACAGTATGAGTAACATCATTACCACTCTGATTGAAGGAATCTTTAGACATAAGAACCACCTATTGGTCTAGGTATATTTTTACCATACTTGTGGTGATACGTTTTCTGTTGTTCTTCTTAACAAAGAAAGTTTCTCTGTGTGGGCATGTAATTTTGCATTTTACACATGGAAAAAATAGAGATTACAGTTTGCTTCAATAACATCTCTGTAGCTAAATTACTTGGCTCAGTCTGCAGCTGTGCGTGGGAGAGAGTGGTTTGGAATTTCATACTTTGAATGATTCATTTTGAGATTTGCCAGGGAACAACGCTGGCAAGGAAACTCCCCATATTACTAAATCAAAGAGCGCAGTGGCTGCACAGAAAGGCACAGGACTGACACTGCACTGTGATGGATGGCAACCACCCACAATGTCTGTTTAGCTAGGAGACAGCGTCATGCCAAAGATACTACCTATTAGATAGAGCCATCAGTAGTGGTTCTTACTGGGACCATCCTGACCACTGCTGATGTGATGGCAATACCTAATAGGATGATTTAAATGAAATGGCCAGACCACCTGTACAGAGCAGGTGATGGGAATACAGGACCCACAGCACCAGGGCCATGGCACAGTGACACAGCCATGTTTCCTTTTGCCTATGCTCCCACATTTTCCTCCTGAGGCTGGTGGAGTGGGACATCTCAGGAAAAGGGCTGAAGGGAGATTTATCTTGCAGTCTCTGCATGTCCTTTTCTCCTACAGTTCCCCACAGTGGAGGAACAGGCAGTACATAGGAATCTCCAGCACCACACCTGTGTCTCCTGGCCTACACCCCCATTTCTGCAGCTCACACACACAAGCATGCCTGCATGCCTCCATCCAATGGAAATGGTGTATTGGGCATGCTTCTCCTGACTTCTGGCCATGGGGAATGGTGGGACAGACCCTGATCCCATGAAGTCAATGACAAATCTTCCATCAATTTTAATGGGAGCTGGATGTATCTTGCAGACTTCCCCTGATGTTTGGGTGCACTTTAGGCCTGATCGTCTTAGGTGCTGAGCACCTACCTCTTCCACTGACTTCAGTGGCAGTTGGGGGTATCTCTGACATCATGTCATTTGTGTACAGATTGCCCAATAGACCCTGTGCTGCCAGGGCATGATTGGCATTTGCACTCAGATTTTCCTTGCCATGAACTCTGTTGTATTCCCAGAGGTAAAACATTTGAATTTTATTTTGAATAATTTTGCTCATGGGAAACAAATCTTATAAAAAGTTCTGAAGTTTTAACTAAAACTCTAAAACTTCTCTCAGCTGCTGCTGTCACAACCCTGGCTTCTATGTCCTTCTCTGAACCCGAATCTCCAACATGAAAAACTCACGTTGTGTTGCCACAAAGCAAGCCTAGAATTTATTATTATTATTATTTTACTATTATAAAGTGACTACTGTGAAAACTAATCATAATAAATTCCTCTGGGAGGTAATAGTCTGAATGTGATTAAAGAAATTTGGGAAGCACACCTGTAAGGGAACACTTTTAATCCGCTCACATGTGGAATCAATCACCGTATCTCCAAGGACCACATTACTTCCTCTGCATGGTCCTTGGGATAGAACAATAGACTTATAGCAATATACTGCCAGCATGCCTGCATCACAAGAGAGAAAGAGATGGTTGCTATGGAAAGGGCTGTAGTTTTGTAAGCACAGTACATAAAAGTGAGTGTGTGGTGTTCTGGCAGTGTTGTGGTGCTCGTTGGGGGTTTGTTTTGCTGTGGGTGGTGGTGTTTTGGTTTGGTTTGTGTGTCCCAGACTAACAGGACTTAGGTGAGAAAGCTATGACAGACACAGAGGCAGCAGTGGTAGTGACCCAAGTAGTGGAAGACACTATGAAGATGACTGAATGTAGAAGCTGTGGCATGTACATGATCCCGGGGGTGGGGGTGGGGGTACCTGAAAAGAATTTCATCTGCATGAAGTGCCGCCTGTTAGAGCTGATGGAAGAGAAGATCCTAGATTGGAGATGCAGGTGGAGACTCTGGTTGAGTTTAGAAGGGGTTCGAGCGGATGATGGAGCAAAGACATGAGGAGGCTGAAGGGAAAAGCTCAGAATTGCAGATGGAAGCAGGACTGAAGAACTCTGAGAGAATACTGCTCGGTGAGGAAAGTGGACAGTGGAAGCATTTGACTAGGAGAACTAGGAAGAGGAAAAGATGGGGCAGTGAAGGAGAAATAGAGCTCAGGAACAGGTTTGCAGAGTTAAAAAATGAAGAAGGGGCACAGCAGGTGGTCACTGAAGGTGAGAGGGCATGGAAGAAGAGACGAGCAGATAGTCCTATTGGAAGAGGGCAAGAGCCAATGGAGATAACAACACCAAATATGAGCCCCAGGAGGATACAGGATGGATTGCAGAGGATTGCAAGGGACAATAGGAATCAAGAGGACTTGCGGCCAGATGGAACAGGTGATAGACTGGAGAATCGCACCATCACCAGGAAAAGGCAGGTCTACGTGACTGGAGACTCATTACTGAGAAGAATAGACAGGCCTGTAACAAAAGCTGATCCGGAGAACAGAAGGGTGTGCTGGCCGCCGGGTGCTAAGATATGGGATGTGGACCTGAGGCTGAAGAGAATCCTAATGGGAGTGGGAAAGAATCCACTGATTATCCTTCACGTGGGAACAAATGATATGGCTAGATTCTCACTGGAATGTATCAAGGGAGACTATGCCAGGCTGGGAAAGACGCCAAAGGAAATAGAGGCTCAGGTGATCTTCAGTGGGATTCTGCCTGTTCCTAGAGAAGGGCAACAAAGGTGTGACAAGTTTATGATGCTCAACAGATGGCTCAGGCAGTGGTGCTATAAGGAGGGTTTTGGGATGTTTGGCCACTGGGAAGCATTCATGGACAGAGGACTGTTCTCTCGGGATGGACTTCACCTGAATAAGGAGGGAAATAGACTTCTAGGATGGACAATGGCACAACTGATTAAGAGAGCTTTAAACTAGGAATTTGGGGGAGATGGTTGGGAGATGTCCAGGTAATCTCCATGCCAGTTATTCTCTTTGAGAGGGAAGAAAATGAAGTAAGAAAGGATACAGCCGTGGGAAGCAGAATGGACATAAGGTGGTATCCAATCCAATCCAATTGGTAATATTGGCTGTAGAATGTCTGTGCCCAATCGGGTAAAGAATGTGAGCGAGGCGAAACACAAAAAATTAAGATGTTTGTACACTAATGCGAGGAGCCTAGGTAACAAAATGGAGAACTAGAGCTACTGGTGCAGGAAGTGAAACCAGATATTATAGGGATAAGAGAAACATGATGCAATAGTCGTCATGACTGGAGTACAGGTATTGAAGGGTATGTGCTGTTTAGGAAAGACAGAAATAAAGGCAAAGGCGGTGGAGTAGCACTGTATATCAATGCTGAGGTAGACTGTAAAGAAATAAGAAGTGATGGAATGGATAAGACAGAGTCTGTCTGGGCAAAAGTCACACTGGGGAAGAAAGCTACTAGACCCTGCCCTGGGATAGTGCTTGGGGTGTGCTATAGACTGCCGGGATCCAATGTGGTTATGGATAGAGACCTCTTTAAAGTTTTTAAAGAAGTAAATACTAATTGGAATTGTGTGATCATGGGAGACTTTAACTTCCCAGATATAGACTGGAGGACAAGTGCTAGTAATAATAATAGGGCTCAGATTTTCCTGGATACGATAGCTGATGGATTCCTTCACCAAGTAGTTGCTGAACCAACAAGAAGTAGTTGCTGAACCAACATTTTAAATTTGGTTTTGGTGAGCAGTGAGGACATCATAGAAGAAATTATTGTAAGGGAAAACCTTCTTGAGCGATCATGAGCTAATTTGAGCTAATTTGAGTGATCATGAGCTAATTCAGTTCAAACTAAATGGAAGGATAAACAAAAATAGATCTGCGACTAGGATTTTTGATTTAAAAAAGGCTTACTTAAAAATTAAGGAAATTAGTTAGGGAAGTGGATTGGATTGAAAAACTTGTGGATCTAAAGGCGGAGGAGGCCTGGAATTACTTCAAGTCAAAGTTGTAGAAACTATCAGAAGCCTGCATCCCAAGAAAGGGGAAAAAATTCATAGGCAGGCGTTGTAGACCAAGCTGGATGAGCAAGCATCTCAGAGAGGTGATTAAAAAAAAGCAGAAAGCCTACAAGGAGTGGAAGATGGGAGGGATCAGCAAGGAAAGCTACCTTACTGAGATCAGAACATGTAGGGATAAAGTGAGAAAGGCCAAAAGCCATGTAGAGTTGGACCTTGCAAAGGGAATTTAAAAAACAAAAGTAAAAGGTTCTATAGCCATATAAAGAAGAAGAAAACAAAGAAAGAAGAAGTGGGACTGCTTAACACTGAGGATGAAGTGGAGGTTAAGGATAATCTAGGCATGGCCCAATATCTAAACAAATGCTTTGCCTCAGTCTTTAACAAGGCTAATGAGGAGCTTAGAGAGAATGGTAGGACGACAAATGGGAATGAGGAAATGGAGGTAGATATTACCACATCCGAGGTAGAAGCCAAACTGGATCATCTTAATGGGACTAAATCGGAGGGCCCAGATAATCTTCATCCAAGAATATTAAAGGAACTGGCACATGAAATTGCAAGCCCATTAGCAAGAATTTTTAATGAATATATAAATTCAGGGGTTGTTACATATGACTGGAGAATTGCTAACATACTTCCTATTTTTAAGAAAGGTAAAAAAAGCGATCCGGGTAACTATAGGCCTGTTAGTTTGACATCTGTAGTATGCAAGGTCTTGGAAAAAATTTTGAAGGAGAAAGTAGTTAAAGACATTGAGGTCAATGGTAATTGGGACAAAATACAACATGGCTTTACAAAAGGTAGATCATGTCAAACCAACCTGATCTCCTTCTTTGAGAAGGTAACAGATTTTTTAGACAAAGGGAACACAGTAGATCTAATTTACCTTGACTTCAGTAAGGCATTTGATAACGGTTCCACCTGGGGAATTGTTAGCTAAATTGGAAAACATGGGGATCAATATGAAAACTGAAAGGTGGATAAGGAACTGGTTAAAGGGGAGACTACAATGGGTCACACTGAAAGGTGAACTGTCAGGCTGGAAGGAGGTTACTAGTGGAGTTCCTCAGGGATCGGTTTGGGGACCAATCTTATTTAATCTTTTTATTACCGACATTGGCACAAAAAGTGGGAATGTGCTAATAAAGTTTGTGGATGACACAAAGCTGGGAGGTATTGCCAATACAGAGATGGACTGGGATATCATACAGGAAGATCTGGATGACCTTGTAAACTAGAGTAATAGTAATAGGATGAAATTTAATAGTGAAAAGTGCAAGGTCATGCATTTAGGGATTAATAACAAGAATTTCTGTTATAAACTAAGGATGCATTACTTGGAAGTAACAGAGGAGGAGAAGGACCTCGGAGTACTGGTCTATCACAGTATGACTATGAGCCACCAATGTGATATGGCCATCAAAAAAGTTAATGTGGTCTTGGGATGCATCAGGCGAGGTATTTCCATTAGAGATAAGGAAGTGTTAGCACCATTATACAAGGCACTGGTGAGACCCCATCTGGAATACTGTGTGCAGTTCTGGTCCATGTTTAAGAAGGAAGAATTCAAACTGGAACAGGTACAGAGAAGGGCTGCTAGGATGATCCAAGGAATGTAAAACCTGTCTTATGAAAGGAGACTCAATGAGCTTGGCTTGTTTAACCTAACTAAAAGAAGGTTGAGGGGAGATATGATTGCTCTCTATAAATATATCAGAGGGATAAATACCATGGAGGGAGAAGAATTATTTAAGCTCAGTACCAATGTGGACACAAGAACAAATGGATATAAACTGGCCATCAGGAAGTTTAGACTTGAAATTAGATGAAGGTTTCTAACCATCAGAGGAGTGAAGTTCTGGAACAGCCTTTCAAGGGAAGCAGTGGGGGCAAACAACATATCTGGCTTCAAGACAAAGCTTGATAAGTTTATGGAGGAGATGATATGATGGGATAGCCTAATTTTGGCAATTAATTGATCTTCAACTACTAGCGGTAGATATGCACAATGGGCTGTGATGGGATAGGATCTGAGTTACTACACAGAATACTTTCCTGGGTGTCTGGCTGGTGAGTCTTGCCCACATGCTCAGGGTTTAGTTGACTGCCATATTTGGGGTTGGGAAGGAATTTTCCGCCAAGGCAGATTGGCAGAGGCCCTGGGTTTTTTTTGCCTTCCTCTGCAGCGTGGGGCACGGGTCACTTGCTGGAGGATTCTCTGCACCTTGAAGTCTTTAAACCACAATTTGAGGACTTCAATAGCTCAGACATAAGTTAGGGGTTAGTTACAGGAGTTTAAAGAAGAAAAGGAATACTTGTGGCACCTTAGAGACTAACACATTTATTTGAGCATAAGCTTTCGTGAGCTACAGCTCACTTCATCAGATGCATTCAGTGGAGTTCCATCCGATGAAGTGAGCTGTAGCTCATGAAAGCTTATGCTCAAATAAATTTCGTAGAATATCAGGGTAGAAAGGGACCTCAGGAGATCATCTAGTCCAACTCCCTGGTCAAAGCAAGACCAAACCCCAATTTTTGCCCCAAATCCTTAAATGGCTCCCTCAAGGATTGAACTCATAACCCTGGGTTTAGCAGGCTAATGCTCAAACCACTGAGCTATCTCTTAAATTTGTTAGTCTCTAAGGTGCCACAAGTACTCCTTTTCTTTTTGCGAATACAGACTAACACGGCTGCTACTCTGAAACCTTACAGGAGTTGGTGGGTGAGATTCTGTGGCCTGCGTTGTGCAGGGGGTCAGACTAGATGATCATAATGGTCCCTTCTGACCTTAAAGTCTATGATTCTATGAAAAGCGCTGCAAGGTCAAAAGTTCTTCTGCATAATCAATGTACACTTTCCTGAAGCATGAAAATGCATTGGCTATATAGAAACTGTTAATTCAAAATAACTATCATTTTAATTGATTTATAAATGACAACCATCGCCTGAACCCTTGGGAACCTTCTGTTTAAAGAAAAAAAATGGCATTCAGAAAATGGAGGCCAAAAGAGATCTTTGCCCCTCAGACACATGAGAGCAATTCCCAGTGGAACAAAAAACTTGAAGGTTCTGAGTAGCTGCTTTTCCCACTGGCTTTTGTTTACTTCGATCCTCAGGGCAGGAGCTCAGGAGCTCTTTCACTTCTGGGACGACTGGGTCCAAGAGTCTGAGTGCAGAACTGAGACCTCTGTAGAAGAACCTATATATCCTGTCCCTAAGGTTGCCCAGAGGTCAGTTAAGAGCTTGGACCAAACAAATGCATTTTATGTTGCACCCTGAAATGTGCCAGACTTTATAAATGTAAAACAAATATAACTGCTACATGTTGATTGCAGAGCCACTGGCCATTATCTTTGAAAACTCGTGGCGAACCGGGGAAGTCCCGGATGACTGGAAAAAGGCTAATGTAGTGCCAATCTTTAAAAAAGGGAAGAAGGAAGATCCTGGGAACTACAGGCCAGTCCGCCTCACCTCAGTCCCTGGAAAAATCATGGAGCAGGTCCTCAAAGAATCAATCCTGAAGCACTTGCATGAGAGGAAAGTGATCAGGAACAGCCAGCATGGATTCACCAAGGGAAGGTCATGCCTGACTAATCTAATCGCCTTTTATGATGAGATTACTGGTTCTGTGGATGAAGGGAAAGCAGTGGATGTATTGTTTCTTGACTTTAGCAAAGCTTTTGACACGGTCTCCCATAGTATTCTTGTCAGCAAGTTAAGGAAGTATGGGCTGGATGAATGCACTATAAGGTGGGTAGAAAGCTGGCTAAATTGTCGGGCTCAACGGGTAGTGATCAATGGCTCCATGTCTAGTTGGCAGCCGGTATCAAGTGGAGTGCCCCAAGGGTCGGTCCTGGGGCCGGTTTTATTCAATATCTTCATAAATGATCTGGAGGATGGTGTGGATTGCACTCTCAGCAAATTTGCGGATGATACTAAACTGGGAGGAGTGGTAGATACGCTGGAGGGGAGGGATAGGATACAGAAGGACCTAGACCAATTGGAAGATTGGGCCAAAAGGAATCTGATGAGGTTCAATAAGGATAAGTGCAGGGTCCTGCACTTAGGACGGAAGAACCCAATGCACAGCTACAGACTAGGGACCGAATGGCTAGGCAGCAGTTCTGCGGAAAAGGACCTAGGGGTGACAGTGGACGAGAAGCTGGATATGAGTCAGCAGTGTGCCCTTGTTGCCAAGAAGGCCAATGGCATTTTGGGATGTATAAGTAGGGGCATAGCGAGCAGATCGAGGGACGTGATCGTTCCCCTCTATTCGACATTGGTGAGGCCTCATCTGGAGTACTGTGTCCAGTTTTGGGCCCCACACTTCAAGAAGGATGTGGATAAATTGGAGAGAGTCCAGCGAAGGGCAACAAAAATGATTAGGGGACTGGAACACATGAGTTATGAGGAGAGGCTGAGGGAGCTGGGATTGTTTAGCCTGCAGAAGAGAAGAATGAGGGGGGATTTGATAGCTGCTTTCAACTACCTGAAAGGGGGTTCCAAAGAGGATGGCTCTAGACTGTTCTCAATGGTAGCAGATGACAGAATGAGGAGTAATGGTCTCAAGTTGCAGTGGGGGAGGTTTAGATTGGATATTAGGAAAAACTTTTTCACTAAGAGGGTGGTGAAACACTGGAATGCGTTACCTAGGGAGGTGGTAGAATCTCCTTCCTTAGAGGTTTTTAAGGTCAGGTTTGACAAAGCCCTGGCTGGGATGATTTAACTGGGAATTGGTCCTGCTTTGAGCAGGGGGTTGGACTAGATGACCTTCTGGGGTCCCTTCCAACCCTGATATTCTATGATTCTATGATTCTATGATTCTATGATTATTATTTTGCATGTTTTCATTGTGTATCACACAAATATCTTACCATTATTTTGTTATGTACAGAAAAAAAGGTACACATGCAAGGGCTAGGGTGTGTCTGTTTTAATTCCCACTCTGAAGAGGAGCAGACTGGAGAGGGGAGATGACAGTATTTTTAGTCTCAGTCAAGGGTGAAAGAACAAGTTAATCCATCACTGCATCACAGGATGGAATACTGCAAGGGCAGAGGAGGAAAAATACTTACTCAATGCCATCTTTTGGAATCTCTCAGAGAAGAAGGGATAAACCACTGAAGTTCATCCCTAGAAGACCTTGAGGTTGAGTCCAGAAAACTTAATGATCAGAGTATAAAAAATGCTGAAAGATGTAATGAAATCAGCATCTTATCAAGTTGTACTGTTAGAAGGTGATCATCAGTTATAGATAACTCTATCATCTTTGACCCAGCACTGGATGCCATGGAAATCTAGGAAACCTGGTTCTTGCTTTAAGTGAGCAAGGGAGAATTTCTATTTATTGCTATGATGGGTTCATGTTGGATCCTCCGCATAACTGTGGAATATTACCTTAAAGGGGCACAACTAGAAATCTGGGTGAGTGCTCATAAGTCAAATGCATTTGGTCATCTTGTTTCCCTAGTTCTGAGGAGACACTGGCCCACACCACAAAATCACCACGTAATTTGTCAAAATTCTTCATAAGTGGCAGCTGTAGAAAGAGAACAATTGGAACTTCGCACTAAGTAGAACCTGGCTTAGTCTTAGCTCACTTTACATATTGTACCATTCTCTATCTCTCATTTTTATAGTTACCAAATTAACCACCAATTCTAAAGAAAGTGTATAAAAGAAATAATTTCTGGAGAGAAAATTGGATCTTAACCCACTGCATCCCACACTTGGCATTGCAGAAATATTTCTCATTTCCAGAAAAGCCTGTTGATACTAACAATTTATAAGAATCATAGAATCATAGAATCATAGAATATCAGGGTTGGAAGGGACCTCAGGAGGTCATTTAGTCCAACCCCCTGCTCAAAGCAGGACCAATCCCCAACTAAATCATCCCAGACAGGGCTTTGTCAAGCCTGACCTTAAAAATATCTAAGGAAGGAGATTCCACCATCTCCCTAGGTAACGCATTCCAGTGTTTCACCACCCTCCTAGCGAAAAAGTTTTTCCTAATATCCAACCTAAACCTCTCTCACTGCAACATGAGACCATTACTCCTTGTTCTGTCATCTGCTACCACTGAGAACAGTCTAGATCCATCCTCTTTGGAACCCCCTTTCAGGCAGTTGAAAGCAGCTATCAGATCCCCCCTCATTCTTCTCTTCCGCAGACTAAACAATCCCAGTTCCCTCAGCCTCCCCTCATAAGTCATGTGTTCCAGTCCCTTAATCATTTTTATTGTCCTCCGCTTGACTCTTTCCAATTTTTCCACATCCTTCTTGTAGTGTGGGGCCCAAAACTGGACACAGTACTCCAGATGAGGCCTCACCAATGTCGAATAGAGGGGAACGATCATGTCCCTCAATCTGCTGGCAATGCCCCTACTTATACATCCCAAAATGCCATTGGCCTTCTTGGCAACAAGGGCACACTGTTGACTCATATCCAGCTTCTCATCCACTGTAACCCCTAGGTCCTTTTCTGTAGAACTGCTGCTGAGCCATTTGGTCCCTAGTCTGTAGCGGTGCATGGGATTCTTCCGTCCTAAGTGCAGGACTCTGCACTTGTCCTTGTTGAACCTCATCAGATTTCTTTTGGCCCAATCCTCTAATTTGTCTAGGGCCCTCTGTATCCTATCTCTATCCTCCAGCATATCTACCTCTCCTCCCAGTTTAGTGTCATCTGCAAACTTGCTGAGGGTGCAATCCACACCATCCTCCAGATCATTTATGAAGATATTGAACAAAACCAGCCCCAGGACTGACCCTTGGGGCACTCCACTTGATACCAGTTGCCAACTAGACATGGAGCCATTGATCACTACCCGTTGAGCCTGACAATCTAGCCAACTTTCTATCCACCTTATAGTCCATTCATCCAGCCAATACTTCTTTAACTTGCTGGCAAGAATACTGTGGGAGACTATGTCAAAAGCTTTGCTAAAGTCAAGGAACAACACATCCACTGCTTTCCCTTCATCCACAGAACCAGTTATCTCGTCATAGAAAACAATTAGATTAGTCAGGGATGACTTGCCCTTGGTGAATCCATGCTGACTGTTCCTGATCACTTTCCTCTCCTCTAAATGCTTCAGAATTGATTCCTTGAGGACCTGCTCCAAGATTTTTCCAAGGACTGAGGTGAGGCTTACTGGCCTGTAGTTCCCAGGATCCTCCTGCTTCCCTTTTTTTATAGATTGGCACTACATTAGCCTTTTTCCAGACGTCCGGGACTGGTATTGTTTAGTCTGCGGAAGAGAAGAATGAGGGGGGATTTGATAGCTGCTTTCAACTACCTGAAAGGGGGTTCCAAAGAGGATGGATCTAGACTTTTCTCAGTGGTAGCAGATGACAGAACAAGGAGTAATGATCTCAAGTTGCAGTGGGGGAGGTTTAGGTTGGATATTAGGAAAAACTTTTTCACTAAGAGGGTGGTGAAACACTGGAATGCGTTACCTAGGGAGGTGGTGGAATCTCCTTCCTTAGAAGTTTTTCAGGTCAGGCTTGACAAAGCCCTGTCTGGGATGATTTAGTTTGGGATTGGTCCTGCTTTGAGCAGGGAGTAGGACTAGATGACCTCCTGAGGTCCCTTCCAACCCTGATATTCTATAATTCTATGATCATAAAACTCAGAAGATTATGGTACACATGTATTTGTCTTTGTTAAAATTGGTAAATTCCCATAATGTAATTAACAATTTCAATAATAATTTATAATTACAGTAATTGGACTGGACTTTATCTCCATGAGCCTATGAACTCTTCTGGAGGAACCATATTCTTTGGTTACAAAAGTCCCTTCCAAATCAGGAATCTAAACCCTGTCGGGTTTCTCTGTGCTAGGCAGATGTGTCTCCATTTTGGTCTTCATTATGACCTTCTGGGTTTAGTTTCTCTGTGTGTCTATCTCTTTGCTTCTGAATGGAACTGTGAACAGGCTCCTGGTGAGGCATCCCTCCCAACAAACTTTCCTGCACTCTAATTATTGCACTATTTGAAAGCCATTAGCTCAGTGTTTGCTTTCAGAACTGAAGTGTCTCAAAGTTGGCACCACTCCTCAAAGACTAGTCTTGCTAAAAGACACCACAGTAGTGCAAAAATGAGAATGGGAGGAAAGTGAGGGATGAGAAAAGGAGAGAGAGCAGAGCTGCTCAGGAAATGAAAAAAAAACATTGCATGAAATATTTGGAAATTTTGAATTCGTTCCCATTTCTCAAGGCTCATTTCTCTGTGGCTTTTGCGGTACATGAAAATGTATATCCATTTAAAAAATCCAGAATGTGATTGTCCTCATTATTAAAATGGTTATCAAAGTATTTCACTTACCAAAAAAGCCAGTTTGTGGTAACTGAAAAATGTCTAACTATTTCATAAGAATTTCAAGATAATTTTTGATAAAAATATTGACAAAAACCTTGCAAAAAATTTCAAAAAAACAAAAAATTGGGTAAAAGTCAAGTTTTTCATAAAAATGTTTTTGAAAAAAGATCATACTTCAATTTGAAAAATTTATTGTGCACTGGGGTCAGAGGAGAAATGTAGCAAAATGTATCAGGAAGAGATTGGACTTGAAATGGCAACAAAAGGAAATGGAAAAGGTTGGTGTGTACATGGTGGAGTGAGGGGTATGAGAGAGAAAACATTAAGAGAAAGTACAGACAAAGGCGGTGGAGAGAAACTGTTTCTGAAAGTGGAGAATGTGATGGACTATATGAGAAAGGAGGCCAAAAAAGGAGTGAAGTATCTGAACTAACTAGATGACTTCAAAACCTTAGACAATAACAACTCTCCAGCAATCAAGGCCCTTTTGTTCCTCCTCAGCACAATAATAAATAAATGGAATAAAAAACTATGTTGCTTTTAGCTCTTAATATTATTCCCCTACTACACACATACATACAATGTACAGAATAGGCAGGAATGCATGGAGGACAGAGCCTGCAAATGCTACAAAGGTCAGGTTTCTGTGGGAAACTCTGACTCAGTCCCTCAGATTCTAGGCCAAATGTCCACAAGATCTCCTAGCCCTGGTCTACACTATGAGTTTAGGTCGAATTTAGCAGCATTATATCAATTTAACCATGCACCCGTCCACATAACAAAGCCATTTTTGTCAACTTAAAGGGCTCTTAAAATCGATTTCTGTACTCCTCCCCGACTAGGGGTTTAGCGCTGAAATCGACATCACCAGGTCAAATTTGGGATAGCGTGGACGCAATTCGATGATATTGGCCTCCGGGAGCTATTCCAGAGTGCTCCATTGTGACCACTCTGGACAGCACTTTCAACTCAGATGCACTAGACAGGTACACAGGAAAAGCACCGGGAACTTTTGAATTTCATTTCCTGTTTGGCCAGGTGATCACGCAGTCCCAGCATTGCAAAAGAGCTCCAGCATGGACCGAACGGGAGGTAGTGGTGATCACTGTAAGGGGAGACGAATCCGTGCTATCAAAACTCCTTTCCAAACGACAAAATGCCAAAATATTTGCAAAAATCTCCAAGGGCATGATGGACAGAGGCTACAACAGGGATGCGCAGCAGTGCCACGTGAAAATAAAGGAGCTCAGGCAAGCCTACCAAAAAACCAAAGAGGCAAATGACCGTTCCAGGTCAGAGCCCCAGACATGCTGCTTCTATGATGATCTGCATGCAATTCTAGGGGGTTTCCCTACCACTACCCCACCCCTGTCTGTGGACACCTGCAAGGACACCCTGTGGAGTCTCATGCAACAGGGATGAGGATTTTGGGGATGAGGAAGATGAGGAGGAGAAGGAGGATAGTGCACAGCAGACAAGCGGAGAAACTGTTCTCCCCAACAGCCAGGAACTGTTTGTCACCCTGGAGCCAATACTCTCCCAACCCGGACTCCTGGACCTTGAAGGCGGAGAAAGCACCTCTGGTGAGTGTACCTTTGTAAACATAACATTGTTTAAAAGCAAGTGTGTTTAATGATTAATTTGCTCTGAAGACTTGGGATGCATTTGCGGTCAGTACAGCTACTGGAAAAGTCTGTTAACGTGTCTGGGGATGGAGTGAAAATCCTCCAGGGACATCTCCATGAAGCTCTCCTGGAGGTAGTCCCAAAGCCTTTGCAAAAGATTTCTGGGGAGGGCAGCCTTATTGCGTCCTCTGTGGTAGGACACTTTACCACACCAGGCTAGTAGCTCGTAGTCTGGAATCATTGCATAAGAAAGCATGGCAGTGAATGGTCCCAGTGTTTTCTGGCATTCAAGCAACATCCGTTCTTTATCTCTCTGTGTTATTCTGAGGAGAGTGATTATCCCAGAGAATTGGGGGGGGGGGCGGTTTAGTTGGGTTTGTGCTGCACGTTAAGCTGAAAACTGCAACCCCTCCTTTTAAATGGCCAATGGCTTGGTATAGGAAAGGAGGGCTCTGCTGTTTGAAACCATTCCCATGTTATGGAGGTTGAAGAAGCCAAAAGACTGTGGCTTACCATGTCTGCCTGCAAGCTGAATTCTGTTGCCCTGCCCTGCGTGTGTGATCTCTCACACCAAACCGGCAGGTCCTCAATATAAGAGGCAAAATGCGACTTTGTACCGAAAGCACATGTGCTATGTAATGTTAACAGCTTGGTTCACTGTGAAAGAGTCTACCCATTGTTCTCTAAAATGTGTCTTTTTAAATACTACTCTCCCTTTTTTTCCTTCCACAGCTGCAAATGTTTCAGCACTCCCCCATCATCTCTATCCCAAAGGCTAGCGCAGATAAGAAGGTGAAAAAAACGCACTCGTGATGAAATGTTCTCTGATCTCATGCAGTCCTCCCACACTGAAAGAGCTCAGCAGAATGCGTGGAGGCAAACAATGTCCAGAAAAGCAGAAAATGAACACAAAGGCAGGAGGGACGAGTGAGATGAGAGGTGGTGGGAGCAAGATGAGAGGTGGTGGCATCGCGATGAGAGGAGGCAGAATGCAATGCTGAGGCTACTGGGGGATCAAACTGATATGCTCTGGCGTCTGGTGGAGCTGCAGGAAAGGCAGAAGGAGCACAGACTGCCACTGCAGCCCCTGTGTAACCGCTCGCCCTCCTCCCCAAGTTCCATAGCCTCCTTACCCAGACACCCATGGATGCGGTGGGAGGCCTCTGGGCACTGACGACATGTACCCAAAGCCACCCGCGACAATGTTTTTGCCCCATCAGGCATTGGAAGCTCAACCCAGAATTCCAATGGGCAATGGAGACTGCGGGAACTGTGCACCCACTGTGCACCACTCCGTAAGTCAATGCTAGCCACGGTAGTGAGGACGCACTCTGCCGACTTAATGTACTTAGTGTGGACATATGCAATCGACTGTATAAAATTGATTTCAAAAATCGACTTCTATAAAATCGACCTAATTTCATAGTGTAGACATACCCTAATTCAAGAACTTTGATTGAGCAGCAGCAGCATAGTGGACTCCTGCTTATATTAGCTTTGGCTACTAGTTACTCTCTGGGAGTCTTCTAATTATAGAATAATAAAGCTGTAGGGGTGGCAGGGACTTCAAGAGGTCATCTAGTTGGGGATTTAGTTGGGGATTGGTCCTGCTTTGAGCAGGGGGTTGGACTAGATGACCTCCTGAGGTCCCTTCCAACCCTGATATTCTATGATTCTATGATGATTCTATGATGTAGTTCATCCCCCCATAACACAGTGTAGCCAGTGCTGTCACAAAAGCTTATGCTCAAATAAATTGGTTAGTCTCTAAGGTGCCACAAGTACTCCTTTTCTTTTTGTGGATATAGACTAACACTGCTGCTACTCTGAAACTTATCTTTATTTTTTTGTCTCAGAACTTAACAACACACCACAGTGTAGGTGTGAAGAACAAACCACATGGCAGGAATCCCTGGCTTCATCTTTGCTCCCTGGTGACATCCCCTTAATATCCATGTAGATGTTTTGCAGAAAAACAGAGGAGGCTACGTGGTGCTGGAGAAAATATTCAGCCTTCTGTCTTCTCTCCTCCTTGCAGTCCTTTGTACTCTGTCAGGCATTCCCTGGTTTTACTCTCTACATACCACACAGCAGAAGGCAGATTGCAGGCCCAGTTATTTCACATGTCATAGACTGCAGCTTACTCTCATACTTTGTATGGAGAAGACTAATTTTGTAAACATGCTAAGGGCTTAGTCCTGTTTTCCAATTTATAGAACGTGTTGCTGGATACCTTGGGAAATCATTTAGTACACTTATATGCACTAGTTCAGGAGCTGATTTGCCAAGATACACAGCACTGATAATATTGGGGTTTGGAGACCAGAAATGAGATTGGTTACAAAGAAATAAAAGGTAAAACACAAGCTAATACCTAATTTAACAAGCTAAGTAAACTTCAAGCAAAAGGGTTTCTCTTAGTACATGCTTACAGCAGTGTGGCTGGATACTGTCAGCCAGGACCCCTGGGTTGGAAGAGACCTCAGGAGGTCATCTAGTCTAACCCCTGCTCAAAGCAGGACCAACACCAACTAAATCATCCCAGCCAGGGCTTTGTCAAGCCGGGCCTTAAAAACCTCTAAGGATGGAGATTCCACCACCTCCCTAGGTAACCCATTCCAGTGCTTCACCACCCTCCTAGTGAAATAGTTTTTCTTTATATGCAAACTAGACTTCCCCCACTGCAACTTGAGACCATTGCTCCTTGTTCTGTCATCTGTCACCACTGAGAACAGCCGAGCTCCATCCTCTCAAATCCCCCCTTACTCTTCTCTCTGCAGACTAAACAAACCCAGTTCCCTCAGCCTCTCCACATAAGTCATGTGCCCAAGCCCCCTGATCATTTTCATTGCCCTCCACTGGACTCTCTCCAATTTGTCCACATCCTTTCTGTACTGGGGGGACCAAAACTGGACTCAATACTCCAGATGTGGCCTCACCAGTACTGAATAGGGGGGAATAATCACTTCCCTCAGTTGTCTGGCAATGTTCCTACTAATGCAGCTCAATATGCCATTAGTCTTCTTGGCAACAAGGGCGCACTGCTGACTCATATCCATCTCATATCTACCTCTCCCGCCAGCTTAGTGTGAACTTGCTGAGGGTGCAACCCATCCCATCATCCAGATCATTAATAAAGATGTTGAACAAAACCGGACCCAGGACCGACCCCTGGGGCACTCCACTTGATACCAGCTGCCAACTAGACATCGAACCTTTGATCACTACCCGTTGAGACCAACAATCTAGCTAGCTTTGTATCCACCTTATAGTCCACCTTATAGAGGAGGAAGGGGGAGTGCTCGGTTTCTTTGAACAATTATTAATAGGCCTTAGGTATTTACTCTTGGAGATATTCACACTTGTGCACAGAGCCAGCACAGGGTCAACACATGGCTTGTGCATCACTTACGCCCTACTTTTAAGACCTTAATTTTCACTAAAGTGGTGCATAGGCTTTATGCTAGCTCTCTGAAGACGGATGCTTTTTATCTCCAGTGCAGAACATCACAAAAGTTCCTATGCACTACATAAACCTCACTTAAGAAAAGTGGGGTTTAAGTGTTGCATTGAGGTCTTCAAAAGACTTCTGCACTGGGGTGAGTTTTAACCTTCTTGAAAAATGGATTTCTTGAACTTGCTACTGTTTCATTTCAAATTGCAGAAAGTTGCTGTCAAGGTTCCTCCCCCACTCTGAACTCTAGGGTACAGATGTGGGGACCTGCATGAAAACCTCCTAAGCTTACTTTTACCAGCTTAGGTTAAAACTTCCCCAAGGTAAAAATTAATTTTATCCTTTGTCCTTGGAATATCCACTGCCACCACCAAACTCTAACTGGGTTTACTGGGAAACGTAGTTTGGACACGTCTTTCCTCCCAAAATCCTCCCAACCCTTGCACCCCACTTCCTGGGAAAGGTTTGGTAATTTTCATAGGTGACCACAGACCCAAACCCTTGGATCTGAGAACAATGAAAAAGCATTCAGTTTTCTTACAGGAAGACTTTTAATAGAAATAGAAGTAAATAGAAGTAAAGGAATCACCTCTGTAAAATCAGGATGGTAGATACCTTACAGGGTAATTGGATTCAAAACATAGAGAATCCCTCTAGGCAAAACCTTAAGTTACAAAAAAGACACACAGACAGAAATAGTCATTCTATTCAGCACAATTCTTTTCTCAGCCATTTAAAGAAATCATAATCTAACACATACCTAGCTAAATTACGTACTAAAAGTTCTAAGACTCTATTCCTGGTCTATCCCTGACAAAAGAAGCCTACAGACAGACACAGACCCTTTGTTTCTCTCCCTCCTCCCAGCTTTTGAAAGTATCTTGTCTCCTCGTTGGTCATTTTGGTCAGGTGCCAGCGAGGTTACCTTTAGCTTCTTAACCCTTTACAGGTGAGAGGATTTTTCCTCTGGCCAGGAGGGATTTTAAGGGGGTTTACCCTTCCCTTTATATTTATGACAGTTGCAGAGAAATTTCATGTGGTCTTTTTCCTCATCGATTCATTGTTTTCAAAATTACCCCAGTATTTAAAATAACAAATATTTTAAAAAAGATTTTAAAAGTCCCCACAGGATTGCCCTAAGACCCTTTCCTCCTCTTGACTAGCTGAGGTTCACAGCCCCTGCAGTTGATTGATAGCAGCATATGTGTCTGTTGGGAAAGGAGACACTAGATTGGGCACTGGAATTATCTCCTACCTACTTAAAAATGCTACAGGATCTTTAATTGCCTGGGGTGTAACTAGAAGCCATTTAGACCTGGCAAGAAACTCAAGACTAGAATTAACATGGGACAGTTATAAGACAAAAAATGTTTACTAATTAATTATTTCTAAAGAAAGAACAGACTGAGACATTCCTGAATAGTTCTCTGTCTGCTGGAAACTAGTGAACACTCTTGTTCATGCTGAGATATTTAGGGATCACTCCCTCCACTACTGAAATACTGCCATTGCTCGGGTGAAAGATGGCTGGAGTGAAACAATGCAACACTTTGCAAGAGCTTAGGGTTAGGGAGGTAGTAAAAGAGTAACAGATCCAGTTGAAACAATAGTGAGAACTTTAGGGAAGTAAAACATAATTATACATCTTGTAATTTGGCCACTTTGCCCTTAGGATGACCCCGAGCAGTCAAGATCCTAATCTTGTGTTGTCTGAAAGACAGGACTTAAAACAGCCTTTCTCAGGGGCACAAGCAAGCCACACAGGGGTTGTTGGTTGGAGGATGGGGATGCCAGGGACAGAATAGGGGCTGCTGGTTGAATGGGGATGCCAAGAGTAATGGATTGTCAAGGCTAATTCCTCACTCTGGCACTTTGAGTGCAGAAGGTGGGGGCCCACAAGGATTTTAAAAATTAATACTGGCCACTACAGGGTTGTATTAAACTCCCAAAGTTACAGCTTTTCTCAGATCTTGGATTGATAGATGCTGCCACCACCCAAGTTCAGAACACCTTTGAGAGCCCAGGAAGGCGCACTTGGAAATTCCTTCCTGTGGGGTACCCTCAAGCCCTTTCATCCCCCCCTCTGGGGAAGAGCTGAGAAAGAAAAGAAAAAAAAGGAAATCAGCTGTTGCCACCAACTAATTAAACAACATGTGCACAAACCTCTTAAGACACAAAAATCCAATTCTGTTCTAAAAAAGGTAAATTTAATTAATAAAAAAGAAAGAAAATACATCTGGGAACTCAAGCTATTGCTAGATTTTAAAAGAGCAACTACAAGGATTAAGCACCAAGAATAGCTTTCTTGAGGTCCAGCTTAAAGGTTACAAGCAAAACAAAAGCACCTGGGGTTAGCATAGGGGAATCCATACACCATAATGAAATAAAAGAGATAAACCTAACTGCATCTTCCTTGACATTCCTGATCTACTTACATATCTGGGGAAAAAACAACGAGGAGGCCTTGTGGCACCTTAGAGACTTAGTGCTAACAAGGCCCAATTCAATGACTCCCCACTTGGTAAGGCAACTCTCATCTTTTCATATGCTGTAATATATATACTGCTTACTGTATTTTTCACTCCATGCATCTGATGAAGTGGGTTTTAGCCCACGAAAGCTTATGCCCAAATAAATGTGTTAGTCTCTAAGGTGCCACAAGGACTCCGCATTGTTTTTGCTGATACAGACTAACACAGCTACCACTCTGAAACCTGTTACATATCTGGGGTTTTAAATGAGTAGTTTCTAGGTATGATACTGATGATTTTTTTCACACCTGGCCCAAGCTTCTTACAGCATAGCTGCTGCCCTGTCCCCTCTCCCCAGGAGAACAACCACAGACAGACAAAAGGGGAGTCTTGTTTCAATTTTAAAAAGTTCTAGCCTTCCCACTGGCTCTCTTGGCCAGGTGCCCACTCACTTCGTTTTACCTATGCGTAGCAGTGAGACTTTTTAACCCTTTACAGGTAGAGCAATTAGAGAACAGCTACTAAGAGGGATTTTATAGCCACTAGCTGGTTGGGTGTCCATAAAAGGGAGCTATCTGGCCTTCCATTTATCACAGGGAGCTAATGGTGAAACAGGGGTCTTGGACTGTTGGGTGAGTAGGGTTGGTAGTGCAGGGCCTGGAGGGGGTTCCTGGGGCAGCTATGTGTTTGTGTGTGAGGGGAATAGTGGTTTGTGCTGTGTGTTTATAGCAGCTGAGTGGGGTGGTTGTCTGTGACCAGGTGGGGTTGTGATGGGGGAACCTGTCACAGAGAGGTTTGTGGGGGAGTGCTTCTGGGTGAGGACTGGCTGGGTAGAGCAGCAGGATTGGAAGGTTCCTAGGACAGGAGAGACTAGTGCTCTCTCCCCGCCTTCTGTCTCTGCTGCTGTGGGTTCTACTGCCTCAGCATTCCCCCCTGCTTTGCTGCTGTTCAGTCAGAGGCATCCCCGGGGCCTGCCTGCTGTTCTGATGGACATGCAGGATCCCAGGGGGTAGGTAGGCAGGCAGGTGCAAGAAGGCTGCTAGGTGCATGAATGCCCTGTAAACTGTGTGACCCTTGGTAGTCCTGGCTCTCTTGAGGTGCTCCATTCAACTACTGATCCAGCCTAACCCTGTTTAGTTTGTCAGGTCAGAAGGAATCATAGCACAGCTTAGTACTGGGGATGGGGGGTATCAGGTGTGTCACAGACTGGTGTCTTTGCCTAGTTTAAACAGACTTTGTGTATGGCACCTAATCCTCCACATGGACAGCTGCCAAAGGCGCCTCTACTAATCACTTTGTCTGAAGGATGGGCCTCCCTAACCCCCTTCCCTGAAGTAGTAGCATCAGAGATGAGATCCAGTCTCGTGGAACTTGAAGTTAAAGTTTCAGAATCTGAGATGCATGAAAACTATTTGGAAATATCCATGATAAGGTAAGACCCTTTATCAGTAGGCGGCTTTGATTTCTCTCTCTCTCTTTCTTTTTAATTATAGCTATCAGAAAAATAATCACACAAAATTAGCCTAAAAATGCACAGATCTGCAGGAAAAAAAAAAGATTTTAGGGAGGCATCTTGTTACTATAGCAATATTATAAACAGTATAAAGTGCTGCAGCAGAAATGGATATTTAACAAAGCAGGGTTATGGAAAAAATCTTCTTACTAAAGCAATTTATTAACTTCACTGTTGCTGAATGTGCAAGGTAGGCTGGCAGCAAGCTGTGTTAATGCTGCTGGCTCTACAGCACTTGGTACTGTGGCAAGACTCAGGACTGGTCATTAGAAATTTGGGTTCTAGGACTGACTCTCCCACACCCTTCTTATACACCCTTGAGTAAATTATCTATATTTAAATTTTCAAAAGTTCTCTCTATTTTTGGGTAATTCAGACTTTGGTGTCCAGTTTGACACATTTGGGTCTTGTCTGTGGTAGAGAAATTGGGCATGCTTACCACATTTGGCATGCTGGTAACATGCCATGTGTCCTCACACATGAATGCTTCCAATGGAGACGAGGTGACCATACCAATGTTTAGATTAGACTTTGACCAAGACTAAGTACCATGTGAATCTCCAACATTCCAGCTTTCATTGGTGTAGGACTGGTGTGGCTAGAAAGCATGGGCTTAAGTATATAGTCATTTCAGGACCATCCCCCAGGGAATAGGTCACTGCCTAGGTGACCGGTCTGATCTGCCATCTGCACTCAAGTTTGGTGGAAGCCACTTACCTGCATAAATAGTGAGGAACAAGCTGTGAAGCTCATTTGTGTGCTATTTTGCCTGCATTAGCATCTTCCATATGGATTTCCATTAATAGCAAGCATATCTCAGAGGAAGCAGGAAGCATGCTACCAGCTGGTGAGAGGCAGACCTGTGGCCAATCAAAATTTTTCCACACTGATCAGTTCTCTCAGTCTCATGGTCTGGTGTTGCAATGCCAGGGCAAGCTCACCAAAAAGATACAGAAGAGGTTCCATCCTCATTCTAACGTGATGCAGCTACTACTGGTGATCTCAGGTTTTAAGATCAACTTGACCTCCATCACTCTGTGTTCATGTTTTGGACCCCAAAGTGTTGCTCCACCTTGTGACCCTAATCCTCAATCAGAATCAGTCAGTCCATGAAGGGGGGTGATCCTTGCAGCAATAAGTCCTTTTTCTGATGGGCTCAGGCTCTGGCTTCTGCAGATACTATTGGAACACCTTCCACCATCTCTCTCCTTTTTTAAAGCTCTAGACTATCCTTTCTTCCTGTGCAACAGCTGAGCATTCATCCTGACCTCCATTTTGAAAATAGAATTGGGCATGGTGCTTGTTCCTAGGGTCCTATTAGAGTGCACCATAGAATTGTGGGAGAGTTTGACCTCTTCTCCCACAATCTCTCTGGTGTCCCTGAAAGTCTTCAGAAATATGCTACAAATGCTTGTTGTAGGGAGCTGTGTTAGGGCCTGTAGTCAGAGGGCAGAGCAAACACAAGGTGCTGTCAAGTGCTAATGTGGACATGGCTGAGGCAGAACAGCACCATTAGAACTCACATCCCTGCAGCGTTTCTAGTTCAATTATAACAGTTCCATTCTCTAGTGTATAGAACTTTAGGGTGCCCAACTTAAAGCCTGAGTTTCAGAGAAGCAACAGCTTCTGTACAAGTCAATAAGAGCTATGGGTGCTCACTTCTGAAAGTCAGACCCTGACTGTTTACATTTTTATGCCCCAAAGTCATGACACCTAAAATTAGGGCTAGTTTTGACATTCAGAGGATAATGATGCTTGCTCACAAACCCTTGCTCACAGGATTGTCTGAGGTATTGAGAAGCACAGAACAAAGGTGTTATCTAGGTGGCAAATTCATTTTTTAAATTTGACTATTAATAGAATGCATCAGTGCAGACTCTGGACCTGACGATGAGCAGCAAATATATTAAATGAATGGAAAAATGATGTGTAGGCAATGTGCGACTATGCAATAAACGACACCTGAACGTGAAAAAACAGAACATGGCCTCCTTAAAACCTTCTTCAGCAACTAATGAGTGTCTCAGTTGTGACCACATTGGAGTCACGGGATTAGAACAAGTGAAAAGATGCCACCTGCCAAGCAGCAGTGAGAACTGATATTGCTATGGGTGTTTGAGGGAGGCTGAGACAGAGTGAAAAGCCATTACAACACAGTGGTGTGGTGGAGAGAAGTACAGTCGAAGGAGACATAATGGAAGCAGATAGAAGAAACAATCAGACAGGGCTTACAATCTAGGGTAGAAATAATCCCTGGATTAGTGCAGAGCCTGGCACAGGTGCTGAGAGGGGAGTGTCTGTGCCTCTCCATGAGCTGCAGTCCATAGAGCACATTGGTGCAGTTTGAGGGCTGATCTAACTTGCCCCCATTCCAGCAGCTGCCCTAGCCCTATGAGCCTTGCATTAGCAAGGAAGCACTGGATGCAGAACCTCACTGGCCCTGCTTCCTGACTGCTCCAGACCACTCCCAAACCTGCCTCTGACACACTCTGGACTATCCTGTGCCTTGAGTGGGTCTGTGGAGACCAAGCAGAGCCAGCAAGAGGCTGTTCCAGAGGCTATTTATCAGGTAGGGCATACAGCTATTTGTATCTCCTTGGTGTTAGCTGTATGGGGATTAAAAACTATTTAAATACTTAAAATAGACAGAGACAGACCCTAAAAAGCTGGCACATACAGTGCAGTGCACATAGAAGCAAGAAGGGCATTCTGTACTGCCATTTAGTATTGAGGAAGGTACCCTTCACCATGGGATCTGGGTGAATTTTACATAGGAATGTTTTGTCTAGAACATAAACTAAGTACAGAGAGCATGTACCCCATCACCTGCTCACAGCTATACAGCTTGAATGGACTAAGATGAGATAAACCTAACCTGGGGGATCGAATGCTAGGGGTGCCTGATTACAACAAGAGCCTGGATAATGGGAATGGGGCCAAGCTTGAACTTGGACATAGCAAGAGTAAACTAATAACATGAGAACTACTCAACTCAAGCCCCGCCACCCTGCTCCATCAAGCCTCTCCCAGCTAATGCATATAGCATGGCAGGGCAGAGAGGGAACAGCAAACAGCTAGCTGGGGTCTAGGCATTTAGGGCTTTGTGGATTATTAGCAGCACCTTGAAGGGTACCCAAAAGGCAATGAGGCAGCTAGTGCAGAGTGTGGGGCAGATATATGTCAGCATATGCATTCCCATCTTTTAGCTAGATGTGGTGTATGCACCCACCCACATGGACATAGCTCAAACTTGCCCTCCTTCCTGGAGTTTGCCTTTGTTGCTAACATACATAACAATGAAATAGAAAGCTTGGCTTAAGCTTTTTCACTATGTTCAATGAAGGTCTTGGCAGGTTTCTTCTACTTGTTTTCTGCATCAGAAGAGGCTCCAATTCTTCGTATAGCCTTAGATGGAACTAATAGGAACCTGCTGGCATGAGTCAGCAGAAACAGCTCCATGATACAGCATTATACCACAAGCCACTGGGGTGACTTAGGAGAAAAACCTCACATTCCAATATACAGTCCTAGAATCTGCCACCCTTTTATGAAGTGTAATATGTGCTTGTCAGTGCACCTTGCTCATTTTGCATTAGCTAACTCTTCCATGTGGTCTTTCCAATTAGTCCCAGGTACAGCTTGTTGCAGTGATTCTTCCTGGGAGGTTACAAAGTCATGGCTGACAAGTGACATGATCTTCACCAGACAGAAAAGGGTGCACTTTTTTGATAAGCTGAAGTAAAGCACTCCTCAGTGTTTAGCTCAGAAAACATATTTTTAATCACATTCTGCATCAATTCCCTTAGAAAAACAATGTTTTCTGAAAAGGTCCTTGTCATAAATATAAAGGGAAGGGTAAACACCTTTAAAATCCCTCCTGGCCAGAGGAAAAATCCTTTCACCTGCAAAGGGTTAAGAAGCTAGGATAACCTTGCTGGCACCTGACCAAAATGACCAATGAGGAGACAAGATACTTTCAAAAGCTGGGAGGAGGGAGAAAACAAAGGGTGTGTCTCTGTCTGGGTGATGCTTTTGCAGGGGACAGAACAGGAATGGAGTCTTAGAATTTAGTAAGTAATCTATCAAGATATGCGTTAGATTATTATTTTTTTAAATGGCTGAGAAAATAAGATGTGCTGAATAGAATAGAATGGTTGTTCTGTGCTGAATAGAATGGATATCCCCAACCACATCTAAGGGCCCCTTTGGTGTCTCTACCAATTATTGAAATCCCATTTGAGCGAATAGCTATGGACCTAGTAGGGCCATTGGAGAAGTCAGCCAGGGGTCATCACTACATTCTGGTAGTACTAGATTATGCCACCCGATATCCCAAGGCCGTATCCCTATGGATCACTATGTCCAAGACCATAGCCAAAGAATTAGTCCGGATTTTTTCCAGAGTAGGGATACCTAAAGGGATCCTGACAGACCAAGGGACCCCCTTTGTGTTTAAGTTAATGAAGGACCTACGTAAAATGCTCCATATACGGACCCTCCAGGACGTCAGTCTTTCATCCCCAGACCGATGGTCTTGTTGAATGCTTCAATAGAACATTGAAGAACATGCTATGGAAAGTGGTTAGTCGTGATGGGAAAGACTGGGATGCCCTGCTGCCTTACTTGCTGTTTGCTGTACGGGAGGTTCCCCAAGCTTCCACTGGATTCTCCCCATTTGAGCTGTTATATGGTTGCCACCCCAGTGGCATATTGGACATGGCCAAAGAGGGCTGGGAAGAACAGCCAAACCCTGGGACAAACATCATTGAACATGTATTGCAAATGAAAGACAGGATAGCCCAAGTTGCCCCCCTTGTGCGCAAACACCTGGAGAAGGCCCAAGGGGCCCAACAGAAATACTAAAATCACCAAGCAATGACCTGGAAGTTCCAGGTGGGAGACCGGGTAATGGTGCTCAGACCTATGGCAGAGAGCAAGCTCCTGGCCAGGTGGCAGGGGCCACATGAGATAATAGAAGCCATAGGAGAAGTTGACTATAAGGTCCGACAGCTGGATCGCCAGAAGCTAGAGCAGATCTACCATATAAACCTGCTGAAACCATGGCAGAATAGAGAAGTGCATGTATTTGTGCTAGGGGCACCATCCCCTAAAATCAACCAGCCTGACCAAGTGGGAATATCACCGGAGTTGACTCTGGAGCAACGATCTGCAGGGATCACCTGATTAAACGCAACCAAGATGTGTTCTCAGAAAAGCCAGGTAGGACTACTGAGGGTCACCATCACATCCTCACAGAGCCTAGAGTGAAGGTGAACGTCAAGCCATACCGGATCCCGGAGGCCAAAAGAGCTCAGGAAAATGCTGGCCTTAGGGGTCATTGAAGAATCTCATAGTCAATGGTCAAGTCCAGTGGTTTTAGTGCCTAAGCCAGATGGCAGCATGAGGTTCTGCAATGACTTCTGAAAGCTGAATGAGGTGTCCCAGTTTGATGCGTACCCTATACCCTGGATAGATGAGCTAATTGACAGATTGGGAAAAGCATGGTTTATGTCTACCCTTGACCTGACCAAGGGCTATTGGCAGATCCCCCTGGCCAAGGCCGACAAAGAGAAGACAGCCTTTGCAACTCCAGAGGGACTATATCAGTACACTGTCCTTCCCTTTGGGTTGCATGGGGCACCCGCTACTTTCCAAAGGCTCATGGACAAACTGTTGGGACTGCATGGCAAGTACGTGGCAGCCTACCTCGACGATGTTATCATATATAGCCCCGACTGGGAGACACACTTGGAGAAGGTGGAGGCAGTGCTGGATACCCTGAGGAAGGCAGGGCTGACGGCAAACCCCTCCAAATGTTCACTCGGGCTAGCTGAAGCCAAATACCTCAGGTATATAGTGGGGAGGGGTGCAGTGAGGCCCCAGCTCAACAAGTTAGAAGCTATACAGAAGTGGCCCCGACCACTCCGAAAAAAACAGGTCAGGGCATTCCTGGGACTAGTGGGGTACTATAGATGGTTCATTCCCCACTTTGCCACCAGGGCATGCCCATTAACGGACCTAACAAAAGCTCGGGGCCCAGACATAGTAAGATGGACGACTGCTGCTGAAGACGCTTTTTCAGATCTACGGACGGCCCTCTGCACTGACCCCATACTCGTGGCCCCAGACTGGGGGAAGGAGTTTATCCTACAAACTGATGCCTCTGATGTAGGGCTGGGGGTGGTACTTTCACAAATGGACAGGAATGACGAAAAACCCGAACACCCCATCCTCTTCCTCAGTAGGAAGCTCCTGCCTAGGTGGCGGAAATACGCCGTTGTCAAAAAAAATGCCTGGCAGTAAAATGGGCAGTAGAAAGCCTCCGCTACTATCTACTAGGATGGATGTTTACCCTTGTCACGGACCATGCCCCTCTGCAGTGGATGCACCAAAACAAAGACAAAAATGTGAGAGTAATGAGATGGTTCCTGTCACTTCAACCCTTCCACTTCAGAGTACAACATAGGTCTGGAATCCAACATGGCAATGTGGATGGCCTGTCGAGAGTGCACTGTTTGCTGACCCAAGTAGCCCAGCCCTGTAGTATTGAGCAGGGGGTGGGATTTGTGGTAATTCCAGGACAAACAGCTACAAAGTGGGGGGTTAGTAATTAGTCCCAGGGGGTTAAAAGGTCCCTCCCTATCCACTGAGGAGAGATACCAGGGGGCAATAAGGTTCAGCTGGAAAAGGAGTTGCTAGGGAACCAATTAGGTTCAGCTGACTCAAACTACTTGAGACCTTTTTAAACCCTCCCCTGGGTGGAAGGAGGAGGAGAGTGAGGGAGTGAGAGGAGTAGTAAAGCTGCCAGTAGGCTGTTTGGATGAAGACACCAGACCTTCCCAGTAGAGAGGCTGCACTCGCTCCCCAGAAAGGAAGGAAAACAAGCACAAGGGACTGACTGAGGAGAGGAGTAGCAGGACCCTGTGCCACCTATAAGGATCTGCCTTGCCCCAAACCTGAGTCTCCAAGGCTAAAAAGGACTGAGCCTGCTGAGGAGAACAAGATATTTTGCCACAGAATGGAGACTGACCACATTTAACTAACTGGGAATTCTCATGACATGGGTGAGTCTCCAGCAGGCATTGATCTGGCATAGCTGGCTTATATGCCCCAAGCATTCCCCTCTCTATCTCCGACTGCAAGGGACATGTCAGGGAAGGGAGGAAATGTGACCAGAAGGCACTGCAACTCTGGCCATCTTCAGCTGGTGGATGGTCTCTTGGGGCCCATTGCCAGCTGGCACAGGTTACAGCAGCCCCTGGGCCCTTCTAACATGAGCCAGAGATTGGCAGAGAATCAGTTCCATCATGGTCCCCCCCCACACACTTCTTCTCTGAACTTAAACTAAGTGAAGCAGAGAATCTAGTCCCTTGTTTTTAAAAAAGGTAGAGTCGAGAAATATATATAAGCAAAACTGTTTCTAAGTAAAGCTCTTTTTAAAGGTTTCAGAGTAACAGCCGTGTTAGTCTGTATTCACAAAAAGAAAAGGAGTACTTGTGGCACCTTAGAGACTAACCAATTTATTTGAGCATAAGTTTTCGTGAGCTACAGCTCACTTCATCGGATGCATACTTTTAAAGGATTTCCATGAGGAAAAAGATGTTCTTATTCCATGAATGAAAGGATTAAACCAGCTAAAACAAAGATTTTGGTGCAACTATGTCATCTATTTCCTAACTTTCCCATTTATGTTTCTATGTTTTCTTAGTGTTTCACAGCAACTATAGAGAGAGTTATCTTCAGAAAAAAGCCTTTCATAGAGTGAATTCCTTCAGTAGGTCTCAATGACCCTGCCTGTGGAGGATATGATGGATAAATGGAGCTACAGATAAGTGATAAGGTTTATTATATACTTCATCAGCATATCTGTCTTGAGCTGTGCACTTGTTCTCATGACATTTTGTTTTTTATATTAATTTTCATAAAATAGATTTCAGAAATAGAAGTGTAAAGTAATTTAAAGATAACCCATATAAGCAGATTATTCAGTGCTGAGAAAGTCTGCTCCAGGTACCAATAGGCTGTTGATATCATTCCCCACTATCTTGACTGAAATGTATTTTATTATTTATTAGTTATTTTTCTTAAAATAAAATTTAAAAAATGTAGGCTTTGTAATAACTACTATCAGGGCCAATGTTCCATACAGACAGGAAGACACAGAACACGCCGTTTGATCCATCTTCCAATTTCAGAAATCACTTAAAATTTGTATGCAAAGATTTGAAGTACACCAAAAGGGAAGGAGAGCTATGGGCTATATTGTGTGATGTTCCAATGTCTTGTTCAGAGTTTCTTGTTTCGAAAGTATATCTTTATGTTGGCTAGATGGACCCTGATCCCGTGAACATGTTTGCAAGTGCTTAACATGAAACATGTAAACAGTTCTACTGAAGTCAGTGGGACTACCCATGTGTTGAAAGTATATGTATCAGAATTTGCAGGACTGGGACCCTAGAATGTATATTTGCTTGTTTAGAGTATTTTTCAGAGGAAGGAACCTTTCATTTATTCTTGTCTTAAAGTCAATACTGTTGGCACAATGGGACTAGATTCTGCTACCCTTACTCATGCTCAATGGTACCTTATTCCCTGGCTGGTCTCGTTGATTTCAATAAGGCTGTTTATGTTTATGTTTATAGTTCAACATAAGTGTGGTAGAATCTGGCCGATAATAATTATTAACAACTACTTCCAAACCAGGGCTGTATGAAATAGTCACAACAAAATTTCACCTGAGTTTCAAGGTTTTTGTAATGTTGTGAAAATTGTCTGGTTTAGCTAAAAATTTGCAACATTCTGCAGGATTTTTTTCTCCAAAATTAGGACTTATTAACAATAATGGGTCAGAATGTGCCAAAAATCATCCTATTTTTAAAAGCCGCAATCTTATATTTTCAAAATTTCAAAACTCAGAATTTGCATTGAAATGTGGGGAAATCAAAATGTGTGAACCCATCCATTTCATGACAGGAAGATTTCTGGCCCCAAAAATGGCTTAGAAAGAATTGCAAATATAGTGTTAAAATAGCCCTTTTTAAGACAATCAGATTATAACATTTTAAAAAGCTGATTGGTCTAACCTCAGGAATTTAGACATATTTGCAAAAAATTCTGTAAAGAGGTATGGTTTTATTGTGGTTCCACTGCATGTGAAAAGTGATGGCACTATTCTTTATAGCTAACTTTGGATTATTGTTACTGCTTAGCACTTATATAGAACCTTCTGTCTGAGGATCTCAAAGCAATTTACAAACATTAATTTACTCCCACTATATACCTGTTGACATAGGAATTTTCTCTATTGCCACAGCTGAGAAAACTGAGAGAAATGTGAAAGAGACCTGTCCAAGATCACACAGACAATCTACAATAGAAAAGAAAACCCAGATTTCCTGTTTTCTTGTCTTGTGTTTTAAACACAAGACCATTCTTTCTCTCTTCCGAGAAAGTTATTATGAGAATTCTGATTATATAGTCAGTGAAGCTCCTGGTGGACTGTATGTGCACATAAAGCATTGACCAGTCAAGCTGACTATTCTGCAAAACTTGACTAATTTTCCTTTCTAGAGCATTTAGATATATTATATAAAATATGATATATATAAATGGAAGGAAAAAAAGTAAACTTCTATCCTATTCACAAAGGTGTTGGGATCCCCTGATACTCTCTTCTGCTCAGTTCCCAAAAAGTCAGTTTGACTGTGGAATTCATGACTCAGGTACTTTTATATGACATGCAGCAAAATATGGCCAAACTGGCCAGCCTCAGATGCAGGAGGTGGATGACGGGTACATCACAAATCCAAAGTTATACAACAAAAGTTTTCCTTATATACATATTTACTAAAACCTGTATTTCTGTCAATACATTGCATCACATGCTTCATGATTGACTTGGTAACCTTTCTGAACCAACCGCTGTACATTATGCACTGCCCATGTATAACCTGATCTTTACATTCCAGGTTTATCTTGTCCATTGTCTCTAGTACCAGGGTGTTTCCACTTATTTTAGCTAGACTAACTCCAGCATAATGCATGTTACATCCGTAATCTTTCATTCACCTTCCCAGTCATGTCCACTGAGCAATGAGGTCTTATGTCAAGTTACTCAGATCAAGTTAGGCCTACATTCCTCTCCTTTTGTTGTTCTTGTCTTTTATGTCAGTATTTGTTTCTTAACGCTATAGTCCAGTCTTTCTGGCTTGCTTTTTCAAGTTTACTACCCAACAACACATCCCCAAGACCACAGTCTTTATCATTATTTGAACCACCATTAACATTAAGCTCAAACTAAGAATCTGGGGCTGAAAGTTCACATTCTCTGGTATAGCCCACCAGGGTATTTCCACTGCCAATACAGTATTGTCCCCAGTTTCTTGGTACGCGGCTATGAATTGGGCAATGGGCACCAATTGCTCTATTTTTCTCAGTATTAAATAAGTGGTGTTAATAGAAAAGTGAGGTATGGCTACAAAGAGCTTGTTAGTCTCTAAGGTGCCACAAGTCCTCCTTTTCTTTTCTCTTGGTCAACAGTAATTCCCATTCAGTGTTGTCTGTCATGTTCTCCATCATGATCTCCTTGTTCTTTACACTTGGCCACAGGGCATGGGTCCCAATCTAAGTCAAGGAAATGAAGTTCAGACAAAATCCATCCAGGCTCCCCTGTCTCAACCAAAAAGCTGTGGTTTCCCAAAGCACATACTGTGTCTCGGAGCTGTACCACCACTTTCATTCACTCCTTAATGACTAGTTGGGCCCAACCTCCCTTGCCTGTGGACCGGTTCATTTGTGCAGAGTATGGCCCATCTGTTCTTTATTTCTTTACAACAAGATGTGTTTATGTAATCTCCTCCTTGTATTGCCATTTTCACACTGGGAAAATGCTATGTATACATCCCATTCTCCATTGTATCCAGATTGTTAACATATGCCAATTTTTTTAGGATTTCCTGTCCATCTAGGAAGAGCAATCATTATTGGCACAGTCATATTATTAATTTCATATGTTGCCCAAGGTCCAGGACCTTCTAGCTTTCAAATTGCAAATATTCTTCCCCAATAATGTGGTCCAGATCAGCGTGCTGTTTAATAATCTTGACCATTCGCTCCCCACCACATCCTATTCCCTGGAATATCTTGCCTCTGAAGCTGGATTCCACTCAAAGAATCTTGGCTTCTGGCACTGAGACTGATGTCTTATTTGACCCGCACCTGTGCTCGACTCTTGCTAACAAATCCTCCAAATCATTGGGATCAGGGGGCCAATAGTAGAATATACTCTTTGCATTCTGGGGGCAGCACAACTAACGATATTTCAGTATGCACTCAGTCGCCTCTCATTAATTTATTAAGTGCATTTCGCTCTTGCAGATTCCACTGCTGAAGGAGACAATCTGCTAGTTCGCTCAGACCTCCTCTGGGAGGAGCTTCACGTTGAACACCTCCACTTGAGGTGATCTCAAATTACACAGCACCCTTGCCTAAAGCTGAGTCTTCAAGGGTGTGCCCTAAAACCCATCACACGCTCCCCAGGATCTCTGCAATAACTTGTCTCAATCCTGCATAATTAATGGGTTCATTTCCTTCAAAGTCATTCTGTGACATTATCTAAATAAAATATGATCATGTAGATCATTGTTGCTACCAAAAAACAAAACAAAACAATGAGGAGTCTGGTAGCATGTTAAAGACTAACAGATTTATTTGGATATAAGCTTTCATGGGTAAAAAACCCACTTCTTCAGATGCATGTAGTACCAATTACAGATACAGGCATAAATATATGTTGTCACATGAAGAGAAGGGAGTTACCTTACAAATGGAGAACCAATGTTGAAGGCCAATTTAGTCAGGGTAGGTGTAGTCCACTCCCAATAATTGGTGAGGAGGTGTCAATACTAAGAGAGGGAAGATTGCTTTTGTAGTGAGCCAGCCACTCCCAGTCCCTATTCAAGCCCAAATTGATGGTGTTAAGTTTGCAAATGAATTGTAGCTCAGCAGTTTCTCTTTGAAGTCTGTTTTTGAAGTTTTTTTGTTGAAGTATGGCTCCTTTTAAATCTGTTATTGAGTATCCAGGGTGATTGAAGTGCTCTCCTACTGGCTTTTGTATGTTACCATTCCTGATGTCTGATTTGTGTCCATTTATCCTTTTATGTAGAGACTGTCTGATTTGGCCAATGTACATGGCAAAGGGGCATTGCTGGCACATGATGGCATATATCACATTAGTAGATGTGCAAGTGAATGAGCCTCTGATAGTGTGGCTGGTGTGGTTGGGTACTATGATGGTGTCACTAGAGTAGATAAGGGGACAGAAAAGGCAACAGTGTTTGTTACACAGATTGGTTCCTGGGTTAGCATTTCTGTAGTGTGGTGTGTAGTTGCTGGTGAGTATTTGCTTCACATTGTGGGGCTGTCTGTAAACGAGGATTGGCCTGCCTCCCAAGGCTTGAGAGAGTGGGGGATCATTTTCCTGGATAGATTGTAGATCGTTGATAATGCACTGGAAAGGTTTTATCTGGAGGCTGTACGTGATGGCCAGTGCTGTCCTGTTATTTTCCTTGTTGGGCCTGTCCTGTAGTGGGTGATTTCTGGGTACCCATCTTGCTCTGTCAATCTGTTTCCTGACTTCCCCAGGTGGATATTGTAGTTGTAAGAATGCTTGATAGAGATCTTGTAGGTATTTGTCTCTGTCTGAGGCATTGGAGCAAATGTGGTTGTATGTTAAGGCTTGGCTGTAGACAATGGATCATGTGATGTGCCCTGGGTGGAAGCTGGAGGTATGTAGGTAAGTATAGCAGTCAGTAGGTTTCCGGTATAGGGTGGTGTTTATGTGACCATCACTTATTTGCACTGTAGTGTCCAGGAAGTGGATCTCTTGTGTGGACTGGTCTACCACTATAATTGCAGAAAATATTGTACAAAGTATGTCAAGTGAGGTGTCTATGAAAATGTTATGATTTCCTAAATATGTTGATTATGCTATTTGTATGCATGTATCATTTTTGTATCTGAACTATGTACCTGTATTTGAAATGTTTGCTCATGTGGTAAGGTACTTATCCTGCACATCTTGAAGGGACTATTTAAGTTAAATGGCTCATCAAGAAACATTTAACTTACAATGGACCATGGAAGATGCCTATCTATCCTTAATGGACTTTTCTGTGATAGCCTCTACTATGACTAAGCATAGCATTCTCTGAGATGCTCCCAGTTCCATGCATAGAGCCAGTTAGACAGGCAGAACTGCAGAGTCTCAGTGTGTGGATGAGACGATAGTGTAGGAAGGAAGGGTTTACATTTATTAAGAACTGAGGAAACTTTTGGGAAACAGGGAGCCTATACAGGAAGGATGGGCTTCACCTAAAACAAAATGGAAACAGATTGCTGTCACTTAACTTTAAAAAGGTCGTAGAGCAGTTTTTAAACTAAGGACTGGGGGAAAGCTGACAGGTGCGGAGGAGCATATGGTTCGGACATCCCTGCGGGGAGGATCTATTAATAGAGAATCTCTATGTCCTAGTGAGGACAAGAGGATGGAAAATGATAAAATATAGGCAGGGTCTGATCAGAAACAGTCAAATAAAAAAGAGTCCCATTCAATTACATTGTGTAATGGCAGACAGCTAAAAGCAGACAAGATTTTAAAGTGCTTATATACCAATACTAGAAGTCTAAATAATAAAATGGGTGAACTAGAGTGCCTTGTATTAAATGAGGATATTGATATAATAGGCATCACAGAAACTTGGTGTAATGAGGATAAGCAATGGGATACAGTAATACAAGGATACAAAATATATCAGAAGGACAGAACAAGTCATGCTGGTGCGGGAGTGGCATTATAGTTGAAAGAAAGCATAGAATCAAATGAAATAAAAATTGTAAATGAATCAAACTGTACCATAGAATCTCTATGGATAGAAATTCCATGCTCTAATAATAAGAATATTATTAGGGATATATTACCCTATATATTATTATTAGGGATATATTACCGACCACCTGACCAGGATGATAGTGACTGTGAAATGCTCAGGGAGATTAGAGAGGCCATTAAAATAAAAAACTCAATAATAATAATGCGGGATTTCAATTATCCCCATATTGACTGGGTACATGTCACCTCAGGACAGGATGCAGAGATAAAGTTTCTTGACACCTTTAATGACTACTTCTTTGAGCACCTTGTCCTGGAACCCACCAGAGGAGAGGCAATTCTTGATTTAGTCCTAAGTGGAGCACAGGATCTGGTCCAAGAGGTGAATATAGCTGGACCACTTGGTAATAGTGACTATAATATAATTAAATTTAATATCCCTGTGGCAGGAAAAACACCACAGCAGCCCAACACTGTAGCATTTAATTTCAGAAAGGGAACTACACAAAATTGAGGAAGTGAGTTAAACAGAAATTAAAGGGTACAGTGCCAAAAGTGAAAACTCTGCAAGCTGTGTGGAAACTTTTTAAAGACATCATAATAGAGTCTCAACTTAAATATATACCTCAAATTAAAAAACATAGTAAGAGAACCAAAAAAAGAGACACTGTGGCTAAACAACAAATAAAAGAAGCAGTGAGAGGCAAAAAGGCATCCTTTAAAAAGTGGAGGTTAAATCCTAGAGAGGAAAATAGAAAGGAGCATAAACACTGGCAAATGAAGTGTAAAAATACAGTTAGGAAGGCCAAAAAAGAATTTGAGGAACAGTTAGCCAAAGATTCAAAAAGTAATAGCAATTTTTTTAAAGTACATCAGAAGCAGGAAGCCTACTAAACAACTAGTCAGGCCACTGGATGATTGAGGTGCTAAAGGAGCAATCAAGGATGATAAGGCCATTGCGGAGAAACTAAATGAATTCTTTGCATGAGGATGTGAGGGAGATTCCCAAATCTGAGCCATTATTTTTAGGTGACAGATCTGAGGAACTGTCCCAGATTGAGGTGTCATTAGAGGAGGTGTTGGAACAAATTGATGAATTAAACAGTAATAAGTCACCAGGACCAGATGGTATTCACTCAATAGTTCTTAAGGAACTCAAATGTGAAATTGCAGAACTACTGTACCAGATGACTGGAGGATAGCTAATGTGACACCAATTTTTAAAAAGGGCTCCAGAGGTGATCCCGGCAATTACACGCTTGTAAGCCTGACTTCAGTACCAGGCAAACGGGTTGAAACTATAATAAAGAACAATATTGTCAGACATATAAATGAACATAATTTGTTGAGGACGAGTCAACATGGTTTTAGTAAAGGGAAATCATGCCTCACCAATCTACTAGAATTCTTTAAGGGGGTCAACAAGCTTGTGGACCAAGGGGATCCATTGGATATAGTGTACTTAGATTTTTCAGAAAGCCTTTGACAAGGTCCCTCGCCAAAGGCTCTTACGCAAAGTAAGTTGTCACGGGATAAGAGAGAAGGTGCTCTCATGGATTGGTAACTGGTTAAAAGATAGGAAAAAAAGAGTAGGTATAAATGGTCAGTTTTCAGAATGGAGAGAGGTAAATAGTGGTGTCCCCCAGGGGTCTGTTCTGGGACCAGTTTATTCAACATATTCATAAATGATATGGAAAAAGGGGTAAACAGTGAGGTGACAAAATTTGCAGATGATACAAAATTATTAAAGATAGTTAAGACCGAGGCAGACTGCAAAGAGCTACAAAAAGATCTCTCAAAACTGGGTGAGTGGGCAACAAAATGGCAGATGAAATTTAATATTGATAAATGCAAAGTAATGCACATTAGAAAGCATAATCCCAACAATATATATAAAATGATGGGGTCTAAATTAGCTGTTACCACTCAAGAAAGATCTTGGAGTCATTGTGGATAGTTCTCTGAAAACATCCATTCAATGTGCAGTGGCAGTCAAAAAAGCGAACAGAATGCTGGGAATAATTAAGAAAGGGATAGATAATAGGACAGAAAATATGTTGCTTCTATATAAATCCATGATATGCCCACATCTTGAATACTGTGTGCAGGTGTGGTCGCCCCATCTCAAAAAGATATATTGGAATTGGAAAAGATACAGAGAAAGGCAACAAAAATGATTAGGGGTATGGAATGGCTTCCATATGAGGAGAGATTAATAAGACTGGGACTTTTCAGCTTGGAAAAGAAATGGCTATGAGGATATATGATTGAGGTCTATACATTATGACTGGTGTAGAGAAAGTAGATAAGGAAGTGTTGTTTACTACTTCTCATAACACAAGAACTAGGGGTCGCCAAATGAAATTAATTAAATTTCTTCACACGATGCTGTCAACCTGTGGAACTATTTCCCAGAGGACGTTGTGAAGGCCAAGACCACAACAGAGTTAAAAAAAGAACTAGATAAATTCATGGAGGATAGGTCGATCAATGGCTGTTAGCCAGGATGGGCAGGAATGGTGTCCCTAGCCTCTGTTTGCCAGAAGCTGGGAATGAGCAACAGGGGATGGATCACTTCATGATTACCTGTTCTGTTCATTCCCTCTGGGGCACCTGGCACTGTCCACTGTCAGAAGACAGGATACTGGGCTAGATGGACCTTTTGTCTGACCCAGTAGGGCCATTCTTATATTATGTTAAGCATGCACGGACATGTGACTTGCCCATATAACTCCAAACACCATCTTGTTCCTTGTAATTCTCCACAGTGAGAACAATGTGTTTCTCTTCACTTGGCTGAAGCTACAAAAGGCCCTGGAAACATCTCCATTTTGTCTCTTTCCTGCTTAAATCTCTGGACTATGGACTTATACTAATAGAAGCATTCTAATTACAGGACTGAGGACCTGCCAATGATTGGAAGCAACCAGAGACTTAACAAGTTAGCAGTTTATTCCATCGCTCCCACAAGCCTGATCCAAGAACTTTGCAATTATTGTATGTATTTGATTCCTTTAACCAATTTTAACTCTTACCTTTTTTCCTTTTTATAAATAAACCTTTAGATATTAGATATTAAAGGATTGGCAACAGCATGATTATTGGGTAAGATCTGAGTTATATATTGACCTGGGTATGTGGTTGGTCCTTTGGGATCAGAAGAACCCTTTTGTTTGATTAAATTGGTTTTAAATAACCACTCATCATTAAGTCTAGTGTCTGGGTGTTGAACCCAGGACTGGCATACCTAAGGAGGATGCATTTCTGACTTCTTGTTAGCCAGTGTGGTGAGCCAGAAGTTTACTTTTGTTGCTGGTTTGATATATCTCATGGAAGAATAACCACTAGTTTTGGGGTATGTCTGCCCTTTTTCTCAGCAGCTTGTCCTGAACTTGGTATTCTCAGTTGTAATCCTGGAGGCACAGTGGCACACTCCCTTCAACATGCACTGAGTAAACTTATTCCATCTATCCCTAAGAGGGTGTCCGAAGACCTTTACAAGGGATTCCAGCTCCTAGATGCAAAGGGAATGGGTCTCAGTAGTAACCCTTGTAGGAACCTGCATGGGTCCTGCTGCACAATTACATCCCCTAGTTATGCTATGACCTGTGGGAAACCCTCTAGGATCCCTCACAGCTTTCATTCTTTTCCAAAAATGTCTCATTAGGTTATACCACATGTATTTTGTATATCTCTTTTTGCTCCTCCAGCCATTTCTTTCCTTTCTAATTTGTGGACCTGGACTGTCAAGTTCTTTACCTGTTGATTTAAGGCTCCAATTCCCAATATTAAACTTTGTAATAACAGCTTTTCCCCCCCCCTTTCTAAATTTTCTATCCAGCACTATCTGTTGTAGTTCCTTTTAATGGAACCTTCCATTACCTTCCTTGCCATCACACTCTTTGGGAGATGACTGAATTCAGCTTCTGTTTTTTAGGACAACAGTTTAATCAGCCTTGGAAATAATGTAGCTGAAACTGAGTGAAATCTAAGTACCTTTTTTGCACCAAATGATGTCAATTTTATCTGTGGCCATTACACAAAATACTGTAAAAGATGTTCATTTGGAAAAAAAACCATATAGTTTGAATACATACTTCTGGTGCAATAACCTTAAATGATAGTGTAACACCCCTCTGGGTAAAAAAACATATTTTATCTCATGTATTAAATTCTGGCAGTTTAAGCTCCTTGGTAGATTTTTCTGAAATACCATTAGAAAGGAAATACCCTGAAATTAGATGAACACTATCCACTATGGTTTTTTGAACAGTCAAAACATATATTACTTTATGGGAGGCTTCTCTTTCTTGCTTAATAATCCTACTAGGCAAATTAGAAGGCTGGATAAGGACAGCAGCTTTCTGCTTTCCGAAAGGGGAAAAATACCCAACAAAAATAAAATGTTTTATGCAGATCAAATTCATAGGTTTTCTAAAAAAAATTAAAATCTTTGTCTCTGCTACTAAACAGAATAATAAAGCAGAGAAACACCTTTCCATGGCTGGAGATGGAACACTGGATAATGTGGGCCAGGGCTCTGAGGTGGCACTGAGCTTTCCCTCTCTCATAGGTCTTTGGCTGGCTGGTTTTTGCTCACATGCTCAGTGATCGCCATATGTGGGGTCAAGAAGGATTTTTCCCCCAGGACAGACTGGTAGTGATTTTCATCTTCCTCAGCTGCATAGAGTGCAAGTCACTTGCCAGGATTATCTGGGTATAGCTCACTTAATCATATTGCTGCCATTGCAGGGGCCTTGGGCATAGATGCACCTTGGTCACTCAGATTCTCTCTCTCTGTGGCAAATAATAGCCTGGTGTCTTGTGGGCTGTAATACTTTGGTCTAATTTTGGTTGTGAGATTTAGTGTGTGGGTATTGATTAGATAATCTGGGGTGGTCCCTTCTGGCCTTAAATTCTATGAACTCTGGGCAAATTATAATCTCAGAAAGACTAAGGTGTTGAACCTGCACTACACAGATACAAAGTTTTGCAGTTATAAAGCAGGACTTGGTGCATGAGCGGAACTTGCTCTTACGTAAATAAGAACACTGATGTGTGGTTGCTAAATTAATCCTGCCAAGTAGCAGGGGAAAAATTTAAGAAGAAATGTAGAATTAACCACCTCATTAACAAGATGAGGATTGCACCTAAGTGTAGGTCTCCCAACATGTCCAGTCTCCCTTATTAACATTTCACACTTGTGAGTAAGGAACCAAGTGCAAAGTGGACTTGAGACTAACTACAGCTCAGTGTGGAAGATAATATACTTACTACTGAGAATTTTCAAAAGGGATCCATGATTCTGGGTGTCTCAAGACACCTTGAAGGGCCTGATTTTCAGATGGCAGATATCCAGCACTTTCTGAAAATCATGTCTTTTTAAGGTTTCTTAAGTTCGGCAGTCAAAAATTAAGGCACCTAAAATCACTAATTGCTTTTGAAAATGTAAGTTCTAGTGCTTAACCGAGCTTGTACCCTTAGCTTCTCCTTGAACTTGTTCTGGAGAACAACCATCTTGCATTCACTCTTGAGCACTGTTTCATGTACCAAGTGCTGAATAATAACATGAGAGGACTCGATGTTTCAAAAACAAATTTTGCTCTTTATTAAGAGAAGTACATACAATGATGCTGCAACTGCAGCTTGCATTCAAATCATGTGCATACAGATTGGCTGTTGCCTCCTCCAAACTCTGTCCTCCTGCAGCCTGTGCTCTTCCCTCAAGTTCAATGCAGCTTGCTACAGGTGCCCACAGGGATTTGCAGGGTCAAGGTGTTTGTCCATTCACGTGTCAGAATCTGGTGGTACAAAGTCACAAATACTCTTAATCACCAGATTCAACCAATGTTTTTTTGAAATGAGAGCGACTTCTGCAACTACATTCAGCTCATTTTAAGGAAAAGTGCATCAATCATTTGCTAGTGGACTTTTATGTGCACACTGGGACACTTCCCACCACATGGATTTGGATCAGAAATGGACCAGTACTGACTTGAAGGTGCCTTTTAGCCTACTGCTTTGATGATGGAAACAAAAACAATGTGGACCAAAATCTCCTCTTCTGATATCATTGTGCGGGGGTAAGTGAAATAATCTTGCACTTTAGCTCTTGTCAGCTGAATGTATAGTATGTCAAGTTATTGTACCCTTAACAAGACCTCTAGTATGTTTCTCAGAAAAACATTTTAATTCTGTATTTTTTTCTTTCAGCCATTGATTGTCAACACTGACTTCTCAAACACAATGCATTACATAGCCTAGCACAACTTTAGAAAAGTGTGGGGAGAAAAGACATTCTCCAGAGTTTATGTAATTCTTGAGAAATTCTTCAAAGACAGTGTTAACTGAAGTTTTGTTGGTTTCCTTCAAGAACTGAAGATGATATGTCACTTTTGCTGGCTGTTCATAAAAATAAAATATACAGCAGAAAATCAAAATGTTTTTCCATTTAAAATATAACTTTACATGTTATGTTAAAATCATTTTACAAATTCACAGTTAAAAACAATCATGCTGCCATATGCGTAAATCCACACGAATATTTCAGTTCAAGTGATTCAGAGGAACTAATGAATAAATAGTTCCATCACTGGTTTTAGAAGCTGGAGTACAATGGCCATTTCTCATATGCGAATTATGGACAGATGAGGAAGTCTCTGTTCTGTAAATTTGGGCTTGCATTTCGCAGCAACCAAACTTGCTCAGTAAAATGAAGAAATCCCTGCGGAAGGTCTTTGTGAAAATCGCATACAAGAAAGGATTGGCACATGAATTGATAGGATAGAACAAAACTAGGAGGATCTTGGATTTGGACACAGTGATGAGAGGAAGCTTGAGTGATGCCGATATTGCAAAAAAAGATATTGGTGCCATGCACAGAAAATCGGTGAAGATCAGTATCGCCATGCGCTTGGCAATTTTGGTGTCACTGTTTGAAGAGATTACATTAGGGTTTCTCACTGTGAAGTAGATGCAGATGTAACAGGCACAGATGATCATAAATGCAAGAACATTCAGTACTAAAAGGAATATGATATAAGCCTGGGAAAGGGGTGTTTCTATATCCATGGGCAAGCAAATGCTGACTTTCATGTAGCTGCTGACTCCAAATATGGGAAGAAGGGCCACAGTGAAGGCAAACATCCAACCAAAAATCATAATAACCATGGCATGCCTAAATCGAACCTTGCGGTCCAGTTGCATGGCATAGGTGATTGTATGCCATCTTTCCAGAGTGATCACAGTCAGTGTGTAAACTGAAAGTTCGCTTGCAAACACAGTGAAAAACCCTGCAGCACTGCATCCCGCACCAGTCTGCCAGTCTATGGCATAGTTGTAATATTGGCTTTTGGTCTGTATATCAACAGATGCAATCAACAACAGATAGATGCCTATACATAGGTCTGCAAATGCAAGATTGCACATTAGAAACCGAGGGACAGTGAGTTTATACTGACTGCTTATTAAAATAATCAGCACAACGATGTTCCCGGTGATAGCTAGAATGTTGATAAACCATATCAGGACTCTGAGAATATTGTATCCCATGATATCTTCACAAGGATTGAAGGCATCAGGCTTAGGAGAGCAAGCCACATGGACTACTTCATTACATAAGCCGTAGTCAAAGTCAAATTCATTTTCTAGTGAGTCAAAAGCTATGTAGTCATTGGAAATGTAGTCCTCAGCTGCAGATCTTCTGTGCATCCTGTCCACAGGCTGCTCATCAGCATCTTGCATGACATCAGATTTATTACATATTGGATGCAATGCAGAACTGGAATGGAAGAACAGAATTTAGTTAGTGCCTAAAAAATACAGCAGAAGAAATAGAAGAAATAAGAGATATCATGCAGTTCCCATTAACAGTTCTGCCCCTCTTAACTGATTATTTACCCCAAGTCAAGATTTGAGGCCCCAGTCCTGCAAATCTTATGCACATGCTTAACTTTACAGAGATGATTAATCCCATTAGTTTTAGTGGGATTACTGTCATGCATAAAGTTAAGCATGTGTAAAGAAAAGGGTTTGCAGAGGCAGGGCCTATAGGTGCTAAAGTATAGCCTGGGGTGAAACCACATAAACAATGACAAAATATCATTGCAAAACATAGAGCTGGTTGAAAAATGGGGGAGAGAGGGATAATGCAAAAAAAAAAAGAGAATGTTTGTTTTAGTTTTTCATTGAAATTTTCCAATAATCTCTTTTTATGCAAAGGGACTGAAATATATATTCTCTTCCCAGAATTTGGTGTGCATCTCAAGAAACAAACCAAGGAAGCCAAGGGGTAGGGAGGGTGTATAATGGTCCAAAAGAGGGTGCCAAAAGTAGACAAATGAGACAAGATGCTCCAGCTAAGCACCTTACATTCACTACCATCTTTTCCTCAATTTATGCAGACTTGACCAGCACAATTAATTACAGGTAAATTACTTCCTCTGCTTATAGATAGCAGATTTGCATGTCTGCTAGTAAATCATTTTGCTTGTATTTTCTTAATACAGCTGAATACAAAACTTGTTCTAGCACCCAGTAAGAGTACTTATGTGGTTAAACATATTGCTGAATCAGGGTCCTAGATATCCCCAAAAAAGTACATGTTACTGTTCTACTCTTCTAAAGCAAGTCTTCCTTTATTTATACAATTCATCAATCTGCTTTCTTTGTCTCAAAATATATTCTGAATCCACTCCAGATTAATTCAACATTAATACTCTGTTGAATATGCTTAAGAAACAGTATGGAAAAATTTAAGAGTGAGGGCTCAGTTATTTGTTTTCCTCTCAGTCTGTCTCAACACACAAATACACAATTTTATCTTATGGTTCCTTTCACAACAGGATGGGCAAAATTTGAAGAACGCTGTGCAAACAACATTCAAATTATATGATTTCATGCTGGCCTTTGAGGAGGGTTTCATCAACCAAGTATTTGAATCCAGATTTAAACATTCTGTCCTGAAAAATCCTTTTTTTGTTATTATTATATATTGCAAGGGATCCATTCTAGTTTTCAGTGTGAAAGAGGGGGTACATGTTAGCTCTGCATATCCCAATTTAATTTTTCCCCCAAAAGCAAAAACTTATTTAGCATGAAAAAAGATCAAATAAAACTGCCAGTCACTCTGTAAGATTGAAATCACAGACAATTACAGTATTTCATGGTAAAGACTGAGAGTAAAAAGTTCAAAGTACCTATTGACCGTGGCAATTAAGTATAATTTTCAAAAGTGACTTAGGGAGGGCCTAAGGGTCCCAGTGGGACTTAGGAACTTAAGTCACTTTGGCATTTTTGAAAAAAAAATTACCCAGTGTCTGGAATTATTTTCTGTAATTTTTCATCACCCCAGTGCCATAGAGTAACTGATCATTTTAGTTATCTTTCATGGTAATTAAAACTCTGCTTTTTTTAAAGGAAAGGGATTTGAATTGTTCTCTGAAGTTGCTCTTCCTAAAGTATTCAGGGGCATGTCCATAGTGGAAATAGTTTATAAAGTCAACAATGTCTTGAAAACTTAACTATAATTACAAATCAGTAATTTTCCTTTGCACAGTACCATTCATAGCTACCTGTTCTTGTACAATGAAGAGCAAGAGTAAGTTTCTCTTAGAAGGCACTGATTTCCTTAAAGGAATTTGAATTGAGGCACAGTCAGATTAAGTAACTTGCTCAAGGTACAAAAGCTAGCATCAGAACTAGGATTAGAACTCAGAAATTCCTTTTTCCAGCCTTGTACTCAATCCACCAAATGAAACTGCCCAAATAAATGGGAAGAAACAACTTAGTAAATACTCCCCCTAGAAGCAGAGAAAATATATCTGTGTTTAGCAACACTATAATACACAGAATATGAACTGTTCAAAACCACAGAGCACAAATGAAGAAAAGAAAGCCAACGATATTGCAAGGCAAACAAAGAGGATAGCTGGGCCTTGAGCTCAGAAATAGACTCAGTAGAATAAATGGGCCAAATCTAGATTCCATACAAGACACTAACTCTAAGTAATTCAGCTTACTGAAAAGTGACAGCGTGAGGCCTGGTCTAAACTACAGGGTTAGGTCAACATAAGTTGCCTTGCAATTGACCTAGCTACGCAAATGTCTTCACTTAAATTTGGCTCCTGCCAATGTAAGTGCCTCTCTATGTCCATTTAGTAACACCACCTTCCTCAGTGGTGTAGATTTATAGTCAATTAGGGCTACACAGTCTGAGTGTAGATACTGTGTTTCTTACGTTGACTGTTATTGGTCTTCAGGAGCCATCCCACAGTGCCCCACACTGACAATACAATCAATACAAGTGCTCCTGCTGGGGATACAAACCACTGTCACAAAGCGTGCACACACACAAGTTTTTTAATAACTGTAATGGCTGTAAGTTAGGTCAACACAATTTTGTAGTGTAGACGTCCTCTAAAAAACAATTTCAAATGTAAGAAGAAAGTCATATCATCATGATTCTTTGAGAAAGAAGCTAATCTTTACGTCAAAAGAATCAGAACGATGGCTGAAGTTCCTGTTGAGAATTGTCAGCTTCAGGGACACATAGATAGGAGGAAATTTTTTTTTTTGAATCACAGATGAAGGAGGGCCTCCAACACAACCTGCAAAGCAAACCTTTATACAAGTTAGTTTAAAATGTAGTGTATCTTTTATTAGATCAACAGCAGACTTTTTAGTACGATGATTCTATAGACCATAATTTTTAGCCATAAGCTCTCAAAAAATTAGATCTTAGGGCCTGAGCTTATGGGCCAACTGAGCCATGTGTTGTGCAAGACCAGGGAGCTTGGGTGGGAAGGACAAAGGTGACTTATCTTTAATTCATCTTTACAAGTCCTGGATACTAAGCCTGGTCCATTTTTGATCCCCTACACAAGTTAGAAAAGCCACAGGGCTCCTGTAACTTACATTAGTTGCCCATGGCCCCATGGAATCAGGGATCACTGAGATGTGGGGGTGCTTTGCTGGGAGAGAGGATAGTGTAGGAGCCACTGTGGCAGCTTTCACCACCTAAAGATTCTCCAGTAGAGCAGATTCCTCAGAGTGTTGCTTAAGTGCTGTTAGGGTAGTTTTGAATCAGTGGAGCAGCCAGATGCGGCTGAGGATCTGACCCTGAACATCCTTTGAGGGTTTTCGTATGATAACCATAAGGCTCAAACATCCTTAAAAATGGATAATCCAGGTTATCAGGTAGATAATGTTTATTCTCCCTGACAAATCACATCCTAGCTCTAATCTTGAAAGAGAAATAATAGTCTTTGGATAATGTATGATGAAGTCAAGTGACACCAGTACTCTCATCATGATGATGAATAATCTCCCTTCCACTTATCAAGAGTAGTCCTTGATCAGACAATCATCACAGTGGGGTTGAACATGTCATTAAGGACTCTTCAAAACAACTGAACAGTCCTGAGTACACACAGAGCTTGTGTCAGACACAGAAATGCTTTGACATGGAAGCAGGTGTATTTGCTACATCCTATACCGGGGTGGGCAAACTTTTTGGCCCAAGGGCCAAATCTGGGTATGGAAATTGTACGGCGGGCCACAAATGATCACAAAATTGGGGGTTGGGGTGCGGGAGAGGGTGAGGGCTCTGAGTAGGGGTGCGGGCTCTGGGGTGGGGCGAGGGCTTTGGGGTTGGGGCGTGGGAGGGGTCCGGGGTTCAGGCTCTGGGTGGCACTTACATCAAGCAGCTCCCAGAAGCAGCAGCATGTCCCTCCTCTAGCTCCTACGCAAAGGCACAGCAGAAAGCTCTGCGTGCTGCCCCATTCACAGGTGCAGCCCCTGCAGCTTCCATTGGCTGCTGTTCCCAGCCAATGGGAGCTTGGGGGGCAGTGCTTGGGGGGGGCAGTGTGCAGAGCCCCCTGGCTGTCCCTATGTGTAGGAGCTGGAGGGGGGACATGCCGCTGCTTCCAGGAGCTGTGTGGAGCAGGGCAAGCCCCTGACCCTGCTCACCAGCTGGAGCACCAGAGCGGGGCAAGCCCCAGATCCCAATTCCCAGTGAGAGCTTGAGGGTTGGATTAATATGTCTGCAGGGCCGGATGTGGTTCCCAGGCCGTAGTTTGCCCACCCCATCCTATACCCAATATCTAAGCTAATTTGCATGCAAATTACTTTGAGGTTCAGATTCAAAGTATATCACTATTCTCCTGAATTAAAACTTTTCTGTTTTAAATCTCTATAGCCCAGGCTAGTTCTTAAGTCACCCAGTTATTTCAATATAAGGATGGGACTTCAATAGAATCCCTTCTCCATGATGCCTCTGCTTGAATGACTTGCTACAGATAAGCTTTTCTTGACTTCTCAGTAGCTTAATTAAAAATAAACAATCTGGATAAAGTTTTGAAAATTAATGTGCTCCATTTTTTTTAAATGATAAGAGTCTTGCTTTTGAAAGAGGGAATAGAGGCTAGAAAGAAGCAAATGCCACTAGCCACATACCTTAGATATAGGCCTGGTCTACACTGCAGGGTTAGGTTGCTGTAAGCTGCCTTGCATCGACCTACCTGTGGAAGTCTCTTTATTTAAATTTGGCTTCTGCCGATGTAAGTGCCTCTTTGTGCTGATTTATGCTGTGTCTACACTACGGAGTTAAATCAACATAAGTTACATTTTTCAGAGTAACAGCCGTGTTAGTCTGTATTCGCAAAAAGAAAAGGAGTACTTGTGGCACCTTAGAGACTAACCAATTTATTAGAGCATAAGCTTTCGTGAGCTACAGCTCACTTCCTCAGATGCATATCGTGGAAACTGCAGCAGGCTTTATATATACACAGAGAATATGAAACAATATCTATTCCCACCCCACTGTCCTGCTGGTCACTTTAGATAAGCTATTAAAGCTATTATTATAAGCTATTTGCAATTCACCACCCTCTGCTGCTGGGAGCTGTGGGAATGGATCGTGGTGCATTATCGGGACATCCTCACCGTCCCATGGTGCAGTTCTTTCTGTTCCATCATTCCATGGGTTTACAACTTTGTTTCACACTGTTTTTAACAGCCCATGTAAACTGTGCACCCGCCATCTCTGACTGAAAATGAGGATTCTGAATTGCTGACCACTCTTGTGATGAGTGTGATGAACACAATGTGACTGGTCCTGCAATATTTCATGAGTTCTGAATCAAAAAGTGAATCAGTGGTGCCTTCCCTGCTGTGTGCCATTGAAAGAAATAATTCAAGATTGCTGCTGGCATTCAGAGAGCACCTGCACATGGTGGACGTCAGTATTGGGCTCGGTGGTATCACACCTTGATGCATGTATGGGATGATGAGCAGTGGCTGTAGAACTTTTGGATGTGCAAATGCACCATCCTGGAACTGGGTGCAGAGTTTGTCCCAGCACCACAATGCAAGGACACCAGAATGAGAGCTGCTTTCACTGTGGAAAAATGAGTGGTGATTGCTGTGTGGAAGCTGGCAACTTTGGTGTCAGCCACAAATCAGTTTGGAGTTGGAAAGTGCATTGTGGGGGAAATGGTGATGCAAGTGTGCAGGGCCATTAATCACCTCCAGCTATGAAGGACTGTGACTCTGGGTAACATGCAGGAAATAAATGATGGCTTTGAAGCAATGGGATTCCTAAACTGCAGCTGGGTGACAGATGGAACGCATATCCAATTTTGGCCCCAAACCATCTTGCAATGGAGTACACCAACCAGAAGGGTCTTGCAGGCACTGGTGGATCACTGGGGCTGTTTCACTAACTTCAGTGCAGGGTGGTCAGGGAACGTGCATGTGTGCATCTTTAGGAACACTGGACTGTATAGAAAGCTGCACGCTGGGACTTTATTTCCAGACCAGAACATTCAAATTGGGGATGTGGAAATGCCCATGGTGCTCCTTGGAGACCCTGCATATGCCTTCCTCCCATGGCTCATGAAGCCTTACATCAGGAACCTAGATAGCAGCAAGGAGTGCTTCAACAACAGGCTCAGCCGGTGCTGAATGATCATTGAATGTGCCTTTGGCAAATTAAAGGTCACTAGCCCTGCCTTTTTTCGCAGGTTAGACCTCAATGAGGAAAATATTCGGATAGTCACAGCAGCCTGCTGTGTTCTGCATAACATTTGCGAAGCAAAGAGGGAAAAGTTTCCCCAGGAATGAAGTGCTGAGATAGATCAGCTGGCTGCTGATTTTGAGCAGCCAGATACCATGGCAATTAGAGGGGCACAGTGGGACACTATTAGAATTAGGAAGGCTTTGAAGGAGCATTTTGACAATTATTCCCAGTAATGTGTCTTTATGTGATGCATTCAGCCAGGCAATGTTTGCTTGCTCCCTTGAATGACTCCTGTTGTGCTTGCTTCCTGAGCATTAATTGTACTGAGCAAATATTCCTGCCTGTAGTCACTATGTTTGAATGTCAGAACCAACTAACATGTATAACACAAATAAAGACTCATTTTATTTCAAAGACTAAAGTTTAATAGCAGGACAATACACAAACATTTTGTCAAACAGGGGACATGGTAATGAGGCAAAGTCTCTCGGTTATTGTTCTCACAGCTGCTGGTAACTCCTGCTTTCATTATGAAACCAGTCCCTAGGGGTGGAGTGCACAGAGTACTGCAAGGGACAGGGACCATGTGAGGAATGTGGTGGGGGAGTTTGAGGAGGGCATGGAACAGAGTTCTGCACTGGGTGCAGGGGGAGTTGTGCACAGGTGTGATAAGTTTGCAGTGTAATGAGAGACTTGAGCACCTCTGTTTGGCCCTCCTTTCCAGGTTATCCAGCCTGAGTCTTTCATTGATTGTGTCTCTCCAAGTTCTTGTTTCACTATCTGCTGCATTTGTTGACTGCAGCAATTCGCAAAACATCTCCTTACTCCTCCTGGTTCACTGCCTTATCTGGTGGAGGCACTCCACCAGTGTGGAGGACTGGGTCCTCAAGGAGACAACTCCAGAAGCCAAAGACACAATGAACAGAGACAGTATTGTGAATTCGCTCACAGCTGTGAATCACAAAAGTTACATACACTTCTTTCTCATTGTCCCTTTGCTAGCACACAGCTTGGTGAGAGTCTGAAATATGGTGAGTTTGATGGTGGGGGAGAGTTGGGAAGGGTGAATGGGCAAGAAGGGACAAAGGGTTGTTTGTGAAGAGGGACACTACATACGCCTAGGGAGAGTATTCTGAACGTTGGCACCCCTTTCCAGGTGCCACTTAGGGTAATCAAACCAATATCTCCCTCTTGAGGGAACCCAGAATGCAAAGGTGCATCTCCTGCATGTGTGCGGCTTCAGACCAGGTCAGTATACTGCTCGTCTGTGTGCTGCTTTGGTCCCTGCAGAAATATTTGCTGGTTGCCATGGCAAAGTTTCCTACAGGGAATAAACAAGGCAACTCTGCCAATGGACCTTTGGCAGAGGATTGCAGAATACCTAAAGGAAAGTTTCCTAGAGATCACTATGGAGGATTCCCAAGACAAACTTTTCCACCAGCCCCCACTGCATAGCTGCATAGGCTCATTTGTTAATTTCTGTTCCTTATCCCTCCTCTACCATATAACGAAGTACATGGGAGCTCAATCTCTTCTCACAGTGCAGTATCAAAGCAAAATGCATGCTTACCAGAGCTCGCATCCCCTGCTTCATGCATGCTAGAGCTGGACTGCTGGGACTGGCTAGGCCCCTCCAGAGTCAAAAAGAGGTCCTGATGTACCATTCCACTGGACGACCCTGTCATGTGTTCCACATCCTCCTCCAACTCGATTTCGATTTCCTCATCTACCTCTTTGTCCTTGGGGTTGACTCCATTGGCCGCTACCTCTAGTCCCCCCCGAAGTGTCCACAGGGCTCTTGACGGTCAAGACGGGGTCACCACCGAAGATGGCATGCAGTTCCTTGTAGAAGCACCATGTTTTCGGCACTGCACCAGAGCAATGGTTAGCCTCCTTTGCCTTCTGGTATGCCTGCCTCAGCTCCTTGATCTTAGCACAATACTGCTGCATGTCCCTTTCATGCCCCTTCTCTTGCATCCCACTAGCAATGAGTCTGTAGGTATGAAATTTCCTACAGCTCGAGTGAAGCTGTGACTGCAAAGCCTCCTCTCCCCACAGACCCAGCAGATCCTACAGCTCCTGATGTACTTCAGGTGGGAGCTCATCCACAGAAGAAAAGCTGGCACAGTTAGCTGGGAAGATGCTGTGTGAACTGCACATGCTGAGTAAACAGGAAGAGGAATTTTTAAAGTTCCCAGGCCTTTAAATGGGGGAGGGGCAAATGGCTACGTACTTTCAGGGCAGCGATTTCAAACTGCTGACCAGAGTAGTCATGATGGGCATTGTTCCTGGAGGCTAATTAGAGTTACATAAGCAAGTGCACTGTTTACACTGACACTGCATTGATCAAGCTTTGTCACAAAAAGCTCTATGTCTCTCTTTGAGGTGGTTTTATTTTGTTGGTGTAGCAGGAGAGTTAAATCAGTGGGAGGAGCATTGTAGTCTGTACACCTCTACTGTTTTGTTGATGAAAGCTAACTTTTGTCCACAAAAACTGTGTAGTGAAGACAAGGCCTTAATAACACCACCTTCCTGAGGTGATACAAAAGGTTTTGAGCTGCTGTATTTTGTCTCCAAGCACAGCACTGAAAAAAATACTGCTTTGCTGTCATTAACTGAAAAGGGGAAAAATCAAAATAAAATTTATTAAATTGGTAAGAAATAGGGTGGCAGCAGTAGACCATAACAGTAAGATGCATGTTTTAACAAGTACAGTAACTCCTCACTTAACATTGTCCGGGTTAACATTTCATTCTTACATTGCTGATGAGTTCAAGAACATGGTTGTTTAAAGTTGCGCAATGCTCCCTTATAATGCTGTTTGGCAGCTGCCTGCTTTGTCCACTGCTTGCAGAAAGAGCAGCCCGTTGGAGCTAGCTGGTGGGGGATTGGAACCAGGATGGAGCAGCAGTCCCCCTATCAGCTCCCCTAAGTTTCCTGTGCAGCAACCACCAAGCACGCTATCAATTGCCAGGCAGTTCAGCTGACTCTCCCCATACTGCCATGTGCTGCTCCTGCCCTCTGCCTTAGAACTGATCCCATGCGCCTCCTCCTTGCTGTGCAGAGGGCAGGAGGGAAGAGGGGTGCTAATGTCAGGGTGTCCCCCTCCCTCCCGCACCCCACTCCTGCACCTCATCTCCACAGAGGAGAGGGGGAGGGGGAAGGGACACAACAGGGCTCAGTATGGAGGGAGCTTGCTGGCAGTAGCTGCTGTCTCAACTTGCTGATCTACTTAAAAAGGCAATGTACTTAGAGTTGGGTCAGTGTACTTAAAGGGGCAATGTGTGTGTGTGTCTCTCTCTCTCTCTCTCTCTCTCTCTCTCTCTCTCTCTCACACACACACACACACAGTGTGTGTCTCTGTCTCTCTCTGCCATGCTGTTTCTCCTCCCTCATTGGTGCTGCCTTGTAGAGTGTGATGCTAAAATCACAACATGTTAACTCTTGAGGGCTCAGCAGAATGCTAGTTCATTTAGCAGTAAGGCATTCCCTGGGAAATATCCCACCCTCTGACTCCACCACCTCAACCAAGCTTAAAAAAATTTCCCTGGAACCTAACCCCCCCCCCCCGCATTTACATTAATTCTTATAGGGAAATTGGATTCGCTTATCATTGTTTCGCTTAAAGTAGCATTTTTCAGGAACATAACTACAACGTTAAGCAAGGAGTTACTGTAAGTATATATTAAAGAAATAAGTTGATGGTTTATATTTTATAAGTCTGGTAATTTTAAGGGTGCGGTCAATGTTGGCACACAGCCAAGGACAGTGAGCTGGTAGTTTTAAACAGTTCTGCCAAGGACTGGTATGTTGGTAGGCAGATTGTGGACTGAGGTGAGGTAAAGGTCACTCCAAAACCTGAAGGGAGTGGTCAGTCAAGCATGGTGCAGGTTTTCAATCAGGTCTGGCTTTGATTGACAGATGAGTTCAGCGGTTGTGATTGGTTCATAAGAACAGACCAATCAGGGAAGGCTTAAAGATGATTGATGGATGGGTTTGCTAATCATAAAGATTGAGGAAACAACCAATCAGAATAGACCAAAATCTGTATATAAGGCAGAGAGCTGAGAGGCTTGAGTCAGTCAAGATAAGAGCAGGCACAGAAGCAGGAGAGGAAGAAGGAAGATCAGAAATGAGCTGAAATCACTGAAGAAGGGAAGAGCTGTGGCAGCAATAATAGTTCAGAAGTAGCCATGACAGAGCAAAAGAACCATAGACAGATGAGAGGGAAAGAAGACTGCAGAGAAGTAATTATGATGACCATAGTATAAGGAACCAATAGGATGTATGAGTGTGTATGCTTGAGATAATGAAGTTGGAAGTTTGTGCATGTATGTTTATTATAGGGCTGTTGATTAATAACAGTTAACTCATGTGATTAAGTCAAAAATTTAATTATGATTAAAAAATTAATTGTGATTAATCGTGTGATTAATCACACTGTTAAACAATAGAATACCAATTGAAATGTATTAAATATTTTGGATGTTTTTCTATATTTTCAAATATATTGATTTCAATTACAACACAGACTACAAAGTGTACACTGCTTACTTTATATTATTATTTTTGATTTGCTCTGTAAAATGATAAACCAAAGAAACAGCATTTTTCAATTAAGCTCATCCAAGTACTGTAGTGCCATCTCTTTGTCGTGAAAGTGCAAATTACAATGTAGATTTTTTGTTGTTACATAACTGCACTCAAAAACAAAACAATGTAAAACTTTAGAGCCTACAAGTTCACTCAGTCCTACTTCTTGTTCAGCCAATAGCTAATACAAACAAGTTTGTTTACATTTACAGGAGACAACACTACCCACTTCTTATTTACAATGTCACCTGAAAGTGAGAACAGGCGTTCGCATGGCACTTTTGTAGCCAGCATTGTAAGGTATTTACGTGCTAAATATGCAAAACATTCATATGCTCCTTCATGATTTTGTTGGTGTTGGTTCAGCAGGGGGTTAGACTAGATGACCTCCTGAGGTCTCTTCCAACCCTAATCTTCTATGATTCTATGCTTCAGCCACCATTCCAGAGGACATGCTTCCATGCTGATGATGTTTGTTAAAAAAATGTGTTAATTAAATTTGTGACTGAACACCTTGGAGCAGAATTATATGTCTCCTGCTCTGTTTTACCCACATTCTGCCATATATTTCATGTTATAGCAGTCTTGGATGATGACCTAGCACGTTATCATTTTAAGAACACTTTCACTGCAGATGTGACAAAACGCAAGAGGTACCAATATGTGATTTCTACAGACAGATGCTGCACTTGACATAAGGTTTAAGAATCCGAAGTGCCTTCCAAAATCTGAGAGGGACGAGGTGTGGAGCATGCTTTTGGAAGTCTTATAAAACCAACACTCCGATGGGGAAACTATAGAACCTGAACCACCAAAAAAGAAAATCAAACTTCTGCTAGTGGCATCTGACTCGGACGATGAAAATGAAGATGCGTTGGTCTGCACTGCTTTGAATCATTATTGAGCAGAATCCATCATCAGCATGGATACATGTCCTCTGGAATGGTGTTTGAAGCATGACGGGACATATGAATCTTTAGCACATCTGGCATGTAAATATCTTTGCGACGCCAGCTACAACAGTGCCATGTAAATGCCTGTGGCTGTATACCGGCCTAAGTTAGGTTGACATAATTTTGTAGTCTAGACATAGCCATTTTCTCTGGAGCCACACTAAACCACAAATTATCTTCTGTGTGAGAGAGACAAGTTCTATGATGATGTTGAGCAAATATTTGCGTTTCTTAAGACAAGGAAATATATCTTAACAAGGAAACACTTTTTCTAGTGGGAAAATTAACTGAACTTTGAGAGGTCAGTGAGAAGAATTTTAATGCAGTTCTGCTCTCTTTTGCTTTTGTAGCACTGCCTCATTTTTAGCTCCAAAGGTATTTCCTTCGTCATGAGGGACAGTTCATGCTGGAAACACCACAACACAACACAGACATGGGCATCTCTAGCTGCTGTATTACAAACACCAAATAACTGGATATTGTAGCTGATCATGAAACCTGACTAAATCCTTCTTTTGCGGGAAAGAAAAACTTAGAACTCATTAATCACCAAGTAAAGAAATTGAGTCTATTCCTATTTCCACTGAAATCAATGGCAAAGCTCCCATTAGCTTCAAGGTGGCAGGATCAGACCCATTGTTGTTTATTAACCACAGAAGCCTGGTAACTGGAGATGTAGGTGAAAATATCACCATCTGATAAACTTTCCTACCAAAGAGTCCAGTATTCTGGAGTCACTCTGGGTAATGAATAATGATTTCTGCCAGATTTTCCCCTTATTATTATAGCCTTAACCATTAAATTCACATTCTTAAGACAGATAGCACTTTAGTGTCTGAAGGTGATATTTATTATCTACCAGCACAAGGAAGGCCAAATGTTTTTCACTGCCTGATAAAATTAGTATTAATATAAAGTATAAAATTTAAATTAGTGTAGTAGTCTAAGGGCTTTGTCATTTTTATTTTGCTTTAATTTTCTGTCAAGCCCTACATATAGGCCATGTCTAAACATAGAATTCTGGACAACTAGAACGTGGATTGTTCTGACATGGCAATTCCTATCTTTTTAAGGATGTCCATCAAAAGAAAAGCTTCCATCAATATCAAGTGTTTGCATGGATCCTGAACACCACCTACAGCTTTATCAATTATATAAACTGAGGGGATTTATGGGTTGATTAAACTAATTAATGTGCAGAACTTTAAGAATACCTGATGACATGAAAATACTTGATGAGACCCCGTGAAGCCTCAATGCATCCTGCTGATGGCAAGTCAGAAGCAACAAGACAAACCGATTTAAGAGCCTGAAAAGATCACCCCCATACCTGACTTCACTGGAATTCCTCAGGGTACAGGTAGCAGATCCCATTTAAGGATCAGGGATTTAAACATGTGTATCAATGCATACATATCAGGGGCATTTAAATCTGTGGATAAATACAGTATCCCTACAACATTTATGTTAGTGCATGATCAATATGTGCATTTGTGTACTACCTTGGGTCCATTATTTCCATCACTCCTTATGACCATCCTGCTGAAGTCAAAGCCAAAACTCCTACGGACTTCAATGGGTTCAGAATTTCACCCTGTTGTCTCTCTGACTGCCTCTCACAACAGGTTAGAAAGTTGTTTCACCTGCAAGGGCTTCATTGTGGCTCCTGAAGGGCCCACCCCAGCAAAGCTCATTGGGCCTTACTGAATGCACTGCAACTAACTAATGTTAATGGAGGTATGACCATTTACACCAGCAGATTATCTGGCTCCTAATATGTACTTTGCTCTCAGAATATACAAATGTATGTATACATAAATGTATATGTATTATAAATCTTTGAGGGAACACTCCATACCTAGCTTTAATCTCTTTTCCATGGATTAAGTTTAATTATTTGATTCACCATCAAAAGTCAGAAATGCAAAGAAAAATGAAATTACTCACATTTGTCTTTTCCAATTTGTGAATGCACAGCAATGGCTAGGATACGTGAGGTTAGCCTCAATCAGTGCAACAAACTTCTCTAAGGCAGGCAGTTTTTTTAAATTGTAGGTAGATCGTGCTCTTAGCTTCTTAATATTTTCTAATCCATAGGCGGGCAGGAAACTGATTCTTGTCTTTGAAATATCCCTTAAAGACATATAATAATCTCAGCAAAAAGGTAAATTAACAACACTCTCCCGCCCCTCAATTTAGAGACAGTTTTGGCTCCTGCACATTATAAGAGACTAGTGATCGCAAAGAAGCTGTCTGGACAGCCACATTGAAAACAGGATCAGAGGATGACATTGTACTTTCTCATTTCGTATATCTGATGTCTGCCTTGGAAAGATTCTAAAAATCACCGATGTGGAACAAAATAAGAGAAGATTGGGACAGGTACAGTCATCAAAGACAATCATGGCTTGGTCTTTGAAGGGGGAATGCATGCTTAACAAATAGGATTAATTTCCTTGAGATGGTGATAATAAGAATCAACAAGTATGAAACAAAAGACCACATAGCTAGGCTTCAAGAAGGCTTGCAACACAGCAGTGCATAAAAAAGAAAGAAAGAAACTGCTTATAACATTAGAAAGCAGCTATTGATGGTGAAATCCTAGACTGGATAAAAAAATTGCTTTAGTAACCAAAGTTGAAATATACCAGCACATGGATACAAATCAGGTGGAAGGAAAATGCTAAGAAGGGAAGATCAGTAACGGACATTAAGTCCAATCTTTTTGAAACTATACATCAATGAAAAGGAGGAGGAAACAAATACAGAAGTGTGCCTGCTTGTAGATGATGAAAAAATGATTGAGTGGGTCAATACCAAAGAAAAAAAGAGAGACTGGGTTTAAAGTGGGAGACCCGAGCTGATGTTCATTGAAGACTACTGTTCAGTATTATAGATTCATTAAAAATAGAAGACAAATAATCTACAATCTGTAGTAGCAGTAAAGGATCTGGTACATAACAACTGAAAACCATTAGCTCTTTGGGAGGCAGGGTTTAGAAAATACTAAAATGCACCAATCAGTGAGGAAGATTATTATGGCACTATACAAAGGGCTGATGAAATCACACCTGAATTATTATTATGGACAATCCTGGACACCTTATTATGGGAAGGAAAGTGAGGAACTGGAACAAAATGCAGAAGGCAACAGATAGGATGATAGAGGTTCATGGGGGGGTAACAGCTGTGTGGAAAGGTTGGGAAAATTAAGTTTTGTGTTCATTAAAAATGAGATTAAAGAGGGACAGACTTCAAATTTCTAGGAGTGAAAACAACAAAATATTTCCAGAGGGTAACAGGTTCGAAAAGGAGAGAGAGAAGAGACTGAAGCTAAGAAGAGAGCGAGCATTACAGAAAGTGCAAATAAATGCATTTATGTGGAAGGCAGTTACTTTGTGAAATGGACTATCAAAGGTAGTGATGGAGGCTGTAATTATGAAGTTATTATGAAAAGAACTAGACAGGCAATGAGAGGGAAAATATTCTGTGATGCAAACACAAAATCCTTCCTTGTGCTGCACAGATACAGGAAGGAGATCTGTGGTCCTTCACCTGCTGTCAAGGAGCAGTGCAGGATTTCTCCCCAGTGTTCTAAAGAGTTATAGCTGGCATAACACATCTCATATGGGGCACTGTCTGCTAATGAGGGGGCATGCCTGGCTGGGCCACCTGCCTACTGTATATGCTGTGTCCATCAACATGGGAAAGCAGGGGAGCATGCTGCTTCCTTTAACAACAGCAGTAAAATGAACCGAGCAACATGTTGTCCAGTGCTTCCTGCAGTGCCAGGTATGTGCCCCACATTGCTCTGTTCTCTGTCTTGTGTTATCAAAGAAAAGAACTTGCCCTAATGAAGTGGATGAGCTGACCTAATTTGGAAGCATAGCTTTTCTCCATCCTCAAAACATTCAGTCTCTATTTCATTGATAACTTTCCTATATCATGGCAATATTTCATTTGATATAAATTGCACATCTAGTGGCCACCAACTGTTGGGGAGATCAAATGTCAATAATAAGTTTCCTACAATTGGTGTGAATGACAGTCACATTTAGAGTCAACTTTTCTGTGAAGGGCAAAACAAATACACCTGGAAAAGAATCACACCCAGAAAAGTTTGCATCTGAGCTCACAAACAGCGATTTGGTAACTGCACCCCTAACTACATTTGCTTAAGCAATTACCCGAGTTGCATGAGCAAACATGGGTTTTGGTGGTAGCAATTTCTGTGTCCAGATTGCACCTCTGGCTGGAAATGTAGAATGACAGTGATGAAGCGACTTGATGCTGAGTGTTGCAGAGCCTAACTTTTAGGCACATAGAAAATCACTCTACTGATACACTGCAATCAACAAAGTCTGTGATAGGCACCCAAACTCCTATATGATGAATGGGATGGATGCCTTGGAATGAGATCAATGAAGCCAGAATGGTAGGCAGCAAGCCACCCAAGCCAGCCAATGGGAGATGACGGTCAGAGTGGTATGTGCTAATCCCCCCATCCCCCATGGAGATAGGATTGCATCTCTACCACCTGAACTCTCTCTGCTTCACAGTGCACAAACTGTGGAAGAGAGGTGTTTGGCCTCCTATATTGAGTGTGGGATCCAAATCAAAACAACTGGGGTCGAGCAGGACCTCCCTGATAATATTTAACCCAAAGGTTAGGGTACTCAGTCAGGATGTGGGAAATCCCCAGTTCAAGTCCTTCCTCCACCTGAGGGGGAGAAGGAATCTATGGCTCACAGAGAGGTAGGGATTGGGATACCCCTCAAGAGCCTCCTGTGACTCATCGACCTGGTAGCAACAAAGGAAGCTTCACTGCTAATGCCATGAAATGGCTGAATGTTGACGCTAGAAACATTCAGCTGGAAATAAAATGCACATTTTTAACAGTAAGGATGATTATCCATTAGAACTTACTTAAGGATGTGAGGGATTCTCTATCATTTGAAGTCTTTAAATCAAGATTGGATGTCTTTTTTAAAGATATGCTCTATTGCAACCAGACGTTATGGGCTTGATGCTGGAATTACTGGGTGAAATTTTATGGCCTGTGCTATACAGGAGCTCAGATTAGATTATCACAATGATCCCTTCTGATCTTAACATCTATGACTCTCTGAACCTTTTACATTATTTCAATATTTTAAGATGTAAGATACAAGGAGATGCTAATTGCCAACTAGATACTGTTTCAGACAAGAGACAAAACAACAAGATGTACCATCTAATAAAATCTTGCAGTCTGCACCACAAATTTGATATGAGCAATTCTGTTTTTCCCAGCATAGATGTTGTCATAAATATAAAGGGAAGGGTAAATCCCTTTAAAATCCCTCCTGGCCAGAGGAAATATCCTCTCACCTGTAAAGGGTTAAGAAGCTAAAGGTAACCTCGCTGGCACCTGACCAAAATGACCAATGAGGAAACAAGATACTTTCAAAAGCTGGGAGGAGGGAGAAAAACAAAGGGTCTGGGTCTGTCTGTGTGATGCTTTTGCCAGGAACAGAACAGGAATGGAGTTTTAGAACTTAGTAAGTAATCTAGCTAGGTATGTGTTAGATTATGATTTCTTTAAATGGCTAAGAAAATAGCTGTGCTGAATAGAATGAATATTCCTGTCTGTGTGTCTTTTTTGTAACTTAAGGTTTTGCCTGGAGGGATTCTCTATGTTTTGAATCTAATTATCCTGTAAGGTATTGATCATCCTGATTTTACAGAGGTGATTCTTTTTTTACTTCTATTAAAAGTCTTCTTGTAAGGAAACCAAATGCTTTTTCATTGTTCTAAGATCCAAGGGTTTGGGTCTGTGGTCACCTATGCAAATTAGTGAGGATTTTTACCAAACCTTCCCCAGGAAGTGGGGTGCAAGGTTTGGGAGGATTTTGGGGGGAAAGACGTTTCCAAACAACGGTTTCTCAGAAACCCAGATAAAGTTTGGTGGGTGGCAGTGGAAGTCCAAGGGCAAAGGGTAAAATAGTTTGTACCTTGGGGAAGTTTTAACCTAAGCTGGTAAAAGTAAGCTTAGGAGGTTTTTATGCAGGTCCCCACATCTGTACCCTACAGTTCAGAGTGGGGAAGGAACCTTGACAGATGTTATTACAGGTCAATCACTTCCATAAGTGAAAACATATTTCTGGTGTACACTATGGTGACAGATGACTGGAAGACCTTTCTTTCACGATCTCAGTCAGGATAAAAAGGCAATATACCATCCATATAACTGTGGATGCACTACTAATAGAACAGAATAATTCCTGTACAAATAATTCAGTGTCTGAATTTGAACTATCAAATGAATCTGAACTACAGCCAAATCAATTCGCTAAACCATCAGAATATAATTGTATTGGCTTCAGCTTGAAAAGGTAATGCATTAGTTTTTCACTACAGGAAACTATGTTCCCCCCTCCCAAAAGAAACAGCAATTGTGTTGGTGCTAAGAAGATGCTTCAATAAGAAATTTATCCAAAAGTTAAAGGCATGTATATGGACTGGTAGCTATCCAGTGTTGAAAGTGGGAGGAAAAAATATGGAGGAACTTCTAAGGTAGTGCTTTATACTAGGTCTTTATTGAGCATCCCAGCATGGAGGGAGGGTATGGCAAGCACAGATATAAGCACTACAGAAGAGTTCTTATCTGATTTTGAAGTTAAATGTTCTATTTTTCTCTCTCATTTTTATATTTTCTAGCCACTCTAACATCTTTTCTGCCACTGAAATAATAAAATTTCCTTCCCACAATTCTAAGGGCAGCTGTTGCTAATATGGGCTAGGGGAGGGCACAAGGAGCTTGGCAACACCCATGGGCATTGCCACCCACAATTACAGCCTCCCCCCGGCTTTCTCACTTGAGTAACCCACGCCTCTCTCCTGCCAGCCTGAGGCATGCTGGATGTGAGCCCTGAGGGAAGAGAGACAGATACATAGATGGGCTGGTGCTGAAAAAGGAATCATGCACTTTCTGTTGCTGCTCACATGAAATTGTGAATAGAAGCATGAGCAATGGCTCACACTTGCAAATAAGTCTCAGAGCTGTACTAAACCTGGGCCTGAGATAATGTTACCAGCTGCCCTCTGCTTCCCAGTGTCAGCCATGTATACGACAATTAATAAAATAAAGTGTTACAATAAGAAGTAAAAGCAGTTGAGCACAGTATTTTAGGGGGCACACAAAGAGTTGATAACAGTGAGTACTGCTGCAGGGCACTTGATGACAGCTTTGAGGTTGTAGAAAATTTAGAAGTGCATTGTTAAATGCATTAAAAAGAACGGACAGAGATCTGTGAGAATTCTACAGCTATGGAACCTTTCTGCACAGCTTACTTTCTCCTAAATAACATGTGCAGAAAAGAAGAGACTAGTGAAATTGTGCAAGGTGCAGGGTACAATTTTCAGCTTTAGACCTAGACTCCAAAGATGTAAGGGTAGATTTTCAGCTGGTTCAAGTTGTCCTAGCACCATTGAAGTTAATGGAGTAGGACAATGTCCAACCGCTGAGGATCTCCCCATTTTGGATTGGATCAAAACAACAAAGGAAAATAAGCAGTGTCTCATTTTGCATAAATTGCATTATAGCCACTTTCTAACAGAGGTTAATAAAAAGTGGAGATAAACATGGATTCAAACTCTCCTAAACGTTGTGCGGGAGTATGAAATCTGAACCTGATCCATATCTATAAAATCTGAACCTGGCTCCAGATCCACATTTTACATCTAGAAACAAACCTCCAAACCTGAACACTCTTGAATTTTTGGGTATTTGAAATTCAGATCTGCCACCAAATTTTAATTTTGTGTCTAGAGCCCATCTCTAATAGAGAGTTAATAATGAGGAAAAGAACATCTGGCTGTTACTTACAGAACAACTGGGCCATTGGCTCCTTGAAAAACCTCATTAGGTAATTTTTCTAGATTGTGATTATCACTAAGATTTCTGTAAAACATAACAAGACAATCAGGGATAAATAACTCTGCTACAGTTACTATTTCCCAGTAATTGTTTTGCTGAATACCAAATAATAAGAATAGTTACAGCTCATCCAAGTAGGTTCCATTAAATGCATGATTCTGAATTTCCCGAATTCCATTTTTATTCAGTCGTCTGCAACAAAGAGACACATTTTAAAACACTGATTACAAAAAAACTATGCTTGTTTTGAAGCATCAGTAGAATTACTGGGTGATATAAAATTAGTTAAACAAATAAATGGTGATCTCTAGGATTAACAGAAAGCTATTATAAAATCCCAGCCACTGTTGTTGGGATAAATTGGATTAAATGTGCTGGGCCAGGTTCTGCTTTCACTAATACTGATGTAAAACCAAATTAGCTGCAATGAAGTCAAAGGTGATCCTCCAGATTTATACCAGAGTAAGTGTGATCAGAATCTTTCTGATTGTTAGCATTAAAGCCATACAAACTTTGCATTTGCAACGTGCTGTTCAAACCTTGGGCTAACTGCTGCTCATTACTGCAGAGAGGAGCAAAATGCAACAGGAAAGACTCCAAAGAGGTGGAAGGGGAAGAGCAGGAGCTTCACTGAAAGCATTCACTTGCCTCCAGAAACTGTGAAGGACTCACTGACCCAGTGCTGCAAGATTGGGGTTCAGAGGCTTTGGCATGGAGAAATAGCTGGGGAATAAAAAAGGGGACTCTCAGGAGCCATCAGACTTTTTAGCAATCTCTTCTAACAGGCAAACTTCTCATGAAAATCTGCTGGCACATTAGTGCTGCTGGGACCAGCAGTAACTCCCCATCTGTGCCCTCTCTCCCCCTCTGAGAGATCATAGAATCATAGAATCATAGAATATCAGGGTTGGAAGGGACCTCAGGAGGTCATCTAGTCCAACCCTCTGCTCAAAAGCAGGACCCATACCCAATTAAATCATCCCAGCCAGGGCTTTGTCAAGCCTGACCTGAAAAACGTCTAAGGAAGGAGATTCCACCACCTCCCTAGGCAACACATTCCAGTGTATCACCACCCTCCTAGTGAAAAAGTTTTTCCTAATATCCAACCTGAACCTCCCCCACTGCAACTTGAGACCATTACTCCTTGTCCTGTCCTCTTCCACCACTGAGAATAGTCTAGAACCATCCTCTCTGGAACTACCTCTCAGGTAGTTGAAAGCAGCTATCAAATCCCCCCTCATTCTTCTTTTCTGCAGACTAAACAATCCCAGTTCCCTCAGCCTCTCCTCATAACTCATGTGTTCCAGACCCCTAATCATTTTTGTTGCCCTTTGCTGGACTCTCTCCAATTCATCCACATCCTTCTTGTAGTGTGGGGCCCAAAACTGGACACAGTACTCCAGATGAGGCCTCACCAATGTCGAATAGAGGGGGACGATCACGTCCCTCGATCTGCTGGCTATGCCCCTACTTATACATCCCAAAATGCCATTGGCCTTCTTGGCAACAAGGGCACACTGCTGGCTCATATCCAGCTTATCGTCCACTGTCACCCCAGGTCCTTTTCCGCAGAACTGCTGCCTAGCCATTCGGTCCCTAGTCTGTAGCTGTGCATTGGGTTCTTCCGTCCTAAGTGCAGGACCCTGCACTTATCCTTATTGAACCTCATCAGATTTCTTTTGGCCCAATCCTCCAATTTGTCTAGGTCCCTCTGTATCCTATCCCTGCCCTCCAGCGTATCTACCACTCCTCCCAGGTTAGTATCATCCGCAAATTTGCTGAGAGTGCAATCCACACCATCCTCCAGATCATTTATGAAGATATTGAACAAAACCAGCCCCAGGACCGACCCCTGGGGCACTCCACTTGACACCGGCTGCCAACTAGACATGTAGCCATTGATCATTACCCGTTGAGCCCGACAATCTAGCCAACTTTCTACCCACCTTATGGTGCATTCATCCAGCCCATACTTCCTTAACTCGCTGACAAGAATACTGTGGGAGACCGTGTCAAAAGCTTTGCTAAAGTCAAGATACAATACATCCACTGCTTTCCCTTCATCCACAGAACCAGTAATCTCACCATAGAAGGCGATTAGATTAGTCAGGCATGACCTTCCCTTGGTGAATCCATGCTGACTGTTCCTGATTACTTTCCTCTCATGTAAGTGCTTCAGGATTGATTCTTTGAGGACCTGCTCCATGATTTTTCCGGGGACTGAAGTGAGGCTGACTGGCCTGTAGTTCCCAGGATCCTCCTTCTTCCCTTTTTTAAAGATTGGCACTACATTAGCCTTTTTCCAGTCATCCGGGACTTCCCCCGTTCGCCACGAGTTTTCAAAGATAATGGCCAATGGCTCTGCAATCACAGCCGCCAGTTCCTTTAGCACTTTCGGATGCAACTCATCTGGCCCCATGGACTTATGCACGTCCAGTTTTTCTAAATAGTCCCTAACCACCTCTTTCTCCACAGAGGGCTGGCCACCTATTCCCCATGTTGTGATGCCCAGCACAGCAGTCTGGGAGCTGACCTTGTTCGTGAAGACAGAGGCAAAAAAAATCATTGAGTACATTAGCTTTTTCCACATCCTCCGTCACTAGGTTGCCTCCCTCATTCGTTAAGGGGTCCACACTTTCCTTGGCTTTCTTCTTGTTGCCAACATACCTGAAGAAACCCTTCTTGTTACTCTTAACATCTCTCGCTAGCTGCAGCTCCAGGTGCGATTTGGCCCTCCTAATTTCATTCCTACATGCCCGAGCAATATTTTTATACTCTTCCCTGGTCATATGTCCAACCTTCCACTTCTTGTAAGCTTCTTTTTTATGCTTAAGATCTGCTAGGATTTTACCGTTAAGCCAAGCTGGTCGCCTGCCATATTTACTATTCTTTCAACACATCGGGATGGTTTGTCCCTGTAACCTCAACAGGGATTCCTTGAAATACAGCCAGCTCTCCTGGACTCCTTTCCCCTTCATGTTAGTCCCCCAGGGGATCCTACCCATCCATTCCCTGAGGGAGTCGAAGTCTGCTTTCCTGAAGTCCAGGGTCCGTATCCTGCTGCTTACCTTTCTTCCCTGTGTCAGGATCCTGAACTCAACCAACTCATGGTCACTGCCTCCCAGATTCCCATCCACTTTTGCTTCCCCTAAGATAAGGGCAGTGGCAGAGGAGTGGAACTAGCTGCACATCAAGGCAGTGGGAGGCCACTGGGTGGAAATAGTGCAGAATTTGCTAAGATAGATGCTGAGTTTCTAATGCACCTGCTGCCTTCACAGAGTACATCCCCTATATGCTCCACAGCCCCCCTACTCTCATGTTCTCCCCTCTGAGAAAAGAATTAGGCAGCAATTCCATGAGTTTAAATTCATGGAGTTCTCTGATGAGTTTTAACTGTGGTTCTTTAACAAATTAACGTTTAATGTCCCTATCCCATGCTCCCTCCATGATCCAAAAAATTTACATTTGGGTCAGTTATATTTATCATTTATACAGTATGGTTTTTCATCTCCTTTATTGTTACTCTGTACCACTCACCCCCTCTGGCACTGAATGACCGCCCTGACTAATGGCACGAAACAAACAATTAAATTAAACTTTCAGAAAACCTACACATTTTACTTCTCGTTCACAGTGAAAGCATGCGAACGACCCACTAATCTAAGGTTCAAGATGGTGGACTTAGGTTAACAAGAAAATCAATTATAGGCCTGGCTGGAAAGATTACCCTTTTGACCATGAAAGACAAATGTACATGGCTCAATGTCTGCAGTGTGTGTTAGATCAGATCATGGAAACTGTCTCCCATCCCATCCACTCACAGGTGCTATTAGAAATGAGTGAGCCAACACAGAAAGGCAAGATAATCAGATGCTGTTTTTACCATCTGACATATTTATTATCTTACATCATTCATATTAGTTAGCATCTGCCACTTTGACCTGGAGGAAAAATACAGCCACCATTTCAAGCAAAAAATATATAAAAATTATATGTTCACCTTTGAGCTAAACCCTGGAGTCCTCAGTCACTTTTTACTCAACTGTCACATAACCAACCTCCCAAACCTCCCAACCTTTGGCCCAAATTCTTCTCTTATTTAAATCAGCACATATCCTGAGCAACTTCAAAATAAAATGGAAGTCTTGCCTGAGTAAGCTGAGTAAACATGACTTAAAAGCTCTGGGATTTGTCTTCTTGTGTTTATGTTTGATCACTGTATTGGTACATTTACAGTATAAGGGCGAAATTCACTCCTGTGCAGAAGGCCAGCACAAAGCCTACAGCACCACTTAAGTCTCATTTATGCTGAATTGTGAATGTTTAAGGCGGGGCATAGATTTTGTGTTGGGGTGAATTTCAATCTTATATATTTTTAGGCATTCTTAACTGACTTTACATAAAATTTCAGTTTGCCTTCCCCCTCAGATCTTAAGATGTGGTTTGACTTTTAGCTCTAAACACACTATTAACTTCTAGGGAGAAATCCTAGAACAATGAAATCAATAACGATTAGTGGGTATTTAAAAGGATCTGACTGAGAAAGCTGTTGAAGCATAAAAACGACTGGAGAGTGTAAGTGATTCACATTATGCCTTTCCTTTTTGAAAACATCCTTCTGATAATATAATTTTGGGGATTTTTTCTTTGTGAAGTATTTCCTCAACAATGCAGAATGTTAATTAAACATTAATTAACATTAAAAATACAATAAAAGAACTAAAAAAGAGCCACCGTGGCTTAACAACCATATAAAAGAAGCAGTGAGAGATAAAAAGGCATCTTTTAAAAAGTGGAAGTCAAATCCTAGCGAGGTAAATAGAAAGGAACACAAACACTGCCAAATTAAATGTAAAAATAAGAACATAAGAATGGCCATACTGGGTGAAACCAAAGGTCCATCCAGCCCAGGATCCTGTCTACCAACAGTGGCCAATGCCAGGTGCCCCAGAGGGAGTGAACCTAACAGAAATGATCTAGTGATCTCTCTCCTACCATCCATCTCCACCCTCTGACAAACAAAGGCTAGGGACACTATTCCTCACCCATCCTGGCTAATAGCCATTAATGGACTTAACCTCCATGAATTTACCCAGTTCTCTTTTAAACCCTGTTATAGTCCTAGCCTTCATAACCTTCTCAGGCAAAGAGTTCCACAGGTTGACTGTGCGCTGAACGAAGAAGAACTTCCTTTTATTATTTTTAAACCTGCTGCCCATTAATTTCTTTGGTGGCCCCTAGTTCTTATATTGTGGGAACAAGTAAATAACTTTTCCTTATTCACTTTCTCCACACCACTCATGATTTTATATACCTCTATCATATTCCCCCCAGTCTCCTCTTTTCCAAGCTGAAAAGTCCTAGCCTCTTTAATCTCTCCTCATATGGGACCCGTTCCAAACCCCTAATCATTTTAGTTGCCCTTTTCTGAACCTTTTCTAATGCCAGTATATCTTTTTTGAGATGAGGGGACCACATCTGTATGCAGTATTTAAGATGTCGGCCTACCATGGATTTATATAAGGGCAATAAAATATTCTCCGTCTTATTCTCTATCCCCTTTTTAATGATTCCTAACATCCCATTTGCTTTTTTGACTGCCGCTGCACACTGTGTGGACGTCTTCAGAGAACTATCCACGATGACTCCAAGATCTTTCTCCTGATTAGTTGTAGCTAAATTAGCCCCCATCATATTGTATGTATAGTTGGGGTTATTTTTTCCAATGTGTATTACTTTACATTTATCCACATTAAATTTCATTTGCCATTTTGTTGCCCAATCACTTAGTTTTGTGAGATCTTTTTGCAGTTCTTCACAGTCTACTTTGGTCTTAACTATCTTGAGCAGTTTAGTATCATCTGCAAACTTTGCCACCTCACTGTTTACCCCTTTCTCCAGATCATTTATGAATAAGTTGAATAGGATTGGTCCTAGGACTGATGCTTGGGGAACACCATCAGTTACCCCTCTCCATTCTGAAAAATTACCATTTATTCCTACCCTTTGTTCTCTGTCTTTTAACCAGTTCTCAATCCATGAAAGGATCTTTGCTTTTATCCCATTACAACTTAATTTACGTAAGAGCCGTTGGTGAGGGACCTGGTCAAAGGCTTTCTGGAAATCTAAGCACACTATGTCCACTGGATCCCCCTTGTCCACATGTTTGTTGACCCCCTCAAAGAACTCTAATAGATTAGTAAGACATGATCTCCCTTTACAGAAACCATGCTGACTTTTGTGCAACAATTTATGTTCGTCTATGTGTCTGACAATTTTATTCTTTACTATTGTTTCAACTAATTTGCCCGATACTGACGTTAGACTTACCGGTCTGTAATTGCGAGGATCACCTCTAGAGCCCTTCTTAAATATTGGCATTACATTAGCTATCTTCCAGTCACTGGGTACAGTAGCTGATTTAAATGACAGGTTACAAACCATAGTTAATAGTTCCGCAATTTCACATTTGAGTTCTTTCAGAACTCTTGGGTGAATGCCATCTGGTCCAGGTGACTTGTTCCTGTTAAGTTTCTCAGTTAATTCCAAAATCTCCTCTAGTGACACTTCAATCTGTGACAATTCCTCAGATTTGTCACCTACAAAAGACAACTCAGGTTTGGGAAACTCCCTAACATCCTCAGCCATGAAGACTGAAGAAAAGTATTCATTTAGATTCTCTGCGATGACTTTATCGTCTTTAAGTGCTCCTTTTGTATCTCGATCGTCCAGGGGCCTCACTGGCTGTTTAGCAGGCTTCCTGCTTTTGATGTACTTAAAATACATTTTGTTATGACCTTTTGAGTTTTTGGCTAGCTGTTCTTCAAACTCCTTTTTGGCTTTTCTTATTACATTTTTACATTTAATTTGGCAGTGTTTATGCTCCTTTCTATTTACCTCACTAGGATTTGATTTCCACTTTTTAAAAGATGCCTTTTTATCTCTCACTGCTTCTTTTACATGGTTGTTAAGCCATGGTGGCTCTTTTTTAGTTCTTTTACTGTGTTTTTTAATTTGGGGTACACATTTAAGTTGAGCCTCTATTATGGTGTCTTTGAAAAGTGTCCATGCAGCTTGCAGGGATTTCATTCTAGTCACTGTATCTTTTAATTTCTGTTTAACTAACCTCCTCATTTTTGCATAGTTCCCCTTTCTGAAATTAAATGCCACAGTGTTGGGCTGTTGAGGTGTTCTTCCCACTAATGGAATGTTAAATGTTATTATATTATGGTCACTATTTCCAAGTGGTCCTGTTATAGTTACCTCTTGGACCAGATCCTGCGCTCCACTCAGGACTAGATTGAGAGTTGCCTCTCCCCTTGTGGGTTCCTGTACCAGCTGCTCCAAGAAGCAGTCTCTGCATTTCGTCTTGAGGTGACATGTACCCAGTCAATATGGGGATATGGAGATAATTGAAATCCCCCACTATAATTGACTTTTTAATTTTGATAGCTTCTCTAATCTCCCTTAGCATTTCATCGTTAATATCACTGTCCTGGTCAGGTGGTTGATAATAGATCCCTACTGTTATATTCTTATTAGAGCATGGAATTACTATCCATAGGGATTCTATGGAACATGTGGATTTATTAAAGATTTTTATTTCATTTGATTCTACATTTTTTTCACATGTAGTGCCACTCCCCCGCCTCCGCATGACCTGTTCTATCCTTCCGATATATTTTGTACCCCAGAATGATTGTGTCCCATTGATTGTCGTCACTCCACCAGGTTTCTCTAATGCCTATTATATCAATATCCTCCTTTAATGTAATAAGAAAAGCCCAAAAGGAGTTTGAAGAACAGCTACCCAAAAACTCAAAAGGTCATAACAAAACGTTTTTTAAGTACATCAGAAGCAGGAAGCCTGCTAAACAACCAGTGGGGCCCCTGGATGATCAAGATACAAAAGGAGCACTTAAAGATGATAAAGTAATCCCAGAGAAACTAAATGAATTCTTTGCTTCAGTCTTCACAGCTGACCAAAGACCAAAGCAGACTGTGAAGAACTTCAAGAAGATCTCACAAAATTAAGTGATTGGACAACAAAATGGCAAATGAAATGTAATGTGGATAAATGTAAAGTAATACAAATTGGAAAAAATAACCCCAATTATACATACAATAAGATGGGGGCTAATTTAGCTTCAATTAATCAGGAGAAAGATCTTGGAGTTGCCGTGGATAGTTCTCTGAAGATGTCCACACAATGTGAAGTGGCAGTCAGAAGAGCAAATGGGATGTTAGGAATCATTAAAAAGGGGATAGAGAATAAGACGGAGAATATCTTATTGCCCTTATATAAATCCATGGTAGGCCGACATCTTAAATACTGCGTACAGATGTGGTCCCCTCATCTCAAAAAAGATATACTGGCATTAGAAAAGGTTCAGAAAAGGGCAACTAAAATGATTAGGGGTTTGGAACAGGTGCCATATGAGGAGAGATTAAAGAGGCTAGGACTTTTCAGCTTGGAAAAGAGGAGACTAAGGGGGGATATAAAATCATGTGTTGTGTGGAGAAAGTGAATAAGGAAAAGTTATTTACTTATTCCCACAATATAAGAACTAGGGGCCACCAAAGAAATTAATGGGCAGCAGGTTTAAAAATAATAAAAGGAAGTTCTGCTTCACACAGTGCACAGTCAACCTGTGGAACTCCTTGCCTGAGGAGGTTGTGAAGGCTAGGACTATAACAAGGTTTAAAAAAGAACTGGATAAATTCATGGAGGTTAAGTCCATTAATGGCTATTAGCCAGGATGGGTAAGGAATGGTGTCCCTAGCCTCTGTTTGTCAGAGGGTGGAGATGGATGGTAGGAGAGAGATCACTAGATCATTACCTGTTAGGTTCACTCCCTCTGGGGCACCTGGCATTGGGCATTGTCAGTAGAAAGGATCCTGGGCTGGATGGACCTTTGGTCTGACCCAGTATGGCCATTCTTATGTTCTTATGATCTTTTTAGTTGGTCTATATTGGCTAAAATGTGCAGCAGTGATCAGATATGCCTGCCAAGGCTGGAATATGGAATACAAATAACATAGTGATGCTGGGGGCTTTACATGATGTAGGATCTATTTTTTTAATATAATAAACTTCGTTCCATAGATTACTATTTCTGATATAAATATTTCACAATAGTGCAAGTGAAGGAACATTAAGGTTATGTGGGGATGGAGGCAAATTTGGGTTTAAAATGAGGTATTTCTTTCCTATGGAGAGATATGCAATACTGCGAGGTATACCAGAAGAAGATCTTATTAAAGGTATACCAGAAACTGAATAAACTAAATACTATACTTGTCATAAATATAAAGGGAAGGGTAACAACCTGTATGTATGCAGTATCATAACATCCCTCCTGGCCATAGGTACAGAATCCCCCTACCTGTAAGGGGTTAATCAGTTCAATTAACCTAGTTGGCACCTGACCAGAAGGACCAATGGGAAAGGAAGATACTTCCAAATTGGGGAGGGAGGGGGAAGATTTTGTTTGTGCTCTCTTTGTTGGTTCTCTCTCAGGACAAAGAGAGAGACCAAGCAGGTAATCCAGCTCCTTCTGAAATGATACATCTAAAATTACAGAAATTGTAAATTATAGCAAGGAAATGCATTAGATTATCTTTTGTTTTAGCTTGTGAATTTTCCCTATGCTAAGAGGGAGGTTTATTCATGTTTTTGTAACTTTGAAGTTGAGCCTAGTGGGGAATCCTCTGTGTTTTAAATCTTTTTATTACCCTTTAAAATTACCTTCCATCCTGATTTTACAGAGGTGCTTCTTTTACTTTTTTCTTTATAATAAAATTCTTTTAAGAACCTGATTGATTTTAGTGTCCAAAACGTAAAGGGTCTGGTCTGTACTTTTATTAAAACCTATTGGTTGGTATATTATTCTCAAGCCTCCCTAGGAAAAGGGATGAAGGTGTTTGGGGAGATATTTGGGGGGGGGGGGTAGGGCTCCAAGTGGCCCTCCCTGAATGTTTGTTGAAATCACTTCGTGGTAGTAGCAATATCATCCAAAGACAAGAAAAGGAATTTGTGCCTTGGGGAAGTTTTGAACCTAAGCTGGTGGAATATAAGATTAGGGTGTCTTTCATCCGGGTCCCCGCATCTGTATCCCAGGGTTCAGAGTGGGGAGGGAACCCTGACAGTACTTCATTCCTGGAAGAAATTAGCTCTACTTTCTGTATAAAAGCAGAGTAGCTGCAATGAAGTCAAAGGTGTGTAAAAGCAGCTTTCTCCTATTTTAATGTGGCCCATCCATGATATTCCCTGTGGGTGAAATTCACCCGTGTAGAGGGCTACCATGGAACTATGCACAATTTTAGGGGATGTTGATATGAATACTTAGTTTGTGGCAAGCTGCAGTGTAATCTACCTTGTTCTATCCTGCCACACAATAACTGTCTGTGTGGACTCTCCTGCCATGCAATAATAGTTCTGTAGTGCACTTTTAATCTATTCCTATTTCAAAGCAGGGAAGATCAAAGTGCACTATTAATCTTTTAGTGCACTGCAGCAGGGTCCACATGGATACTCAGTGTACAGGCAGGATTTACACCCCAGTTTTCTGCAAACTAAGTGTTTGTGTAGACAAGCCCTAAGGGCTACCTCTGAACTCCATCAGCCTCATATCCCAAAATCATCCCATGTAGCAGCATGAGACCATCTTACCCATCTTGTCTTCATGTTATGGGTCACAGTCCAAAAAAAAAAACAACCTGAGATCCACTGGTCTAGTTAAGTGAGAATGGGGCTGGGAGTCACAGACTCTTGAATTCTAATCCTAGCTGTGTCATTGGTTCATTTTGTGGCCTTGGATAGATCACCTAACCTGTGTGTCTGTTTTCTCTCTATAAAATAAAAATAGTGGGCTGGATTTTCAGCTGCACCCATTGTCCATTGGATGCAATTTTTTGGTAAGGCAACTTGAAAAGGAACATCAAAGGTTGATGTCCAGGTTTGTCATCTACTTTTTCACTCTTCAGAGAATACTGTCCACATTTAGTAGATTGGGGATGGATGGATAAATGGTGGGGTAGACTAGTGGTTCTCAGCCAGGGCTCCGGGGCCCCCTAGGGGACCTCTAGCAGGTTTCAGGGGGCTTCCAAGCAGAGCCAACATTAGACTTGCTGGGGCACAGGCAGAAAGCTGAAGCCCCATCGCATGGGGCTGAAGCCCAGGTCCCTGAACCCCGCCACCAGGGGCTGAAGCTGAAGCCTGAACAATGTAGCCTCGTAGGGGCCCCTGTGGCATGGGGCCTCAGGTAATTGCCCTGCTTGCTACACACTAACCCCAGCCCTGGCTTTTATATGCACAAAACCAGTTACTGTGACACAGGTAGACCATGGAGTTTTTATAGCATGTTTGGGGCAGGGGGGGCCGCTCAGGAGGAAAAAGGTTGAGAATCTGTGGGGTAGACAATGGAGGGGTGATAGTAGTTAATCTTGCTATAGTTCTATTTTCAAATATTGAGGCTCTTATCCTGCTTCCATCCTAATCAGTAAGATCAGAATTGGTCCCTTGCTGCATGACCCCTGCTTCCTGAATTTGAGTCAAGCTGCAGGGAGTAATGGGTAAATTTTCCAAACTAGGCATTTGCCTAGGTGGAATGAAAGCAGCTTTTTAGTAGAGCAAACAAACTTTCAATGTTCCTATAAAAGGGATCAGGAAACCCAGCTTGTTCATTAAAAAACATCATTGTTAAGTCAAATGAGAAGTCATCTAACTACACAGCATGAAACTGCATTGTGAAGTGGCCTGTAACAATACATTAATTTATGTACAAGTATACCATATTTTACACATATCTACATGTAATTTGCTTGAATAATGAATGTCTTTGAATGATGTATCTTACTGCAAATATGGATGAGCTATGCGTCCTTTGGAACACAATTTGTATTATGTGGAACCATCATGGTCTTTAACCTTGGTACCATTAATTATTAAATTTTCTCTATGGTCTGCTCTGATTCTAAAATACAGAGCTGACATGAAAAGGCCGGAGGGAGAGAGCGATTACTGAATATTGAAAGTATAAAAGAAGACAGGAGATATTTCTTAGTTAGGAGCTTTGCCCATTTGCAAACCCATTTAAATATGGAGGGGAGGGGTTTAAAGTGGGCTCTGGGTTCAATTTCTACTTAGGAAAAACTGGGGGGGAAGGAGCAGAAAGGGGTCAGAGAGAAGAAGCCCAGTGAAAAATGAGGGTGTCAAATGGAATAGAGCACAGACAGAGTGAAGAATAAACAAAGGCTGTGTAAAAAGAGCAGTGATAATAGGGGAGATGGAAAAAAAGAGGCTACCTAATGATTCTCTGCTGTCCTGAGTTTATACTTGGAGGAGACAGCCATCAGGCTTATTGGTTCCATGATGCTCTGCTGGCCCTATTTGTATGCTTGCCAGCTTAACTTTTGGGGGGCAGTTCTATCCCTGATGCACAGCACATATATAGCTCTCGCTGTTGCCCCATCCCGCTGGCTTCCTCCCATCTGTTTCCTGTATCTACATGTTGTCTCCTGTTACATACTTTGACAAATATGTAGGACAAGAATCATCTTTTTGTTCAGTGTGTGTCGCACTGGGGCTCCAATCCCTGCCTGGTGTCTTGAGGTGCTGCACAAAACAAATATTTAACAACAAGACAGGTTTCTTCCAGCCAGAATTTGTTATAAATGAATTTCATCTTCTTGGGGTAAAAAACCCCACATGGGTTTGAATTACAGGCTAAAATTAGTTTTGCAAAACTATAAAATAGCACTCAACAAGGTTTCTCAGGCTCTATTCTGGAGAAGATGTAAACTAACGTGATATTTGCCAGTTCTTACTCACATAATGACGCTTTCAGAACTCAGGCCCATGAAGGAATTCCTTTCAATTGTACGTATATTTATATTATCTTGAATATCTCTGAAAAAGAAAGTAAAGTAAAAATTAAAGAGTTTTGTAGCTCTGTGATCCTTTAATTTCTTTGACAGGAAATGATGCTTCAAACACCAAAATGATTTTTCTTCATATTAGATCTGAGAAAATATTTTACATGTAGGTTTCCTGAATGATATCACTAAGTTTGTCCAAGTACTGCTGGGGAGTGAAATGGGAGTAATCACTTCCATACCATTGCTTTTTGCTTTCTAGATCCAGGAAAGAGACCAAAGCCCTGAGGTAAGTGGGGAAGTGGGATACCGGGAGGAAGCAGGAGCACACGAGAGGGGAGGGCTCCTGCCTCATACTGAGAAAGAGGGACGATCAGCGAGTTATTTCAAGTGCCTACACACAAATGCAAGAAGCCTGGGAACCGAGCAGGGAGAACTGGAAGTCCTGGCACAGTCATAGAATCATAGAATCATAGAATATCAGGGTTGGAAGGGACCTAAGGAGGTCATCTAGTCCAACCCCCTGCTCAGAACAGGACCAATCCCCAACTAAATCATCCCAGCCAGGGCTTTGTCAAGTTTGACCTTAAAAATATTTAAGGAAAGAGATTCCACCACCTTCCTAGGTAACGCATTCCAATGTTTCACCACCCTCCTAGTGAAAAAGTTTTTCCTAATATCCAACCTAAAGCTGCCCCACTGCAACTGAAACCATTACTCCTTGTTCTGTCATCAGCTACCACTGAGAACAGTCTAGATCCATCCTCTTTGGAACCCCCTTTCAGGGAGTTGAAAGCAGCTATCAAATCCCCCCTCTTTCTTCTCTTCCGCAGACTAAACAATCCCAGTTCCCTCAGCCTCTCCTCATAAGTCATGTGTTCTAGTCCCCTAATCATTTTTGTTGTCCTCCGCTGGACTCTTTCCAATGTTTCCACATTCTTCCGTCCTAAGGACAAGGACAAGTGCAGAATCCTGCACTTAGGAAGGAAGAATCCCATGCACCGCTACAGAGTAGGGACCGAATGGCTCGGCAGCAATTCTGCAGAAAAGGACCTAGGGGTTACAGTGGACGAGAAGCTGGATATGAGTCAACAGTGTGCCCTTGTTGCCAAGAAGGCCAATGGCATTTTCGGATGTATATGTAGGGGCATTGCCAGCAGATCGAGGGATGTGATCGTTCCCCTCTATTCTACATTGGTGAGACCTCATCTGGAGTACTGTGTCCAGTTTTGGGCCCCACACTACAAGAAGGAAGTGGAAAAATTGGAAAACCTCCAGTGGAGGGCAACAAAAATGATTAGGGGACTGGAACACATGAGTTATGAGGAGAGGCTGAGGGAACTGGGATTGTTTAGTCTGCGGAAGAGAAGAATGAGAGGGGATTTGATAGCTGCTTTCAACTCCCTGAAAGGGGGTTCCAAAGAGGATGGATCTAGATTGTTCTCATTGGTAGCTGATGACAGAACAAGGAGTAATGGTCTCAAGTTGCAGTGGGGGAGGTTTAGGTTGGATATTAGGAAAAACTTTTTCACTAGGAGGGTGGTGAAATACTGCAATCCGTTACCTAGAGAGGTGGTGGAATCTCCTTCCTTAGATATTTTTAAGGTCAGGCTTGACAAAGCTCTGGCTGGGATGATTTAGTTGGGGATTGGTCCTGCTTTGAGCAGGGGGTTGGACTAGATGACCTCCTTAGGTCCCTTCCAACCCTGATATTCTATGATTCTATCTTAAGCAAGACAATATCAACAGTATGCACTTAGGGTTGGATCCTACGACCCTCAGACCCATGAATAATACTGCCACAACAAATAATTAAAGAAGTTGCAGGATTGGCCCCTAAACTAATGTAGAAAAGAGTGGTCTTTTTTGGCCCTGATTCATGAAGGTACTTAAGCATGTAAGTAATTTCTCCACTAATGTCAACTACTTGTGCTTAAAACTAGGCCAGGCTAAACTGGGGCTTCTGACAGTCTATTGCATTGACAAGTATTCATTTCAGTCAGTTCCACAGTAATATATTTTTGACTGATATATAAAATGATATACTCATACACATTTCTGTTACTTGCTCAAAATACAGTTCCAAGCAGTTATACAGTATCACTCATAATTTAGACAGGGAGAATTGTTGTTTTCATGCTGTTTTTAATGCAAAGCAGTGAACATAATGAATTGCTTGCAATGCCTGAAACCTATTGCAGCTCTAAACTTGTCTCATTCTGAACGCTGTATATGGCCATGATACTGAATTATCTGATAGTTAAACAGGGGCCTCATTCTGCAAGTGTAACTCCGATTGAAATCAACAGGAGCATCAGTAAGTGAAATTCACACCTGTACAAAGAGCCAGGACAAGGCCTTATAACATTTATACATACATACACACACACACATGCGTGCACGCACACACACACACCACTAAATTCCCACTTATGGAGTGAAATCCTGCCCCTCTGAAGTCAACAGGAGTGTTGCAATTGACTTTAAGAGTGCCAGGATTTCAACCAACATCTATTTTGGGACTTAAATGGTGTGTAGGCCTCATGCTGGCCTTCTGCAAAGGGAGGAATTTCACCTCAGGCAAAGAACCCATGATTCACTAGCACAGGTCGATCCAGAGTAACTAAGTCTGAAGATGATTACAAAGCTTCCTAGAAAAAAGGTTACATAGGTCCTTGCATGCTGTACCTGCTATATGGATTCACAAAGAGCTAGAGTGCAATTCCAGAAACTCCATACTTGACAAAACACAGTACCAATATATTTGCATAGCAGTACCCAAAATAGGTGGTGGATTAATATTGCTGAAGATTAATGTCATATAAGATTTAAATCTAAGCAAGAGTAATTGAAACATACCCCAGCTTTCTATTAATATACCTCAACGCCAGCCACCTGTAAGGGTAAAACAAGAGTGCCTATTCATTCCCTGGCTGTTCTGCTTGTGACTGCCAACTAGGGCTGCTGAAAAATTTCTATCAAAACTGTGTTTTTGATAGTGAATTCCTATGAAAGTCAATTGCAAAATTCCTACTGACTTCAAGGGGTCAGGATTATCAAAGCTGGTTTTTGATGGAAAATTTGGGTTTTTGACTAAATGAAAATTTTCACAGAGAGTGCCTGCTTTCCATGGAAAGTGTTGACTTTTTGTTGGAAGAAAAGAAAAGAAAAGAAAAATGTTTGTGTTTTTGGTTTTTCAACAAAAAGTCAAAATTTTCCATGGAAAAGTTTAAATTAATGATTTGTTCTCCATTTTTGTTGAAATTTTCTAAGGGAAAAATTATCCTATTTTCCAACCACCTCTGTGGCCAACACGGGTGTTGACTGCAGTGATTTTTTGTGACCTGTCCACTGGGAAGTGGATTGAGACCAACTCATTTCACACTGATCATAGAACAGTCACCAGATGACAACAAATTTCTGTCTCTACCAGCCTGGCTTGAATATAAATTGGTGACTTAAAAGTTAAAGGCTATTGTCGGTCCCATGAACCAAATGAAAAGTTCTCTGTCACACGCCATATATCAAATCTGGTATAGAGAAGTCACAGGAACAATCAAATAATGTAAAACAAATGATCAAAGCACACAAGATTACAACTGGTGATGAAGTGACAAAGTCACTAAACAAATGCAAAGGAAAACGTGTCCAAGATCTTATTAGAGAAGCAGACCATTCGAATGGAGATAACAAAAAGTTAAAAGCAGCCAATATAAACTTACAATAAAACTTTCTGGAGAGATTGTAGCTTATGTACAGTAGGTAAAAACTTAATGCCAGTGTTTGATATTGACCTAAAGAGGGAGAGAACAAATGAAGATTATTAGCTGTGGCTCAAGAATAAAATAAAACTAACAAAGAAGAAATACTGGAATAAAATTGGCAATCATGTAGGGTATAATTAATCCGTGTGCAGAAGGCCTATACACCAGGGAAGCCATACTTATGTTGTATAGTATGGGTGGGATATTCAAAAGTAGTGGCCTAACCATGAAGTCAGGAGTAAAACTCTCACTGATTTCAATGGGAGAGGAGTAAGGGCAATGCTGACTGCTTTCTGAAATGCTACTCTCAGGACTTAAACTGGTGTTGTCTAGGGGCCTTTCACTGATCCCCTGCACAGGGGTGCATTTCAGCCTTCATTTGTTAGGTTTCAGAAATGTATTTTGCTTAGATGTCAGTTCATCAATAGTGTTTTAGTTCAGCAACTGAAAGATCCAGGTTAGGGATTGATTTTAGGATACCCAAAATAAAATGAAAGAAGGGCATGCCTATTATACAGATTGGGGGGACCTAAGAATCAAGAGTAGAAAGCACTCGATTTCTAGTTTTACAACTTTTATTGATTTAATAAAGACATGAACTACCAGACTGAGAATAATTAAAGTACCTGACCTTCTGGAGTGAAGAAAGATTCTGTCATGGTGTTTGTTTCTCCACTATCTTTTAAGCTGATTAATCACAGTGATACAGAATAACATATTTTTATAATATGCGTTTGTAAATATGAACTAATTTTTAAACACAATTTTTAATCTTCACTTTAGTGGAATTGTCATTTCCACTGGAAAATGCCAGGTTTCTTGCAACAGGGGTTGTGGTTGAGGCCTGTGAACATGCTCTTCAGAGTCCAAGACAAATTAGCTGGCAGACTTGAGTAGGACTCAAGGGCTTGTCTATTCTTATGGCTAGATCAGCACTGCTGCGATTGATGGCAGAGTGCTCTCCCATTGACTCTTGTGTTTCAGCTCCCCAAGAAGAGTAAGGTAAGTAAGTGGGAGAGCATCTCTCGTTGACACAGTGCAGTGTAGACACCGCTGTAAGTCAATCTAACTTAAGTCGACTTATGTAACTGAAGTAGCATAACTTAGGACGACTTACAGCTGTAGTGTAGACCAGTCCCCAGAAGTCCACAGGTTTTATTTGGCAAGGGTTACCCTGCCACAGTCTACTTAGATCCTTCAGGCTAGTCACAGGTGGCACAGAAAAGCCCTATGGTCTTTTGCAGCAGAACAAAGAACTAGTCCCATGGAGAAAACAAACACAATAATCCTGTCCCAGGCCTACCTTTCTCTGGGGAGACTCTGGCAATCAATCTTAGGAGAGGTACTGAGCATGCCCTTTCCTCTTATTCAGCTTTCCTCTTTCCTTTTTAACTGTCCCCCTTACTACCTGACAGCAAGTGCAAATGTGGCAGGGCAGGGCCGAGTGGGCTCCGAGCAGCTGGTTAACCCTTGCTGGCCCAGGATGGGGATGACACACCCCAACACAAGGCAAAACCAGAATATTACAGAACACAATACTTTTTTTGGCTCATAACATTTTATCCAGTTTGATAACATTGATGATATATTGATCACCTATAAACAGTGAAAGGACAGTGCCACAGGTATCAGCAAAGCTGCCTGGGCTTCTGGCTTAGGACAGATGCGTTACCAGACAAAGAGAAGAGCGGACTTCAGTTAAGGCAAATTGCCTGTATGTATCTACTATGTGAGGTGGTATTGGAGGTAACCTTGAACTGAGAATACTGTTTTTTTGTTTTGTTTTGTTTTTAAAGAAATATATTAGTGGTATATCGAATGTTTTGGGTATGTCTACATTAGACACTTCAAGAGGTTATTCTATCACTGTAATAAATCTACCTCTTTGAGTGGCAGTAGCTAGGCTCATAGAAGACTTCTTAGGCTTAGGTTGGCTTCATTACATTGCAGAGGGTATGACATTTTTCACAGTCCGGAGCAATGTAGTTAAGCCAACTTAATGTCGTAGGCTAGACCAGGCCTTTGTATTAGCATCTACACAGAATAGTGGTCTTCTGTTATTGGATGTAATTTTTTTTGCACACTTACATTCTTGAATAATTAAATGATGATGAAAAACTCTGGCTGAGACGCTGGAAAACATAACGAGCATTCATATAATGTTCAATGTGAACCTGAAATGTTCCTGAAAAGTTGTTAAAAGACCCTTCAGGTATTCATGACCAAACGCGGAAATCTAAACAGGACATCCAAATCCCACATTTGGGCATTTAAATTGACACTTAGGTCCATAAAATGGCCATTTACACGCCTAAGTGTTGATTCAAGCTCTCAAATGCGGAATATGGATACGCTATTTAGACATGATGAAAAATGGGTTCCTTGGCGGTCTCATTTTATAACCACAAGCCTTTGCATTACATGAAAGAACATTTAAAGGGATGGCACTGAATATGCAAGAATACACCTCGGGGACAATTTCTTAAATGTCACAATTACTTCGTCTTGGGAACAGGCATGCTTGTACTGGATAAAAACAACTCCAACTTGTCACAAGTGATCAAGAAAGTGCAACAAAATGTACTTTGCAAAACTAACATATACTGATAAATCGAAAGGCATTATTAATGCAGCAGGTGAGTCATTACAAGATTTTTATTTTTAATGTACATCTTGCAGTGCTGTACCCTGAATAGACTTAGCAAAACAACCATTAAAAAAGGTAGAAAGACACTGCCTCTATCACCTTCCTTACAGTACTTAAAGTTCAATCCCTAAATAAGCTGAGAATTGTGTGGGGTTTGAGCTCCACAGCTGCCTTTGATTTTTCAATGAGAGTCCTATGGCTACAGTTCCATGCAATTGTTTAAGGTGTTAAATGTGAGAATCACTTATATTTAAATACAAATTATATCATGCATTTGTTTTAATAACATCTGTGCTGAGGCAGATAACAACCTGTTGCCAGATTGCGTAGGGGTATAGTAGGGCAGAGGGGAGGGAATTAATAGCTTTCCTCCCCACATCACACCCCATAGCTTAGCTTGGTCCTTGTGTTCAGACAGTGCAAGGACTACAGTACTCTCGCACCACCACCATCACCACCACCACTAGGTCCCCCAAAGGGTGGGTCATGTTGGTCAGCAGAGCTTGCACCCCACAAGTGGGAAGAGGAACTTGTAATGTCTGCATGATACAGCAGTCACTATCCTTCTGTTTTCCCAAAGGTATTGGGCAGGATTCTGTTCTCACATCAGGTATGTGTAACTCGACTGGTTTTAATGGCATGGGATTATGGAGTATAAAATTTAGAAAATCGTAACACTTTTATTAAATCTACAGGTGGTGCAGTGTGTGGAGTGCACTGGTGGACAGGACAATGATTAGAAACAGGAGAGACTGTTTTTAGCAACTCATGTGGCAGAAAAACTAAAAACACTGGTTAAAGCATAGTTCTGTCGGGCCTCACTCTCTCTTTTGTACTCAGACAACAAATCTCTAGAGTGGATAATCTTGTAATCTTGTTAGAATGTAGATAATCCCATTTACTGGATATCCGTCCTGCAGGACAGTGTTGTCAATATATTTACCATGTAATATATATGTTCTGTTGATGCTACCTTTAAACAAGTGTCTCCTTTAATCTACATTATAACTGAATCCCATCTACCATACATATAAATAGCTCTGTAGCAGCTCGCTTCTCCTCAGATTGTCAATGGCTACATTCCAAAGTCATAGTTGTCTTTTAAAAAAGATTACACAGGATGGAGTGTTTTTTCCAAAAAACAAAACACCCACCCACATCTCTCTTGGGTTTTCTGGCACTCATTTGCAGATATTGAGCCAAATTCCACTCTTATTTATGCAACCATAGGAGATGCCCCATGAAATTGAGAGCATGGTTTAACTTATTAACTTATTGTACATATTTGTTAAAGGAACCAAATTCTTAAGTCAGAGACAAAGATGAGATTTCTAAATATTTCATACTGGTTTATATTATAAACATACATATATATATATATATATGTGTGTGTACACATACATATCCTAATAAAATAAACAAACTAAGATCAGAAGTTAGTTTTAAATGCAGAAGCCATTTGAGATATAAGTCAAGAATTCAGCAGTTAAGAACACACTCAAATAACCTTTCAGAACAAAAAGTCAGATCGGCCAGATCCTCAGCGGAAGCAAATTGACATAGCTCCAGATCTGGCCCTGTATGTTACATGCAAATCCCAAAAGATAGTTACATATAATGTGGATGAAAATTTCTAAACGAAGTGGGAAAACCTCAGACATTTTGGTTGGAGTGTTTCAATTCTAATTCTTGAAAATGATCCAGTGGAATGTCAGTTCTATAATGAAGCTCTAGCAGGCAAACACGAACCAAGTAATTTGGTATATGCTAACATTCCACAGGAAGGTGCGTAGTGTGTAGGGAAGATTACCATAAAACTCTCAGGGGCAGACTGAGCCACTTAGCCACAGTCCTGAGTTGGAAGAACTGCAGAGTCACCATCCCTCAGGGGGAGCTTGTGGAAGGGATTGTACCTCAGGGAAACATAATTAATTTCGTTTGAAGCTCCTTAAGGTATCTTTCAGGTGGTGCAGCCTGCTCCTTTACAATGTGCTCAGCCCAGTCCATGGACTGGTACAGTCAGAGCTGTATAGTCAAAGTGCTTTCCCAAGTGCAAGGGCTACAAATGACCTTGAACCTAGAGCAGAGCATGCATATAGGTGGGGAATGTCTCTTTGTGCCTGCCTGCATTCCCTTCCTCCCCTGAGGACACACTTAAGGACCAGGGGTTATGTGGAATTCAGTGTTAATCATCATTATGCTGTACTGTATCCTTGTAGCAAGGCCAAAGATCTCTGTATTTAGGAAGCATGCTATTAATTGTGTGTGCCAGCTCTTCCAAGAAGTCATGTCCTGCATGCACAAACACAGTGATGGAAAGCCTGTGACAGTAGGTTTGCCATCTACAAAGCAAACTAGTTTACGCATAACCTGAACATTGTTTCCACTTTTTCCTGAGACCTAGTTATACAGCCACAATCATGTTCTGAAAATGTTATATTTAAATACTGTTTTCCTTTTAAATTGAAATAATTCAAGGTGGGAGCTGGACATACCCACTGTAACAGCATCATAGGACCTAGATTACATATGTGAACTAATTTTGGAAAGAAAAGAGAGGTTTGAAAAGGCATTATGACATGCCAATGTATAATACCTCATCTTACTATCCTTCCCCCATATGACAGTTAGATAAATTATCTTGTACCTGTGAAAAGGTCAACAAGTTACCATTTTGAAACAGACTCTCTCTCTTTGGCATGCATATACCCAAGAAAGCCAATTAACAATTCTGTCTCTGCTTGAGAAAGACTGGTGAGGAAGTTCATGGTGTGTTTTTTAGTTTGATGATGTCTGACCCAGAAAAGTTTATTATATTTGAGTACAGGATTTTTTCTCAGACTTTTTTCCAGTGATAATATAGGATGTTAATGGGCTGCAGTGGACTCCATTACTGCACGTGGGGATGTACTTCTACCAGAGCTGACAGGCAATACCATATTAATATTCGGTACTTAGAAAATGTAATTATCCCATAGGTTGATGGGAGCACTGAGAAATCTAGCCATCACTTCTTCCCTAGCCATAATAAAGAGCTAGTAATAGTATTCATATGTTTGAAGAATCTTACAGAAAACCCCTTAAGCAGCATACTGCAAAGTTCATTAAATTGATGGGCTACTGCTATTTTAATACTTTGCCCAGTGTCTCTCCATCTCATGCATTGACAATGTTCTGTGTTTTATATTGTCTTCTGCAAACTGACAATAAGTACCTATTTTTGCTTTAGTTTTTTTGAACTGGGTTTTGACGATCCGATCACAGACAACGTACTGGCTGTGGATCTCAGAACACACGATTTGGCATACTGAACAGGCCAGTAACCCATTTAGTCTGATATCCTGTCATTGACATTGACCAATATCAGAACCTTCAGAAGAAGGTACAAGACTCGCAATAATGGGCAATTATATAACAACCTACAATTTCTTCCTAGCTTCTGATGGTTAGTCTGAGTTATGTTATGGTGCGTGAGGGTTTGTTACTCCCCTTACAATTTTTCTCCTATTTTATGAGTTGTGGATGTTCTCCACATATATAGTCATATACATGCCCAATCCTTTTTTGACTCCTACTAAGCACTTGGCTTGAATGGAATCATATGGCAGGGAGCCCCACAGATTAATTATGCAGTGAGTAAAAAAAGTATTCCCTTGTCTCAGTTTTAAATTTCTTGCTTTCCATTTTCATTGACTATCCCCTTGATCTTGTATTATGAGAAAGGGTAAACAGGAGAAGCTGATTTACCTTCTTTTTATCAGTTGTTCTTTTGTACATTTCTATTGTGTCCCCTCTGAGCAATTTCCTCCCTAAACAAAACTATCCCGATCTTTTCATCATTAAAATAAATGTATCTCTGTCCTCTAAAGAGAGGTTGAGAAAAAGGCAAATGGTAGCCTGTGAAACAGTCAAGAGCATGGAGAATGTTGGGGAGAACGTTCATCTAGAAATGTGCCAAGGAAGGACATCTGGGTATCATTGTAGGCATAGGAGGGCATAAACAGCTTGAAAGTATAAGGGTCCATCACCATCACAGCACTCATTCTTTCTCTCTTTCTCGTTCTCAACAAATGACTATTCCAGGGTGGATACATATTAAATAGACACTGGGCTAGAGAGAGGAGGTGGGAAGCCTTGAGTCCAGTGCTCTGAGGCTACCTACCAGATCAAGCCCCACATGGAACTTGGGCAACTGAATGTCTATCTTCCCCAGGTTTGCAAATTGCTCAGAGATTTAATGGAAGATAGGCTACAGTGGGGCAGAAGTGTGCATACCACAGGGTCCAAAACTTAGGGTGCCTAGGAAACTTTGACAGCAGAAAGTTAGCGTGAGTTTATGTACCGACAGGGCTAGACAGAAGCCAACCAGGAGTTTTGTGGATCGCAGTGGTGCTGTGCACAGGTACTTAGATGTCTAACTCTGGAGTTTAGGTGCCCAAGGTGCTTTGTGAATTGTACCCAGGCAATTAGAAATCATCAGAACTGGTTGAACAAATCGTTATGTAAATCAGCACAGCTCCATGCTGCTACAGTGATTTACACCAGCTGAGAATCTGGACCAACATTCATACCAACTTTTGGCAATTTCTATTGAGTAATTATTCAAGTTTATAACTGAATAATACTGCAAGGTTTGGCATTTTAGCAATCAAATAACTGTTTGGAAATATCTTTCCCCCCATTAAACTGTAGTAAGCACTGTCCCAAAGGTGCTGTGGAGGGGAACTTTAAGGAGAAATTGAACAAAGGTTTAGGGAAAATAAGGGAAAGGAACACAAAGAGATGGAAAGGAAAAAAGGAACCAGAATGTGAAAGAGCTGTTGGCAGGATTAATACTAGTGACAGGTCAGGCTATGACAGCTATGTGGAGAGAGAACAAGCACAACAGTCAGTGCCCTATAGTGAGCAGGGAATTGGGTGGGTTTGATAGCTTTGAGTTCAGTTTCCACGCATTCATAAGTGTGGATGTTTTCTTTGTTACACATGACTGTCTTGTAGCTATCTCACTTGGGCCATAATTCAGCGCCCTTTGAAGTCAAAGGAAAGAGTCCCAATGGTGCCAACATATAACTGGGCTGGGGAGGCTTACCCTTTCCTTGAGCATCCTATTTCATGCATTCCTACTTGGAAAAAGAGTGAAAACAGTGTATTGATATCTATGCAAAGACAGATGCTTTTCTGTTTCCATATATCAGTTAGTTATATTTGAGAAAATATGCTGTTGTTCACTCTTTTTTGTAGGCATTGCTAGTCCTGCCAAGTAAACTATATTTGGCATAGGCTATGCATTCTTTGCTGCTTGTTGTGAGGATTTTATTTAGGGTAAACAATGACAGACTTTTGCACCTATGTAGCCGTCTATAGTCAAACATAAAGGTGTAGTAGTTCATAGAGTATGGGGTAACATTCAGTCTGGCAGCCAAAGGAAAAAGTCATGTGAATTCTACTCATGACAACTGGAATATCATTCATTTTCCCCATTGCCAAGTAAATATGCCTTTACCCCACAAGAAGATGTTTGCATTGTTATTTCCCAGTTAAACACCCTGACATTCAGTTAGTCAAATTTCATTGTGGCTTCAGCTAGTTTTTGTACAGCAGACACTCAGCCAGACTCTAGCCAGGTTACAGCCCCATTGCTTCTCAGTGGCAAATGCCCAGCACAGCACAGCATCCCACTGGAGAAGGGGAACTCTCTGCTGGAACACTGCGCAGCATCAGGCCTGTGCCTCTGCCTACTTCCTTGTACAGAAGTTGGGGATATGGTGTGATGGAGGCTGTGCTCTGCTACAACAATCCTCCACTGCGGCAGAGTCCATTACGGTTCCTCTATCACTGGCACAATTCAGAGCTGCTTGGCTGCAACTGGAAGTGGCTTCGAGGCTGCCTCTGGCCCTTTGGATTAGGGAACTATAAATTGCTTCATGACACGTGCCCCCACCTCTTGCACTGAGTGAATTTAGTTCTAGAACTTCATCTCCACTCATTAAAGGAATGCTGCACAACAGCCCAGCAGGGGCATACTATGGGGACAGAGAGGACTCCAGCAACACACAACTCAAAAGAGGGGATTTTTTTTTTAAAATATCTTGGGTCAGATCAGATCTATAAGATGTCTAGTGAACTGAAATGCACAGAATAGACAAACTTCATTAGCATTACATGAAGGTCCAAGATCTTAATTAGCAGACAATTGTGATGGCATTGCTCCTTAATGACAAGAAGCTTGCAACAAAATATCAGTGATACGGCTAACCTTTAGAGGAGAGCATTCTGAAGCTCCAGTGGCAGAATCACTGCGTCTGATTCCCTTCTCACACCATTGATTCCTATAGAGTTACTACTGATTTACATCACTGTGAGAGGCAGCTCAGGGCCCACTATTTTATTAAATCAGTGGTGAATCCCAGCAGGTGAAGATTCCTCACAGTCTGAAAAGGTGTTTATTTAGGGCTGTCGATTAATCGCAGTTAACTCACGCGATTAATTTAAAAAAATTAATTGTGATTAAAAAATTAATAGCAATTAATCGCACTGTTAAACAATAGAATACCAATTTAAATGTATTACATATTTTGGATGTTTTTCTATATTTTCATATATATTGTATTCTGTGTTGTAATTGAAATCAAAGTGTATATTATTTTAATTCAAATATTTGCATTGTAAAAATGATAAACAAAAGAGAGTATTTTTCAATTCACCTCATACAAGTACTGTAGTGCAATCTCTTTGTCATGAAAGTACAACTTACGAATGTAGATTTTGTTGTTGTTACATAACTGCACTCAAAAACAAAACAACGTAAAACTTCAGAGCCTACAAGTCCACTCAGTCCTACTTCATGTTCAGACAATCGCTAAAACAAACAAGTTTGTTTACATTTACGGGAGATAATGCTGCCCACTTCTTATTTACAATGTAACCAGTAAGTGAGAACAGGCATTTGCATGGCACTTTTGTATCCGCCAATCCACATCTGAGATTTCCTGGGAAAGGTCAAACTAAAATGTAAACAAAGGCATCGTCTGAATCATTCATGGACATGTGACTTGCCCAGGTGGCTACAAACTCCATCCTGTTGCTGTGATTTTGCACAGGAGAACAAAGGGGTTCCACCCACAAGAGAAAGAATATAAAAGGCCCTGGAAACCCCTCCCCCATTTTGTCTTCAGCTGGCTTAAGAGATGGCCTCTCCACACCAAAGAGATGCCTGAAAGAAACTGGAACAAAGGACAGTAACTATGGGAGTGTGAGTGATTGCTGGACCCAGACTAGGAAGGAATCCAGTCTGTGAAAGAAGCTTATTGGAACATCTCTGGGGGTGAGATTTCATCAGTAATCAGTTTCTTAAATTATTAGGCTCAGACTTGTGTATTTTGTTTTATTTTGGTTGGTAACTTACTTTCTTCTGTCTGTTATTACTTGGAATCATATAAATACTACTTTTTATATTTAATAAAATCATGTTTGCTTATTAATTAACCCAGAGTAAGTAATTAATATCTGGAGGAGCAGACAGCTATGCATATCTTTCTATCAGTGTTATAGAGGGCAGACAATTTATGAGTTTACCCTGTATACACTTTATACAGGGTAGAATGGATTTATTTGGGGTTTGGATCCCATTGGGAGCTGGGTGTCTCAGTGCTAGAGACAGGAGCACTTCCTAAACTGTTTTCAGTTAAGTCTGCAGCTTTGGGGATGTGGTTCAGACCTGGGTCTGTGTTGGAGCTGTGGCATGTCTGGCTCAACAAGACAGGGTTCTGAAGTCCCAAGCTGCAGGGGAAATGGGCTCAGAGGTAGTCTCAGCATATCGGGTGGCAGTCTTAACTTGTCACAGTCCCCTGTACTGATTTACCTGCATTCTGTCATATATTTCATGTTATAGCAGTCTCAGATGATGACCCAGCACATGTTGTTCATTTTAAGAACACTTTCACTGCAGATTTTACAAAACACAAAGAAGGTACCAATGTGAGATTTCTAAAGATATCTACAGCACTTGACCCAAGGGTTAAGAATCTGAAGTGCCTTCCAAAATTTGAGAGGGATGACGTGTGCATCATACTTTCAGACGTCTTAAAAGAGCAACACTCCAATGCGGAAACTACAGAACCCGAACCAACGAAAGAGAAAATCAACCTTCTGCTGGTGGCATCTGGCTCAGGTGATGAAAATGAACATGCGTTGGTCCTCACTGCTTTGGATCATTATCGAGCAGAACCCATCATCAGCATGATCGCATGTCCTCTAGAATGGTGGTTGAAGATGAAGGGACATATGAATCTTTACCGCATCTGACATGTAAAGATCTTGCAATGCCTGCTATAAAAGTGCCATGAGAATGCCTGTTCTCACTTTCAGGTGACAATGTAAACAAGAAGTGAGCAGCGTTATCTCCTGCAAATGTAAACAAACTTCTTTGTCTGAGAGATTGGCTGAACAAAAAGTAGGACTGAGTGGACTTGCAGGCTCAAAATTTTACATTGTTTTATTTTTGAATGTGGGCTTTTTTCTACATAATTCTACATTTGTAAGTTCAATTTTCATGATAAAGAGATTGCACTACAGTACATGTATTTGGTGAATTGAAAAATACAATTTCTTTTGTTTTTTTACAGTGCAAGTACTTGAAATCAAAAATAAATATAAAGTGAGCACTGTATACTTTGTATTCTGTGTTGTAACTGAATTCAGTATATTTGAAAATGTAGAAAACATCCAAAAATATTTAAATAAATGGTATTCTATTATTAACAGTACGATTAATTGTGTGGTTAATCACAATTAAACATGATTAATTGTTTTAATAGCTATTAATTATGTGATTAATCCCAATTAATTGTTTTAATCACTTGACAGCCCTAGTTTACTTATCGGCTTGACAAGTATGATTTAACAGGGCTGCCTAGAACACTAATGTGACCACAGAATGCTGCAAAAGCACTTCCAAGCTGCTCAGCAGGACAATCTTGCACCTGCACTGCACAATGAGAAGGCCCATTAAACATCAGACACCGAGTCATCTTTCAGCTGCCTTCACAACTGGAATAAGGATTTATTTACTGATACTCATACAACTGGAATTTCTGGTAATTCCCTGTGAAGATTATTTCAGTTTAACATAATTGTGGGACTGTTACAGGAACTTGCTCATAGAGTGGAATGTGGGGTTGGAGTGCAGATAGGCCATAGGATCTGATACTGAAAGGTACTGTGGGCCTTGAAACATAGAATCATAGAAAATTAGTGATGGAAGAGACCTCAAGAGGTCATCTAGTCCAACCCCCCACTCAAAGCAGGACCAACCCCAACTAAATCATCCCAGCCAGAGTTTTGTCAAGCCAGGCCTTAAAAACCTCTAAGGATGGAGATTCCACCACCTCCCTAGGTAACCCATTTCACTCTCGTAGTGAAATAGTTTTTTCTAATATCCAACCTAGACCTCCCCCACTGCAACTTGAGACCATTGCTCCTTGTTCTGTCATCTGCCACCATGGAGAACAGCCGAGCTCCATCCTCTTTGGAACCCCCCCTTCAGGTACTTGAAGGCTGCTAACAAATCCCCCCTCACTCTTCTTTTCTGCAGACTAAATAAGCCCAGTTCTCTCAGCCTCTCCTCATAAGTCATGTGGCCCAGCCCTCTAATCATTTTTGTTGCCCTCCGCTTGACTCTATCCTATTGGTCCACATCCTTTCTGTAGTAGGTGCCTCAAAACTGGATGCAATACTCCAGATGTGGCCTCACCAGTGCAGAATAGAGGGGAATAATCACTTCCCTCAATCTGTTGGCAATGCTCCTACTAATGCAGCCCAATGTGCCATTAGCTTTCTTGGCAATAAGGGCACACTGCTGACTCATATCCAGTTTCTTGTCCACTGTAATCCCCAGGTCCTTTCCTGGAGAACTTCCACTTAACTAGTTGGTCCCCAGCCTGTAGCAGTGCATGGGATTCTTTCATCGTAAGTGCAGGATGCTGCACTTGTCCTTGTTGAACCTAATCAAATTTCTTTTGGCCCAATCCTCCAATTTGTCTAGGTCACTCTGGACTCTATTGCTACCCTCCAGCATATCTACCTCTTCCCTCAGCTTAGTGTCATCCGTGAACTTGCTGAGGGTGCAATCCATCCCATCACCCAGATCATTAATGAAGATGTTGAACAAAATCAGCCCCAGGATTGACCCCTGGGGCACTTCACTTGATACTAGCTGCCAACCAGACGTCGAGCCGTTGATCACTACCCATTGAGGCCGATGATCTAGCTAGCTTTCTATCCACCTTATAATCCATTCATCTTGGACTATACTGTAATTCTTTAACTTGCTGACAAAAATACTGTGGTTGACCGTATCAAAAGCTTTGCTAAAGTCAAGGTATATCACATCCACCGCTTTCCCCATACCCACAGAGCCAGTTATCTCATCATAGAAGGCAATCAGGTTGGTTAGGCATGACTTCGATCATCACCTCTTCCTTGGCTGAACAAGTTTGTTTTGTCTCTAAAACAAAATTGAGTATGCTGGCAGAAGAAGATTTCATACCACATTTTAATGAAATCAGTGAAAAGAATAAAATTCACCACTTTTTGTTCTACTCGTGAAACTTCTTACAATCTTTATTGACTGGAAGCACAGCTGCAATTCGAGTGCAAAGATTGTGCTGTGCCAAGAGGAGACAAGGTAACTTTTACAACAAATAATAGAAAAGTTACTAGTGATAAACCCTTCTCTTTTTATGTTCCCGAACATTCTGGCACTTAATGAGATTATTTCCTCTTGTCAATTACAGCAGTTATTTTATTAGGTAAATATAAGTTGATCTAATATAATGAAATGACTGGAGATAATTCACCATCTTTCACAGTACCACATATTAAAACTAAGGTATAAGAGTCTATTCTTTATTGATTTTGTACGTACGTAGCCCTTTTTGTTCATTGTTTTTCATATTTCCTCTCTATTAATAACTTCTTCTATTTGCCATATATAATGTAGCTTCTTTCATCCCAAGGAAATACACATTTAAGACTATGGGAACATAAGGGTAGCCTTACTGGATCAGATTAGTCCACTATCCTGTCTCCTACAGCAGCAAGCATACAATGCTTCACATGAAGGTGCAAGAAACTCTGTAGTATGCAGACATGGGATGATCTATCCCCATGAAAGTCTCCTCTTCCTAACAAAAATTACCATAGGGCCTGAAGTATGAGGTTTCATATCCCTTCCAATGTTTAGCAGTAATTATGACAACTCTCGATATTCTTGTTATCCATATATATTTCCAGCCCCCCTTTGAATTATCCTAAATTCTTGAACATACCCATATCATGTGGCAATGAGTTCTGCAGTCTAATTAGACACTGCATGAAAAAATATTTGCTTTTATCAGTTTTGAATTTGCCACCTTTCAATTTCATGGCATGGCCTCTTGTTCTTCTGTTATGGGACAGCAAGGACAGAAGGGAGGACAGAAGCTCTCCATTTACCTGCTCCAAACCCTTCAGCATTTTATATACTTTTATCATGTTCCCTATTTCTCTCTTTTCTAAGGTGAATGCTGTCAGAGCCAGGGAATGAGGGGTCCTAGCTGGCAGGGCCTGGGAAAGAAGCAGAACCAGAAGCTTTGAAGAAGCTGCCCTTGGGCAAGCACATCAGTTTGGGTTTTGGCTTCAGGAGTGATGGAGATAACACTCCAGGGGCACCAGCAGCAAGGGGTGGGGCTGTTTTCCAGCTTCCTTAGCATCTGGAGGGGGCCAAATGTGACCTGTACTCTCAGTACTGGCTACAGTCCTCTGTGCCATGCTCCACTGAATGGCCACAGGGAAACAGTGGAAGTTTTGGGGAGGAATGATGCACTAACCAACCTGGCGGATGGCAAACTCTTTTCTGTTCTATGTAGGTTCTTATACCCACCCCCTCATCATCATTGTCTCTGAGAACCTAAAAGGATGTTACCCTTTTCACTTGGCAGCCCAAAGGAAGGCAGTGAGATTGTGAAACTGCTCATCCACCAGGGACCCTTAAACTCTAAAGTGAACAGAATGCTCTTTGAGAGCAGAGAACTCAAAAAGTACAACTCCTACATCAATCCCAAGAATAAGAGTAATGAAAGCACACTGCCCCATGCTGCCCAGCACAGCCATACAGGTGAAGGTTCTCCTGGAGGAGCTGATTGACTCAACTGATTCTGAAGTAAAAATATCACTGCCTGAAGTTTTATCTTGGAGTTTTCCATTCAACTGTCAGCCAAGACAAAGCAGCCTTAGCTTGAGAGATAAAATGATATCATAGTCCAAACTGATGTTCTAGATTTCTTCTATGTATATTTCATATGAACATATACCACTAATCATAATCAATAAGTGCAGTGAATTATTTTATAGTGAAAACAAATATTCTTATTGTAAAAGAAACATGAGAATAAATGATGATAAATTGAATAGATTATTCCAGCAGCCTGTGATTTCTTTTACAGTGATAGGGCTAGTCTTTTCCATTGTGAAAATTCTAGTGGAAAATTTTCAACTGGTTTCAGTTGGCACAATAATTTATACTAAAGAAGTAGGTAGATTTTGAATTATAGGGGTGAAATCTGGGATCTCGTGGTCAGTAACAAAACTCCCATTGACTTCAGTGGAGCCAGATTTTCACCATAAGTATTTAAGTTCTACATTGAGAAGATGCAAATGGGTTCCAAACAAATAACTGTGCACGCAAAATATGCAGTAGATATTGGCATGTGCAGTTACTGGTTTTGTATGTGCAACTGTATATTTTTGGATTAACTATCACTTTGCACCTCCATTTGCATGTTTTGGCCTAAAGTGCACTTTTGAGGCACAGCCATGCATATGAATTGGTGTGGTGTTGGGGGTGGTGTGGAGCCATACTGACCTAGTGGGACTTCAGGGATGCACAATCCTCCCCTGAGCTCTCTGATGCATGCTGGCAGGTGAAGGGGACGTGTTGCTTTGTTTGACTACATAACTGATAGAAAACATCCTCTAACTAAAAGGAAGTAAGAGAGGGGTGGAACATGGCTCCACCCAGTATATGCTGAGTAACTCAGTTAACCTCTTGATGACCCCTTTACTACAATCTGTGTGATCAAAACATAGGCTCCCATCCTTCAAAATGTAATCCTAAATGTTTACATAAAAGCAGTTACGTTTTGTCCAGTTGGGATTTTTCTAAAGTGCTGGCCAGTCAATGCTTTCTGTCCTTTTCCTGTCTTGCTCTCGTGTCTCTTTCTCCTTTCTCATATTGCCTCCATCTAACATGTTTAGTAGAAAGAGGAATCTTAATAGCTCCTCTAGTTCTCTAGTGAAAGGTGCTTGTAGAAGGAAAATAAAATCCAGATTTGGCAGCGATACCAGAAACAACCTCTTCTCTTTCCAAAGGTACTTGGAAATGACAGAAAGATGTTCTAGTCTGACGCTTTGCTTATCAAAGAACAGTTTGTCCTTCCCAGCTCACTGTGGACCATACAATCTGCTAAAATACATAGCAAAGTATCTGGTAAGAAGAGACACATCTCCTTTGCTAAGCCCCTCAGCTGGGAGTTTGTAGAGACAACACAGCCTGAAATGAAACACAGCATTATGTTGAAAGACAGCAGACTGACAAGGTTTCCTTTTCTCACTCCATAATGTAGGCTTGTGGTTCCAGGTGGCTGCTGAGCTTGTACTAACACGCTTAAATTCCACATATTGCAGTTATCCCACGGTTCCTTCCTACTGCCATTCACAAGCTGAAATGCCAGAACCCCAAATAGACAGGAGAAATTGAAAAATTACTAAAGGGGGAAAAATGACAAAATTTCATCAGGATTTCACTGAATACATGACAGCACAGAAAAGAGGTGTCATCTTCTGTCTCCAGATTCTTCTATCCACCTGACATATGCCACTGCTGCTGGATATGCTGGTAGCTGATTTATTACACTGTACTCCTGTGGCTAAGGCATGGGTTCTGGTTAGAAGAGTGAGAGGCACAATGTGACTTCCACTATTTGTTGAAGAGTGTGCTAAAGTCTTAGAAATATCAAACTCCAGGTGTGTCATTTTGATGGATGAACTAGATGAGAAAGTATTCTACAAAGGAGATCCATTGAAGCAAATGATGTTTACAAAAGTGTAATCCTCTGAGGCTTGTTACTGTTTTAAAATGCTTTCCCAAGCTTTAACTCATACGGAAATGAGTTTAAATATGACTTGGGTCTTGGAACTTGAAAAGGAAAGCACAGATGGAGGATAGCATTCAATTAACTAATCATACAAGTATGGCTAATGCTTTCTCTACCACCCTTGACTCTTTTGACCCTTTCCTCTATGCAAAGTCTGCCTCACAATTCCCCAGCATCCATATCCTCAGCTCCTGTTCCATGTCACTGAATGCCTCTGCAGAAAGTCCGATGAGCAGGTGGATTTTCTCCACAAATCTGTTTTTTTTTTCTTTTTAAGTTCTGCAGTCTTCCATATCACCCTTATTCTCCTATGCCCACAAGTACTGTCACCTTTTGGCTACTTTTGATTCCAGTTTCAATCATCCTTCTCTGCTTTCTGTGCAAGATCTTCTCTTGAGGGAGTCAGGAAGATAAAAACCTGCTATAGCCTTCCTCTTGCTCCTCTTCCCCTTGAATACTCTCCCCTTTCTTCCTTCTTACTGCCATTGACATTTCTTGTCAGGTTTCCACCACCTCTGATTCCTTTATCCATTCCAAAGACTCTTTCCCCTTCTGTCTCTTAACCTCCCTTGCTAACATTCTCTCCCTTACCTTCCTCATTAACCTTTGGTTCCTGTAAACAAATGCAAGCATCTTTGTTCTTCCCCCACTCCTGAAAAACTGACCTCTCCATCTTCATCCTTGAGTTCATCTTCATTATTTGCCCCCCCCCACTTCTCACTTCACACCTTTTTTGGGGCAGTGCCTTGTATCATTCCCCTTCTGATTGCTGGCTATGGGGGAAGGGCATCCCTTCACTCTAATGCTCTGGCTGCAATAATGTCCCCCGAGGATAGCTGTGTGAAAGTTAGAGCAGGCACCAGGGAATTACATTGGCCCCAGGACTGGGGGAGCACAATTAAGAAAGAAATGCTTTCAGCTGTATTTCCATTATTGTAGTGGGACAAAAACAGGACTGGATCTCCTTTTATTTGCACCAGTTTCATGCTGGTCTAACTCCATTACAATTACTCCTGATTAACATCACTGGGAGAGGAGAATCAGGCTTTTTGCATGCACGTTAAGGTTGATCTAATTTATGCTGACTATCGTCAGTTACAAGGAGCTGTTTTGGCAGTTGGGAATCACTGGGCTTAAGGGAATTCTGGCCAACCTCCTTTTCCAGATCTGTTGTACCAACTGCCAGGAGTGGGAGGTGAAGCAGGAGATACCCAAAGGAATCCTCTAGTGGGTGTCTAAAAGGCCTCCAGGGCAGGTTCTGGGCCAGGAAATAAGTGGGAGGGGCTGATTCCACAAAGAGTGGCACTAGGTTCAGGAATTAATAAAAGAATACTGTCTTTTTAGGAAAACACTGTGATGAGCTTCTTCTGTTGGTCCTGGGGCCGGTTTTGTTCAATATCTTCATTATTGATCTGGAGGATGGCGTGGACTGCACCCTCAGCAAGTTTGCAGATGACGCTAAACTGGGAGGAGTGGTAGATACGCTGGAGGTTAGGGATAGGATACAGAGGGACCTAGACAAATTAGAGGGTTGGGCCAAAAGAAATCTGATGAGGTTCAACAAGGACAAGTGCAGAGTCCTGCACTTAGGACTGAAGAATCCCATGCACTGCTACAGACTAGGGACCGAATGGCTAGGCAGCAGTTCTGCAGAAAAGGATCTAGAGGTTACAGTGGACGAGAAGCTGGATATGAGTCAACAATGTGTCCTTGTTGCCAAGAAGGCTATCGGCATTTTTAGCTGTATAAGTAAGGGCATTGCCAGCAGATCGAGGGACGTGATCGTTCCCATCTATTTGACATTGGTGAGGCCTCATCTGGAGTACTGTGTCCAGTTTTGGGCCCCACACTACAAGAAGGATGTAGAAAAATTGGAAAGCATCCAGTGGAGGGCAACAAAACTGATTAGGGGACTGGAACACATGAGTTATGAGGAGAGGTTGAGGGAACTGGGATTGTTTAGTCTGCAGAAGAGAAGAATGAGGGGGGATTTGATAGCTGCTTTCAATTTCCTGAAAAGGGGTTCCAAAGAGGATGGCTCTAGACAGTTCTCAATGGTAGCAGATGGCAGAACAAGGAGTAATGGTCTCGAGTTGCAGTGGGGGAGGTTTAGGTTGGATATTAGGAAAAACTTTTTCACTAGGAGGGTGGTGAAGCACTGGAATAGGTTACCTAGGGAGGTGGTGGAATCTCCTTCCTTTGACGTTTTTAAGCTCAGGCTTGACAAAGCCCTGTCTGGGATGATTTAGTTGGGGATTGGTCCTGCTTTGAGCAGGGGATTGGACTAGATGACCTCCTGAAGTCCCTTCCAACCCTGATATTCTATGATTCTGTGTCACTACCTGGGCTGCAGGCATTTGAGGTTAGGTGGGAGCAGGGCATGGGGTGTGAACAAGGAAGAGATTTAGAAGATGGTGCTGCCAGTGACTCAGGGATTCAACCCTTGCCTCATTCATTTGGATACTTCTGATGCTATACCTGATGGAGCAAGAGGTAGGTGTCCTATTCATCTTATTAATGGCACACCATAATAGTAGAGATGGAACTTTGGCTACTGAATCTTGCCTTAGAAAAGTAAAATGTTCTGACCTGAGTATAACTGATTCTACCAACTGAAACTATATGCTAGAGCAAAACCTTATAATTTCTTATCTTAAGGGAAAAAATCTAATTCCCAATTTAATTCAAAACTCTGAACAAAAATGAAAAGTGGGGGGAGCTTGTCAGTAGAATTCGAGCTGGCAGAGGTTCTCTGGATTCTATAGATTAGATAAACCTGACAGAATAACTGACATTAGTAGAATGAAACAACATCATAACAAGGTCTAAAAGCTACAAAATGAAACAGGAAGATAACACTTATTAGGGGTGCGGAGCAGCAGGGTATGCGAAAGGGTTGCTGAGATTAAACTATAATTTACTGAATGAAAAAGAGCAAAATCCAGCTGGCTGACAATTACAGCAACTAGACATGATGGGAAGGGAATGTAGTGTAAACCTTATTTAAAAATCAATAGATAATTTTCCCACGTGTTGCAATATGAAAGGCCAGAAGTTAAGGTAAAGGGAAAAAGTACCTGCCCACAAACACTATTTGGAGAAAATAAAAATCAGATCAACAAATTTACTCTTAGTTCTGTAGTTTAAGCACATTTAATGAGTTTTTTAAAAATCACTTTTGGTTTCTCAGTGAAGTGTGTAACATTCTGATGAACTACACTAGTTTTTCATCTATGCTATCACCTGATCAGCATGAAATAAAATCACAACCAAGACTATATTGGTGCAACATTTGTAAATATATAACTACAATGCAATAAAGATAATACAGAAATCACAGAGTACAGCAGCTCAAGCCATGTATTTCCATTTACCAGGGTTTAAATAATGAATGTTTGTGCAGCTTTAAATTGCCACAACTCAGCCCAAAGTCTATGATACCATCTGCTGGACAGAACTTAGCAGTGGCTTATGAGGCAGAAAGTCCATTAAGGGGAGGCTACTGCTGCCTCAAATGTCCACAATTACTTCGCTGTTCAGGAGGCCAGTGTAGCAACCAGAAAATGGGCATTAAAAAGACCTGTCCAGGGGTATGTTGACTCAGCTGTCAGCAGATATCTAAAGTGGTATCCATGTAAACAGGGATCAATTTTGAACAAGTGATGGTGCTGTCCCAAGAGCCAACAAAAACCCAAGCTCCCATAGAGGAGAAAATTGAGTAGGTGTACAAAGATGATATTACTCAGTGCTTAAGATGCTTGCAAGAGCTTTTCTTTATTACGGTCCAGTTCCAACTGACTATGTATAACAAGAGCTTCACACCAGATCATGATTGGTATCAGGGACAGACAACTCAGAGAGAGACTACTAGAAGATCCCAAAATAACCCTTGAGAAAGCAATTAGCATTTCCAAGCAAAATAAGTCACCTAGTCCAGACTGGAGTTTATGGAGGGTGGACACTGCTCTGACACTGTGGACATGGTAAAGAATTCATAATACTACAGGAAAAGAGACCTAAAGCAGAAAGGCTTGTGGAGCTCAAAGCTGGAAACCACCAAAGACAGAACATGGCACTGCACACACTGTGGCAAACAACACAAGCCACAAAAACCCATGGCATATGGAAAAAGATGCAAGAACTACAATGGATTACAACACTTTGCAAAAGCTCTGCTTTATTCTAAGTCCAGTCCCAACTAGCTGTGCTAAACAACAACAAGAGCTTCTCAGCACCCTGCCCAGACTCTCTTTAAGGGCTGAGCTTCCCAAACAGACACAATCCCACAACTGTAAGAATGATTTGATGTCTAGTGAATGTGTCCTTCAGTGACTTGTGAGGATCAAAACATTTTGCTTATGACAAAACAAGTTCAGAGGTACTTTAACAGGGTAATAATGAGCTATCTACTGGTACCTCTCAAGGTTCACAGCACTTGGAGTCTGATCCAAATCCCACTGAAGTCAAAGAAAGTCTTTCCATTGACATCAGTGGGCTTTAGATCAGGCCCTTCATTGACCAGATAATTTTAATCGCCTGTCCATATTGCACATTATATTTTTCTGGTTGCAACAATGGGACCAAATCCATTCAGGAGAGCCCAACCTGACAAGGAAAGGGTAACTTTTCATGTATGTCTGTGCAGATGCCTTTAAGGATTTTTTCTATCTAGTAACCAGTTGTAATACAGAATTTAGTGGCCTTGGATTTCTAAAATTAGCTCGCTAACTCCCTATTTACACTCCTAACTAAAAGAAGTCTCAGCTGAAGATGTATTGTGCACCCACAATGTTTACTGAAGTAAATGGGAAATGTGCCTGCTCAGTTTCTGAAAGTCAGTCCACTTTTACCTAGGAGCCTAAACAATGGTTTAGGTGTCTAAACGTAGACACCCACATTTGAAAACTGTGGCCAGTGGGACTGCTTACATGAGTAAGGCAAGCAATTTTAGGCTTTTATCTTTAGGGGTGTGGGTTAGGGCATGAAAAAATTAATGTGATATCCTGGACTATCTCTGGCTGTACATCAAAGATGACCCAGGGATCTTATTTAAATTTGCAGCCACTAAACACAATTACTGTTAAATAGAGTCCATTGGATTTCATTTGTTTTCTAATACACAGCTGTGGAGAGATCATCAGTCAGATTATGGTCTCATGCTAAAAGATGCAAGAATATTTTTGGATTATACTTCATTTTAAGGGCAAATTTAATTATCACTGAATTATGATGACATCCCCATGGGAGCAGATATGGCAACTGCAGTAGTGCAAGCGACATTCACAATGAGGAGCGCTATTTAAATGAAAATAAAATTAAGCTGAATACCAAATGAACTCATATTAAAAGGATTTAATCATCCAATGCCATGTATAAATGAAAGCCATTGCTGAAACACTGCCATTGTTGAAAGGAAGCAGAGTGAAAATGTTTATGAACATTTGTATAAAAGATAATTGAAATACATTCATATTGTTTCAAACAATTATCATAATTACAAGTAGAAAAATTCTTACAGATATTTGAGGCTTGGAAGATTCTGAAAGGCGTCTTGGTCAATGTATACAAGGTTATTTGCTTTTTCAATTCTTCTACAAAAGGAGAAAATAAAACATTACAGCAAATGGATCAGTGCCTTTTTAAATAGATCCAGGGCTTTTTTTAGATAGAGGAGAGCAATAAATTTGGGGGCATTTCTGACAGGGGATAACTCTACATGCCTCCAAAGGAGCAGCCAGTCAGAACCTAGCAGAGTCAGAATCCCAGCCCTCTACCTATTTTACCATATTGCCAATAGTTGAGGAAGTGTTTTAGATCAAAGAGTGAGAGTGTTGAGGGCAAGAGATGAGGGAAGCATCTGGTTGAAAAAAGAAAGGGGCAGTGGGAAGAGAAGGACGTAGACAGATGAAAAGAGAGATCCCAAACATACATGTGTGCATTTGAATTTTTAAAGTACATCTGAACCAAACCCTTTGATATCTGGCCACCACTAGTCTTTAGATTTCTATCCTATGATCTTATGTTGCTCACTTACTTACATTTCATGTAGTTTGGGAAGGTTGGAAAACACATTAGCTTCTATGACTTCCAAGGCATCATTCTGGGAGATCTCTCTGTGGAGAAAAGAAGTTGAGATATTTCATGCAATGCTACAAGTGAAAAGATAAACCAAAGAAGTATGGGTATTTGGTGAAGAATGATACCTAGAATTTATATGGCACCTTTCATCCACAGGCCTCAAAGTACTTTATGAAGGAGGTAAGTATCATTAGTCCCATTTTATAGATGAGGAAACGGGCCCAGAGAGGTGAAGCAGGCATGTGGCAGAGCTGGGAACAGATGCAGGTCTGCTGAGTCCCAGTCATGTGCTCTATTCACTAGACCATACTGCCTCCTAAAGGTATTCTAAATTTTGACAGGTGCCTGCACATATGAAATTACAGTGCAGGATCTATGGGCCACAGACTGTTTACTGGATCTCACTGACTTTCACTGGATCTCACTGTTTACTGGATCATCACTGAATGTTAATATTGATTTAGCCAAAACTTTCATAACCTTGTGATGGGGAGACGGGAACTTTAAATGTAACAGCTCTGAAGAGGTAGGATTTTTGATTCCATAGTAACACATACTATGATTTCGTCCTGGTGTAAAATGTTCAGCTTACTTTAAAAATGTTATAGCAAACACATTTCCAGAGTTCTGCTGTCAGAAGGCAGGAAGCCACAGAGGTGGTACAGCTCTCCCGTCCCCAGCAGAAAAATGTGAAGAAAGCTCCACCTAATCTAGCTCATGATATTTATATGTGAGTGATGCCTCTTATGTATAGTTTCAAAATCGCAGAACAAAAATGGGTACAGTTTTCTTTTATGAGCTGAAACTGCAGCTGTGCCAGAATACATGCAGCTGAACACCACCCTTTGCTCCACTTATCTCTGGGGAGTTTCAGCCCATGGTGTAACTTAGAGTAGCCACAGGACTGCTTTATATTACACCAGTTTGTTATGGTCACCAAAAGGCTACCAGAGAGAAATTGCCATACTGCAACATGCTCTGGCCAAGCCCTCTATGTTGAGGGGCATCAGGAGAGGCAGGCTAGAGCTGGCTATTCCAGAGGGTTACCAATCTGCCAGTTTAGAGATCAGAACAAAGGATCCATTTCTCAGGCTTGGAACTGGTGCATGAAGTACATTTTGAGATTCGGATATAACTCACTAATGGGAGGACACACCGGCACACAGCTGCCAAATGAAGCCCTGTGAAATGGGTCATATTGTATATTGGATACCCCTGATTTATGGTTATTTTGTTCTTTTGAAATTAAGGTAGCTATTGCAAATGGATTCATACAAGGCCCAAAGTAAAAGAGTAAGAGACAGTAACTATAGGTAAGAGATCAATTATAAAAATAGTTAAAAACTAATATATATGAAATATCCCTCTTTGTTTTGAGCAGCCACTGAACTATGCCTACCAAGTAGGCTGCCCATTAAAAAAAAAAAATCTTGCCTGCCTCTTTATTATGTATTTTGTTTGTTTGTATTTAAATAAAAAAACACCACTTTTTTTAAACATTAGCAATTCAGATCTTGTCTACTCTCAAAAACTCTACAGTGACTGGAGAACAAATGAATTTATGGTATCCCAAGAGACTGACTGATGAACAATTGAGAAAGGACATGATTTTACCCACACTGCAATGGTAATTGCATTTATTTAGCTGAGGGCTTTATTGCTACAGAATCCTCACCTCACATACCAGCTCCTCCTTATTATTTATTTATATTACAGTTGCACCAATATGCCTCAGCTGAGTTTGGGGCTCCACTGTGATATGAATTATAGGAACATATAGTAAGAGACCCTGCCCCAGGGATCCTACAACCCAAATAGACAAAACTTTGGAGGGAAGACAGAGGCACAGAAAAGTGAAATGGCCATCAAGGGTTAAAATCAGTAAGTTAATGACACAGCTGGGAACAGAAACCAGGTGAGTCCTGATCTACTGTCCTAGCCATTGGATTATGATGCCTCCAGAGTTTACTATAGTGTACAGAATTAAATCCAACCAAAATATTTTCCATTCCATTCTCATCTTCTCACGATGACATATAAAATACGCATGATGAGTAATCACCTTTTATTGTATATTTATATGATACTGCAAACTGCTTGCTCAAGTACACTTTAAAAGACTGAATGAAACCAATGTTGTTTGAAGCAGCCTTTTAAGAGTTCCTTTTATTAATTATTAATTTATTATATTATTATTATTATTTGTGAACAGCACATTTGCTGCTTTGGGCAATCTAAAAATCTGTCATCTACAAAAAGGCAAATCCACAGAAAACGCAGAACATTTTACACCTCCAAATGAGATTAGTCAGGAGAAGTCCATGCTGCAAAACAGCACAGAGACAAGGGCTGCAGATTTATTTGCCCTTTGTGATGTAGGTTTTTTGCAGGGTACAATAAAGGCACTGAGATACAGTAATCTATACTATATGAGCTCTCCAACAGATGCTGCTGCTGAGGTTAATAATGTTTCATGAGTTGACCCAATAAAATGTGTGAATCCAGTGCTGTGACAGGGCTGGAAAGTCTTATCTGGCATATATTTTGGGTATGTTTTTAGAAGAATGCTTATTTATTAAATGGTTCTGTGCCAGAAGTATGCTTTTGACTTTGGGAAATTACAGAGGGTTTTGTGTTACTTTTAAGAAAACTGTTTAAAGGAGGTCAGGCTAAAGCTTGGGCTAAGCAGTCCACAATGTTTTCAAAAGGGGAGAGGAGACTAAATGATTAAAAAAAGAAAGGAAAGGAAGGAAGACAGAAATCTCTGGTTTTCTTTTAAAATATTATTTTAAAAAAAATCTAACCACACCATTTGCACAAAATGGGGTTTTGTTCACCAAATGTTTGGGGAATAAATATTCACATTCACATGCATATAACGGTATTTGTGTGCAAGAAAGAGTATTTGTTATTAGTTATCCACTGTCTGTCATTTGTTATTCTCCTGTTTAAAATTTTAATTCAACCAGGTAAGGATGAGAAACAACAGCACGATTTAGGTGACCAATCACACCCCACGAATAGCAAATGGAAGTGAGCAGTTTGCAAACAGCGCAATTGATGATGTTTGTTTTCACTAATTGATGAATAGTGATTAAATTAGTCACACTCCTAATCTGTTGATGGACAAAACACAAACATGTAACAATTGTTCTCTTGGCTGACACCGGGGATTGAACAGGGGAATCTCAAGAACTAAGAGTACGTAGCGCTAGACCTTAAGTGAAAGGACCGTCTGAAAACAACCACCTCCTTTGTCGGTCAGGCACTGATGAGAACAGGTAATACACTAATAGCATATAATAGTGAGCTATGAACAGAAAAAAGGACTACATTTACTGGATAATTTATGTGCAATAAATAATACTATCTATTTTAGTACCAGCAATCATTGCAAATCCAGATAGGAATTGAGGCATCATTTCTGATTTATACAAGTTTTTGCATAGGTATGTGCAGACAATCAGGAACAATTTCCAAAATATCAAAGGGGAAACAAACTAAAGCCCTGTTCTTGCAAAGCACCTACATGCATGCTTATAGAATCATAGAATATCAGGGTTGGAAGGGACCTCTGGAGGTCATCTAGTCCAACGCCCTGCTCAAAGCAGGACCAATCCCCAATTTTTGCCCCAGATCCCTAAATGGCCCCCTCAAGGATTGAACTCACAACCCTGGATTGAGCAGGCCAATGCTCAAACCACAGAGCTATCCTTAGTTTGCACTGTAAGTTTAAGTACACAAGTTGTTTCATTGAAATCAATAGCACTACTCATAGTCTTCAAATTAATCATGTGTATTAAGTGCTCTGTTGGATCAGGGCCTAAACCAAGAAAGAGAATACAAGACAGATGTTTGTCAGAAGACATAATGCACGTGTGTTTCTATGATTCTATTACTCAGGTACTTTGCTATGATTCTATTATTCTATGTTACCAAATGGGCTCAAAATTATGTTACTAGCTATGGACTATTACATTCACGTTGGCAATACAAAGGCACTCTCTTGGCTGAAAGACTATATTTGTCTGGCAGGTTAAAGCCTCAAAAGTCTTTCAATTCCAGCATGTTTCAAGAAAGAAGTGTCTCTTCTGTGGTGGACGTTTGTATTTTGTAGGAAACGGGTTTTACTTGCCTCTCCCAAAAGCCCACATCTTCACAATCATCTTCTCCAAACCAATTAATAGAATCATAGAAGATTAGGGTTAGAAGAGACCTCAGGATGTCATCTAGTCCAACCCCCTGCTCAAAGCAGGACCAATCCCCAACTAAATCATCCCAGCCAGGGCTTTGTCAAGCCAGGCCTTAAAAACATCTAAGGATGGAGATTCCACCACCTCCCTAAGTAACCCAGTCCATTGCTTCACCACCCTTCTAGTAAAATAATTTTTCCTAATATCTAACCTAGACCTCCCCCACTGCAACTTGAGACCATTGCTCCTTGTTCCGTCTTCTGCCACCACTGAGAACAGCCAAACTCCATCCTCTTTGGAACCCCCCTTCAGGTAGTTGAAGGCTGTTATCAAATCTTCCCTCACTCTTCTCTTCTGCAGACTAAATAAGTCCAGTTCTCTCAGCCTCTCCTTATAAGTCATGTGCCCCAACCCCTAATCATTTTTGTTGGCCTCCGCTGGACTCTCTCCAATTTGTCCACATCCCTTCTCTAGTGGGGGGCTCAAAACTGGATGCAATACTCCAGATGTGGCCTCACCAATTTCGAATAGAGGGAAATAATCACTTTCCTTGATCTGTTGGTATAGGGGCAAGTTTGCAGAAGATTGGCGAGGAGCTAAGTGGTGGACTGAGTATGTGACTGGATGTAAGCGGAGGATGCAGGCAGTTTCAATTAACTTTGTCCAACAGACCCTGCCAAAAGACATTGTAGCATAGCTCAGCATATTTTTGCCTGTAAACAATTCAGTTTATGTAAAAAGCATAAATCGTACATACAAGAATGTAGCCAGCTGTTGACCCCATCTAACCCTGAGATAAGCACGGAGAATATAGCACTGCAGAGGACTTCCCCCAGTGGAATCCTGCCTGGTCAACTGCCCCGAACGGCCAGAGTCCCCTGCAGCCCCTCCGCGCATCCTAGGGGCTCCCCGTGCAGATTGGAGTATAAGTTCTTCCTTCCTTCAATAAAGCATAGTTTACTATTCTTAGGCCTGAGTGTCCTCCTTTCACTGGTATCTTCCCCCCCAGCCCTTGCGGGCACAGTTGGCAATGTTCCTACTAATGCATTTCAGAGTATGTGACTAGATTAATTTATTGCCACTTATCTTTTATTTTGTTACTTTTCCTCTTTGTTTTGATGGTTTGTCTATAATAATTTAGAAAATTTTGGTCAGAAAAAAACCAAATGTCAAATTATTGAAATCCTCCAGGAAATGGAATTACCTTTCTCTGCCCAACTCTTGTGTAGTGTTATTTGTTTTCACTGTGATGGCTTCACTCTTTATAATCAGATAATTATCCCTTGCATCCCATTCCCCTTTTCACATCCTGTCCCAATATTTCCTAACCTAATTCTCAAATAATTGGCTCTAGATATTGCCAAACATTCAAAAATCATGAGTCAGAACTGCTCACCCTCCCCCACAAAAGAATGAGGTTGATGTTTAAAAAAGAGAGAGTTATAGATGATTCTTTTTATTTGCATTTGGGTTGTTGAGCTGCTAGGGTTCACGCAAGTCACATTTTCCAGTTATCCTCTACAACTATGAGAGCTGAGATTCTCATGAATGCTCCAGGAGCTGTGGCTTTTGTAAGAACACCAAATATCATGAGACACAGGATAGAATCACAAGAGTAGACAATACTGACTTAACCAGGAGATCTTCAGTGATCTAAAAATTAAAAAAAAAGAGTCCTACAAAAAGTTGAAACTAGGTCAAATTACAAAGGATGAATATAAAAAAATAACAAGTATGTAGGGACAAAATCAGAATGGCCAAGGCACAAAATGAGATCAAACTAGCTAGAGACATAAAGGGTAACAAGAAAACATTCTACAAATATTTTAGAAGCAAGAGGACGACCAAGGACAGGGTAGGCCCATTACTCAATGGGGGTGTGGGGGGGAATAATAACAGAAAATGTGGAAATGTCAGAGGTGCTTAATGACTTCTTTGTTTTGCTTTTCACCAAGAAGGTTGGTGGTGATCGGATGTCTAACATAGTGAATGCCAGTGAAAATGAGGTAGGATCAGAGGCTAAAATAGGAAAAGAACAAGTTAAAAATTACTTAGACAAATTAGATGTCTTCAGGTCACCAGGCCTGATGAAATGCATCCTAGAATACTCAAGGAGCTGACTGAGGAGATATCTGAGCCATTAGTGATTATCTTTGAAAAGTCATGGAAGATGGGAGAGATTCCAGAAGACTGGAAAAGGGCAAATATAGTGCCAATCTAAAAAAAGGGAAATAAAGATAACCCAGGGAATTACAGACCAGTCATCTTAACGTCTGTACCCGGAAAAATAGAGCAAATAATTAAGGAATCAATTTGCAAACATCTAGAAGATAATAAGGTGATAAGTAATAGTCCGCATGGATTTGTCAAGAACAAATTGTGTCAAAGCAACCTGATAGCTTTCTTTGGCAGGGTAACAAGCCTTGTGGACGGGGCAGGGGGAGTGGCAGATGTGGTATATCTTGACTTTAGTAAAACTTTTGATACTGTCTCACGTGACCTTCTCATAAACAAACTAGGGAAATGCAACCTAGATGGAGCTACTATAAGGTGGGTGCAAAACTGGTTGGAAAACCATTCTCAAAGAGTAGTTATCAGTCGTTCACAGTCATGCTGGAAAGGCATAATCAGTGGGGTCCTGCAGGGATCAGTTCTGGGTCTGGTTCTGTTCAATATCTTCATCAATGATTTTGATAATGGCATAGAGAGTACACTTATAAAGTTTCTGGATAATAGCAAGCTGGGAGGGGTTGCAAGAGCTTTGGAGGATAGAATTAAAATTCAAAATGATCTCGACAAACTGGAGAAATGGACTGAAGTAAATAGGGTGAAATTCAATAAGGACAAATACAAAGTACTTAATTTAATAAGGAACAATAAGTTGCACACATACAAAATGGGAAATGACTGCCTGGGAAAGAGTACTGCAGAAAGGGATATGGGGGTCATAGTGGACCACAAGCTAAATATGAGTCAATAGTGTAATACTGTTGCAAAAAAAAAAAGCGATGTATTAGCTGGAGTGTTGTAAGCAAGACACGAGAAGTAATTGTTCTGCTCTACTCCGTGATTAAGCCTCAACTGGAGTATTGTATCCAATTCTGGACGCCACATTTCAGGAAATATGTGGACAAATTGGAGAAAGTCAAGAGAAGAGCAACAAAAATGATTAAAGGTCGAGAAAACATGACCTATGAGGGAAGATGGAAAAAATTGGGTTTGTTTAGTCTGGAAAAGAGAAGACTGAGAGGGGACATGATAGCAGTTTTCAAGTACATACAAGGCTGTTACAAGGAGGAGGGAGAAGAATTGTTCTTCTTAACCTCTGAGGATAGGACAAGAAGCAATAGGCTTAAATTGTAGAAAGGGAGGTTTAGGTTGGACATTAGGAAAAACTTCCTAACTGTCAGGGCGGTTAAGCACTGGAATAAATTGCCTAGGGAGGGAGTGGAATCTCCATCAATGGAAATTTTTAAGAGCAGGTTAGACAAACACCTGTCAGGAATGGTCTAGATAATACTTAGTCCTGCCATGAGTGTAGGGAACTGGACTAGATGACCTCTCGAGGTCCCTTCCCATCCTATGATTCTGTGATCATATAGGAAGAACAGTACAAAAGAATGGCATCTAGTTTTTTATAGCAGTACACATACATACAAACACCATTAGGGGAAAGTTCTATTACTAATTCTAATACATTACACGAAGTAGTGAAGTTGAGAACAGCAGGTGCCTCATATTGGCACAGTATACTCTCAGAAGGAAAACTGAAAACCTCTTACTCTTCTGATTTGGCTGTAAAACTAACTTCCCAAGTTTATGAGCAGACTTTGAATATTCACCAAAGCTGAACATACAAGTGTGTCACCCCCACATTAGTGAAAATAAATCACAAGAGATTTTTTTTAACCATTTCAGACATTAGTTCATGTTTTCTTAATTAATCATTGTGACATAAAAGAAGGAGTTGATTAAGAGTGGCCAGTCTGGTGCCTCTTAAGCCAATCATGGGAAAAACAGTATATATGAATAAATATATTAACAACAACAATTGCAAACTTGTTGCACAAAGATTTTTTGTCAGATGCCAACCTTATGTTCTTTCTACAAACATCTCTAAAGCAGTGGTTTTCAACCTGTGGTCCGTGGACCCTGGGAGTCTGCAGATCATGCCTAATATTTCCAAAGGGGTCTGCACCTCCTTTTGAAATTTTTTAGTTGTCTGTGAATGAAAAAAACATTGAAAACCATGGCCCTAAAAAGCCTTCAGCCTCCCTTAGTCTGAGTAACACTTTCTCTGCGCAGTGCCTATTTCTGGCACAAGGATTCCCCTTTTGTTTGTTCTCTACAGACTCATTTTCTCCCTCCACAATAATAAGTAATTATTCTGGTCTTTTCTGCCTTATTTATGACTTGTTCCTGCAAACATTTATACACAAGCTTAACTTTAGGCTCAGTGAGTAACTTTAGTGAGTTATCTCACTGAAATCCTATTGCATCGATATCTACAGAATTGGGGCATTTGGTTGTAATCTCCTTCAGAGAACGACCTCTTCTTTTATTCTTGTAAAGTGATTTCCACATTTATGCCATTATATTATAATACACAGACACAATAAAATCCTAGCAAAGAGCTAGTGTGCATTTCAAAGACTTTGGGAAGAAGGAGGACTATAATGATGACATACAAACTGCAACACTGCACTTGGGACAAAACTGTGTCCAGCCGTCACCCAGAAACCTGGGACAACTAAACACACCTCCTACAGCATGCCCTTTACAGGCAGAACTTCCCCACTCACAAGCACTCCGAGACTTCATACAAACAAAGAAACCTTTATTAGAGGAAAAGGGACACAATCAAAACCTGGGGAAAACACAGTAAAAGAAATATATATGTAATGAAAGAGGAAAATACATTCCCCCTCCCAGTAACTTGGCAGTAATGTATCTAAATCCCTTCCCTCCTGCCAGAGAGAACATTCCACAGGTAATAGTCCATTGACCAAACCTCACCCACCCACCAAACCCACGCTCAGTTTGGATCTGCAAGTAGCACTAGTCCAAGAGTCTCCTTGTAGGGGTGTCTCCCGTCTACCACCTAGCTTAGTGAGCAAACTTTATTAAGGGGCTGGGTAGGCGGGAATTTACCATAGTCCACTGAGCTCTGTTGCTGTCCTCTGCATCTCTTGCTACAGAGTCTCTGCACCATCTCTCACAGCAAAGTCCTCACTCTTTGTGGTCTCCCACAGCACAGTACACATGGGAGGACAGTCAGGAACACTTAGGCTCTTTGAACAGAGTCCTCACTGCTTAGAAGCAGGTGTTTTGCCACAAAGCAAAACTCTGTCCCTTCTCTGGGAGCACACTACTCGCCCCCCCCCCCCCCCGAATCCACATTTATACCTAGTTATGGTGACTCCCAAAGTGTCACAAGAGGAATTGTGGGTAGGTAACTTATACAAGTGAAGTTCTCCAGGACAGCACTTTTCTCTTTTCAAGACTTGAGGGAGTAGAAAGCTCTTTCCCATCTGGAGCTTCTGGCAATAGGGTTTACAGAAAGAGTTGCTTGCTTATAGCACTGAACAAGAAACTTTATTAGAATACCGAACACAGCACTGTCCCCAGTGTTGCCATGTCTCATTCCCTGCTGCACAGGACATTTCCCAACCCACTCCTGACTTTCCGCTACCGATTTAAAGAGAGACTCCAATTATGGTATCCTTACATCACACCAACCTGGTAGAACAATGAGGTTTTCTATAACATTTTGAAAAAAAAAGACATTTTTCATGAGAAACCAATAAATTTGATGTCAACAATTTTGAGAAAATTTTAATTAAATAAACCCATTTTTAATCAAAAATAGTTTTTGTTAAAAAAATTCCTATTAGCTCTAATAAATAACTGCAATTGTCTGCATTGGAGAAAGTAAAATCAGCACTTAATTTGGGCTGTGGGAGATTGTAGATGTTGTGGTAGTACACACAGAGCCCAACTGATTTCAGTGGTTTGGGGTCTGTATTTACACTGACATTCTTAACTTTAGAAAATGGCACTCTTTTCTGGACCATGACCCCCTGCTTTTAAAAAAATAAATAAATGAAAGCTGCTGCATCGTTTTTGTGGAGAATCCCTTGAGATTTAGGCTCTGTCTTCACTAGAGACCTTACCGTGGCACAGCTATATCGATGTAACTGTGCTGCTCTAAGATCTCTTGTGTAGCCACTCTATGCTGATGGGTGAGAGCTCTCCCATCAACATAATTAAACCACCCCTAATGAGCAGTGGGAGCTATGTTGATGGGACAAGCTAAGACATGATCTTAGTAAAGCTCAGTTACCCAAAGTACTATACACACACATATTCAGAAAAGCAAAATACAACTCAGCAGATGAACTATGGGAGCAGTTGAGTTTTCAGATTCTCAGGAATGTTTTATGCATGCATGTGTTTTAGAAAAACACTGCATGCCTAATTAAAAAATAAAGGCTAATTGCTACATCATCCATCCATGTTGTCGAAAATAGTGATACATTCCACACACAAAGAGCTACCCATATACTTTGAGACTAGGTAACTTATTTTAGATTAAGGAAAACGAAGAACAAATATAAAACTCCAGTATATTTCTCATGCTGTAAGATCATTTTCAATTAATTAACATCCCTCCAGAAAGGTGGCCCTTTTAAATTTAAAGTGTACGTACACAAAAGACAAAAACAGAAATAGCTACGTACTCTTCATTCTTTGATAGAATAAAGTAAAGGTTAAAGTCTTTATGCTACTAATCAATTAGCTATGGGGACATTATGCTTTTTTTACAAGCTTGGTTCCCATTCAATATTAATGTACAGCAGAGCTCCAAAATGGTGCAAAACCCTAAAAAGGTGCTCTTCTTTTGGGGGGAACAGTGACTTGATTTTGATTTAGCTTAAACACAGTCCTAATTGATTTAAGATAAATCAATATAGGGCAGGTTTATATTGATTTCAGAGTGTCCAGACAACCTTTTGTAGTGATTTAACTAAATCAATTTTAAATCCCACCTTTAATTAAACCAGTGAAATTTAGCATGTATGCCAGCCCTGATTTGCAAAAGAGGGTATCTAAGGCATTTAATTCGGAAAATACATTAAAGGCAATTTTAAGTTGACAACAGTGACTGCATTTTTGCTCACCTACTGCTGTAAACTTTGCCAGCCTACAAGTGCATTTAAGGACTTGAGTGGTATATAGGACTTTATGTGAACTTTTTGCAACAGCATACAGTAAGTTCAAGTATTTCTGCTGTTCAGTACAATACCATCTACAAGACAGACATGTGATCCTGCTGAATGCATTTAATCTCTCAGTTCTCTCCACTTCAAGGAGAACAGCAAGCTCATATACCATGTGAGACCACTAATTTGTTATAATTTAGTTTTTCTTATAAACAGGTGCTCACATACTTAGCATGAGTGGCATGTTTTTTGTGTGCATGTATTTTTAAATGTTTTTTGGCAAGGGAAGGAAGTGGCAGTTCTGTGCTCAATAGTGACAGAAATACCCTTTTTGTTTGTGCTCATATTTGAAAAATAATGTAAAGTGAAGGTATTACTTGTGACAGGAACTGGACCAGCAGCCCTGGAGACTGAAGTCCTCCATTTATCCCCAGAAGAGGCAAGGCCGAGCCAGTGACAGGGCAAGCTTCCGATAATGCCTCATTAGTATGATTGGAGCACACTAATGGGTGGGAGGCTAGCCTTTCAACCTTTGGCCAACAAGGTTGCCAATTCGTGTCAATTGTGGCAGTGAGTTGAGATATGGACAACTGCTCACTAGGCATTCCTGCTTTGAGCAGGGGGTTGGACTAGATGACCTCCTGAGGTCTCTTCCAACCCTAATCTTCTATGATTCTATGAATTGGATTGAGATCATCAACTCATTTTACACAGGCCACTGTGTAATTTTCCATCAGAAAATAAACTTTATGGCCCAGCAACCTGAGCTGTATTTGAGAAGGTGACTTAGAAATGCAAGACTCTGTATTCCATTATCTCTTACCTAAGTTATCTGTCATTTATCAAACTTATTCTAATATGTTTTGTGTATTTTTTTAAAAAACCCTTTTTTATCCTTTAGCTCTAAAATTATACATAAATTAAAGAACAGAAAAATAAAAGAGTAAAAATGAGGATGGAGGGAAAATGTGGTAGCAAAGGAAAAACTTCCTTGTTGCATATTACAACTTCATATGAATTTGAATGAATTATATTTTTAATTTGTACAGTCTAGCTGCATAAGTGGTTTTCTAGCAGTATTGTCTCTTTAAATATATGACTCCATCCAGAATTGCCATCGTAACTTGCTTTCTAATTAGCCTTCCATCGCTAACCATCAATACAGTTAGACAAGGTCAGCGCTGGAGTAAGCCCTATAGATTTTTTTAAAAGCCTATAGAGAGTCAGTAACAGCAAGAAAGAAGCAGACTATTGAACAATCTCTACTCAAGGCTGGATACTATTCCTTTATTACTTGCTGTCTGTGTAAACAAAAAGACATGTCCAAAGGCAGAAGGCTTTTAACCTGCCAACAACTACACAAGATATGGAGATGAGAAGTGTAATTAAGATTTGCACTTTTAAAAGGAGACATCTCCCTTTTATTATGCTGGGCCTGATTCTGATCTCACATTAGCATAACTCAGGAGTAACTACTAAAATCAGTGGAGTTACACTGTGTAATTCTAATGTAATGAAATCCTCTGTGTTTGGAGGATTTAACTCTAGGGAGTGTGACACTGGAGAGCTTCTGTCCTCACTGCATCATAGCACTTATATATTTCTTGTCTTCAATATTGACCTCTTTGGGTGGCTTTCCTTTTTGTGACCAGGAGCAGTTGCTATCACTGGCATAATATTCTACTCACATTACAGTGATTCTTCCTGTTGCTGATATGCTACGTCTCATCCTGAAAGTACAGCACCTGGTAACACAGTAGTCTGAAAACATATGGTCTTAACCTATGTCTACTTTGCAATTGGGGTATGTTTTTGCAGCCTGTGTAGACATACCAGAGTTAGCCTTAATCTACCTAGTTTAGGTACCAACATCAGTGAAGTTGTAACAGTATGGGCTTCAGGATAGGCTGTAAAAGTTTGCCTGGGACGCTGGGTCAGGGTTCTCTCTAATTTTCCCCATGTGTAGACATAATTTTGTTATGTGCACCAATATGGAGGTGATGTGTGGCACATCACCTCCATATTGGTGCATATAACAAAATCCATGTGGCAGAGATGGGGCCGAGGGGTTCGGAGTGTGGGAGGGGACTCAGGACTGAGGCAGAGGGTTGGGGTGGGGGGAGGTGAGGGTTCTGGCTGGGGGTGTGAGCTCTGGGATGGGGCCGGGGATGAGGGACTAAGGGCTGGGGCAGAGGGTTGGGGTGCAGGGGAGGTGAGGTGGTGGATCTCCTTCCTTAGAAGTTTTTAAGGTCAGGCTTGACAAAGCCCTGGCTGGGATGATTTAATTGGGGATCGGTCCTGCTTTGAGCAGGGGGTTGGACTAGATAACCTCCTGAGGTCCCTTCCAACCCTGATATTCTATGATTCTATGAGGGCTCCATCTGGGGCTGCGGCCTCTGGGGTGGGGATGAGGGGTATGAGGTGTGGAAGGGGGCTCTGGGCTGGGGCAGGGGGTTGGGGTGCAGGGGGGAAGGGCTCCCGCTGAGGGTAAGGGATCTGGGGTGGGGCCAGAGATGACAGGCTGCCCCGGGGCTATGGCGAGGAGAGAAGACTCCTTCCATCTCTCTCTCTCCCTGCAGCAGCACCTGGGTTGGGGGGGAGAGGCGCCTTTCCCCACCGTGGCAGCTTTGGGGCTGGGGCTGCAGGATAGGCACCTCTCTCCCAGCTGCAGCAGATCTGGGGCTGGGTAGAGCATCTCCCCTCGCTGCAGCAGCTCCAGTGTTGGGTGCTTAATAAGCCGCTGTGTGGCCACGCAGCTTAGAGGGTACTTAGACCTGGGTACTTACTCAGGTAGGTTGCTCACACTACTGAGGCTTTGCTGCTATTGGTTTCTCAACTAACTTGAATCTTGCTAACTTGGTTATGTTAACATGCACTGCAATCACTCCTGTGATTATGATACAACTATACTGGTAGAGGCTTTCCTTGTACTCTAGGTTCCATTAATATGAAAGAGGCAACTTGTACAGCCAGATATCATGAATACATATGGTAGCTGGGAACACATGGAAAAATAGACTCGCTTTTAAAAAATGATGTGTGTCTAGGTTCAGATTTTAAACGCTGGGGAGAGTTCCATTGAGAGCCTTTCAAGAAACACACCTTATAATACGAAAGAGAGCAAATACTGCATTCTGCTTCTAAAATCTTTTGTTTTGGTGATTAAAAATTTGGGAACAATTCAACAGGAGCCATAGAAATGGTCGAATTTAGGACATCCTAGTTAGTTTTCCAGTGCTTGAAAGATTTTTCACATCTGGCCGACTCTTTAAAGCCAGTTCTGAAAACACATGTGCTTAACTTTAAACATGCAAGTGGTCCCACTGTATTCAGTGTGCTGTTAGAATGCTTAAGCACATGCATAAATCTTTGCAGGATTGGGGGTTCAAAGTCTGAGGCCTGAATCTCCTTTCACTTATATCAGTCAAATATCAGTGTAAGTGAGATCAGAATAAGGGAATTCACTGCCAAAAAGTATTAGTTAAAGATTTCATGAAGGACATTTCATAACTAATTATAATATAATGTCCCTACCTTTAAAGAAGTAGCTAGAAAAATGCTTGGAATTGTGGACTGTTAAACCTCACTTCAGTTCCAGGTAAATTGCGAAAAGTGATAATTAAAAATAAAATTATAAAACATGTAGATGAAGATGATATGATGAGGATAAGCCAGCATGACTTCTGTAAAGGAAAATCATGCCTCTCTAATCTACAATAATTCTTTGAACAGGTCACACAGATTCTGGAGAAAAGAGAACAAACTGATATATTTTATACGGACTTTCAGAAAATCTTAGAGAGAGTCCTTCAAAAGAGGGTAAGAGATAAGAAACAGCAGAGATAAATGAAGATTTTTCAACATGATCAATGTTTAACAGAATTGGTACTCTTATTAATTTATATATTTATTAATGATCAGGGAAAGATAGAATGCACAATTAGCAAAATATGCAGGTGTGACGCAGCAGGGAGCAGGGTGGACTGACCGGGGAATGCCGTCTTGGTCTGCTGGGACTGCCTGCATGGGGATGGGAGAGCAGGGGATGACTCCACTGGAGTGACAGGTTTCAGAGTAGCAGCCTGAGCCTGTAATCTGAGTTGGGAGGGGGTTGGACCCAGGTGACACCTTTGCCTGGGAAACTGGAGGAGGAGCCGGCGGGAAGAGGAGTGAGACTGGAGGAGGGGGGTTTTGGTTTCAGTTTTTTTGGTCGAATGCAGGGAACCCCAAGGCTGGGATCTAAACTCCCTGCCCCCCAGAAGGACTTGACTGAGTGGTCCTCGTTGTACCCACAAGCTCTGTTTTAGACTGTGTTCCTATTGTCCAATAAACCTTACATTTTACTGGCTGGCTGAGAGTCACAGTGAATCCCAGGAAGAGGGGTGCAGGGCCTGGACTCCCGCACACTCTGTGACAGCAGGGGACATAAAATTATGTAGGTAAGCCAGGTCTAAAATTCAGAGAGTGGATTAAATTCAGTGTCAATAAATGCAACTTAATGGATACAGAAAAGAATGATTTAGACTATAATATTCATGCACATTGATGGGGTCTAAATTAACCGTATCTACTAAGGAAAAATATGCCTTTCACAGTGGACAGAAAACTGAAATCCTCTGCTCAACATGCTGAAGTGGGCAATATTCAACAATGTTAGACTGTATAAAGAATAGAAAATAATTCTCGAAATATTCTAGCACCACTATGTAAATCAACTGTATGCCACTCTGTTTAGTTTTGGTCACTATCTCAGAAAGCATTTAGCAGAAAAAGCAGAGGTTCAGAGAAGTCTAACAAAAATGATGAGGGGTCTGGAGAGACCTTTGTATAAGGCAACATTGACAAGATTTGTGTGTGTGTATGTGTGTGTTTAGCTTAGGACCTGATTCAGCAAGATATTTAAGCACATGCCTAACTGTGAGTAGGACTAGTGACTTCAGTGGGGGGGGGTCCTTAAGGCTTGAGTCTGTAAAAAAAAACAACAACAAGCAGTCTGACCCCAGTCAAGCAAAGCACTTTATCATATAGAATATTAGGGTTGGAAGAGACCTCAGGAGGTCATCCGAGGGTGCTAAAGGAGTTGGCGGGTGTGATTGCAGACCCATTGGCCATTATCTTTGAAAACTCAAGGCATCGGGGGAGGTCCCGGATGACTGGAAAAAGGCTAATGTACTGCCCATCTTTAAAAAAAGGAAGAAGTAGGATCTGGGGAACTACAGGCCAGTCAGCTTCACCTCAGTCCCTGGAAAAATCATGGAGCAGGTCCTCAAGGAATCAATTCTGAAGCATCTAGAGGAGAGGAAAGTGATCAGGAACAGTCAGCATGGATTCACCAAGGGCAAGTCATGCCTGACTAACCTAATTGCATTCTATGATGAGATAACTGGCTCTGTGGATGAGGGGAAAGCAGTGGACGTGTTATTCCTTGACTTTAGCAAAGCTTTTGACACGGTCTCCCATAGTATTCTTGCTAGCAAGTTAAAGAAGTATGGGCTGGATGAATGGACTATATGGTGGATAGAAAGTTGGCTAGATAGTCGGGCTCAACAGGTAGTGAACAATGGCTCCATGTCTAGTTGGCAGCCGGTATCAAGTGGAGTGCCCCAAGGGTCGGTCCTGGGGCTGCTTTTGTTCAATATCTTCATTAATGATCTGGAGGATGGCGTGGATTGCACCTTCAGCAAGTTTGCAGATGAGACTAAACTGGGAGGAGTGGTAGATATGCTGGAGGGTAGGGATAGGATACAGAGGGACCTAGATAAAATAGAGGATTGGGCCAAAAGAAATCTGATGAGGTTCAACAAGGACAATTGCAGACTCCAACACTTAGAACGGAAGAATCCCATGCACTGCTACAGATTAGGTACTGAGTGGCTAGGCAGCAGTCCCGCAGGAAAGGACCTAGTAGTTACAGTGGAGAAGAAGCTGGATATGAGTCAACAGTGTGCCCTTGCTGCCAAGAAGGCTAATGGCATTTTGGGCTGTATAAGTAGGAGCACTACCAGCAGATTGAGGGACATGATCATTCCCCTCTATTCGGCATTGGTGAGGCCTCATCTGAAGTACTGTGTCCAGTTTTGGGCCCCACAATACAGGAAGGATGTGGAAAAATTGGAAAGAGTCCAGTGGAGGGCAACAAAAATTATTAGGGAGCTGGAGCACATGATTTATGAGGAGAAGCTGAGGGAGCTGGGATTATTTAGTCTGCAGAAGAGAAGAATGAGGTAGGATTTGATAGCTGCTTTCAATTACCTGAAAGGGGGTTCCTAAGAGGATGGATCCAGACTGTTCTCAGTGTTACCATATGACAGAACAAGGAGTAATGGTCTCAAGTTGCAGTGGGGGAGGTTTAGGTTGGATATTAGGAAAAACTTTTTCACTAGGAGGGTGGTGAAGCACTGGAATGAGTTACCTAGGGAGGTGGTGGAATCTTCTTCCTTTGAGATTTTTAAGGTCAGACTGGACAAAGCCCTGTCTGTGATGATTTAGTTGGGGATTTGTCCTGCTTTGAGTAAGGGATTGGACTAGATGACCTCCTGAGGTCCCTTCCACCCCTGATATTCTATGATTCTAGGAGCTAATCCAGGGGTCTCAAACACGTGGCCCATGGGGTTCTTTCATGTGGCCCGCCAAGCTCCCGCATGCCCCCCCGCTCTTCTGCCTACCCCGTGGTGCCACGAGCCCCACACCGCTCCCTGAAGCGGCCAGAACTGTTAGGATATAGATATTCAGGCCTGTCTGTAAAGGCCTATACTTTAAGAATTTAGGTATATGTTTATCATTTAGCTAGTTATAGAGGTATAAAAGAATCAAAATCACTGTCTGCTGGTGTAAGGGCCTTCTCTTACTGTGATAGTCTGAGGCCCTGTTCTTAGGCTAAGATCTTGTGGCTCCGGCTGCTTCCTGGAGCAGAGAAGAGCAGAGTGGCGCAGGGCCAGGGCAGGCAGGCAGCAAAACTGCCCTGGCCCCGGTGTGCGCTGCTGCCACCCAGGAGTTGCTGTAGGTGAGCTGCGCCGGGCCAGAGCCAGCACCCCAAACCCCTCCTGCACCCCACACCTCAACTCCCTGCCCACCCCCTGCCGCATTCCACACCCCTCCTGCACCCCAACTCCATGCCCTGAGCCCCCTGCCACACCCCACACCCCTCCTGCAGCCCAACCCCCTGCCCGGAGCCCCCTGCCACACTCTGTACCCCGACCTTCTGCTGCACCCCTCCTGCACCCCACACCCCAACTCCCTGTCCTGAGCCCCCTGCAGCACCCTGCACACCTCCTGCTCTCCCTGCCCTGAGCCCTCTGCCACACCCTGTACCCCAACCCCCTGCCACACCCCTCACCCCTCCTGTACCCCACACCCAAACTCCATGCCCTGCCATATCCTGCACCCCTCCTGCACCTCAACTCCATGCTCTGAACCCCCACCGCATCCCGCACCCCTTCTGAACCCTCTGGGGGCTGGGAGGGGCGGAGTTGTGGTGGGGACTTCAGGGAAGGGGTTGGAATAGGGACAGGGAAGGGGTGGGAAGAGGTGGGGCAGGGGCGGGGCCTCATGGAAGGGGTGGAGTGGGGGCAGGGCTGAGGCAGCAAGTGGGGGGTGTCAGTGATGTGGCCCTCAGGCCAATGCACTAGTCCTCATGTGGCCCTCGTGGTCATTTGAGTTTGAGACCCCTGATCTAGTCCAATCCCCTCATCAAAGCAGGATCAACACCAACTAAATCATCCCAGCCAAGGCTTTGCCAAGCTGGGCCTTCAAAACCTCTAAGGATGGAGATTCCACCACCTCCCTAGGTAACCCCTTCCAGTGCTTCACTACCCTCCTAGTGAAATAGTGTTTCCTAATAGCCAACCTAGACATCCCCCACTGCAACTTCAGACCATTGCTCCTTGTTCTGTCATCTGCCACCACTGAGAACAGCCGACCTCTATCCTCTTTGGAAGCCCCCTTCAGGTAGTTGAAGACTGCTATCAAATCCCCCCTCATTCTTCTCTTCTGCAGACTAAATAACCCCAGTTCCCGCAGCTTCTCCTCGTAAGTCATGTGCTCCATGCTTAACTTTAAGCACGTGAATAGGCCCATTGAGGTCAACAACAGTACTTAAACATATGCTTAAAGTGTTTTGCTGGATCAGAGCCAGAGTTAGTGTTCAGTATCTGGCAGAATGCTGCCCTTATAAGAAGGGACACACAACATAATAAAAAAAGGATAGAGAAGGAAATTGGGGTTATCCTATTTATCTTTTCTCATAATAAACTATTTTTTATAAACATATAAATCTTCATGCTTTAGGACACAAACCAGCCACAAAATGATGGGGAATTAGAGGAAAAAAACCTCTCCCTCTCGACAGGTAATTCCCTAATGGTTCAATACAAGGCTTCATACTTTTATTGGAAGCAACTGGTATTAGACATTGTAAGAAACAAGATCCTAGACTAGACAGACTTCTGGTCTGTTACTCTATGTCAATAAGTAAGTTCTAATAAGCTGCTGAATATATTTTAAAGTGCACAGCCAGTAGTATTTGTCAATATTTTACATTATTCTCCTGTTAATTTGTAATTTCAAACTCATATTTGCCTTGTTAAACATGTCAGACTGCTTTCATTCTAAACCATAACAACTAGAATTTGTGCAAGTTAGCCAAGTAAACCTTAAAACATATTCTATTCTTAAATGTACTTTTTATATTTTATATTTTATTATTTATTAGGTATAGATTACCAGCAATGTGCCTGGTGCTTTACAGACAAAACATAATGTACCTGTCCCACAGGGACTATGTATGCTAGGCATATAAGGCAACTGAACAGTTACCATCTGTGATGCCTGCACCAGATACTGAAAATAAAGTGCGAAGACAAAATACCAAACACAGAGGTGCTGGAGCACACAAGACCGACACATTTAGAAACCATTATTAAGCAGATGAGGTTGCAATTGCTTGGTCATATCAGAACAACGGGAGGAGACAATATCCCCAACAATATTTTATACAGCGAGATTTGTGATGGCTCTAGAAAGCAGGGTCTCTCTTTCTGGCAGTACCATGATGTGTGTAAAAATTATATGAAGTTGTCCAACATCAATGTAGAAAGCTGGGAGGAGTGTGCAGAATCCTGTCCAATCCAGAGGCAGTATTTGGCACTGAGTGCAGCTCAGAGTATGGAAGCAAAGCGAGAAAGAAAAAAGCAGCGTGCTATATCTTGGATTCCAACTCAGACAATACATGGATCTGTGAAACTTGTAACAAGCTGTGTCACTCTCAAATTGGGCTTGTCAGCCATAAGCAGATTATGACTAGCCCTCTTACGCGTACACCATGATCTAGGTGACTAACAGTTGCCTAGACCTGTCCCAAAAATCTAAACAAACTAACTATTTTATGAGTAAGCTGTTCTGAGATTGGCTAAAGTGCACAGCGGGCTAATTTCATTCTTGCTGTACACTCATTGAAGTCAGTAGATGTACACGTAGGATGAATTTTGTCCAGTGAGTCTCTTTTATAGAACAATCAGAATACACCTTACTAATAATGGTAGAATAATTACCTGCCACTCCACTTAATCAGGTCAGAATTGAGAACCTGCTACCGCTCTGACCATACAGTACAACCTGTATTGGTCGGTGCCGAGTGCTGGGTGGCTGTTAATTAATGAAGAAACTTCAGGAAGTGCCAACAGCAGCAGCATATGAGTGCCTGAGAAGGGTAGTGGAACCCCTGATGGAGGAAATGCCATCAAAAGGCGGGTGAGCACATTCACTCAGTGTATTTGACAACGGCATCCATGCAGGTCAGATTCAGCCTTTCAGCTGTGGCTGACAACCAATCTAGGAGTGGAGCCTTGAAAGGCAGGCAGATGGAATATCTCCTCTGCACTGGCAACTCCTTCATCATAGCTGGTTCCAAATGTATCAACTCCCACCCTTCCTTTGGTCCAAACCAGTGAAGTCAGGAGGGGAACGCTGACACATGGGCAAAGCAGCACCTCCATATTAATTGCCCAAGCTATTGCAGCCACATTACATGGAGAAGGCACTCCATCCTTTCTGGTAGCATGGAAGGTGGCAGTTACGGGTTATAAACTCTCACTTGACTGATGTAGAGGAGGGTCACCTTGGACAGTGGGAGGAATTATTGCATTCCACTGGTCAGCCATGGCCCGCCACAAAGCTGGGCAGCCCCTGGACAGTTAGGTGGTGACCCGCCACTGTCTGTCTGCCTCATGGGGTGCATGGGGCTAGACCAAAAGTTGCAAGGAGGATGGAAACCTTGCACCCAGCAAAAATAAGAAACCAAGAACTTTCTGGCTTGGAAGCTGGAATGTCAGGACCATGTGCCAAGGACTGATAGATGTTGATGACCTACAATACACAAGCAGCAAACAGAAGTCTGCTTTACTAGACCGTGAGCTGTACAATCTCAACCTTGACATTGCAGCACTCCAGGAAACAAGACTGGCAAATGCTCGTTCTGTCCAAGAGGCCAATTATACCTTCTTTTGGCAAAGTAAAAGTAGCAAAGAAAATCATCTGCATGGTGTCGGTTTTACTTTGATAAACAAATGTGTAAAGCTCCTACAAACACCCATTGGGAAGTCAGAGCGTATTATCTCACTTAAATTTCAGGTGACCATCGGTTCTGTGAACATCATCAGTGCTTAAACTCAAATCTAGCCCGGAGGAAAAGGATACATTTTACAGCTCTCTGCATCAACTCATCAAAAGAATACCATCAACTGAACAACTTTTCCTCCTCGGTGACTTCAATGCAAGGATCAGCACAGACAACAACTCATGGCAAGACTGCCTAGGACATTTTGGCATCAGAAAGATAAACGAGAGTGGTCAACAACTTCTTGAATTCTGCGCTCAAAATCAAATGTGCGTTACCAATTCATATTTTACGGGAAAAGTGTCTTGGCGAAATCCATGATCAGGCCACTGGCACCAACTAGACCTTGTTATTGTCAGGAGGAAAGACCTACCCTCAGTACAGAACACTTGCACGTTCCTCAGTGCTTACTGTGACACTGAACACTCTTTGATTATTAGCAAAGTGAAGGTTACAGCCAAGAAATTACATATAGTGAAACCTAGGAGCAAACCCAAAATCAACACTACTAACACCAAAAATCAGAGGAAATGCCAGGAATTTGTGAAGGTTTCTGAACTCAGTATGCATAGGAAGTCACTACCAGAGAAGGAAGAGGAATTTTGGGAAGATTTAAAAACAACAATCTGTTAGAGAGCTTATTCCTTCACTCTCCCACTTCCCTGGTCCTTCTCACATGAACAGAGAGCAACAATACCCGAAGTCCGAAGGTGCAAACAATTCGATGTTTATTTCCAACTTACTTCCTGTTTGCCCCTAATTTATATAGTAATATTCTTAGCCATACCTTAACCAATCATTCTACTAAAATTTAACTAACCAATCCTAACATATTGTAACATGATTATGTAACCAATTATATCCCACCACCTTAATTAGTTTACACCCAGCAAAATTAATTATACAGCAGACAGGAACAATCACAGAACCAGACAGAGATTATACAGACAACCAATAGCAAAGTGGGAACTATAATGGCAAGACAATACAGAAGTGAGAATTTCACATCCCAGTATTGATAAGTGAGTTCTTGCCAGACAGGATGCTATCAAACTAAGTTTTCTTTTACATTTTCTAGGCACTTCCTTTTCTCTGGAGCTGATAGGCACTATCAGGACAGGATTGTATTCCTAACAGCCCAATAGCACCTTCTTTCCATGTGACTACTTTGGAATGTGAGGATGTGACCAGTCGCTTTCCAGCTTATGGCTGCCTCTGTCGCTTAGCCAAAGGCCTTAGCCTAAGAACAGGGCCCCAGACTGTCACAGTAAGAGAAGGACCTTACATTGGCAGACAGTGATTTTGATTCTTTCTTTTATACCTCTAACTAGCCAAGTGATAAAAATACGCCTAAATTCTTAAAGTACAGGCCTTTACAGACAGGCCTGAATATCTATATCCTAACACAATCCATGAAACAGCTTTAGCTACATTTGGGGGAATGTATTCAACATACACACAGGAAGGTGAGTATCCCCTATTCTGGCTACCTGTTTTTGTATTGTGAAGTTCGTAAAATAGGAACCATAAATGATGTTCTGGGTGATTTTTCTGTCAAACACACTTCAATTTTTACTGTCAGCTTTGTATTAGAACAATTAAATTATGACACTACTAAAAATTAAAACAAAACAGTCATTCTTGCTAAATAGAAGAAAACAATAGGAAAACATATTTGTATTTCTTTCTAAATATATTTTATCCAGGTAGCAAGTAGCAGTAGTAAAATACATAATCATATGGAAGTAACTATGAAATTAAAATAAAAAAAAATGGAAATATGTGCTTTAATTTACATATGCAAATACAAACATAATATTGCAATCAGGGCTTTCTTGTAGATTTTTTTAAAGTAAAAAATTGGAAAAAACAATAGTATTGACATTGTGAACTGATTTTATATTTACTCTATTCAACTCTATTTTTAAGGAACATTATTTTATTTTTAATACCGTTCACTCCAAAAATTAGCAAAAGCATGGAGATCAGGTTAGGTGAAGATGTTATGTATTTACTGAAACAATGAGGAGTCCAGTGGCACCTTAAAGACTAACAGATGTATTTGGGCATAAGCTTTTGTGGGTAAAAAAACCCCATTTCTTCAGATGCATGGAGTGAAAATTACAGATACCTATGTATTTATGGGGATATTATAATACTCTGACTGAAATCTCTGCTCTGGGACATCACTTGTGAGTTACTGGCACTGGTAATTAAAGAGCAGTTCACTTTTCCGTATGTCTGTGAGGAATGACAAAAGTAACACAAACTTCAAGGTCTCTCCCACAGATAGGCCTTGGCAAGAAAAGGCAGAATACCAGGTGGTGTTGTAGCACAAGCATTCTACAGATTAAAATTTTAAAAAGATAGTCTTAATCCATTATTGATTGCATTTAGAATACAGCACATATCCTTTATTCCCAGACAATAAACTTAATTAAGATAACAACATGCCACCTGTATTCTTACATGCAGAAAACTTAAGATAACTATCCTAAAAGGAGTATTTGCAGGAGCAGGAGACAGAGCATTATTGGTAGTGAGCCCACATCTTGAGAATTTAAGGTTGATCAAAATACAACTCAACCAAATCCAATCACATTGAGAAGCAGCAGCAAAATGAATCTCAGTCTAGGTTTTGCACTGACAGTATATTGTGGAACCCTTGAGAAAGTGGAGCATAGCCATTCACCCAGCCAAAATAGGAATAAACTTCAAAGGGGAGCGTGTGGTGTCAGGGGAGGTGACGATTCTACGCTTATCTGTGTGTGTGCATGCCATACAGGACACTGTTTATCTAACAGAGCAAATACAGTGCCCCTGTGTTTGTATGTACGTATATATATATGTATGTATGTATATATGTATAGTAGTAATGAACGCTTCCTTACATTGTTTTGCTATTGAACTACAGGCCTGAATCAGAGGTATCATAGAATCATAGAATATCAGGGTTGGAAGGGACCCCAGAAGGTCATCTAGTCCAACCCCCTGCTCAAAGCAGGACCAATTCCCAGTTAAATCATCCCAGCCAGGGCTTTGTCAAGCCTGACCTTAAAAACCTCTAAGGAAGGAGATTCTACCACCTCCCTAAGTAACGCATTTCAGTGTTTCACCACCCTCTTAGTGAAATAGTTTTTCCTAATATCCAATCTAAACCTCCCCCACTGCAACTTGAGACCATTACTCCTCGTTCTGTCATCTGCTACCATTGAGAACAGTCTAGAGCCATCCTCTTTGGAACCCCCTTTCAGGTAGTTGAAAGCAGCTATCAAATCCCCCCTCATTCTTCTCTTCTGCAGGCTAAACAATCCCAGCTCCCTCAGCCTCTCCTCATAAGTCATGTGTTCCAGACCCCTAATCATTTTTGTTGCCCTTCGCTGGTATGTTGGCAACAAGAAGAAAGCCAAGGAAAGTGTGGGCCCCTTACTGAATGAGGGAGGCAACCTAGTGACAGAGGATGTGGAATAAGCTAATGTACTCAATGCTTTTTTTGCCTCTGTTTTCACTAACAAGGTCAGCTCCCAGACTGCTGCGCTGGGCATCACAAAATGGGGAAGAGATGGCCAGCCCTCTGTGGAGATAGAGGTGGTTAGGGACTATTTAGAAAAGCTGGACGTGCACAAGTCCATGGGGCCGGACGAGTTGCATCCGAGAGTGCTGAAGGAATTGGCGGCTGTGATTGCAGAGCCATTGGCCATTATCTTTGAAAACTCGTGGCGAACGGGGGAAGTCCCGGATGACTGGAAAAAGGCTAATGTAGTGCCAATCTTTAAAAAAGGGAAGAAGGAGGATCCTGGGAACTACAGGCCAGTCAGCCTCACTTCAGTCCCCGGAAAAATCATGGAGCAGGTCCTCAAAGAATCAATCCTGAAGCACTTAGAGGAGAGGAAAGTGATCAGGAACAGTCAGCATGGATTCACCAAGGGAAGGTCATGCCTGACTAATCTAATCGCCTTCTATGATGAGATTACTGGTTCTGTGGATGAAGGGAAAGCAGTGGATGTATTGTATCTTGACTTTAGCAAAGCTTTTGACACTGTCTCCCACAGTATTCTTGCCAGCAAGTTAAAGAACTATGGGCTGGATGAATGCACCATAAGGTGGGTAGAAAGTTGGCTAGATTGTCGGGCTCAACGGGTAGTGATCAATGGCTCCATGTCTAGTTGGCAGCCGGTATCAAGTGGAGTGCCCCAAGGGTCGGTCCTGGGGCCGGTTTTGTTCAATATCTTCATAAATGATCTGGAGGATGGTGTGGATTGCACTCTCAGCAAATTTGCGGATGATACTAACCTGGGAGGAGTGGTAGATACGCTGGAGGGCAGGGATAGGATACAGAGGGACCTAGACAAATTGGAGGATTGGGCCAAAAGAAATCTGATGAGGTTCAACAAGGACAATTGCAGACTCCAACACTTAGAACGGAAGAATCCCATGCACTGCTACAGATTAGGTACTGAGTGGCTAGGCAGCAGTCCCGCAGGAAAGGACCTAGTAGTTACAGTGGAGAAGAAGCTGGATATGAGCCAGCAGTGTGCCCTTGTTGCCAAGAAGGCCAATGGCATTTTGGGATGTATATGTAGGGGCATAGCGAGCAGATCGAGGGACATGATCGTCCCCCTCTATTCAACATTGGTGAGGCCTCATCTGGAGTACTGTGTCCAGTTTTGGGCCCCACACTACAAGAAGGATGTGGATGAATTGGAGAGAGTCCAGCGAAGGGCAACAAAAATGATTAGGGGTCTGGAACACATGACTTATGAGGAGAGGCTGAGGGAACTGGGATTGTTTAGTCTGCAGAAAAGAAGAATGAGGGGGGATTTGATAGCTGCTTTCAACTACCTGAGAGGTAGTTCCAGAGAGGATGGTTCTAGACTATTCTCAGTGGTGGAAGAGGACAGGACAAGGAGTAATGGTCTCAAGTTGCAGTGGGGGAGGTTCAGGTTGGATATTAGGAAAAACTTTTTCACTAAGAGGGTGGTGAAACACTGGAATGCGTTGCCTAGGGAGGTGGTGGAATCTCCTTCCTTAGACGTTTTTAAGGTCAGGCTTGACAAAGCCCTGGCTGGGATGATTTAATTGGGTATGGGTCCTGCTTTTGAGCAGGGGGTTGGACTAGATGACCTCCTGAGGTCCCTTCCAACCCTGATATTCTATGATTCTATGATTCTCAGGGGAGGAGGCAGAGAAGAGGAGGGACCAGGGTGGGGATTTGGGGAAGGGGTTGGAATGGGGGCAGGGAAGGGGTGGAAAGAGGTGGGGCAGGAGCAGGGCCTCATGGACTAGATGAGCAGTCTGAGGTATGAAGTTCAGCATGTATGATTCTTTGCTGTGAGTAGTTAGGAAGAATGTTTGTTAAAAGTGGCAACTTATTTTGTATGAATAGTTACTTTAAAAAGTTCCTGCCATTACAGCTATGTTGATAGACTGTTAGTGTAGATCATCATCAGAGTTACTGACCACATAAAGAATAGTTATAGGTGTTTATGTTTTATTAAAACCCCTCTTCACATTACAGTTTTTAAAAAGTTAATACATTGACTTTTAATAGCATAGTATATTACTCTTCATTTTTAAAATTTTTGACTATACTTTTATATCGTTGTATGAAAAGATTTCAGTGATGCGGCCCTTGGGCCAATGTACGAGTCCTCATGTGGCCCTCATGGTGATTTGAGTTTGAGATCCCAGGTCCAGAGGGACCATAATTGTCCAGAATGTCTCTGCTATCTAGAACCAGTTTCCAGGGGTCTCTGTTACATTCATGTTTTAAAAGTCCTCAAAATAATTCAAATTACTATTTTCTTTATTACCTGACCCACCACTACCAAAAGATGAGGTACACAATAAATTCTGAAGGAAAAATAAAAAGGACTGGTAACATTGCAATTTCCAAAACTGAAGCATTTTTGGTAGCACCAGACTCAGGCTGCCCGTCCTTGCCTGATGATGTATGTGTTATCCCTTATTTGGGACATACATCATAGAATCATAGAATAATAGAATATCAGGGTTGGAAGGGACCTCAGGAGGCATCTAGTCCAACCCCCTGCTCAAAGCAGGACCAATCCCCAACTAAATCATCCCAGCCAGAGCTTTGTCAAGCCTGACCTTAAAAATATCTAAGGAAGGAGATTCTACCACCTCCCTAGGTAATGCATTCCAGTGTTTCACCACATTCCTAGTGAAAAGGTTATTCCTAATATCCAACCTAAACCTCCCCCAATGCAACTTGAGACCATTACTCCTTGTTCTATCATCAGCTACCACTGAGAACAGTCTAGATCCATCCTTTTTGGAACCCCCTTTCAGGTAGTCGAAAGCAGCTATCAAATCCCCCCTCATTCTTCTCTTCCGCAAACTAAACAATCCCAGTTCCCTCAGCCTCTCCTCATAACTCATGTGTTCCAGTCCCCTAATCAGTTGTCTTGCCCTCTGCTGGACTCTTTCCAATTTTTCCACATCCTTCTTGTAGTGTGGGGCCCAAAACTGGACACAGTACTCCAGATGAGGCCTCACCAATGTCCAATAGAGGGGAATGATCACGTCCCTCGATCTGCTGGCAATCCATACATATACATCCCAAAATGCCATTGGCCTTCTTGGCAACAAGGGTACACTGTTGACTCATATTCAGCTTCTCGTCCACTGTAACCACTAGGTCCTTTTCTGCAGAACTGCTGCCGAGCCATTCGGTCCCTAGTCTGTAGCAGTGCATGGGATTCATCCGTCCTTAGTGCAGGAGTCTGCACTTTGTCCTTGTTGAACCTCATCAGATTTCTTTTGGCCCAATCCTCTAATTTGTCTAGGGCCCTCTGTATCCTATCCCTACCCTCCAGCGTATCTACCTCTCCTCCCAGTTTAGTGTCATCTGCAAACTTGCTGAGGGTGAAATCCACACCATCCTCCAGATCATTTATGAAGATATTGAACAAAACCGGCCCCAGGACCAACCCTTGGGGCACTCCATTTGATACCGACTGCCAACTAGACATGGAGCCATTGATCACTACCCGTTGAGCCCGACAATCTAGCCAACTTTCTATCCACCTTATAGTCCATTCATCCAGCCCATAGTTCTTTAACTTGCTGGCAAGAATACTGTGGGAGACCGTGTCAAAAGCTTTGCTAAAGTCAAGGAATAACACATCCACCGCTTTCCCCTCATCCAGAGAGCCAGTTATCTTGTCATAGAAGGCAATTGGATTAGTCAGGCATGACTTGCCCTTGGTGAATCCGTGCCCTTGGTGAATCCGTGGTTAGTCTCTAAGGTGCCACAAGTACTCATTTTCTTTTTGCGAATACAGACTAACACGGCTGTTACTCTGAAACCATGCTGACTGTTCCTGATCACTTTCCTCTCCTCTAGATGCTTCAGAAACGATTCCTTGAGGACCTGCTCCATGATTTTTCCAGGGACTGAGGTGAGGCTGACTGGCCTGTAGTTCCCAGAATCCTCCTTCTTTCCTACACTACATGTAATGTAGATGGGCACTATATTAGCCTTTTTCCAGTCTTCTGGGACTTCCCCAGATCGCCATGAATTTTCAAAGATAATGGCCAATGGCTCTGCAATCACATCCACCGACTCCTTTAGCACTCTCGGATGCAGCACATCCAGCCCCATGGACCTGTGCTCATCCAGCTTTTCTAAACAGTTTTCTAAATAGCCCCGAACCACTTCTTTCTCCACAGAGAATTTAGTGCAAGATTGTGCCACTATGCTGGGTCTGTGTGAAGTTGCAACTGATTACAACTGATAATCTTTGAAACAAGAATGCTAAATAAATAAAAAAAAGAACTGATTTTATAATTTTATTAAGATAATGTTGAAGTAAAAAGAAAATGGTACAGAGTTTAGGCATAGAAGTTTCTGGTTATCAGGGAATAAGGTACAGATTATCAAGGGGTGTGAAATTCGGTTTAGGAGTGGGTGGCATAAAGAAAACATAATCTGCAATCTTACTACTAGTGACACTATCCTGTGTGCCAAGTTGCAGCCATGGCAAGCATTTTACAGTCAAGGTAGAAATGCTTAAAACTAGGGAGTTTTAGGCTCATATTCAGCAAAGTACTTAAGCATGTGCCTAATTATAAGCACATAAGTGGACACATTGTCATCATGAAACTTGCCATTTAATGCCTTGATTCAGCAATCACTTGGTTTTAAACAATTTTTTTTGTTAAAAAATGCAGTTGTGTCTAATCCAAAGCCCACTGAAATCAGTGGAAAGAGTCCTCAACTTCAGTGAGTTTGGGATTCGGATCTTGTGGAATGAACATTTATGGGAGACTGGATAGCTCAAGTTTCAGCCAGGATGGAAGTTTCATAGAGTTTCATAGATATTAAGGTCAGAAGGGACCATTATGGTCATCTAGTCTGACCTCCTGCACAACGCAGGCCACAGAATCTCACCCACCCACTCCTGCGATAAACCTCTCACCTATGTCTGAGCTATTGAAGTCGTCAAATTGTGACTTCTTAGCACTGTGCAGCCGCTTAGTTGCCTTATATAAAATATTTGTGGTCTCAGTCATGTCTTGTTCCTAGAAGATCAATATAAATCACCATGAAATGTGGCGCTAATTGTCACTTTGTTGGTAGTCCCAGCAGAGAAGCTAAAGGACTGAATACGCCTAGTGACAAAATTAGCCTCTTATCCACAGATGACACCTCTAGACTACTGGTGAAGGACATTAGTGGGGAGATGAAGAGAAACCAGTGCTTGTATTGCCACTGTCTGTTCTACAGACAAGAGGACTTCGATCTTGAGGAGTGCTGATCTGCCAGTTTCCTTGAGCTCTGAGGTTTTCATGATTTTCAAGATTTAGGAGCACAACTCCCATTGTCCTCCAATATAATCTGTGCTCCTAAATCCCTCAGGAACTTTTTGAAAATCTTTGTTAGGACACAGATATTCAGGCCTGTCTATAAAGGCCTATACTCTAAGAATTTAGGTGTATTCTTATCACTTGGTTAGTTATAGAGATATAAAAGAAAGAATCAAAATCACTGTCTGCCGGTGTAAGGGCCTTCTCTTACCGCGACAGTCTGCAGCCCTCTTCTTAAGCTAAGGCCTTTGGCTAAACAGCAGAGGCAGCCATAAGCAGGGAAGTGAATGGTCATATCCTTACATTCCAAACTAGTCACATTGAAATAACGTGCTATTGGGCTATTAGGAATACAATCCTGTCCTAATAATGCCTATCACCTCCAGAGAAAGGGAATTGCCAAGGAGATGTAAAAGGAAACTTAGTTTGATAGCATCTTGTCTGGCAAGAATCCTCATTTCTGTGTTGTTCTATCACTGTAGTCCCCATTTCCCTATTGTTTGTTTGTATAATCTCTGTCTGGTTCTGTGATTGTTTCTGTCTGCTGTATAATTAAGTTTGCTGGGTGTAAACTAAGGTTAGCATTTCCCTCCCGACTTCAGGTCAACTATTTAGTATCAGGCCTAATTACCTCTAAACAGCTATGGTATCTGGGGTTAGACTAGGCATTGTCACATCTGCATTCAGCACTCCTGCCATGCTAAACTCTGGAAACATGAGGAAACTGCAAAGAGAACCTTCTTTTATATGCCTCAGATTTTCTCTCTTTCTAATTAAGAACTTTTCAGCCCACACTAAGTAAATAGCTTATAGTGCACCTAGGTCAGCAGCAGCAGCACACATACAGGAGTTTATAGGAACAGATAAATTCCTATTGGCTAGAAGTGGAACAGAAAAAAAGGTGTAACTGGTATAACTATTGTTTTTGACTGTATTCCTATTTACTAAATTAGAGTGGAGACACAGCAGAAGAGAAGCTTGAGAGCAGCTGGTGAGAAGGTCACCCGTTTCCAAGCTGGTTAGGCTGCTGTTTAGATCTCTCGTTCTTTGAAATAGCCTTCTGTGAGAAAATAAATTCCTTCATATCCCTAATTTTCTGCTAAATACAGGTATGATGGCCCTAATCAAAACTTTTTTTGAGTCTGCATGAGAGTATAAGACTTAGGATTCTTATCCAGATTTTCTGGAGGACCATCTATTTCTCCCCGCCCTAGTTTCCCAGAATACTTCAGTATACTGGCAGGCCCTCTCTCTGTGGCAGCTCCACTTCTAATAGCAGGTAAGCTGGTGTCCAAGGTAGGTAATTACCTGCTAAATTATGGGCCTTAAGACCAACCCCATTCGCAAAAGCACAGTCACAAATGGTTCTGACAATCTCGCTAATAGACACATTGTAAATAAATTAAAATGGTCTTTTAGGCTGTGGGAAATCTGATTTTCCCTTACATGTCTCATTCACTAATATACACAGCAAATTTAGTCAGTCTCTTGATTTTTAATCTTTCAGTTCCATGTAAGCACAGTATGTACAGTATAGAAAAGTATCTAATTTGTATACATCAGGCAAACCAAATTTGACCATATTAAGATATCACATTATTAATAGCTGTTTCCTTTAAATAGCCTTCAGTTTGCTTTAATCTTCTTTTTTGTGCATGATCTTGTGTGAGAAAAGAGGCTTTCATTCAGAGTTCTATTTTTATATGCAAATATACCATTTGATTATATATATATTTTTGTCCCTGTGTTATCATGAATATTTGCAATGAATGATATATGGGTTATATTTATGATTTGTGAGCTATTTCATACTATACCTGCTTGCCTGCTCATCTGCATATACAACATCCCTGTTGATATTGATTTGTCTCATATACATATTAATCACACTTCTATTTTCAAAGATACTTTGTTATAAACAGTTTTTCCCCCAGAGTTATAGTAGCACAAAGATGTATTTTCAACTGAACTCATCTCCATATATAATTTTTTGTTAACAATAAATCACCACTTTGTTACAGCCACCATATTCAATATTGACACACATTATATAGCTCTGACATATGGCTTCTGAGTAATTAAAGACCATGTAAACAGTTTACAGCTCACTTTGCAAGCCACTTCACAGTCCAATGACTTTAATAATATTCTGCAAATACCAAACAAAAAAAGGAAACCAGCAGAGTCTGTGAGAAGCAAGTGCCAGCAAAACAAACTGCATGATCAGAGCTGGTTTTATTCCTAACTGGTAAACTCCATGACCATACAAAATGATGACTGTTTGCTGCATTCAAGCGATGAGCACAGTGCAGGAAATCCTTTGAAATAAAATTTAGTAGGTCAGATTAGCCATTGTGTTACTCCAATTTAATGCTCATTGAGTTCAATGCACTGATGTAAAGCAGCTGGAGTAAAGCAGGGGAGAATCAGGCCCTCTAACTGGGGTGAACAGATGTCTCAGGGTATTGCTATAAGGTTCCCTTCTATGGGACCATCTGCACCAATAACTTCTGTATACATGCCCCTTGACTGCAATACAGTTTTCCTCCCAACATGGTTTAATCTTGCTGTGTAGGTGGACCAAATTGTGTTTTAACTAGGGCTGTCAAGTGATTAAAAAAATTAATCACGATTAGTCTCACTGTTAAACAATAAAATACCATTTATTTAAATATTTTTCGATGTTTTCTACATTTTCAAATATATTTATTTCAGTTACAACACAGAATACAAAGTGTAAAGTGCTCACTTTATATTTATTTACGCTTACAAATATTTGCACTGTAAAAAACAAAAGAAATAGTATTTTTCAATTCACCTAATACAAGTACTGCAGTGCAATCTCTTTATCATGAACGCTGAACTTACAAATGTAGAATTATATACAAAAAATGCATTCAAAAACAAAACAATGTAAAACTTTAGAGCTTACAAGTCCACTCAGTCCTATTTCTTGTTCAGCCAATTGCTCAGATAAAGAAGTTTGTTTACATTTTCAGGCGATAATGCTGCCTGCTTCTTGTTTACAATGTCACCTGAGAGTGAGAACAGGCATTCACAGGGCACTGTTGCAGCTGGCATTGCAAGATATTTGCATGCCAGCTGCGCTAAAGATTCAAATGTTCATTCATACTTCATCCACCATTCCAGAGGACGTGTCCATGCTGATGACAGGTTCTGCTCGATAACAATCCAAAGCAGTGGGGACCAACACATGTTCATTTTCATAACCTGAGTCAGATGCCACTAGCAGAAGGTTGGTTTTCTTTTTTAGTTGTTCAGGTTCTGTAGTTTCCACATCAGAGCGTTGCTCTTTTAAGACTTCTGAAAGCATGTTCCACACCTCGTCCCTAACAGATTTTGGAAGGCACTTCAGATTCTTAAACCTTGGGTTGAGTGCTGTAGCTATCTTTAGAAATCTCACATTGGTACCTTCTTTGTGTTTTGTCACATCTGCAGTGAAAGTGTTCTTAAAATTAACATGTGCTGAGTCATCATCTGAGACTGCTATAACATGAAATATATGGCAGAATGCAGGTAAAACAGAGCCGGAGACATACAATCCTTCCCCAAGGAGTTCAGTCACAAATTTAATTAACACATTTTTTTTTAACGAGCGTCATCAGCATGGAAGCATGTCCTCTGGAATGGTGGCTGAAGTATGAAGGGGCATATGAAGCATTAGCAGCATTATCTCCCATAAATGTAAACAAACTTGTTTCTCTTAGCGATTGGTTGAACAAGTAGTAGTACTGAGTGGACTTGTAGGCTCCAAAGTTTTTCATTATTTTGTTTTTGAGTGCAGTTATGTAACAAAAAATATCTACATTTGTAAGTTCCAGTTTAACAATAAAGAGATTGCACTAAAATACTTGTATGAGATGAACTGAAAAATACTATTTCTTTTACCATTTTACAGTGCAAATATTTGTAATAAAAATAATATAAAATGAACAGTGTACACTTTGTATTCTGTGCTGTAACTGAAATCAATGTATTTGAAAATGTAGAAAAACTTCCCAAAATATTTAATAAATTTCAATTGGTAATCTATTGTTTAACAGTGTGATTAAATTGCGAGTAATTTTTTTAATCATGTTTAATTTTTTGAGTTAACTGCAATTAAATTGACAGCCCTCATTTTAACTATGCTCCTGAACCATGAACATGAGCACGGATGAGGATCTCATCAGAACTAAAAGACCAAATAGTATTTTAAACGTGTTGAGAGCTACTGAGTTGTAATCAGGTACCCTAACATGGTGGTAGTTACACATTATGGTGCAGGTGGGACATACAGTATCAGTTGTAATTCAGCCCTTTTTTCATGATGGAAAGCTGTTACTATGTGACCACTGTTCAGTGACTTATATTGAAATGTGCTGATGGTCTGTGTGTAGGACCTAGTTTACATATGTCCACTTCCACAAAAGCACTTCTGGCATTAATTAGTATCCACCCTGGCAGTGTGAAAAGAGAGACAAACACTGAATGGGCCATGGAGTCTGGGCTGCACTATCACCCTTAGAGGTAGTCCCTCTACTACTTCATAGCTGAGGCTGCACTGGTGGGTTGTTATAGAGAAATGTGTAACTGCTTCGTAGTCAAAAAGTCAATTTATTATTTCATCCTCTTTTAAAAGAAAAAAATGTTATTTTTATGAAGAACCCAATCTAATTGCATGAAGTGAATTGGAAGCTTTTATATTGACTTCATTTCGGAGTTGAATTGGAGATAAGAGGGGAAACACATTTAATCAAAATCAAGTACACGTTATTTTGCTAAGGGTCTGAAGTCACATTACAGTGTGTTACAGAAAATTCAAAACTGCCAATCAAATAGACTTTTTTTTTCTTCCAATGGGACTTAAACATGCACTTAAAATTAAGCATATCCTTTAAGTGTTTTGCTAAACTGGGATGGTACCACCAACATGCTTAGAGTTAAGCAAATGCTTAAGTGCCTTGATGAATCAGGGAGTCTGCCAGTTTAGGCTCTGTGATACTTAGAGAACTGGACAAACAATACTACTGGGCAGAGGGATTTAGTCTCAAGAGAAAGTCAAAGGGTTGCATGTAAGAATGAACAACATGCTGGAGGCAATATTCTGGGAGCTGGGGCAAGGAGGATGGTGAGGAGCCAAGTAAGGAAACAGAGTAGATGATCACAATGGTCCCTTCTGATCTTATAAGCTGAGTCTATGACTTTCAACAGCAAAAGAACACTGGTCAGACTACTTGTTCTTTTTCCTCCAGTGGTGGAGGTGCACTGGGAACAAGGCTGTGTCAGAGAAATAGTGCAGAAACGGGTGCATTACACACCTGTTTACCAGATTAATTACACTCATAATTAATCAGACTGATTAATAACAGCTCAAGCCCTCTGTAATTATATGTGCTTATTCATCATGGTATCTGAACACTAATTACTAATTACTAATTACATTAATAGGAAGTGGACATCTCTATCCTGTGGATGGCTTTGTAAAATCTCAGCACAAATCAGTAACTTCCCTTGCTTCCCATAAAACATACAGCAAACTAGTCCAATTATTCACTGGTGAAAGGGAAATTGGTTGACCCATAGTTCTGAACAGCAGTGCTGATTCTGAGTTGACATACTGTAATGAAGCACTGTAATGAATTCTCAGATTGCCATGGACTTTTGCTATAACATTTTCCTCATTAATTATGCTGACATTGTGTGCTGATCTCAACCCTTGCCCAAACACTATTTCTTGCAGATGTATTTGTGACAATGTTGTTTTGGAATGCTGGTTTATCTTTATTGTTTCAATTTTTCACAGATCTGTAACTAGATGAAAAACATATCCCTGCAGTGCAGAGAGAGAGAGTGGCTTGCTTGCAGAACAGGACAGTAAAAGAATCTGCAACCCCAAATCACTGTTTAAAATAACAGGTTGGTTCCTAGTGAATGCAATACGTACATTTTCTCTAGGTCACCGAGTCCTGAGAAAGCTCCTTTTGCAACGACTCTCACCTTGGTGAGGACAAATCTCCTGAAAATAAAGAAAATTCATGCTGATTATTTATTATGTATATCACAATACTGCCCAGTGGCCCCAGTCAGGATCGTCGTTCCACTGTTCTCTGGATGGCACAAACACAGAGGCAGAGAAGATTTTTGCCCCAAAGAATTTACAATTTAAGATGTTGAGCTGTCATTGTCATCATCAGTATGGATAACTCCCCATGTAGCCCTTACGCTTTAACAGTTTGCCCTGAGCAAGGGGCAGCATGCTGTTGTGCTGCCACTGAAGCATCCCAGGAGGCCAAATGTCACTCAATGAGTCACAGTTTCCCTTTTGGTCTCCACTGCTTTGGCAGGGAGTAAACAGTACTGGGTCCACACCTGGGATAACTATACTGTCCAATGCTTGGTGAGGCAGGGGATGGAGACATTCCCCATCCCCTTCTGCCCTCTCCCGCCCACCTGCATGTGGTGGTGGAAGAAATGGTTCTGTGGGGCCTTATTCACCTTCTGTACTGTGAGTGGTGGGATAGGTCACTGACACAAGGCACTAAAGGGTTGCCTTATACTCCCTGTACCTTGCACACAAGTCAGGCCACAATCTGACCCTAAATAATAGAAGTGCACAGACAATAGGGTGTCCGGTAATATCTGCTGTGGATATAACTTTAGGAATCTATAGGGAATACTGTGTTTAACAGTTTGTGCTGATAATTACGCAGAGTATTCCACAGAATGGTGGTGGAACTAATGAGAACTTCAGAAAGTACTGCATGGTTCATGGAAGACTCTTTTCCACAAAAAAAATGTAAGAACATAAATGTCAGTGCACTGCTTTAGGCCCCTTCTACTAATGAAGGTTCATCTCTTTTAGCAGAGTAAACACAGGAAAATACAGAAATGTGCTGTAGTGCTTGACAAACAAAAAGGAGGGGTATCTACTGGTCCTTGGATAAATAACATTATCCTAATTAAAGGATTTTCCTCACAAATTTAATTATGTATAGTGGTGAAAAAATAATGAATTACTTATGCTAAAATTACCTGTTTATAAGGTTATTTAATACTACCTGAAAGGCCATTATGTGTTAGAAGCCAGAACAAGCAGCTGTGATATGGAGGGAATGAACCACACATCATACAGTGTGTTGGTAAAGGTTTCAGAGTGGTAGCCATGTTAGTCTGTAGAGACTAACAAATTTATTTGAGCATAAGCTTTCGTGGGCTAAAACCCACTTCATTAGATGCACAGAGTGAAAAACACAGTAAGCAGTATACAGCTTATATATACAGTATATATCTTTTACAGCACATGAAAAGATGGGAGTTGCCTTACCAAGTGGAGGGTCAGTGCTAACTAGACCAATTCAATTAAGGGAGAAGTAGCCTATTCTGAACAGTTGACAAAAAGGTGTGAGTATCAAAGGAGGGGAAATTACTTTTTGTAGTGACCCATCCACTCCTAGTCTTAAATCAGGCCTAATTTGATGATGTCCAGTTTGCAAATTAATTCCACTTTTGCAGTTTCTTGTTGAAGTCTGTTTTTGAAGTTTTTTTGTTGAAGAATTGCCACTTTTAAGTCTGTTATTGAGTGTCAAGGGAGATTGAAGTGCTCTCCTACTGGTTTTTGAATGTTACAATTCTTAATGTCTGATTTGTGTCCATTTATTCTTTTGCATAGAGACTTGTCCAGTTTGGCCAATGTACATGGCAGAGGGGCATTGCTGGCACATGATGGCATATATCACATTGATAGATGTGCAGGTGAATGAGCCCCTGATTGTGTGGCTGATGTGGTTAGGTCCTATGATGGTGTCCCTTGAATAGATATGCAGACAGAGTTCGCAACGGGGTTTGTTGCAGGGATTGGGTCCTGGTTTCATGTGCTGTAATATTTATATTGCTTACTGTATGTTTCACTCCATGCATCTGATGAAGTGGGTTTTAGCCCACGAAAAAGTATGCCCAAATAAATTTGTTAGTCTCTAAGATGCCACAAGGACTCCTCATTTTTGTGTTGGTAAAGGAATTTATCCTTATTTCCAGAACTGCTGTTGGCAACTGAAATCACACTCAAACCCTTTCAGGTACAAAGACAGATGCTGGCCATAAAAGAAAAAAAAGAGGACCTTTTTAATCAAAAAGCCACACACAGGTATGTCAAATATGCAATTCTCTCTCTCAGTCTATTTTTCCCCAGGAATGACATCTAATTGTTTCTTGAATTACCACAGAGGTTTTGTCTCAACAGCCTCACCTAATAGCAATTCCTTGCTTTTATCATCTCAGGGCCAAGAACTGTTTCCTAATGGTTGTTTTAAATCTGTTACCTTTTCATTTCCATTGATGTTGCCTTATTTTAATATCTGTACAGGGCTGGAAACAGGAACTTAGATTGATATTACCTACTGTACACCATTGCAGTTTATACCTATCTTTTAATAATCTGCACTTCAAGGCTAGAGAGACTTTCTATCCCATTGTTCACATCAAGTATTCACAGAATCTACTGTCCTCATTATGCTATGTAATTAGTCTAGAATTTCCATACGATGATCTTGTTTTAATTAAAATCTCAGGTAAGGATATTATCTTGCTGGAATTCCACTATAATGAATTTTTACTATGTAGCTGCATATCTTTGGTGGAATATGGCTCCTCATTTAGATCTCTGAATTTAAGTAGTTCAATATTTAAATACCTTGGGTGAAATTCATGTCTGGTTTAACTCCATTAACTTCCATGGGGTTATACCAGGAATGAATTCGCCGTCTCATATTTTCATTTAGTGAAAGATGATTGATTAAATCTATTTTGGACTTCATCATTCTCCTATTATTAATTATTATTATTATTAATTGAAACTGTTCAGAAATTGCTTCCATACACAGTGTCGCATAAGAATTGAGGCACTGAGATCATTATGCAAATGTTGAAGGATTAAAGAGCTTCCAGAAAAGGCCTAACCTGGATTAGGCAATTTGTAAAGCTTTCCCCAAAACACGGTGAAGGTAGTTCATTCAAAGCTATGTCTGGACTTTCATAGTTCAGCTAAATACAATATAAGCCTCCAAAATACCCAGTACGCTTAGTGTTACATAGCTGAACCAATTAGGGAACTGTTTAGCTTTGATCTACTTTGAAACCTGTTCCAAACACCATTTTGTAGCAATAATTCCTTGACTAGGGATCCCTAGAAGGCATGTTCAGTATGAACAGCCATATATATTTTTGCCAGTATATAGAAATGCTCTAAATCAAATCCTCTTGATATGGATGCAGAGCATCAAGATGTGTATATACCTCTAATTAAGAGCTGGATTCTGCTACTCTTTAGTTACCCATGGTTCATACAATTACACACATGTAACTACATTCATGTGAGTAGGCCCATTGAACTCAGTGACACTACTCATATGAGTAAAACTACTTGTGTGGATATAAGTGTTTGCAGAATCAGGACCTTACTTTGCAACTTTAATCTGAATAAGTCATTTTGTCAAGTAAAGTGCTACTCAGTGTGAGTAAGGATGCCAGAATCAGACTGTTCTTTAATGTATTGGAGCTGTTAAAATTTAATTGGTGTTTAATAGCTAAATCTTGAACATCACTTAGAAAAATTTAGGACCAATTGTTCAATAAACCAATGTGCCTAACTAGGCTGTAATAAAGTTAGTCTTATTGATGCAAATAACATTGAAGGCATGTCTACACTGCAAGAAAATACCTGTGGCCGGCCTATGTCAGCTGACATATCTACATAAAATATAACCAACGACCGACCACTTCTTTAGTTTTTTTTTTTAGAATAATTTTAGTAGGGTCACATCTGACTAACATAAGTAGATGTTATGTTACTTAAGCTTAAGCATTTTTATGCCAAAACACAGAATAAGTCATAAGAGTCAAACTAAAAGATTAGAAAGGTTTATATACAATGGAAAGAAGCACATCTCTAATCACTGTACAACAGCCCTAGCCTGTGGGTGTTTTTATTTTGTGTTTATTTTTAGTAGCTGTATATGTTTTTTTCAATACTTAGTTGATTTTTATTAATTGCATTGTATAATAGCTGTGTGTGCAAATTGGATTATATATTTGTTTAGTGAAGTGTCTAATTTGCAATTTAAAAGTTTATATGAATAGCGTCTACACACTAATGGCCATAGCTCAAGCCCATTGGAGTGAACGGAAAGACTCCCAATGACTTCAAAGGATTTTTGGATCAGAAAAGAAATGGAACAATATAAAAAACACAATAAAACTTGAGTCTTGGGCACAATTTATCAGAGTTCTGTTTCCTAATCCAGTTTCGTCTTTCAGTACAATCAGTGACGAGTAGCCAAGTGTCCAGGTACTTGTTGTACTTTTTTTTTGTTAGGCAAATCATGGTGTCTAACCTCCATATACAGACTATCAGTCTTGCAAGTTGGAAGACACCTCTAATAGGTCATCTGGTCCCCTTCTGGGGTTTTATGGTAAGATTTTATCAGTAAGCCAGATTCTGATTTCACTTACCACGGTGTAAGTTTTAAAAAAACTCTAGTGACACTAAAGCTTTTATTATTATTTGTATTATGGAAATGCCTACTGGCCTCAACTGAGATTAGAGTCCCATTGTGCTAGGCATTGTACAAACACAGCAAATATCCCTGCCCCAAATATATTACAATCTACATAGACAAGACAGGCAAATGTGGGAGGAGAAATAAGCACAGAGAGGTGAAATGATTTGCCCAAAATCACACAGCAAATCAGTTAATTAGCCATAAATGGTTCTCCAGGGTCCTGACTCCAGGAATTCCAGATTTACAGTATGTAACATAACTGAATCTGGCACATTATTCCTAAACCATCCCTAATATACAGTATGTTTCTCTATCAAGCCTTAAATATCTCCACTGATGGTGACACTGCAGTCTGCTGTGGAAGCTTGTTTCATTGCATAATTGTTTTTTTATAGTTAATGTTCTAATATTTAACATATATTTCCTACTCCAGCCTAAACCTGTTTTTGCGACTAATAAGGATAATTGATTTCTACTCTATTTGTAACATCCTTTTGTGTCTTTATGTACAATTATGTCTCTCCTCATACTTAGTTTCTTTGCACTGAATATGCTCAGGTCTCTCAATGGTTTTCCCAAACCTTTTATCATTTTAGTTACTTTCCTATGAACTGAAGGTCTGTCTTTTAGGAAAAATGGATGCAACAGTGTTCCATTTAAGGCCTGATCAGTGCAGAGTGGAAAAGAACCTTCACTTGTTGATTTATTCAGGATATAATACAGATATATCTAGATGTAGTTATTTAAAACATTTCAGAGGCACTATTGATAAGAATCTAAATGCTGTTCAATAATCAATATACAACTTTATGTCACAATGAAAGAACAAACAGCTCAAGCACACAACTAACTAGAACCAGAGGATCTGGTGTAACCAAAATGCCGAAGCTACAGGTAAACCACCCAGCCAATGAAAAAGTTACCTGACACAGAAGATGGGAATTAAAAGGAGGTAGCAAATGATCATGAATAAGCTCACCTAAACACATGAGGCATGCCTCATGCTCTGAAGGCAGCAATCAAAGGATTCTATTGAACCTTCTCCTGGAGAAAGAGTTTTACAGCTGAAGATCCTCAGGCATGACAGACAAGAGATAGATGGTGTCAAGGACAGGGAAAGGGGCAGTCTTGTCTAATGGTTAGAACAAGAGCCCAGCCAAATGGTTAGAGCTGAGAACAGGAACCGGGAACCAGAGCCAGAGCCAGAAGCTGGGCAAAGGCACAGGGCCAGAACAGATGGGAGCGGAACAGGAACAAGGCTAGGAACAAGACAGTCACAGAAGAGATCACAGCCAAGGCAGAAGTGTTGAGTAGCTGCTGAGCTTAAATGCAGACCTGTTGTCTCCTTGCATCCAGTCCATCAGGCAATTCTGCCACTGCCCAGCTGGGCTTATTAACTGGCCTGAGAGCTGAGCTGACTAGCCCCAGCCTCAAGTGAGAGAACTCAAGTTCACAGTTCCTGACAGAAGGAAAAGCAGAGGCACAGAGAAGAAAAGTGAATGTCCCGACCTCCACCTGGTCCAAACTGAACTAATGATGGAAAGCAGACCCATCCCAGCATATAACAACTCTCAAGAAGGAATAGAGGGCAAGAAGTAATCATGCAAACACCTGGGACCTATATTATGAATAAGTCTTTAAAAAGCAGATAAATCAGAATGCAACAAAACTGGCATTTCAGGGCCAATTTTTTTTAAGTACCAAAGTTGGATATGCAAACCATGCATGGGTGCATAGACAAGTATTTGTGCATGCAAAACATGTAGTTTATGCACCAATAGGCATTTACACATGCAGATATATGTTTTGTGTGCACTGTTAACTGTTTATGCCTGAATGCAAATATATTTTGCATGTCTAACATAGACACCTAGTTTGGAGGACTTGGTCCTAAAATATCTTCTTGGCTGGCACCTGGAAGGCCATTTAGGCAAAGGCCTTTACCTAACCATGAGCTAGATTCTTATCCTTACTTCACAAAGTAGCTAAACTGAAATCAAACTACCAAATCCTATAGCAACTATTTCCAACAACTGCCAATAACCTTGTAGAATGAAGGACTTTCGCTTATTATCATAAGTTATATTAGCAAGAAAAGATTAATCTCTGCATCATAAAGCAAACATGAATTTAGGTCTTTCAAAATACTCTTTAAAACTTATTTTACTGACCTATTTAAAAGTCACATACAGTTAATCAGAAAGCATATGTGTTGTAGAATTATCTTCCTTGGCTCATGTAAAATGCAAATTCATGATGTTAAAATGAACTACATAAAGCATGTACCTAAACTTTAGAATTTAAGTAAAGTACCACAATAAAAAGAAAGAGCCAAGACTCAGTGACCATAATGCCAAATCACCAGATTCCGTTCCAAAGAAATAAATATGATAGAATTTGAAGAACATTTTACTTCAATTTCTGAGGTAATAGACTGATGTTATCACCTTCTAATCCTCTGCAGAAATGTGTATTTTGTCAGAAAGAAAGATTTACTGAGAAATTTAATTTCCTCTCTTTGCAAGTTTTCCCTCCGCTTTGTGCTCCAGCACAAACAACAACAAATGAGTCTCCACTTTACAACAAAAGCCATGAACCCTTTTCTGTACACTATTTCTTTCTCTTGCTAATATGCAAAAAAGAAAAAAAACTGTTCCAAATTGTTATATTTTTTTCTTGATTGACCACTGGAACACTTTACTTTTTATGTAACAACATTAGGAAAATAGACGTGATGGACAAGAGCCACAAGTGATGTAATTCAGTGTAGCTTCATTGATCTGGCTCTAAGCTTATGATCTTATTTCCACTGAAGTCAATGGAAAATTCCTTTGGGCCCAATTCTGATCTCACTCAAACTTGTGAAAATCATGAGTAACTCTACTACATTAAATAGAGTGAGATCAGAACCAGTCCTACTGACATCGATAGGATTAAGGTCGGGGCAATGAACATAATTTTGCTAGAAAGGCCTATAAGTACAAATACATTAGCATAAGGATATTTTCCTCAACAGTATAGGAAAGGACCAGTATTTTCAGTAAGAAAAATACCTTATTAACAAATGTAATGTGACAAGTCCTGCTGCTCCTATGGTGAAGTAGGTTTTCGGGTCCAAGAAGCCAGGGCTATGATTTTGGATTGGAAAGTCATATGATCAATTTAGAGGTTTTTATTGGAGAGTGTTTGTTGTTTTTGGCAATGCCTATTAATATGTAAAAAAATCATTCAGCACGTGTTCTAAGTTTCCCTTTAAACCAACCATACAAACCCAACAGGAGTCTCTGAACTTCATTACACCATCAGTTTTTAAGCAGAACTCAACACTGATTTGAAAATCCTGTCTAGTCATGGGTTAGCAGTGGTCCCTCTCTGTCTGAATCATAGAATATCAGAGTTGGAAGGGACCTCAGGAGATCATCTTGTCCAACCCCCTGCTCACAGCAGGACCAATCCTCAATTTTTGCCCCAGATCCCTAAATGCCCCCCACAAGGATTGAACTCACAACCCTGGGTTTAGCAGGCCAATGCTCAAACCACTGAGCTATCCCTCCCCCCCGGGATCAGTCAGTGCAAGATCACTCCACCTCACTACATCACTGAGCTTCGCCCACGGTCAGGGAATTAGCAGAGCACTGCACAGACAATGTCTCCAGCCTGCAGTCCAGGCAGAGCTGCAAATGAATCTCTGGGCACCAGGCCTTCCATCAGGACAGGGCTGCAAACAGTTTAAGGTCTACAGTCTACAGTCAGGGCAGGGCCGCCAAGGTCCATGAGCCCAGGCCCTCAGTCAGGGCAGGGCAGCAAACCGTTTATGGCTCTGGCCTATAGTCAGGGCAGAGCAGCACAGGGGTCTGGCATCCTAGCTCCAGCAGATGGCCGACGAACACAGGCCTCTTGGCCTAGAGAGGGGATGGGGTGGCAGGGGAACCCGGTCTCACCTGACTCCACTGGGCCCCAACCCAGAGCCCTAACGGTGGCAGAGTATTTCACCACTGGGGAATCCAGCCACAACATGCTGACTGCAGTCTTCCAGCTCAGGTTCAGGCAGGAAGTATTTATCACTTTCAGCAGCTGCAGTCCAACTGAACTCCAGGACCCACCCTTTATACATCCTGTCCCACCTCCTGACTTCCAGTGGGAGGGGTGAGGATGCTCTAGCTCTGCCCACTCATATTCAGAGCGTGGTCCCTCCCCCTCTTGCTCAGTAGAAGGCCACTCCATCTCAATGCATCCTGTGTTCCCAGTTTTTCCTATAAAGCTTATTTTATTGTAGCCATCTCATGCCTCAGTCCTCCAGAGCTAAATTGCTCAACCCAAGGAAGGGCTTCAGGAAGCCCTGAAGACAGAGGAACCAGCATCCTTCTCTTGCAGAGAGAGTAGCATGCAGCATGTGCCCAGTGGGTCCACAATCTTGCACATCCTGAAGCACTGGTTGCAATTAGGAGATCTAATAAAAACTAATGGCATGCTATTGCCCTGTAATTTCTAATTCTGAAAAGCTCCAAGTTCTTGTTATAATTTTCCAAGATCAAAATAGCTCAGAATGGTTGTTTCTGATGTTCTGTTAATGTTTGTCACCAGAAATTAGCTTCTGGAAACAACCCGGTAAATGTAAACTGGTTTCAGTGAGTGCTGAGGTACTCAGCACTTTTCAGAAGAGAGGGTAGCACTTACTAGTATCAGGCTCCCATTTGGCCATTTTTCAAAATATGTGTTTTAGTTTTCTTTTGCTAACAAATGCATTTATTTATGTTTATGTGTAGGTCAGTAGACAGTTTCCCAGACTGTGGTCTACAAAGCACTTGCTGGTTGTTTGCAGCCACAGAGTTGCTAGCCTCCCAAGCATCTAAATATCATTAATTAGGTCCTAAGAACCCATGCGACTAGCTTTAAAATGATGAGATTTAAAAAAAATAATACATGCTGGGGTTTGTGACTGACTGTACCAGACTCTGAGGACCCTTGCTGGAGGCCTCATGGCCCTGCCACACCTTGCCCCAGAAAAGGGCCATGGAGTGGGTCCTCTAAGCTGCCTAGAATGGGTGTGTGGGACACAGCCAGTTGGAGCCCAGCAGGCTAGTATAAAAAGAGCTGCAGGGCCAGAGTGAGAGCAGTTCCTTGCGGGAGCTAGAGGAGTGTAGACAGTGTGCCTGGCTGCCAGGACCTTGGACAGAGCAGTGCTGGCAGAAGCTGGAGGGAGCAAGAAGAAGCCCTGGGCTGGTTGCTGGGACTCCATTAGTAGGGCCCTGCATGGATACAAAAATGTGTATCTGCATCCAACTCGCGATCTGCAAAAATTGTTTGCGGATGCGGATATCCATGGATTTGAAGGCCTCTAAACAACTCCAACAGGTCAATGCGTAGCAGCGGTAACAGTGATGCTGGAACCAGGGGGGTAGGGCCCTCCCACTTTTGAAAAGTGGGGGAACCTGGCCCATCCACTTTTCACTGGCGCTGACCCTGCCCCTTTCCCCTCTTTTTTCCCCCCGAGGATCCACCATCCCTGTCATAAATATAAAGGGAAGGGTAACCACCTTTCAGTTTACAGAACTATAAAATCCCTCCTCGCCAGAGGCAAAACCCCTTCACCTGTAAAGGGTTAAGACGCTAAGATAACCTTGCTGGCACCTGACCAAAATGACCAATGAGGAGACAAGATACTTTCAAAGCTGGACGGGGGGGGGGGGGGGCAAAGGGTCTATTGGTCTGTGTGATGCTTTTGCCGGGACCAGGTCAGGAATGCTCTTCAGAACTTCTGTTAAATTAGTAAGTAATCTAGCTAGAAATGTGTTAGATTTTCTTTTGTTAAATGGCTGGTAAAATAGGTTGTGCTGAATGGAATGTATATTCCTGTGTTTTGTGTCTTTTTGTAACTTAAGGTTTTGCTGAGAGGAATTCTCTGTTTTGAATCTGATTACCCTGTAAGGTATTTACCATCCTGATTTTACAGAGGTGATTCTTTTACTTTTTCTTTAATTAAAATTCTTCTTTTAAGATCCTGATTGCTTTTTCATTGTTCTTAAGATCCAAAGGTTTGGGTCTGTCTTCACCTATGCAAATTGGTGAGGATTTTTATCAAGCCTTCCCCAGGAAAAGAGGTGTAGGGCTTGGGGGAATATTTTGGGGGGAAGACGTCTCCAAGTGGGCTCTTTCCCTGTTCTTTGTTTAACACGCTTGGTGGTGGCAGCATAAGGTTAAAGGACAAGGCAAAGTTTGTACCTTGAGGAAGTTTTTAACCTAAGCTGGTAAGAATAAGCTTAGGGGGTCTTTCATGCAGGTCCCCACATCTGTACCCTAGAGTTCAGAGTGGGGAAGGAACCTTGACAACCCCTCCTCCCAGGCCAGTATGGAACCCAGCCGAGGAGCTAGGGCAGCTGTGGGGAGCTGCGATGGACCCTCCACCTGCCCACAGTTTGGGGTAGGGTGGGGCTGAAAGCAGCTCCTGGCCCATGTTCCCATCCCCAAGACTCTCCTTATGGCCGAGGGCAGGTGGAGGGTCCATAACTCCATGCTGGCTCCCTATAGTTGCCTGCGTGGCTTTCCCCGACCCAGTTCCCCCACCGCCCCCACTTCTCCCCAGAAACCTCCTTCCCCAATGCCTGCTCTACCCCCACCATACCTTGTTCTGTGATCTGGGTAGGAAGGCTACAATCCTGGGCAGTGCCTCCTTTCCAGAGTGGGGGAGAGCTTGGACATGCCTATGCAGCTGTGGGGGGCTGTAATGCATGCAGACTTGGCCCCAGGCACAGAGTGGCAATAACTACTTTCCCTTCATTGCACAGGCCCTTGCCAACGCCCTAGTTTAAATTACAACACCACAGCTCTTTCAAAATGGGGCTTGGTTCACTCCCTTCTGGGAGTTATTGTTTACCTCCTCTGTCAAAGCAACCTGGGGACTACAACTCCCAGAATGCCCAACAGGCTAGCTGCATGATTCAGAGAGCCGAGCTGGAGCCTGCAGGCTGCATGACAGCTGCTTTTAGGATGACCAGACAGCAAGTATGAAAAATCAGGACAGGGAGTGGGGGATAATAGGCTTCTATATAAGAAAAAGTCTCTAATATCGGGACATCTGGTTACCCTAGCCGCTCTGTTCTGGTGAATCTGTGCTGCAGACCCCTGCATGGAAACAAAATGTGTATCCGCTTCTGAGCTGCTATCCACAAAAAAGGTCTGTGGATATAAAGCAGATACCCACAGATTTGCAAGGCTCTATCCATTAGGACAAGGCCCTGATGTAAAGATGAAGAAGGTTGCTGGGCTGTGGGGAAGTGGCCCTGGAAATCAAAGCAGCAGTGTGGCTTAGATAAAGGGTCATGGCTGCTATTTACACGGTCCCTTGAGTAGTGTGCTCCTCATTAGCCACTGGGGGAAGTGGTCTGGACTTTGAGGCATCCCAAAAGGGGAACTGAACCCTTTAGTGGCCCAGCAAGAGAGCTAGGGCCTGAAAGGCCCAAAGAGGGTGAGGACTTTTGCCTCCAGGAGGGAAGTCCGGAGTACAGCTTGATACCAGGGCCAAGTCCATTGATAGATTACAATACTAACTAAGGACCTAAGCCCAAGGAGGTCTACGGCGAGAGAAAGTGCAGAGACGCACGCACTCAACCAGTGGTCACTCACTAGAGGTATGTGAATCCCATTACAGGTTTTTTTTAATTTTCCTTCTGGTTTCAGAGCCTACAGGTGCACTCATGTCATGTTTAGAAGCTTTTTTCCAAAACCATGAAGGATGAAAACTTACTTTAAAAAAAAATGAGAGCTGAGAGTCTCACGAAACCTCTTGATTCCAGGAGCTAGAAGGGAAAAAATATCAAATATCACATGGCTCATGATAAAATTATGAGAATTGGCAACACCACTGACAGCTGAAGCTCTGCATTCTAGGCTTGTTTCAGCTTTAAATGGTCTGAAGGTAAAGTCCTATGTACAGCACATTATAGTAGCTTCACTTCAAAGTGACAGATGTGTGGACTAGAGCCAAATATTAAAAACAACCACCAGCAGCTTTACAAAGCAGGATGAGAATCTACCGAGGTCACGGTAGTGGGCAGAGGTCAGAGTTTCAAGGAGAAAATAGATAATATAAATTTTTATGGAGAAGAGTGAAAAATATTTCTTCAGTGAACTTCCCAAGATAGACTGACAGACCAAATAAATGTCTTACTCTTACATATTGTTTTTAAATGAGCAAGACAAAGTTGGTCAGATAATACCTTTAAGTCTAGGGATGGAAGCAGAATCTCTGAGCTAAATAGAAATTGGGAAAGATTGTTAAGTGGAAGGGGTAACATATGTTGGAGGCAGTCACTTGAAATGAAGTGGGCAATCAGATTAGTTTGTTATACATAAAGGATCTGAAGCAGACAATTAAGGGTAGTACATAAGAACATAAGAATGGCCATACTGGGTCAGACCAAAGGTCCATCCAGCTCAGTATCCTGTCTGCTGCCAGTGGCCAATGCCAGGTGCCCCAGAGGGAGTGAACCTAACAGGTAATGATCAAGTGATCTCCTGGCATCCATCTCCACCCTCTGACAAACAGAGGCTAGGGACACCATTCCTTACCCATCCTGGCTAATAGACATTAATGGACTTAACTTCCATGAATTTATCCAGTTCTTTTTTAAACCCTGTTATAGTCCTCGCCTTCACAACCTCCTCAGGCAAGGAGTTCCACAAGTTGACTGTGCGCTGTGTGAAGAAGAACTTCTTTTTATTTGTTTTAAACCTGCTGCCCATTAATTTCATTTGGTGTCCCTTAGTTCTTATATTATGGGAACAAGTAAATAAATTTTCCTTATTCACTTTCTCCACACCACTCATGATTCTATATACCTCTATCATATTCCCCCTTAGTCTCCTCTTTTCCCAGCTGAAAAGTCCTAGCCTCTTTAATCTCTCCTCATATGAGACCTGTTCCAAACCCCTAATCATTTTAGTTGTCCTTCTCTGAACCGTTTCTAATGCCAGGCTTCCCACGCAAACAACTGATTTGTGGGAAGCCGGGGAGGGGGGGCAGAGAAGCAGAGCGGGGCGGCGCATTCAGGGGAGGAGTCGGAGTGGAGGTGAGCTGGGGCTGGGCATGGGGAGCTGCTGGTGGGCGCTCTGCACCCATCGAATTTTCCCCGTGGGTGCTCTAGCCCCAGAGCACCCACAGGGTCGGCTCCTAAGGCGCCACTTTTGACTGGTTGTTAAATTTAGAAGCCCTTTTAGAACCAGTGCGAATCGGCTCCAGCTCACCACTGCCTCTATTATGCTGTCTTTGAAAAGTGTCCATCCAGCTTGCAGGGATTTCACTCTAGTCATTGTACCTTTTAATTTCTGTACCTTTTAATTTCTGTTTAATTAATATCCTCATTCTTGCATAGTTTCCCTATGCATAGGAGGCAGCGTGGTGTTGTAATGAGTCATAAAACCAGTGTCCCTGTTAAAACTTTGTCTAGCAAAATTATGAATTTAAGTCCCCAGGCTTGCCTTTTGAAGGGATTGTGCAGGTTTCCCTTGAAGACAAATACTGATGGAGTGATCACTTTGAGAAAAGTGTTCACCCTTGGGTGATATGGTGTTTTTTTCTCACCATTTTTTCCTGTGGAGATTCATTTGAGAGCATACTGATAATCTTGTTTCACCCACATAGTTATTGGGGCATTTGATGCACCGGAGGTACACCATATGTTGGGATAAGCATGTGTAGGCCCCATGAATCTTGCAAGGAGCTTTGTATGGGGTATTGTTTATCACAGCAGTGGAGATATGTCTGCAGGTTTTGCATCCGTTCTGGTAGGATTTAGTGCTGCTTTGACTTGGTCTGAGGAGTTTGCTTCTGGTGATGAGCTTGGGGAGGACAGAGGGTTGGTTGAAGGCCAAAAGAGAGGGTTCATGAAAGATTTCTTTCAGGATATGGTCCCCATCAAATACGGGTTGTATATATTTGATGATACAACATATGGGTTCCAGTGTGAGGTGGTAGGTGAGAAGTAAGTGGTGTTCAGTCAGTGAGTTTCTTTTTCCTGTATTGAAGCAGGTTCTTCTGGGCTATTTGGGTGGCCCTTTCCATGATGTGATCTATTTCTCTGGAGTGTCCTTGTTTAGTGAAGGCAGTTTTAAGTGTGTTAGCGGTGTAACCTGGACTTCCTCTTGGAGCAAAGTCTTTGGTATCTGGTAGTGCAGGGCTGTAGATAACAGATTTGTTTGGTGTGCCTGGGGTGGTTTCTGGTCTGTGGCGGTAAGTGTGGTGATTCCTGGGTTTCTCATATATAGTTGTTTGTAGGGTTCCATTGTTTAAGTTAAACATTGTGTCCAAGAAGTTTATGCTGGTGTGGGAGTGTTCTAGAGAGAGTTTGATGGTTGTGGTTGAAGTTGTTGTAAAAATCTAAAAAGCTCTTCTATCCAGGGGATGAAAATATAATTGTATCTTAGATATGTCATTGCTTTGTGGTGCATTTTTCCATAAAATCTGCCTTGAGGTGGCCAATGAAGCAGTTGGCATTTTGGGGAGCCATCCTAGTACCCCTGGCTGGTCCCATGGTTTTGACAAACTGTTTGTTGTTAAATGTGATGTTGTTGTGGGTGAGGATGAAATGAATGAGTTTGGCAATGTGTTTTGGATGGATTTCTGAGTGCTGTGCATTATCTTGTATGTGTTTGAGGAAAGCAGTGATGCCTTCCCAGTGAGGGACATTCGAATACAGGAAGGTGACATGATAGCAAGGATGCTGTTCTGAGGGAGGTTGTTAATGTTGTGGAGTTTCTGGAGGAAATCAGTATTTTGCAAGAAGTTGGCCCTTTGTGTGGTAAGGGCTGTTGATTAAACAATAACTCACGTGACTAACTCAAAAAATTAATAACAATTAAAAAATTAATTGTGATTAATCACAGTTTTAATCGCACTGTTAAACAATATCAATAGACATTTATTAAATATTTTGGATGTTTTTCTACATTTTCCTATATATCATACTCTGTGTTGTAATTGAAATGAAAGTGTGTACTATTTTTTATTACAAATATTTGCACTGTAACCATGATAAACAAAAGAAATAGTATTTTCAATTCACCTCATACAAGTAGTGTAGTGCAATCTCTTTGTTATGAAAGTGCAGTTTACAAATGTAGATTTTTTTTGTTACGTAACTGCACTCAAAACCAAAACTATGTAAAACTTCAGAACCTACAAATCATAGAATATCAGGGCTGGAAGGGACATCAGGAGGTCATCTAGTCCAACCCCCTACTCAAAGCAGGACCATTCCCCAACTAAATCATCCCAGCCAGGGCTTTGTCAAGCCTGACCTTAAAAACCTCTAAGGAAGAAGATTCTACCACCTCCACAGGTAACTCATTCCAGTGCTTCACCACCCTCCGAGGGAAAAAGCTTTTTCCTAATATCCAACCTAAACCTCCCCCACTGCAACTTGAGACCATTACTTCTTGTTCTGTCATCTGCCACCACTGAGAACAGTCTAGATCCATCCTCTTTGGAACCCCCTTTCAGGTAGTTGAAAGCAGCTATCAAATCCCCCCTCACTCTTCTCTTCTGCAGACTAAATAATCCCAGTTCCCTCAGCCTCTCCTCATAAATCATGTACTCTAGCCCCTAATCATTTTTTGTTGCCCTCCACTGGACGCTTTCCAATGTTTCCACATCCTTCTTGTAGTGTGTGGGCCAAAACTGGACACAGTACTCCAGATGAGGCCTCACCAATGCCGAATAGAGGGGAATGATCACGTCCCTTGATCTGCTGGCAATGGTCCTACTTATACAGCCGAAAATGCCGTTAGCCTTCTTGGCAACAAGGCACACTGTTGACTCATAGCCAGTTGCTTGTCCACTGGAACCCCTAGGTCCTTTTCTGCAGAACTGCTGCCTAGCCGTTCAGTCCCTAGTCTGTAGCAGTGCATGGGATTCTTCCGTCCTAAGTGCAGGAGTCTGCACTTGTCCTTGTTGAACCTCATCAGATTTCTTTTGGCCCAATCCTCTAATTTGTCTAGGGCCCTCTGTATCCTATCCCTACCCTCCAGCATATCTCCCACTTCTCCCAGTTTAGTCTCATCTGCAAACTTGGTGAGGGTGCAATCCACACCATCCTCCAGATCATTTATGAAGATATTGAACAAAACCGGCCCCAGGACTGACCCTTGGGGCACTCCGTTTGATACTGGCTGCCAACTAGACATGTAGTCATTGATCACTACCCGTTGAGCCCGACAATCTAGCCAGCTTTCTATCCACCTTATAGTCCATTCATCCAGCCCATACTTCTTTAACTTGCTGGCAAGAATACTGTGGGAGATTGTATCAAAAGCTTTGCTAAAGTCAAGGAATAACACATCCACTGCTTTCCCCTCATCCACAGAGCCAGTTATCTCATCATAGAAGGCATAGAAATCCACTCAGTCCTATTTTGTGTTCAGCCAATCACTAAAACAAACAAGTTTGTTTACATTTATAGGAGATAATGCTGCCCTCTTCTTATTTACCATATCACCAGAAACTGAGAACAGGCATTTTCATGGAACTTTTGTACCTGGTACTGCAAGGTATTTACGTGCCAGATATACTAAACATTCATATGCCCCTTCATGCTTTGGCCACCATTCTGTACGACATGCTGATGACGTTCGTTAAAAAAATAATGTGTTAAATAAATTAGTGACTGTACTCCTTGGGGGAGAATTGTATGTCTCCTGCTCTGTGTTTTACCCACTTTTTGCCATATATTTCATGTTATAGCAGTCTTTCTTCGATGATGACCCAGCACATGTTGTTCATTTTAAGAATACTTTCACTGCAGATCTGACAAAACGCAAAAAAGGTACCAATGTGAGATTTCTAAAGATAACTACAGCACTTGATCCAAGGTTTAAGAATCTGAAGTGCCTTCCAAAATCGGAGAGGGATGAGGTGTGGAGAATGCTTTCAGAAGTCTTAAAAGAGCAACACTCCGATGCGGAAACTCCAGAACCCAAACCACCAAAAAAGAAAATCAACCTTCTGCTGGTGCCATCTGACTCAGATAATGACGATGAGCCCCTGGAATGGTGGTTGAAGCATGAAGCGACATATGAATCTTTACTGCATCTGGCATGTAAATGCCTTGTGATGTCGGCTACAACAGTGCCATGAAAATGCCTCTTCTCACTTTTAGGTGACATTGTAAACAAGAAGCAGGCAACATTATCTCCTGCAAATGTAAACAAACTTGTTTGTGTGAGTGATTTGGCTGAACAAGAGGTAGGACTGAGTGGACTTGTAGATGCTAAAATTTTACATTGTTTTATTTTTGAATGCATTTTTTTGTACATAATTCTACATTTGTAAGTTCACCTTTCATGATAAAGGGATTGCACTGCAGTACCTGTATTAGGTGAATTGAAAAATACTGTCTTTTGTTTTTTTACAGTGCAAGTACTTGTAATCAAAAATAAATACAAAGTGAGCACTGTACACTTTGTATTCTGTGTTTTAATTGAAATCAATATATTTGAAAATGTAGAAAATACGCAAAAATATTTAAATAAATGGTATTTTATTAATGTTTAACAGTGGGATTAATCAATTTAATCACGTTATTAATCACAATTAATCTTTTTAGTTGCTTGACAGCCATAGTGGTAAGTGATTTAAAGATGGTTTCTATTTCTTCAATAAGAATGCTTTGGCAAGATACGATGGGGCTTCATGGGTTCCCTTATGTGTGTGTCTTGGAAAGCACGTAAAAGGTCCATGGGTGGGTTTGTGGGGGGGGAGGTTATAGAGTTTTTCTTGGACTTGTTTGGGCAAGTATTTGATGGTATACTTAAATTCCTGTTGAACTGTGGCATGAGGTCTTCCTTGAGTTCTTTATAGTAGGTGGTGTGAGAGGGTTGTCTGTTGGACTCATTGATAAGTCATCATGATTAAGTACTAAGACAGTGGCCCCTCTGACTGCAGGTTTGATCTCTATCTTGTGGTTGGATTTCAGGGACTGTACAGCTATCCTTTTGATGGCAGAGAGATTGTGGTAGATGTCATGTTTGAAGATTTCACAATCAATTTTTTCCTCTGAAGCAACTAATGTAATGATCGGGGGGGAGGGATAGCTCAGTGATTTGAGCGTTGGCCTGCTAAACCCAGGGTTGTGCGTTCAATCCTTAAGGGGGCCATTTAGGGGATCTGGGGCAGAAATTGGGGATTGGTCCTGCTTTGAGCAGGGGGTTGGACTAGATGATCTCCTGAGGTCCCTTCCAATCCTGATATTTTATGATCCATTGTCTATCTTGGCTAATCAATAAAAATTACTTTAAGGAAATTAACAGTTAAAAATTCAGAAAAAGGAATTTCCTGCCAAGAATCTGGTGTCTTTTCCTTTTTATCTTAGAGGACAGGAGAAATTAATCTGAATATGTTTTTGCATCTTTTGTCTTCAATAGAATCAAATTTCTACCATTTGTACTGAGTAGACTGGGCAACTTTAGAAAATGGCTACATTTTCTGACCAAGAAACAAATCTCTCCCTTTCTGGCATATTTTGGTTAAAACTTTCCTGTGTCTTTAATTGTCAAAAAGAAAGTAATAGAAGTAAAATACTAACTGAGAAGGACCAGTTCCTCAGCTGGTGTAAATTGTGGTAACTCCACAGAAATCAGAGCCATGGTGACTTACGCCAGGTGAGAATCTGGCCTGAAGAATTTAGATCCATTCAATCATCCTTTGCCACCAAAGCATTAGAAAGTGATCCAAGCATCCTAAACATTGTCTTCCTAGAGCAGTTGAGAAATATTTTATGCAAGCTCTAACAATTCTGAGATTTTTTACTGTAAAGTCCACACAAATGCTGAAAATCTACTCTAAAATTATTTAATGGGAATTAGGTACCTAACCTGATTAAGTGCTTTTGTAAATCCCACCTGCATATTTAGGTATCAAAATCCTTTGTTGATCTGGCCCCCAAAGCATCCAGTTCTGCCATATACCTTACTTCTCAAGTAATCCCACTGAATTCCATGGTCCTACTCACTGAGTACTACTCAGTGGGATCAATGGGGGTAGAATCGGACCCTAAATGTTAAAGCTCCCCCACATGATCCCTCTCCCCCCCACACTTTTTAATTTCAATATATTATTTTTATTCCTGTAGCACCTAGAGGCCCCAGCTGAGAGTAGGAACCCACTGTGACAGTTACGACACAAACACATAGTCAGAGACCATTCCTTTCCAAACAATCTAAATAGACAAGACAGTCAAAGAGTTGAAGAAATTATCCCCCATATTGCAGATGGGCAACTGAGACACAAGAGGAAATCCTTGTCCCATGAAGGTCAATAACAAAGCTCCCATTTACTTCAATGAGACCTTGACTTCACCCCCCAAAATTAAGTGACTTCCCAAGGTGTCAACGCTGAATCCCCACTCTGTCACTCCAAGTGCAGAAAGTGGGAGCCTGCAAGGATTCTGAAAATTAATACTTGCCACTCCAGACTTATATTAAACTCCCAAGGTTACAGCTTTTCTCTGACCTTTGCTTGGTAAACGCTGCCACCACCTGAATGAAAAAAAAAAACCCTTCAACCCAGGAAGGAGCACTTGGGAATTCCTCCCTGTGGGGTACCCTCAAGCCCTTTCACCCCTCTCCAGGGAAGAGCTGAGAAAGAAAAACAAAGGAAATTAGCTGTGGCCACCAGCTAAATAAACAACATATGCACAAACCTCACAGGACACCAAAAATCCAATCCTGTTCTTAAAAAAGGTAAATTTTATTAAAAACAAAAAGAAAGAAAATACATATAGAACTTAGGCTTTTGCTAGATTTTAAAAGAGCAATTCCAAAAAATTAAGCACCCAAAATAGCTTTCTTGGGGGGTTCAGCTTAAAGGTTACAAGCAAACAAAAGCATCTGGGGTTAGCACACAGAAGATCCACAAGCCTTCAACAAAAATAAACCTGATCATATCTAGCTAAACATTCTGATCTACTTACACCTTTGGGTTGCTAAAAGTAGTTCTAGATATGATCTGATGATTTTCATATCTGGTTCAAACTTTACACAGCATTCCTGCTGCCCTCTTCAGCCCAGAGAGCAACAGACAAAGGGAAAAGTCTCTTTCCCAATTTTAAAAAGTTCTACCTTCCCTTTGGCTCTTTTGGTCAGGTGCCCACTCCTTTTCTTTTACCTGTGGCTTGTTAACCCTTTACAGGTAAAGCAAGCGGAGAACAGACCAAGAGGGATTTTACAGCTAACTGGCTGGCTGGGTGTCCATCAAAGGGAGCTACTCCCCACCACCACTCCCTTATGTATCTCACAAGGTCACAAAGGAAGTTCACAGCAGAGCCAGGATTTGAGCCCAGATCTCCTGAGTCTCAGTCCAGTGCTGAAACTACAAGACCATTCTGCCTTTCTATTGTACCTTCTTTCTTGTCTTCTTAATTCCATCAAAATGCAAACAACTTGTTTACAGTTTTAGCAACCCAGAAAGGAAATACAAACCATTGAAAACATTAAACTTTTACAAGATCTACTGTAGTATAATTCATAACATACAAGGCATTACATTGATGTGCTAACTCATACTCAAGTTATAATAAATAGGTACCTCTTCAGATCTGGGAGTTATAGAGATAGAAATCTCCTACATTAATTAAAATGTTTCTCTATATGCTCTATTAGATGAAGCATTATAAAAACAAAGTGAATTTTTAGAGATGGGATGAAGCCATTCCTACTTCTTTGCAGATCTGAATGTAATAAAGACAATTTGTGCAGTTCTTTTTAAACTTATTGAGATTATTATGTAGCTTGTGAAAACTGCTATTGAATCTTCAATAGTGGCCCCTGTTGCACAGTATGCACACTGTCCTATTTCAGGGTGAGGTATTTTCTTTCTTTTTGTTTTTAATAAAATTTACCTTTTGTGATATCACCACGACTGCTGTCTATCAGACGATCCTTAGGCTGAAGGCAGCATGGCTCAGTGGTCAGGGTCAAGATGGTTGCCCCCAGGCAAAGGGCCATGTGGCCTAGTGGCCAGTGTCCACAGAGACCTGGGCCCTGCCCCTCCACTGGGTCCTGGCCTAGGGCCCTGTCAGCAGTGAGTGTGGTCATCACTCAGTCAATGGGGATCCTACTGCAACACGCTGACTTTCTTCAGGTGGGAGATACCACTCATCTCGCCTCTCTGGGCCACTTCCTACCGTGAGTCTTGAAGCTGGGGTCTGTTTGTTGTCGGAGTCTCAGAGTCCCAACAAGCTACCTGCGCTGGGGAGTTCAGACTCCTGTAGGCTGGCTGTAGGCAACCAGTCTCCTGTCTGGGCCTTAGGATCTCTGGTTCCTGCAGTCAGGGACTGAAGCAACTTCTGGGCTAGAGCCTCCAGTAAGCGTCCTTCCTTCCCAGTGGTAAGCCTAGAATGAGCTGGGCTGCTCCCTTTTATACTGAGGCAGCAGTTGGAACATGCCCAGCATTGTCTGAGGTGTGGGACTTCCACTGCCCATTATGCGGGGTTAACCATATCTCGGCCTAAGGCGGGGAATGCCCACCCTGTCACAACCCCCTTAAAAACTTTTTGCCCATTTTATCTTTTTATAAGTAGATAAAAAGATATTAATAGTACCAGTGGTATTTCCAGTCTAAGTGTGAGGAATATTGGCTCACACCAACAGCGAACTACTGAAAGGAAACTTTTTAAGGGCATCCGATGTACATGGCACATAACTGATGTATATATCTTTAGTTTCAGTCCTGAGCTGGTATTTCATCAGCACAGTGTGCCTTAGATATTAACATTATAGTATCAGGCTATGCAATAGAACAAACCTATGTTGAGATGACAAATGCAGTCCTATCCTACACTGGTATCCATAGTATTTTCTTCCAGAAAAGCTATTTTTTCCTTTCCAAGAAACCTGCTTAAGTCAGCTAACTCATTACCCAAGTTTCCCTGTCACCGGGCCTCTCAGGAGAGACTGAGAGGAGAGGCTGAAAAGAAAGCATAAAATTGCTGTGAACAGTGAGTGCCTTGGCACTGGTAAAATGTTGTGCTGCGCAAGTCATCTCTCAAGCAACACGGCTTTAAGCTTATTCTTTGTATTATTCCCCAAAACATGGTCTGTTCAGTCTCAACACTGATACACTTTTCATTTCAGGACAAAGCATCCACTGTCCTTAATAACATCACTCATCTACCACTGCACTCCAGATAGCCTCTGTTCAAGGCCAGACATGCAGGCAGTTAAAAATAAAGCCATAAAAACTTTTCAAATACTTTAACTTGAATTTACCCACATGAGGGTAGAGAGAGTGTGTGTGTGGGGGTGGAGGGTTCTGGGTTTTTTTTGGTTTTTTTGGTTGTTTTTTTAAGGAAAGGAAAAATAAAGGTTGTAAATCTTAGAGTCAGAAAAGGAATTATGTGATGCTGCTGATTTAGCTCAATCTGGGCCAACTTAAACTGAGTGCAGTGGAGCAGATTCTCAGCAGATGTAAACTGTCCAAGCTCTGAGGGTCTGTCCTACTGTACTTGTTTTGAGTTGGCTGAGGCGGAGGTAAAGATGAAAAGAAATTGACTTCAGTAGAGCTATGACAATTTACAGCAGCTGAGGCTCTGGGTCAACTCATCTCACAAAGAAAACATCTCACAAGTGATTTTTATCTCTAGATTTAGATATAGTGAGGCCCAAGCTTGTAATCTACTATCTACCTATCTATATACACACAATATATGTTTATATTTGTTAAATTAGTGATGTAGATTAGAACCTTTAGCCTTGCTGTATCTAAATCTAGAGCAAAAATCACGTCAGATGTTTTCTTTGTGAGATGAGTTGAGTGACTCCAGAGAGGTGGTGAGAATCCTTCACCACCTATCAGAATCCTCCTCCTATCTGTGTGTCTGACCCAAATGCTAAAGCCTGTATTTTAAAGGGCTACAATTGGTAATTTTATTCCAGTTCTTCAGATATTTGATCTCATTCAAGCTTGGTTATTTCATCTAAAAGTATATTTAGTTCTTTTACCTCTGTTTCCTTGTATAACTCATTGGAATCAACAGACTTTGCTTAAGGGAGTTCTGCAGTTCTCAAGGCATCAGAATCCTCCCTTCTTGGCTGCCGGGTGGCAGTACAGCCATTCTGTTCTTATCCTCTAGAACCACTGCACCCATTCACTCCCTGATGCAGGACTGGAGATTGGTCAGTGGATTCATGTAGTTGCAGGTCAACTGGCCACTCCCCCACCCTGCTCCCAATACTCCCTGCACCATTACAGTAGATTGAACCACCACAGAGCAATGCTTAAACTGTCAGCACTTGGGGGAAGGAACTGTCTCTGTTGTGTTTCCACAGTGCCTAGCACCATGGGGCTGAGGTCTCTTGCTGCTGCAATACATGATCAAGTGCTTCTGCGGGTAGAGAAATTGTAGATACCTTACCCAGTTCTACATCTATGAAAAAGAATCACAATGGTTCTTCTGTAGCTGAGGTCTCCTGGAGAAGATGGTTTGGCCCTTTGACAATGATATACCTATAAAAAGGCACATAGCAAACTGAACATGCAGTTATCAATTGCATGTACTATTTTCAGAGCCATGCTCAGAAAAATATTTTGTATAAAATAAGAAGCACAAGTGACTGAAACTATCCTGTATTTGTTACTAAGAACCAGAAAGTAGTGAGTGCTTGCTGTATAGAAAATTATATAATATGAACACAGATTACCACCCATGATACCATTCTTTAATTAAACAACAAAAAATTCACACCCTCTTCTTCAAGGTTTCTTCACATGGACCTCCTAAAAATATGAGGCTGTTGATAAGAGGGCATCATCCTTGACAATACATCTTGTTGTCTGCAGCCATTTTAACAGTGTCAGGCCATTAAAAACTTGAGATTCATTCACCACGAGCAAGTGTTCCGACACCCACACACATTTATTATAAGATCACATGAATACTTCCCTGACAGACAAAAGGATCATTACATAACCACTGGGTATTTTATTCTTTCACAGTGTGTGTTTTACTTTGTGTTCTTTTTGGTAACCTGTGCCAACCCTATGAATCCAAACAGGGTTATGGAAAATGTCTAAAAATTCAGCTGACCATTCTTCTTTCCAGGTATTGTCTTTGTCAAAACTCCGCCCACCCCTTTGATGCCAAGCAAGAATAATCATCCACCTCAAACACAGCTGGTCACTTTGACTCTTTCACTGTTGCAAGAATGTGTCAGGAAAATCTTCTCTTCCACATGAGGGAGAGAGCATCTCTCTATTCAGGACATCAAAGGAAAGTGAAAAATGCTTTGTGCTTAGAGTTTCTACATCTAAGGACTCAAGGACCTTCTATGTTGGCTCATCTATCCAAAATGGGATTTTTATTGATTTCAGTAAAAGCTGTCCAATTACAAAACTCTGAAGTTCTGTGTATCTTACTGTACGTAAAGCTTCCTTTAGGAAGCAAAACCAAAGGCATAAGTTGTTGTTGACCTTTACAATTATCACTGTTGGGCAATATACCAAGTGCCTCCTCTCTATCACTTTATTTTGTTGGACAAAATTATTAGCAAATTAGTTCTACTCTTTACATCCTTTTTCACATGGGCAGCAGGTATCCCCAAACAGCCAGGCATGGCCTTGCCCATACTCCGCCTCCCCCTCCTGCTTCCACTCTGTGGCTCCCCCTGTGTGGTGGCCCCTGCTCAGGCTGCCACTCTGGGCCCACTCTACCTGCCTTGCACTCCAGGGCTGGAGGGGCTGAGGCCATGCTGCCCATTCTCCCTGTGTTCTAGGGCTGAGGGCGCTGGGACCGTGCTGCCCGCCCTCCCGGTGCTCTGGGGCTGGGGAGCTAGCCTGGGGCAGGGACCAGCGGCCACAGTAAGGGGGCTCTGGGCTCCAGCAGGGGGCCACAGGAGGGGCGGGGCCTTGGGCAGAAGGGGTGGGGCTTGGGGCTAGCTTCCCACAGCTGGCATTTCATATGCCACCCATGCTTTTTCCATCTATATCCTCACAGCTCCTATATCAACGCTGTTTAATGAGACAATCCTGTTAAAGTAGATGAAAAAAAAGGATACTCCCTGCCAATTTCTTTAATTAGCATGCAGATGATAATCAGCACTAGGGGCCCACAGTATGTTTGGTTTCATTTGGATAAGCAGACACAATCCAGATGTTTGTTTCTATCTTTAGCAGGATATCCAATGCTCCAAATCATACAGGAAAGTTTTCTGGTGTTCATTACTGACTAAACCAAGAAAATTCAGAAGCTCTTGCTTAAAATCAAAGTCCCTGTTGTTCCCTTCTAGTTCTGCTGCAGTATAGGAGTAAATCTGGGATAGGGTCTCACAAGGGGAGGATAAGCAGTTCTGTAGCATGCACCACCCTTCTTTCAAACCAATTCACACCAGGTACATCAGAAGGCTGCAGATTTGACATAGCTGGTGGGAAGTGTCAGGGGCTGGACATACTCTGAGGCCATCATCCCATGGGTGTTTTCAGAATAAGTTATGTATACATTTTATGTTGCTTCCTTTTCTGCAGAGTAAAACCTCACTGAGGGGCAGGCTTTGGAGTGGGCTCTGAAAAGGAGACTAAGGGAGCATAGCACAGTATCAACAAGGAGCCATACTGTCATAGGATAGGCCCTGAAAAGAGCAAGAAAGCACTAGGCCTCCAAACCCACTACCCCAGGCCACTATGTTCTTTCACCACACAGGTTGGGCCATCTGGAGATTTGGAGGGTCAATGCCATTGCCTTTTCTACAGGAGATAAAAGGTGACAATCATCTGCACAAAACTCCAAGTGTTTCCTGACTTGCTACCAGGTATTCTTTCCTGCACTGTGGATGGTATGGCCCAAAGACTTTTATCCAAACCTTTTTGAGAATCTCAGAAATTCAATACACATTTTGGGCAAAGATCTAGCATAGTTCTTTCTTTAACCGAACATGTCCCATAGCTGCTGGGCAAGTCACACTCCTCCTGTCCATAAATCCTAATAGCCACTGGGGCTGTTCTCCTTGTTGTTCAAGAGTTAAAGAATATATAGGTATAGATTTTCCTTTGCCTCATAAGCAGTTATGTGATGAGCAACACTTGTTGGGATTAGGTGTGAGGAGAGGTCTCTTTTTATAATGTTGTGGGAAAATACATCTTGCTTTCAAAAGGAATATCTTCTATTCTAGGGATTTGGGAGTGACGGATTAGAGAGTGCATGCTGCTGGGGGAAAGGATGGAGCAGTTGTGTGTTTGGAATCAAGTACTTTAGCTATGTGCTCCAGCATAGGAGGAAGAGAAGGGGAAAAATTCATATCAGATTCTCATAATACTTAGCTCTAGAACTGTTAAAAAAAAAACAACCCAGATTTTCCCTTTGGCAGGAAATGCTGCCATTTTGAAATTTCAAACTGGAAAAAAAGTTTAAAAAACCAGAAAGGTTTGTGAAATGTATTTCAAAAAAGTCATGTTTGAAGGATTTAAACACATTTTTCCATTGTGAATCAACATTTTGAACATTTAATTTCAAAGTATTATTTCAAAACAATGTTCATATTAATTCTCCCAATCGGAATATTGAAAAGTTTCATTACATTTGACATTTCCTGACTGAACTAGACAATTTCAACAAAACTACACTTTCTGACAGAGAAATTTTTATACTGAAAATTTCCAGCCAGCTCTACTTAGCTCTTAGAATCATAGAATCATAGAATATCAGGGTTGGAAGGGACCCCAGAAGGTCATCTAGTCCAACCCCCTGCTCAAAGCAGGACCAATTCCCAGTTAAATAATCCCAGCCAGGGCTTTGTCAAGCCTGACCTTAAAAACCTCTAAGGAAGGAGATTCTACCACCTCCCTAGGTAACGCATTCCAGTGTTTCACCACCCTCTTAGTGAAAAAGTTTTTCCTAATATCCAATCTAAACCTCCCCCACTGCAACTTGAGACCATTACTCCTCGTTCTGTCATCTGCTACCATTGAGAACAGTCTAGAGCCATCCTCTTTGGAACCCCCTTTCAGGTAGTTGAAAGCAGCTATCAAATCCCCCCTCATTCTTCTCTTCTGCAGGCTAAACAATCCCAGCTCCCTCAGCCTCTCCTCATAACTCATGTGTTCCAGTCCCCTAATCATTTTTGTTGCCCTTCGCTGGACTCTCTCCAATTTATCCACATCCTTCTTGAAGTGTGGGGCCCAAAACTGGACACAGTACTCCAGATGAGGCCTCACCAATGTCGAATAGAGGGGAACGATCACGTCCCTCGATCTGCTCGCTATGCCCCTACTTATACATCCCAAAATGCCATTGGCCTTCTTGGCAACAAGGGCACACTGCTGACTCATATCCAGCTTCTCGTCCACTGTCACCCCTTGGTCCTTTTCCGCAGAACTGCTGCCTAGCCATTCGGTCCCTAGTCTGTAGCTGTGCATTGGGTTCTTCCGTCCTAAGTGCAGGACCCTGCACTTATCCTTATTGAACCTCATCAGATTCCTTTTGGCCCAATCTTCCAATTGGTCTAGGTCCTTCTGTATCCTATCCCTCCCCTCCAGCGTATCTACCACTCCTCCCAGTTTAGTATCATCCGCAAATTTGCTGAGAGTGCAATCCACACCATCCTCCAGATCATTTATGAAGATATTGAATAAAACCGGCCCCAGGACCGACCCTTGGGGCACTCCACTTGATACCGGCTGCCAACTAGACATGGAGCCATTGATCACTACCCGTTGAGCCCGACAATTTAGCCAGCTTTCTACCCACCTTATAGTGCATTCATCCAGCCCATACTTCCTTAACTTGCTGACAAGAATACTATGGGAGACCGTGTCAAAAGCTTTGCTAAAGTCAAGAAACAATACATCCACTGCTTTCCCTTCATCCACAGAACCAGTAATCTCATCATAAAAGGCGATTAGATTAGTCAGGCATGACCTTCCCTTGGTGAATCCATGCTGGCTGTTCCTGATCACTTTCCTCTCATGCAAGTGCTTCAGGATTGATTCTTTGAGGACCTGCTCCATGATTTTTCCAGGGACTGAGGTGAGGCTGACTGGCCTGTAGTTCCCAGGATCCTCCTTCTTCCCTTTTTTAAAGATTGGCACTACATTAGCCTTTTTCCAGTCATCCGGGACTTCCCCGGTTCGCCACGAGTTTTCAAAGATAATGGCCAGTGGCTCTGCAATCACAGCCGCCAATTCCTTCAGCACTCTTGGATGCAACTCGTCCGGCCCCATGGACTTGTGCACGTCCAGCTTTTCTAAATAGTCCCTAACCGCCTCTATCTCCACAGAGGGCTGGCCATCTCTTCCGCATTTTGTGATGCCCAGCGCAGCAGTCTGAGAGCTGACCTTGTTAGTGAAAACAGAGGCAAAAAAAGCATTGAGTACATTAGCTTTTTCCACATCCTCTGTCACTAGGTTGCCTCCCTCATTCAGTAAGGGGCCCACACATTCCTTGGCTTTCTTCTTGTTGCCAACATACCTGAAGAAACCCTTCTTGTTACTCTTGACATCTCTGGCTAGCTGCAGCTCCAGGTGCGATTTGGCCCTCCTGATAACATTCCTACATGCCCGAGCAATATTTTTATACTCTTCCCTGGTCATATGTCCAACCTTACACTTCTTGTAAGCTTCTTTTTTATGTTTAAGATCCGCTAGGATTTCACCATTAAGCCAAGCTGGTCGCCTGCCATATTTACTATTCTTTCGACTCATCGGGATGGTTTGTCCCTGTAACCTCAACAGGGATTCCTTGAAATACAGCCAGCTCTCCTGGACTCCTTTCCCCTTCAAGTTAGTCCCCCAGGGGATCCTGGCCATCCGTTCCCTGAGGGAGTCGAAGTCTGCTTTCCTGAAGTCCAGGGTCCTTATCCTGCTGCTTACCTTTCTTCCCTGCGTCAGGATCCTGAACTCAACCAACTCATGGTCACTGCCTCCCAGATTCCCATCCACTTTTGCTTCCCCCACTAATTCTACCCGGTTTGTGAACAGCAGGTCAAGAAAAGCGCCCCCCCTAGTCTTATCCAACACTTTTCATCCATAGGTTTCAGAGTGCTTTATAAATGGAAGTAAGGATTAAATCCGCATTAACAGATGGGGGAAAACTGAGGAAAAGAGAGGTGAAGTGACTTGCCCATGGGGACACAACAGAGCTAAGAACAAAACCCAGGACTCTTGATTCCTAAATGTAGGGCCCTGTCCACTGGACTACACTGCTGTTGTTGATGTTTACTTTATTGGATTAATATTTAGAGCTAGCTTCTGCTTGGCCCTGGGCTTGAGGGGGAAAGGGGTGGAGGAAGCAAAGGGCTGGGCAGCAATAAATCCAGGCAGAATGTCAGTTCATTCACCCCTGCATTCAGGGGTGCTCTCTAATTCAGGAACTGTTCTCTAATTATTCCCATGAGTGGTATGGTTCCCAAAGGGGGTGTGGAGAGGTAGAGAATGGGGAGTCATGGCTCTGCATGGGCTGGCCAGCAGAAGTGACTAGATGTACTATTTTTAAAGGAGTGCAGCAGCTGGCATTCTTCTGCTGCATGCAATGTAGCTTTGGGAAGAATTCTGCCCGAGAATGCCTCTTGTGCTAGTTCCTGGGGCACTGAAGCTCTGCACTGCTCCACTGCAGGGCTGAGCCTGCAAGACGGTAGGGCTGTCCTGCCATGGACTCAGCGTACACTGTTGATATATGCCACTGCTATATGTCTTCTTAGGGAAGGGATTTCTGTTTCAGTGGTGCACATTACACATATTGCACTAGTGTCAAGAATGATTCTTTCAAAACATTTTAAACTAAAGTGTGACAGGGTATACCAGACCCTCTCTGGCCCGTGCTGGAGGCCTCATGGCCCTGCCATACCCAGCTCCAAAAAGGAAGTGGAGAGGGGCACAGCCAATCGGGGCCGAGCAGCCTAGTATAAGAAGTGCTTCAGGGCCAGAGGCAGTTCAGTTCTGTGCTGGAGCTGTAGGAGTGTGGATAGGGTGTGGCTGGCTGACAGAGCTACAGAACTGGACAAGGCAGTGCTGCCAGAAGCCAGGGAGCGCAAGAAGGAGCCATGAGCTGGTTGCTTGGATTCCCTCAGGACAAGGCTCTGAGGTAAGGGTGAAGACAGCGTGGGGCTGTGGGGAAGTGGCCCAGGGAATTAGAGAAGCTGTGTGACATAGTTAAAGGGACACAGTGGACAGCTGCTACCTACATGGTCCCTGGGTTGGGACCTGGCGTAGTGGGTGGGTGGGTCTGGGTCCCTGCAACCCCCATTAGCCACTGAGGGAAGTGGCCTGAACACTGAGGCACCCCAGATGTGGAAGTGAACTATAGTTGCACAGCTGGACAGCTGTAGCCCAGAAGCCCAAGAGGGTGAGAACATTGTCTCCAGGGAGGGAGCCCTGGGACACTGCTCTGGGATAGAGCAGTGCCCCATCTGAGAGAGGAAAAAGTGCAGGTACACACACTTGGCCGAGGGGAGGCTCATGAGAGGTGAGTGTACCCTGTTACACTGGTACCAGAAGTGTAGATTTTGGGGCTGACCCCTGAAACAAGGGGTGAGTGGAAGCGTTGATAAGGCTGCTGGTCCAGCACCAGCACAGATCTACTGAAACCCAGAGGGCACTAGTTGAAGCGCAGCATGAAGCTCAGCGGGGTGCTCAACAACAGCAGGCTGTGTTAGTGCAGGTACTTCAACTCCAGCAGCACTGACAGCAGCAGGAATTCCAGGAGGCATTGTTGCAGCGACTAAGTAGCTCGGCAGCCTCCTCAAACCAGTTGAACTCTGGGCCAGGGATACCACTGGCCAGCTGGGGCTGCATCATGATCCAGAGGCCTACTTAGTCACCTTTGAGTGGGTAGCCACAACCGATGCTTGGGATAAAGATACCTTGGCCACTTGCCTGGCCCCATTCCTGTCTGGGGAAGCTCAGGCATCTTACTGGGCCCTCGATGACGAAGTGGCGAGAGATTATTGGACAGTAAAGGCTGCCATACTCAACCATCTGGGAGTATACCCAGAAACCTACTGATGCAGGTTCCACTCAGAGCTTTTTCCCCTCAGGGACTTGTCCCCCGGGCCGTAGCCCAATGCCTTAAAGACCTTGCCACCCAATGGCTATGCCCTGAGGTCTACATGACTGCCTCAGCTGATGGACGACACCCAGTCTGAAGGGGGAGAAACACCTTCTGATCCAAGAGACCCTGTCCAGGAGGTTCATCCTCCCAACATAGATTCAGCCCATTTAACCCAGACCTATGACTTCATATGTGGGCAAAAGGAAGATGACACAGACATATGCCCGGATAGTGGTGATTGACGGGACTGTTACTCAGGAGGCCCAAGCTGCTCAGTTTTCCCATTTTGAACTAAAAAATTATATGCTTTATCGAGTTGACCTTGATCCAAAGACAAGGGAGGGCTGCTACCAACTCCTGGTGCCCCAGAAGGCCTTACAGCTGGCTCATTCAATACCATCAGCCAGCTATCTTGGCTGGGGAAAAAACATTAGCCTGCTTATTGGCTTGATTCTTTTGGCTGGGGATCTCTAAGGAGGCCGCTAATTTCTGTGTGTCCTATCCAGATTGTCAGCAGGTTGCATCAAAGGGTTCAGGACGGGCTCCTCTCATACCTCTACTAGGAATGCCCTTTAAGATAGGGATTGAGATTGTGGGCCTCCTAGAGAAAAGTGTCTGGGGCCACAAACACATACTGGGCATGGTGGACTATGCCACACTGTATCCAGAAGTGGTTTCCATGCTCTCAACAGCACAAACTGTAGCAACAGAGCTAGTTCAACTCTTCTCTCAGGTGAGCTTACCTACTGAAATCCTGACTGACCACGGGACAAATTTAATATCCTGGTTCTTAAGAGGTGTGGACACTTCTCAAGGTTAAGCGTTTCAGGACCTCTGTGTACCACCCCCCAAATGGATGGCCTGGTGGAGAGGTTCAATCAAACATTGGAAAACATGTTGAAAAAAATGTATAAATACGGGCCTTGCAATTGGGACCAACTTCTGTCCTATCTTATGTTCCCAGTATGAAAGGTACTGCAGGCATCAATGGGATTTTCCCCATTTGAGCTGCTTTATGGCTGGTGACCCTGAAGGATACTGGACCTTCTTAAGGGAACGTGGGAAGAGCAACCTTTCCGAGCCCAAAACGTAATTCAATATGTGTTACAAATGCGTGAATGAATAGATCAGGTGGCCAGGTTTGCCAGAGGGAATCTGGAATGGGCCCAACAAATCCAGGCTCACCACTATAATAAAGAAGCTCAGGAGAAAGTCTTCCAACCCAGTGACCAAGTCTTGCTATTATTACCCAGCTCCGAGAGTAAGCTCTTGGCCAAGTGGCAAGGGCCCTAGGAGGTCAGAGGACAAACAGGGGATGTGGACTATGAGATATGTTGCCCAGATAAGAGGGGGGAAAAACAAATTTTCCATGTAAACTTGTTAAGAGCATGGAAAGCACAGGAGGACCTATTTATAGACACTCCCCTCCCCCGCCCCCTCGTGGGACCTGCTGGATGATTTGGGACTAGAGGTACAATCCCCAACAGGCACTTCAGATGTACCCATAACAGAATGCCTCCCTCCACACCTGCAATGGCAGGCCAGGAACCTTCTGGGATACTTTGATTTCTTCTCCCAGCCGGGTTGGATTCATCTCGTGGCCCATCAGATCTGGATGAATCCGACTGCCAAGCCCAAACACAAGACCTACTGAGTTCTCAAAAAGCTCTGTGAGACTCTAGAACTAGAGGTTCGGGCAATGCCAGGGGTTATTGAAGAATCCCAAAGCCCTTGGTGCAGGCCAGTGGTCCTGGTAACCAAACCAGAGGGCACCACCTGGTTCTGTGTGGATTTCAGGGCCCTAAATGCAGCCTCACTGTTCGATGCTTAATCCAGGCTCTGAGTTCATGAACTCTTGAATTGGCTTGGAAAGGCATAACATTGGACTTAACCAAGGGGTATTGGCTAATACCCCTTACAAAAGACTCCTGGGGAAAAAACTGCATTTGCCAGCCCCCTAGGGCTGTTCTATTTTATAACTATGGCCTTTAGATTACATGGGGCGCTAGCCACCTTCCACTGCCTGATGAATCAGGTACCCTGTCACCATGGGCAATTTGCAGCTGCCTATTTAGACGATTTAGTGATCTTCAGTGAAGATTGGTGGTCACACTTAACGGACATAGCATCCGTTCTGCAGTTAGAGAGGCTGGGCTCACAGCAAACCCAAAGAAATGTAAAGTTTGGTATGCAAGAGACCAAATACCTTGGGTATCTGTTAGGGAATGGGAAGATACAGCACCTACAAGATAAAACTGAAGCTCTAGAAAAAACTCCAGTTCCAAAACCACAAAACAGGTCTGGACCTTTCTAGGCCTGGCCAGCGATTACTGTCGGTTTATCCCCCATTTTGCAACACTAGTGGTACCAATGACAGACCTGACCAAGATGTCGGCACCAAAATGGTACTGTGGACACAAGAATGCCAGGTGGCGTTTCAAAGCATAAAAGACATTTTTGGGCAGCAGCCAGTGTTCCAATGCTCTGACTTCCTTACCATTTATCCTGTACACAGATGCATCCACTGCAGGGTTGGGGGCTGTACTGTCCCAGAAGTTCCAAGGGGCAGAATATCCAAGCCTCTACCTGAGCAAAAACTTCAGCCGTGGGAGATTAGGTTCTCAGCCAAGCACTCTTGTTCTATGGTGATCGCCTGGGCAGTGGTGGTACTGACTACCTACTGGGAGCTGCATTCAAACACTTCACAGACCACGCTCCTTTGAAGTGGATGACGTGAAAGACACAACCCTCCCGGATTACACTATGGTATCTGGTGTTTCAATGTTAAGCCTTCAGAATAGGACATCGCCCAGGATCCCAACATGGAAATACACATTTCTTCTCCCGAACAGGGGTCGACACTGTTTTCGGGGAGACACCCCAACCCCAATATTTTCTGTGGGGGAGGTATGTGACAGGGTATACCAGACCCTCCAAGTTCAGAGAGTCCTCCAAGCTGCAAAGAGTAGCTGTGTGGGACAAAACCACACTGGGTCCCAGCAGTCTAGTATAAGAAGAGCTGCAGGGCCAGAGGCAGTTCATTTCCGTGCTGGAGCTGTAGGAGTGTGGATGGTGTGTGGATGGCCGATGGACCTACAGAACCTGGACAGGGCAGCGCTGCAAGAAGCCAGGGAGAGCAAGAAGGAGCTGTGAGCTAGTTGCTGGGAGTTCATCAGGACAAGGCCCTGAGGTAAGGGTGAAGATGGCATGAGGCCACAGGGAAATGGCCCAGGGAATTAGAGAAGCCATGCGACATAGTTTGGACTTCAGGAAAGCAGACTTCGACTCCCTCAGGGAACGGATGGCCAGGATCCCCTGGGGGACTAACTTGAAGGGGAAAGGAGTCCAGGAGAGCTGGCTGTATTTCAAGGAATCCCTGTTGAGGTTACAGGGACAAACCATCCCGATGAGTCGAAAGAATAGTAAATATGGCAGGCGACCAGCTTGGCTTAATGGTGAAATCCTAGCGGATCTTAAACATAAAAAAGAAGCTTACAAGAAGTGTAAGGTTGGACATATGACCAGGGAAGAGTATAAAAATATTGCTCGGGCATGTAGGAATGTTATCAGGAGGGCCAAATCGCACCTGGAGCTGCAGCTAGCCAGAGATGTCAAGAGTAACAAGAAGGGTTTCTTCAGGTATGTTGGCAACAAGAAGAAAGCCAAGGAATGTGTGGGCCACTTACTGAATGAGGGAGGCAACCTAGTGACAGAGGATGTGGAAAAAGCTAATGTACTCAATGCTTTTTTTGCCTGTTGTTTTCACTAACAAGGTCAGCTCCCAGACTGCTGCGCTGGGCATCACAAAATGCGGAAGAGATGGCCAGCCCTCTGTGGAGATAGAGGCGGTTAGGGACTATTTAGAAAAGCTGGACGTGCACAAGTCCATGGGGCCGGACGAGTTGCATCCGAGAGTGCTGAAGGAATTGGTGGCTGTGATTGCAGAGCCACTGGCCATTATCTTTGAAAACTCGTGGCGAACCGGGGAAGTCCCGGATGACTGGAAAAAGGCTAATGTAGTGCCAATCTTTAAAAAAGGGAAGAAGGAGGATCCTGGGAACTACAGGCCAGTCAGCCTCACCTCAGTCCCTGGAAAAATCATGGAGCAGGTCCTCAAAGAATCAATCCTGAAGCACTTGCATGAGAGGAAAGTGATCAGGAACAGCCAGCATGGATTCACCAAGGGAAGGTCATGCCTGACTAATCTAATCGCCTTTTATGATGAGATTACTGGTTCTGTGGATGAAGGGAAAGCAGTGGATGTATTGTTTCTTGACTTTAGCAAAGCTTTTGACACGGTCTCCCATAGTATTCTTGTCAGCAAGTTAAGGAAGTATGGGCTGGATGAATGCACTATAAGGTGGGTAGAAAGCTGGCTAAATTGTCGGGCTCAACGGGTAGTGATCAATGGCTCCATGTCTAGTTGGCAGCCGGTATCAAGTGGAGTGCCCCAAGGGTCGGTCCTGGGGCCGGTTTTATTCAATATCTTCATAAATGATCTGGAGGATGGTGTGGATTGCACTCTCAGCAAATTTGCGGATGATACTAAACTGGGAGGAGTGGTAGATACGCTGGAGGGGAGGGATAGGATACAGAAGGACCTAGACCAATTGGAAGATTGGGCCAAAAGGAATCTGATGAGGTTCAATAAGGATAAGTGCAGGGTCCTGCACTTAGGACGGAAGAACCCAATGCACAGCTACAGACTAGGGACCGAATGGCTAGGCAGCAGTTCTGCGGAAAAGGACCAAGGGGTGACAGTGGACGAGAAGCTGGATATGAGTCAGCAGTGTGCCCTTGTTGCCAAGAAGGCCAATGGCATTTTGGGATGTATAAGTAGGGGCATAGCGAGCAGATCGAGGGACGTGATCGTTCCCCTCTATTCGACATTGGTGAGGCCTCATCTGGAGTACTGTGTCCAGTTTTGGGCCCCACACTTCAAGAAGGATGTGGATAAATTGGAGAGAGTCCAGCGAAGGGCAACAAAAATGATTAGGGGACTGGAACACATGAGTTATGAGGAGAGGCTGAGGGAGCTGGGATTGTTTAGCCTGCAGAAGAGAAGAATGAGGGGGGATTTGATAGCTGCTTTCAACTACCTGAAAGGGGGTTCCAAAGAGGATGGCTCTAGACTGTTCTCAATGGTAGCAGATGACAGAACGAGGAGTAATGGTCTCAAGTTGCAGTGGGGGAGGTTTAGATTGGATATTAGGAAAAACTTTTTCACTAAGAGGGTGGTGAAACACTGGAATGCGTTACCTAGGGAGGTGGTAGAATCTCCTTCCTTAGAGGTTTTTAAGGTCAGGCTTGACAAAGCCCTGGCTGGGATGATTTAACTGGGAATTGGTCCTGCTTCGAGCAGGGGGTTGGACTAGATGACCTTCTGGGGTCCCTTCCAAGCCTGATATTCTATGATTCTATGATTCTATAGTTAAAATGAGACACAGCAGACAGTTGCTACCTACAGGGCCCTGGGCCTGGATCCCCGCCACCCCCATTAGCCACTGGGTCTGGACACTGAGGCACCTCAGAGAGGGAATTGAACTATAGTGGCCCAGCTGGAGGGCTATAGCCCAGAAGCCCAAGAGGGCAAAGAAATAGTCTCCAGAGAGGGAGCCCTGGGGCACTGCTCTGGGATAGAGCAGTGCCCTATCAGAGAGAGAGAGAGAGAGTGTAGACACACCCACTCTGCCAAGAGGGCACTCACGAGAGGTGAGTGTACCATGTTACAGTAAGTTTTTTAATGCTTCAGAAAGATGATGGCTTGGCAACACCAGGAACTGAATCATCAGTTTATGTGCAGAGCAAATGTATACTTAGTACTGTTACTCTTCGGAGTGCTTCACAAACATGAAACAGTTAATCCTCTGAACATCCCCATGGGATAGGTGAACAACCATTAGTCAATAATTTACAGAATTGTGAAACAGAGGGGCCAGGGGATCTGTATGGGCCCCATAAGTCTAAATCATAGCTAGGAGTATGAGAAGGGAGGTATGGACTTCCACTTTTTTGCTCATACCTCAGCTCTCTTTCAAGTACAGCACTGCAGTACTAGCATTCTTAGTCCCTGTTGGTTGGAATTATCTCGAGGGGAAGGTGGTGGGTCAGTTTTTCAGGGACCGTGCTGGGGAGATGGACCCATATGGATTTTTATTTATCAGAATTAAACTTTATTAAGAGTCTCTCCCTCCTCTTCTTCCTGCATCCCCCTCTTTGGTTTGCCTCTCCCTGTCTCTTTTCTGATCCTTCCCTACAACTTTATCTCTGATGCAAAGCTTTTCCCATTCCCACTAAAGAGCGTGTTACTATTTCTGTGTCTGTTTCTCCCAGAGTCTAATTGCTCTTTTCCCTCGATCTCTTTTCCTCCCGAGTGGAGTTCTTGCCCTCCTGATCCTCTGTTTGTTTTCTCATTCCTTCTCTCATCTTTCTCATTCTCAGATTCTTGCCCTACATCGTCTTCCATACTCCCTCCTCAGTTTGCTCTCCTGATAATCTCTTGTTCTTTCCCTCACTTTCATTCCATTCCTTCTCTCATGCATTATTCACTGCTGCCCATACCACATGTATCCACCTAGTCTCTCCAGCACACGATTCCCTCCCTCCCATTCACATACAGTTACATGTGCCAGTGCTTTCTCCCTTGGGACACATACACAGGCGCACCCCTCCAGCTCAAACACTGACACTGACTCCCAGTACACATACATGTGAGTACATATGCATGCTGGCACACAGACAGACACTCATGGGAGTTCTCCCTTGCATTGCAGCCCCTTTGTACTGGCTAAATGAGTACAAAGGCCTCCATGGAGAAAAGCCATGGGGCAGAAGGCTCTTATGGGGGTTGGCATTATGCCTCTCCATTCATGGTCCCTATTGCAGAAGGTATTCCAGTCCAAGAGGTTTAGAGAGGGGTCCTGCCTCCTGGTTATTCTGCAGCATTGCAATGGCCCATAGAAGCCACTGCAGAGAGGTGCTACCCTCACCCATACTGAGGATGGGAATCTTGGTTTTTGAATAAGGGGTTCAGAAGCACTGTTCACCCTTTAACACCTTAAAGATGCGACTGCTGTATAGAATCTTGCACTTTCTCCTTCAAGCAAAGCTGACATTATGATTTTATCATTTATAAACACAAATCAGGGGTGAAGCTTTCAATTATTTATTTGTATCCAGGCTCCATTCCAAAGGTTTCCCTGAAATGTCCTCAAGAGGAACCTACCTTAGTAAAAATGGATGCCACAACCTCAAAGCCTTGCTTTACTTTAATTAAAAGAAAAAAAATGAATACTTCAGTGTACCACATCCATCCTGCTAGGTCCTTTATATGATCTACTTCATAAAAGTAAGAAGGATGAACATTTTTTTATTCAGCTGTTTTTTCACCCAAATCACTTTAATCAAAACCACTTCTCTTGTGAGGATGTCTGCTTTACTCTGGACACATTAAGCTCCAGTACATGATCCGCTGCAAATTGCTTGAATCTGACATGGCCACAGCAGTTTCTTTTAATCATGAATTAAGTGCTTAAAAGTCAGGTATTGACTACATGAAAGGCAATCCCCTGCTCAATTCACAGCTTGTAGATAGTATGAACTCAGCCTCTCATATCTCACACACATGCAAAACACACCCCAATCCAAAAACTCTGCACCCAAGAAGAAATTATAGTACATTTACCTCCAGTACTGTAAGGGAGACATTCCTATAACCTCCTGGAATTTCTTATGGGGTTTGTGCTTCCGCTGGATTGTGCTCAATCCTTACTTACAAGTGGTGAGAACTGAGATTATGCCTATGTTTGAGAGTGCATAGATATTCCACGTTAAGGATGGGGTTAGCTGTATACAAAGAGAACTAGGCAGAGAACCTGCCCCAGCTTGGAGAAGCTGTGCAGCCTGCCCTCTGGAGGTCAGGGGGAGCCATGCTTAGGCCCAGGGAGGACACAGGGTCAGGATGTAAACCCAAACTGGAATCAGGAAACAAAGAGAAACTGGGAATGGGATTGTCCTGCTGGCACACTAAAGAGTGTGTTACTTACCAGAGATTAGGGGCTTGTCTGCATGAACATTTAGTTCACAGCAAGCTGGGGTGTGAATCTGCCCCACACAAGCTGGTAGTGTAATAATGTCCATGTGGACCCTGCTGACCGGCTCTAACAATTCCTTGGGGCACTTTGATATAGTTCCATTTCCAAGCACAAATCAAAGAACACTAAGGAACTGTTAGTGGGTGTCAGCAGGCTCCACGTGGACAATTAATGAGCAGCAGGCTAATGCAGGGCAGATTCACACCCCAGCTTGCAGTTCATGTAGAAAAGTCCTGACTTAAGTCTGTTTATTTCTCTCCTCCTACCAGTCTAGCTGAAGAAATTTTTCTTGGTTTAGCATTTTACACACTCTTTTTGAACCAGGCTGAGGAAACGCCATAGTTTAGACTCTCTATACTTCGGAGCAGGATCCAGAACTCTGTTCAGAAGGCTGAATGCCTTAAAGTGGTGGAAATGGAACATTCCCGCCCCTCCCACCCTTCCCTTTGTTTTTGCCTTTTTGCTGATAAGGAGGCCATAGCTTCACTTACAACCGTTCTAAATTTTACTCCAATTTCAGCAAAGCTTCTGATTTGCACCGAAAGGCTACATTAGAAATTCTGAGTGAATTTACTTGCCATGAAAGTCAACCACTAACAAGCACTGGCTTAAAGCAGGCAGAGCATGCCTAGAAGGTGGTATAGGGTGCCCTATAAACTTCTGCCAAAGTAACTCAATCCTGATCTCCAGCACCCATTCCAGGCTTTTGGCCTAGTTTCCAAAGGGAAATGCAGGGCAAAGTCTGCAACACTCCAAGAATTTCAACTCCCTGAGTGTGCCTTCAAAACAAGTAAGGTTTAGGAAAATCTGGATCTATAAGCAAAGATCTGGATGCATGTTACAGCATTGGTCTAACTAAAGCAATATAGTGTGCACTAACAAATTACTGTGTATTTGTATATCCATCTATGACTGTGATGCCTTTTTTTAAGGAGTGCCCTGTACTGGGTCTGTTTTTTGGCAGGATCCCATTGTAAACAAGCTGAAATGCTTTGGCTTCATATCATACCCGAGATACATTTTTTGCTTAAATACACAATTCATGGTAGTTGCTATCAACATATATTTAAATATGATCAAGGGCTGTATCTGTGCTACCCAGGGTATGGCAGAAGCAAAGAAGTGCCAACAGCCTAAATCCTCATTGGGATCCTTATTGGCATAGCTCAAAATAGAAATATTCATGATATCTTTCCTTGCCTGTAACATATTGACTAGTATGAATTTTAAAATACAAAGTAACATTTCAATGCTTACTAGTTTAAGAATTTTATCAGACTTGTGTTTAGTAAATGAAGAAATCTAGCCTTATTTTCTGTATGATTGATTACAGCATATGATTGTGGCACTTTTCATGGGAAATCAGTCTGAAGTCTTTAAGGAGAAAGGTTACAGAGTAACAGCTGTGTTAGTCTGTATTTGCAAAAAGAAAAGGAGTACTTGTGGCACCTTAGAGACTAACCAATTTATTTGAGCATAAGCTTTCGTGAGCTACAGCTCACTTCATTGGATGCATACTGTGCAAAGTGTAGAAGATCTTTTTATATACACAAAGCATGAAAAAATACCTCCCCCCACCCCACTCTCCTGCTGGTAATAGCTTCTCTAAAGTGATCACTCTCCTTACAATGTGTATGATAATCAAGTTGGGCCATTTCCAGCACAAATCCAGGTTCTCCCCCCGCCCCACCACACATACAAACCCACTCTCCTGTTGGTAATAGCACAAGATCAAATCTGCACAGACACACCCCTAGAACCCCGACCTGGGATATTCTATCTACTACCCAAGATCCATAAACCTGGAAATCCTGGGCGCCCTATCATCTCAGGCATTGGCATCCTGAAAGCAGGATTGTCTGGCTATGTAGACTCCCTCCTCAGGCCCTACGCTACCAGCACTCCCAGCTACCTTCGAGACACCACTAACTTCCTGAGGAAACTACAATCCATCGGTGATCTTCCTGATAACACCATCCTGGCCACTATGGATGTAGAAGCCCTCTACACCAACATTCCACACAAAGATGGACTACAAGCCATCAAGAACACTATCCCAGATAATGTCACGGCTAACCTGGTGGCTGAATTTTGTGACTTTGTCCTCACCCATAACTATTTTACATTTGGGGACAATGTATACCTTCAAATCAGCAGCACTGCTATGAGTACCTGCATGGCCCCACAGTATGCCAACATTTTTATGGCTGACTTAGAACAATGCTTCCTCAGCTCTCGTCCCCTAATGCCCCTACTCTACTTGCGCTATATTGATGACATCTTCATCATCTGGACCCATGGAAAAGAAGCCCTTGAGGAATTCCACCATGATTTCAACAATTTCCATCCCACCATCAACCTCAGCCTGGTCCAGTCCACACAAGAGATCCACTTCCTGGACACTACAGTGCTAATAAGCGAAGGTCACATAAACACCACCCTATACCGGAAACCTACTGACCGCTATTCCTACCTACATGCCTCCAGCTTTCACCCTGACCACACCACAAGATCAATTGTCTACAGCCGAGCTCTGCGATACAACCGCATTTGCTCCAACCCCTCAGACAGAGACAAACACCTACAAGAGCTCTATCAAGCATTCTTACAACTACAATACCCACCTGCGGAAGTGAAGAAACAGATTGATAGAGCCCAAAGAGTTCCCAGAAGCCACCTACTATAGGACAGCCCTAACAAAGAAAATAGCAGAACGCCACTAGCCGTCACCTTCAGCCCCCAACTAAAACTCCTCCAACGCATTATCAAGGATCTACAACCTATCCTGAAGGATGACCCAACACTCTCACAAATCTTGGGATACAGGCCAGTCCCTGCCTACAGACAGCCCCCCACCCTGAAGCAAATACTCACCAGCAACTACATACCACACAACAGAACCACTAACCCAGGAACGTATCCTTGCAACAAAGCCCGTTGCCAACTGTGCCCACATCTCTATTCAGGGGACACCATCGCAGGGCCTAATAACATCAGCCACACTATCAGAGGCTCATTCACCTGCACATCCACCAATGTGATATGCCATCATGTGCCAGCAATGCCCCTCTGACATTGGGCAAACTGGACAGTCTCTATGTAAAAATAAATGGACACAAATCAGATGTCAAGAATTATAACATTCATAAACCAGTCGGAGAACACTTCAATCTCTCTGGTCACACGATTACAGACATGAAAGTTGTGATATTACAACAAAAAAACTTCAAATCCAGACTCCAGCGAGAGACTGCTGAATTGGAATTCATTTGCAAAACTGGATACAATTAACTTAGGTTACCTTGCATAATGACTTAGCCACTCCCAGTCTTTATTCAAGCCTATTTCCCCTTGTTTTTTCCTACCCCCCCCCCAAGACATTCTTGTTAAACCCTGGATTTGTGCTGGAAGTGGCCCACCTTGATTATCATACACATTGTAAGGAGAGTGATCACTTTAGAGAAGCTATTACCAGCAGGTGAGTAGGGTGTGGGGAGGTATTTTTTCATGCTTTGTGTGTATAAAAAGATCTTCTACACTTTGCACAGTATGCATCCGATGAAGTGAACTGTAGCTCACGAAAGCTTATGCTCAAATAAATTGGTTAGTCTCTAAGGTGCCACAAGTACTCCTTTTCTTTTTAAGGAGAAAGTAACAGAGCAACTTGTCTTCAGTATATCACAAGGCGCAGATGGTATTAATCCAAGAATTCTTCTTATGGAAATAAAATGTGACATTGTGGGAGATACGAGTCAAGAGATGAAAGAGGCAAAACCAGCCCTGATATCCTCTCAAACAGAAAACTCCCAATAATTTTTAACTGACCAACGTATTTGGGATTGGTCCAAAGGATGAAGATTAGATTCTGATTTTTGCTCACATACTGTACTTAAAACAGTTAAGCACATGCCAGTTTGGAAAAGAACACTGAAGAAGGCATTTCCAGAGGAGAGGTGAGCAGGGATTATCCTTTGAAACAGGTGGGATGATAGTGTGTGTATATACAATCAATTATCTGTAACTGTGAGGAACAGGACTTACAGGCATCAGTCTTTCCTGTTTTTCTGTGTTTTTGTGTGCAGAGATTTCAAACTAGAGATGGGTCATTAGGGTTGTCAACTTTCTATTGGCACAAAACCAAACAGCCTACCCCCGCCCCGCCTCTTCCCCATGGCCCTGCCCCCACTCACTACATTCCCCTTCCCTCGGTGGCTAGCTCTCCCCCACCCTCACTCAGTTTCACTGGGCTGGGGGTTGGGGTGTGGGTGGGGGCTCTAAATGGGGGTGCAGGTTCTGGGGTGAGGCTGGGGATGAGGGGTTTAGGGTGCAGGAAGGGCTCCAGGCTGGGGGGTGTGACCAAGGGATTCAGTGTGCAGTAGGGGGCTGCAGGTTGAGGTAGGGGGTTGGGATGCAGGAGTGGGTGAGGGCTCTGGGTTGGGGATGAGGGATGCAGGAGGGAGCTCTGGGTTTGGAGGGCTCAAGGCTGTGGGTTAGGGTGCAGGAGGACGTACGGACTCTGGGGTGGGGCCAGGGATGAGGGGTTTGGGGTTGGGGTGTGGGCTTACCTCAGGCCGCTCCCGGTCAGCAGCACAGCAGGGTTAAGGCAGGCTGCCTGCCTGCTTTGGGGCACCGCACTGTGCCCTGGAAGTGGCCAGCAGGTTCGGCTCCTATGCAGGGGGTTGCGGTCAGGAGGCTTCGCATGCGCTGCTCTTGCCAATGGGAGTCCAGAGTGGGTGCTCCTGGCAGGGGGCCAGCACGTGGATACCTGTAGCCCCCTGCCTAGGAGCCAGACCTGTTGGCTGCGTCCGGGGTGCAGCACAGTGTCCCAGGACTGGTATTGACTAGCCTGATTTAGCTCTTCAGCACTGCCAACAGGACCTTTAAACAGCCTGGTCAGCAGTGCTGACCGGAGCAAGCAGGGTCCTTTTTAGAAAACCAGACATCTGGTCACCCTAGATGAGTCCCAGGTAAATTTGTAGAGCTAGCTGAAGTTCTTTTGCACATGAAGTTCCTTTTGTTGGAAAGAGAATTTTTTTTTCCAAAGTGAAACTTTGTGTGAAAACTTTTATACTGAAATTTTCCCAGTTTTTGACCAGCTGTAAAAAATCTGGATCCAGATTACGAACACTTTGAAACTAGAGGGTGTCTAGATCTGGAGGTTTAGTTTAGTCCACTGTAGGAAAACTCTGAAATCTGGATCCTTTATTATCTCTGCTGGGGTTTTGGTTCAGGCCACTCATTTATTACAAATGCACGGATCATTTGCTTTGGAACATGTGCACAGTACATGACATTAATATTATGAAAATACTATATGAAACAACAACCAAATATTTTTTAAAAATTAAAAATATTTATAGATGCCTCCCCAAACAAAATATGAAGTACCAGCCCTGAATACACTTCAACAATAAAATATAGTATAGATGCAGAGACTTTTGGCAGGCCACATGCCATCCCAGAGGTGGGAGAACAGTGCAAGACACCAATCACCACTGTTAGCTTCTGTTCAGTCTGGTTAAATAGCTGGCATGAATTATGTGGGTTTTGTGCTCAGAAATAGTACATAAGATATCCTATCATTGTTGTGGCTGAATTATAGATAAATAGTGAAGAGTGAATAATACCCTTATAACAGAACAAACACGTGACAGATGTTAGTTGCATTGTTTAATACACTACTAGAAGGTGCTCAGATACTATGATGACGAACACTGTATAGGAACCTATATACAACTGTAGAATGGCCTTCATTCTTTCCAACAGCTATCCAGAAGCCTTTCACATATCTGACTTTTCTTTTATATCTTCAGGGACATAATTTTCTGTCAAATGTTCAACATTAAGTTTAAATCCATAAGTGGTTTCTATTGTGATCCAATCTGTGGTAGTTTTCATAAAGTTTTATGGCAAGCAGTGGCCTTGCCAGCAGATATACAACTCCGTCAGCTCCAGCAGAAACAAGAGGTTGACTATATTCTGGCTAAAACTCCAGCAAAATAAGCAAAATACCAATTATAATTCAAGGGCAGTGTAAATTATTTCATATTCAGACAGGAAGAATTGATTTTCCCAGCAGTGTCACTTATATTGTAATGATTATTGGATGTAAAACAACAAAAATGATGGGGGGAAAAAAAACAAAATTAGATTGGCTGGAGATCAATGGCTTATCTGGGCTGCTCACCTGGAAGGCAGTTAGTAAAACCATATTCAGTATTGAGTATTATGATATTTGGAACTTCCCCTTCCCTCCCCAATATTTTTTACTAGAATTTCAAAATAGAGAAAAAGAAAAAAAACAACCACGAACCCACCCCACACATTACCAGCAGGAATAGAAATGTAGAGCTGTAAATCTTGTCATTCTAAGGAAGGTTGTTTAATTTAAAAAATCAAGAACTTGCTGCGACAGAGAATAATTAAAGGGATCTAATTTGTAGAAGCATTTAGCTTTCATTATAATGTTTTCTTCAGCCTATAGACACAACCATTGATGACTCATGTGAGAATATTGCTGGCACAACTCAGCCTCTTGTGTTAGCCTAGATGTCGGTGCTGATTACCAAAGATAATACAGTAAAAATTATAGCCTCTATTAGGGCCTGATCCAAAATAGAATCAATAGGAGACCTTACCTGGAATGCAATAAGTTTTGGATAAACTCTATGCACTGTATACAAGCTTGAATATTAGAGATGGGGCTTAGCCATTTAATGACATAATGTAAACCTTTTTACCTAAACATCCTGAGCTGGAATATTTTAACTTGTAATATCACTTTATATCAACAGTTTATACCAAAAACTGTTGACCTTACATTCTTATTAGACTGTATCCACAATCAGCACATGAACTGTACATTAGGTACTGTACATCTTATCTAACTGATAGTCTTTGGTGCAAAAGGCTCATACTCAACTGGGCCTCATTTTGCATTGGGAATTCTGGTTTTTCATTAATACCTGCAAAAAGGAAAGACTGACACTACCATTCTTGAAATTTCTTTGAAATTTCATGTATATATACATATCAAGAAACAAACTTTTTTCAGAGGTTTTATGAAGTTTCATACCTTGTCTGAATTTCCGCCTCTAGTTATGATCTCATTATGCAGGGATATATTTTTGCCCTGTTTTATGAGGTGAATAGTTTGCTCAAGAGTTAAATGATTAACTGGATTTGCAAAAAGAATGAGAGAGCTGTGTATTTTTGTAGTTGATTACTCACTTGAGAAAACATACTGTCTAGGTTAGTATCTAAAGTTTTCTGAATACATTAAGTAGAATTAATTTACCATCTCTGAACTCTTGGGGTAGTCTTAGTGCTCAGCAATTCAGTACTTTTATCTAAGTTTCTTTTTTATTTTACAGCTACATGCAATTTGTTGCTGGAAATACCTTAGTCAAATGGTAGCTACAGTAAATATTACTGGAGAAGGTCATTCCGTCTCTGACTATCTCAAAAGAAAACAAGCTATACTTTGCTGTACTAAGAAATTGAACATAGCACTGTGAGCCTGTCACTTATAAAGGATGTTTATTTCCTAGTGTCTTGCTTATCACGCTGCAGTGTTTAAGAGATTGTTACTACTGCAGCAGTTCAGTAGTCTTATTGTGCGAGTGTCATTGTTATTACAATTTACCAACCCAATATTTAGGTCACCTGTTCTGAATTATTTAAGGCTATTAGTACTCAGAGGAAACACTGAAGTAAAGAATAGAAAGAGAATAACTTAATTGTCTAAGTTGGCTTTGTAGGTGTTCATAGAATATCAGGGTTGGAAGGGACCTCAGGAGGTCATCTAGTCCAACCCCCTGCTCAAAGCAGGGCCAATCCCCAATTTTTGCCCCCGATCTCTAAATGGCCCCCTCAGGAATTGAACTCACAACCCTGGGTTTAGCAGGCCAATGCTCCAACCACTGAGCTATCCGTCTCCCCGCACTGAGCTAGCCATCTCCCCCGTGTTCTTTTAATCTTTATACCTCTCTATTGCTCTCTTTCATTCAAGGTCAACTCTACAAATACACAGACTGTATCTGACTACCCATTTCTGCTGGCAAAGCTAGCACCTGATGTAATGAGTATTACTGTTTCAGTATTTGGAACGGGGGTAGGGCGAGAACAGTGCTTATTGGTTGACTTGGCACCTTTTTGATAGTGCATTTCAAGTAACTATCATCTTAATTTAAAACTGAATTTTTAAATGAGTGACAAAGAAAAAAACCCAAGAATTCCAGGATTAATGCACCAGCTGAATTCATCTTGGAAATGTGTGGTGTTAGTCTGATCGGTACAAGAGGTGCGCCTATGAATTCAGTACAAAGCTACATTATATAAAAAGAGGGACTTGTCAGCTGCCTTGACCTTATACTGTGAAAACAGCCACAGTGATGCAGTAAAGCCAAAACCCTACTTGGAAGGACCATATTTAGGCCAGCGTGGAGTCTGGGTGCTCTGCCTTCATGTGACTCTACAGAGTGCATACGCAAGAATAGCATATACTGTACAGGTTTCAGAGTAGCAGCCGTGTTTTTCGTGAGCTACAGCTTATGCTCAAATAAATTGGTTAGTCTCTAAGGTGCCACAAATCCTCCTTTTCTTCTTGTATATACTGTACAGAAAAATAAGGCCTGATCCAAAGCCCATTGAAGTCCACTTTTAAGCAGAAGGGATTGAGAATTTAATCTATTGCTTATAGATGTTTGATACTAGCATATTGTGGTTTAGAATAGTTTCTAAAATGAGCATGGTGGAGGCACTAAAGCTAAAGAGTGAGGCACTGACAGTAAAAAGAAAAGACTCCCATCTCGCCAAAGTAAGTTCTAACAAGCACTCCATGGATTGTAGAAAATCTTCAAGGAGACTCCCTGGTGGAGCTCTGAAGCAGCCCCTGCCTTATTCCCTATTTCTGCTGATAACCGCCACTGTGTTCCTTCAACTTGGAGGACATTAAGCAGCTGAATCTATACCTAGAACCAAGGCCATTCTTTGGCAGCCTGAAAGGGAAAAAAGATTCAAAACCTTGAACAAAAATGTGGCCTCCCTGTTTCCCAGTGTGTGAAAGCATTTCTCCAAGACTGTGTTCATGTCTCTGCCAGACAAACATAATGGCAAGCATAAAGTGTTGGGATCCCACAATCCTTAAACTACAGGGCAGTCCCCTTCCATACCGGGCCAGTGGTATGAGTGGAGGCCTTTAAAACTATTGATTGATAGGCATTTCAATGAGACTATTTCTGTAAAGCACCCAAACCAAGTCTCTGGATCCAAAGACCCTCTAACTCTGCAGGTGAGGTGTTCAAAAACCCAATCTAATTTTGCAGATTGATCCCATATATGTTCTTGCACACATGCACATGTAAAACAGCAGTAGCTGGTGTAAGAGTGACATGAGCCAGAGAAAATTAGACTTACTGTGCTATATAAATATACCGTAGATATCTATTTCCACATACAGTTCATCTATTTATGAAGAGATATAGCAGAGGGGGGAGAGAGAGAGGCACAGAAAGAGAGAAGCTAAATTTAGGCAAAAGTATCTCCTATACAATGGCTAAATCTGTCAATTTAGTAAGCTAACTGATCTATCAAGTTATCTGTAATTGAAATGCCTGCAAAAAAAAAAAAAAACCCTCTGCCTCAGCTGTCTTTAAATTTACTAAACTGTAACAGTACTCTGAAATGTTGCTCTTCTAATAAAATGACAGAAGCTGATATAAGTATAGAAATGAAGAAGGAGGAAAAGGTGATGATGCAGAAGTATCATGTCAAAATAAATGTTAGGAAAAAAGACAAGAATATATGCATCACTTGGACATTACAAATTTAAGCTATAACTTTGTACTATATTATTTAGGATACACAAGACAGCAGGTTTCAGAGTAACAGCCGTGTTAGTCTGTATTCGCAAAAAGAAAAGGAGGACTTGTGGCACTTTAGAGACTAACCCAATTTATCTGAGCATAAGCTTTCGTGAGCTACAGCTCACTTCATCGGATGCATACTGTGGAAAGTACAGAAGATATTTTTATACACACAAACCATGAAAAACTGGGTGTTTACCACTACAAAAGGTCTGTATTCGCGTGACCCGAGAGATTGAAGTGTTCTCTGACTGGTTTATGAATGTTATAATTCTTGAGGTCTGATTTGTGTCCGTTTATTCTTTTACGTAGAGACTGTCCAGTTTGACCAATGTACATGGCAGAGGGGCATTGATGGCACATATCACATTGGTGGATGTGCAGGTGAACAAGCCTCTGATAGTGTGGCTGATGTTATTAGGCCCTGCGATGGTGTCCCCTGAATAGAGATGTGGGCACAGTTGGCAACGGACTTTGTTGCAAGGATAGGTTCCTGGGTTAGTCGTTCTGTTTTCGACTTCTCCAACTCAAGGAATATTTCCAACACACCTCTGAACACCATACTAATCCACAGAGACCTTCCTACCAACACTACAAAAAGAAGGATTCTAGGTGGACTCCTCCTGAAGATCGAGACAGCAGACTGGACTTCTACATAGAGTGCTTCCGCCGACATGCACGGGCAGAAATTGTGGAAAAGCAGCATCACTTGCCCCACAACCTCAGAAACAACTCTGACATTATAATCAAAAAGGCTGACAAAGGAGGTGCTGTTGTCATCATGAATAGGTCGGAATATGAACAAGAGGCTGCTCGGCAGCTCTCCAATACCACTTTCTACAAGCCATTACCCTCTGATCCCACTGAGAGTTACCAAAAGCAACTACAGCATTTGCTCAAGAAACTCCCTGAAAAAGCACAAGATCAAATCCGCACAGACACACCCCTGGAACCCCGACCTGGGATGTTCTGTCTACTACCCAAAATCCATAAACCTGGAAATCCTGGGCGCCTCATCTCAGGCATTGGCACCCTGACAGCAGGATTGTCTGGCTATGTAGACTCCCTCTTCAGGCCCTACGCTACCAGCACTCCCAGCTACCTTCGAGACACCACTGACTTCCTGAGGAAACTACAATCCATCAGTGATCTTCCTGATAACACCATCCTGGCCACTATGGATGTAGAAGCCCTCTACACCAACATTCCACACAAAGATAGACTACAAGCCATCAGGAACACTATCCCCGATAATGTCACAGCTAACCTGGTGGCTGAACTTTGTGACTTTGTCCTCACCCATAACTATTTTACATTTGGGGACAATGTATACCTTCAAATCAGTGGCACTGCTATGGGTACCTGCATGGCCCCACAGTATGTCAACGTTTTTATGGCTGACTTAGAACAACGCTTCCTCAGCTCTCGTCCCCCAACGCCCCTACTCTACTTGCACTATATTGATGACATCTTCATCATCTGGACCCATGGAAAAGAAGCCCTTGAGGAATTCCACCATGATTTCAACAATTTCAGCAATGCCCCTCTGACATGTACATTGGGCAAACTGGACAGTCTCTATGTAAAAGAATAAATGGACACAAATCAGATGTCAAGAATTATAACATTCATAAACCAGTCGGAGAACACGTCAATCTCTCTGGTCACACGATTACAGACATGAAAGATGCGATATTACAACAGAAAAACTTCAAAACCAGACTCCAGCGAGAGACTGTTGAATTGGAATTCATTTGGAAATTGGATACAATTAACTTAGGCTTGAATAGAGACTGGGAGTGGCTAAGTCATTATGCAAGGTAACCTATTTTCCCTTGTTTTTTCCTACCCCCCCCCCCAGATGTTTTTGTTAAACCCTGGATTTGTGCTGGAAATGGCCCACCTTGATTATCATACACATTGTACGGAGTGATCACTTTAGAGAAGCTATTACCAGCAGGAGAGTGGGCTGGGGGGAGAGAAAGCCTTTTGTAGTGGTAAACACCCATTTTCTCATGGTTTGTGTGTATAAAAAGATCTTCCGTACTTTCCACAGTATGCATCCGATGAAGTGAGCTGTAGCTCATGGAAGCTTATGCTCAGATAAATTGGTTAGTCTCTAAGGTGCCACAAGTACTCCTTTTCTTTTTACAAGACAGCAGGTATGCACTCCATGCTGCTAAGTGTAAAGCTTTTCTGTGATGAGAAAAATTATAAAGGCATATGAAGGTACAATAGGTACTTTAAAAAGCCCTACAAATATATTGTAAAAGGAGTGTAGACTAGAGATTAGTGCACTGACTGGGTTTTTGTTTCACCTCTGCTATTGATTTGTGTGTGTGTGTGTGTGTGTGTACCCTCCTGAAAGTCATTTCTCCTTTGACTATAGGGTGACTAGGTGTCCAGTTTTCGACTGGAACATCTGATCAAAAAGGGATCCTGGCGGTGCTGACTGGGCCATTCACTGTCTGGTTGGCAGTGCCACGCAGAGGGACTGGCAGGCTCCTGGGAAGCAGCCGGAATGTCCCCCTCTGGCTTCTATGCATAGGGGCAGACAGGGAGCTCCACATGCTGCCCCTGTCCACAGGCACTGCCACTGCAGCTCCCATTGGCTACAGTTCCCGACCAATGGGCACTGTGGGGGCGCCAGTTGGTGCAGGGGCAGCTTGCGGAGCCCCCTGGCTGCCCTTATGCATAGGAGCTGGAGGGGGGACATGCCACTGCTTCCAGGAGCCACCTGAGGTAAGCACCTCCTGGAGCTGCACCCTTCCCACGCCCCAACCCCCTACCCCAGACCTGATCCCACCTGCTGCCCTCCAAACCCTTCATCCCCAGCCCGGAGCACCCTCCTGCACCCCAAACCCTCATCTCTAGCCCCATCCAAGAGCTTGTACCCCCAGCCAGAGCCTCTCTCCCCCCCTCACTCTCACAGAACTTGGGAGGCAGGCCAGTCCTTGCTTACAGACAGCCCCTCAACCTGAAGCAAATACTCACCAACAACTACACACCACACCACAGAAACACTGACCCAGGAACCAGTCCCTGTAGCAAACCTCGTTGCCTACTCTGTCCCCATATCTACTCTAGCAACACCATCAGAGGACCCAACTACATGAGCCACACCATCAGGGGCTCATTCACCTGCACAGCTACAAATGTGATTTATGCCATCATGTGCTAGCAATGCCCCTCTGCCATGTACATTGGCCAAACAGGACAGTCTCTACATAAAAGAATAAATGGACACAAATCAGACATCAGGAATGGTAACATACAAAAGCCAGTAGGAGAGCACTTCAGTCTCCCTGGACATTTAATAACAGATTTAAAAGTAGCCATCCTTAAACAAAAAAAAACTTCAGAAACAGACCAAAGAAACTGCAGAGCTACAATTCATTTGCAAATTTAACACCATTAATTTGGGCTTGAATAGGGACTGGGAGTGGCTGGCTCACTAAAAAAGCAATTTTCCCTCTCTTGGCATTGACACCTCCTCACTAATTATTGGGAGCGGACCACATCCACCCTGACTGAATTGGCCTTGTTAACACTGGTTCTCCACTTGTAAGGTAACTCCCTTCTCTTCATGTGTCAGTATATTGATGCCTGCATCTGTAATTTTCACTCCGTGCATCTGAAGAAGTGGGTTTTTTTTTACCCACGAAAGCTTATGCCCAAATAAATCTGTTAGTCTTTTAGGTGCCACCCAACTCCTTGTTGTTTTTGTGGATACAGACTAACACAGCTACCCTTCTGATATCTTTCTCAGAGTGTGTTTGTTGGAGCCCTGAAAGCAATAATGCACTATCTATGTCACATGATGAAATAGGAGGCAAGGAATCCGAGATGAATCTGAAGTTTGAAGTTAAGATCCAGATCCTAATTCTGCCAAACCATGGAGTGACAGGGAGGGGGGATGAGTAAAAGGGTGAGAGGACCGGTCCATCTCCAGATAAATATCCGGAGCTGTTACAGAGGGCAACTATGACACATACTTCAAGCAGGTAAATAAAGAAAGCCGGTCACATTCTTAACCTGCCAGCTTGACAGTCTTCCTCTAAATTTTTTAAAAGGTATTTTTAACTATTTTCCCTTCTCCACCCATTTTGTCAAGAGAATATTTCAGTTACAAAAAAGACAGCACCTCCCTCCTCTCCTTGCACCCTCCCCTGGTAACTTTATCAAATATGAAAAAAAGAAGTGCCAATATAATTGTTCTTCTATCTCCTAGGTCACCAGCTTTAAAAAAAAAACACAAAAAACGGTTTCTCTCTCTCTCCCCCCTACTAAAAGAAACCAAATGAGGAAAAAGCAAAGCTTTTGCCTCATCCCCATCTTGCAGGATTCTCACTTTCATGCTATGTTTGGAATGTGCATATAGTACATCAGAAGCTCTTTTATCTAGCTCAGAACAAAACTGTGTCCTCCTCTTTCTCCCCCATTCCTCTCAATAACATTTTCATTCCTTAACAACGCTGATGTTCCCAAACCCAAAGTTTCCTGAGCTTCATTTAAAAACATTTCAAAGCATTACAGTAAATAGTGTTCCCTCCCCCACCCCTGCCTCCCTCCTCCTCCAGAGAATTTGAGCAGAGAGTTCTGTTTCCAGAAACATTTTGTGATGTTCCTATCTGAGTTTAATAACTGATCGTTCCATCTGTCTGGAGAGTTTGTTTTTTGGGAAATTAGATGAGATACACAGCATTTGTCCCATTAGAAAACAGTATGCTTTCTAAGCCTGAACTTGAGAAACGTTTTTGTTATTGGGCCTGGGATGCTTCAGACATTGATATTCCAAATTATTTTCTGGAATTGGATGATTCTTCTAACACTTCTGCCAGTGTTTGTACAGAACGGGTTGTGATGCTTTTTGGCCACATACATAAATGGAGAGTTCTTTGTTTTCTGCTCTTGATTCCACAAGCAATGGACCTGAATCCTGGAGACTAGAAAGACAAATATTGGAAGAGATTGAAAGGAAAAAAAAATCAAGTAAATTTCCTGCAACTCTTACGCATGCATGGATTTCAGTGCCTCTTCATGTATTGGTATATAATGCCTGCATCTGTAATTTTCACTCCATGCATCTGAAGAAGTGTTTTTTTATCTATGAAAGCTTATGCCCAAATAAATCTGTTAGTCTTTAAGGTGCCACCAGACTCCTTGTTGTTTTAGTGAAGCAATATGTATAAGAACAAAGGCCAAGGTGTTGCTATGCCCTGTGTTACAACGCCTATCTGATTTAGGTTTCAGAGTAGCAGCTGTGTTAGTCTGTATTCACAAAAAGAAAAGGAGTACTAGTGGCACCTTAGAGACTAAACCAATTTATTTGAGCATAAGCTTTAGTGAGCTACAGCTCACTTCATCGGATGCATTCAGTGGAAAATACAGTGAGGAGACTTATATACACACAGAACATGAAAAAATGGGGTGTTGTCATACACACTGTAAGGAGAGTGATCACTTAAGATGAGCTATTACCAGCAGGAGAGTGGGGGGGCGGGGGGAGAGAAGAAAACTTTTTGTAGTGATAATCAAGGTGGGCCATACTACAAAAGGTTTTCTTCTCTCCCCCCCGCCCCCCCACTCTCCTGCTGGTAATAGCTCATCTTAAGTGATCACTCTCCTTACAGTGTGTATGACAACACCCCATTTTTTCATGTTCTGTGTATATAAGTCTCCTCACTGTATTTTCCACTGAATGCATCCGATGAAGTGAGCTGTAGCTCACGAAAGCTTATGCTCAAATAAATTGGTTTAGTCTTTAAGGTGCCACTAGTACTCCCTTTCTTTTATCTGATTTAGGATTATCAATGGGATTTATGCTCCCAAGGGCCTAAATCCCTTTTGAAAATGAGATTGAGGATTCTAAATCACTTTTTGCAATGCTAGATATTATTTAAAAATCTGGCCCTTAGCAAGGATTGCAGGATTGGATTCATATTTATATGCTTGAGTAAAGATGGCTCAATAGGACTCCTTATTAAAGCTAATGTAATTGCAAGGCAATCAGGAAGAATAATTTTCTATATTCTCAGAACTTGTGTGAAATCCAGGCTTGAATCTGACCTATGACTTGATATTTTAATGACCTAAATTTTATTGCTACAGAGAGCAGTCTAATCAAACGAGAGGCAAAGGGTGTAAAATAATTTACATGTTTTATCTGTAAAGGTCAATTTCTGAAAAAGAATGTGACCATTTCTACTAAGGTGTTTACCCGTCAAAGGCAAAACCAATATACTGCATTATGAAAAATAGCACATACTTTTTACAAGATATTTTTTGGCACAAGGATTAATCATTACTAACAGCTGCTATTAAGAGTTAGTGGTCTTCCACAATGAACAGTTGATAGGGGCCTGATCCTCAACTGGTGAAAATGTCAGTTTAAGTTAACTGTGGACTTGTCCCAAATACTTTTAGATTTTCAAAGCGGTTACGCTGTTCACTATTTAGTGTTTCTACTTTAGCTAGTTTTCCTAGAAACTGTTTTCTTATTTCTAAGAAAAGGAAAAAACAAATAGATGAAAGATGATAAATATTTAATTTGCTGATGCTTTTCCAATGCACTTCTAATGACCCCTACAACATGTCAAAATAATTTGAACCTTTCAGCATCACAACTTAAACTAAAGGAATAACCCCATAGTTTGTTGCAGTAGTAGTGTGCCTAAGACCTGATACCTGCCACTCCCCACATCATTAGGGCCCAGTGTAGGCCACCAATAGGTTGGAGGTGTGGGGGGCAGCACAACACCTGCACAAAAGACAGATAAGGGCACAAGAAAACATATGACTAGCATAAAAGGTATTAGGCATAAGCAGAAGACAGACAGAGGGTTAAGGCAAGGGCTACCTAAGTGGTTGAGCTGGGTTAGGTGCCTAACTCCAGGAGAGGGTTCACAGCTGAGGATCCTGAGCAGAGAGAGGTATATCTCTCTAGTCCATCACTAGGTGCACCAGGTCAGCTAGTTAAGTACTTAAGACCCAGGGTATGGGAGACTCAGGTTCAAATCCCCACTCTGTCCAAGAGGAGCAGGAATTCGGGAGGTGGGAGACCTTGGTTTAAGTTCTTGCTTCTCTCAGAGTATGGATTTGAATCTGTCTCCCATATCCTGTGAATGCTCTAGGGCTATTGGCTATAAAGGGCCATCACCTGTAGGTAAGGCAGCCTCAAAACATACCTACTGGATCAAGCCCCAGAGGCTTAATAGGCAGAGGAATGCCTAATTTGTGAATCTGCTGGGGTTTAGGTGTGAGCTAGGCATCAGGTGGCAGCATGCATACCCACTGACGGACACTTGGATGCCTAAGGAATTTAGGTGCCTACAGGGTTAGGCAGCCCCTAAGCAAGGTTTGTGAGGATTTAAAGGCCAGATTCTGAAGCCTAAAAATGGCAGTTAGGCACCTGAATCTCTTCGTGGATCTAGCCTAGAGTGTCTAGCTTGGGACCATTAGGTGGTAGGCTACCCCAGGGTTATATATTGCAATGCTGAGTGGTGCAATGCCTGAGTAACTTTGAGGATCTGGGACCTAAATCCCATTGATAGCAATGGAAGTTAGGCATTGAGGTGCTTTTAAAAAGCTCACTAGTGCCTATCTGCATTTTTAGGTGCCTAAATATTTTTAAAAATCTGGCCCTTAGGTCTTGCAATGCTAAAAGCCAAGCCCTGAGTCCCATTGTCCACACCTTAAAGTTAGTCTAGTTTAGTAGTGTGTGAATTTAAAGTGAAATAGCTATTCCAGAGAAGACTCCATGTAAAGACACTTTTATTCCACATTAAAGAGTGCCTTTTTCTGGTTTTGCATAGTCCACGTCCAAAAGAGATCAAGCTAATTCAGAACAAGGAACTATTATTCCAGACAAGTGTCCGCACATGAAGTTATTCCAGAATAGCTGTTCCCAAATAACTCTACGAGCTTGTCTACACTTATCGAGGGATTGATGCACGGTGAGCAATTCATTGCCACTCAAAGACCCACTAAATCAACTGCAGATTGCTCTCTCATCGACTCCTGTATTCCACGGGAACAAGAAGAGTAAGGGAAGCCAACAGGAGAGCATCTCCAGTTGATATAGCACAGTGTGGATGCCACAGTAAGTAGATCTAAGCTATGTCAACTTGAGTTATGCTATTCACATAACTCAGATTGCATAGCTTAGATCGATTTTCCCCTGTAGTGTAGACAAGGCCTCAATGCAGATAAATCCTCAGGCTATGTCTACACTTACAGTGCTGCAGTTATGCTGCTGTAGCACTTCAGTCAAGATATCCACCACAGCAATGAGAAGGGTTGTTCTGTTGATGTATCATTTTCTATGTTGGGGGTTAGATCAGCATAGCTACAACTTTTAGGCATGTGTATTTCTCACACCTCTGAGAGACACAGCAGATGTAAGTTGTCAATGTAGTGCCAGCATTCAGTCTCTTTCAACAATGGGACTTAGGGTAACATTGTCAAAAGTACCTAGAACTTTACATGCACCCATTCTAACTACAAACAATGTTCACATTTTGATATCATCAGGATTTCCTTTGCCAAAGTATCTTGGCTACCTCTGAGGGCATGACAGATGTGATTAATGAAATTTAACATTAAACAAGAACAGTCAATGAACACTAAGACATGCTGTTTTCATTTCCACAAGATCCTCTACGATGCTGACTCAGAGTCAGGAGAAGTTGCAGAAATAATATATATTGTTGAAGAATTTGTGGCACAGGAAAATGAATGCTGAATGCATGGTTCTTCGCCATCTGGGTATGAATTCATATTCTACTCAGATGAATTGGAGGTTGGATTCTATCTTCTATCTTGCCATTGCAAGTCTCTCAGGCTTCCTGGCTCCCTTTCCCCTCACCACAGCTTAGCTCATGCTCCATCTACCTTTGACCTCATAGGTCTCTCATCCTGGCTGTGTTTCTGCATTGGACCTTCATATTGTATGCTCACATCTCATACACTGTGTACTCTGGGAAACTCCTCTTAGGTACAACTTGCTGTGCCAAAATGTAGTACCTGCATGGGGCTTTTCACATTCCAAACAATAACTAGTTTATACAACATTGTGCAGTAGGCAACTTATGACTACCAACATTGTACAACTGAAGAAACTGAAGCATGGATTCACCAAGGGAAAGTCATGCCTGACTAATCTAATTGCCTTCTACGAAGAGATAACTGGCTCTGTGGATGAGGGGAAAGCAGTGGACGTGTTATTCCTTGACTTTAGCAAAGCTTTAGACACGGTCTCCCACAGTATTCTTGCCATCAAGTTAAAGAAATATGGGCTGTATGAATGGACTATAAAGGTGGATAGAAAACTGGCTAGATTGTCAGGCTCAACAGGTAGTGATCAATGGCTCCATGTCTAGTTGGCAACTGATATCAAGCGGAGTGCCCCAAGGGTCAGTCCTGGGGCCGGTTTTGTTCAATATCTTCATAAATGATCTGGAGTGAATTGCACCCTCAGCAAGCTTGCAGATGACACTAAACTGGGAGAAGGGGTAGATACGCTGGAGGGTAGGGATAGGATACAGAGGGCCCTTGACAAATTAGAGGATTGGGCCAAAAGAAATCTGATGAGGTTCAACAAGGACAAGTGCAGAGTCCTGCACTTAGGAAGGAAGAATCCCATGCACTGCTACAGATTAGGGACCGAATGGCTCAGCAGTAGTTCTGCAGAAAAGGACCTAAGGGTTACAGTGGACAAGAAGCTGGATATCAGTCAACAGTGTGCCCTTGTTGCCAAGAAGGCCAATGGCATTTTGGGCTGTATAAGTAGGGGCATAGCGAGCAGATCGAGGGACGTGATCGTTCCCCTCTATTCGACATTGGTGAGGCCTCATCTGGAGTACTGTGTCCAGTTTTGGGCCCCACGCTTCAAGAAGGATGTGGATAAATTGGAGAGAGTCCAGCGAAGGGCAACAAAAATGATTCGGGGTCTGGAACACATGAGTTATGAGGAGAGGCTGAGGGAGCTGGGATTATTTAGCCTGCAGAAGAGAAGAATGAGGGGGGATTTGATAGCTGCTTTCATCTACCTGAAAGGGGGTTCCAAAGAGGATGGCTCTAGACTGTTCTCAATGGTAGCAGATAACAGAACGAGGAGTAATGGTCTCAAACTGCAGTGGGGGAGGTTTAGGTTGGATATTAGAAAAAACTTTTTCACTAGGAGGGTGGTGTAGCTCTGGAATGTGTTACCTAGGGAGGTGGTGGAATCTCCTTCCTTTGACGTTTTTAAGATCAGGCTTGACAAAGCCCTGTCTGGGATGATTTAGTTGGGGATTGGTCCTGCTTTGAGCAGGGGGTTGGACTAGATGACCTCCTGAGGTCCCTTCCAACCCTGATATTCTATGATTCTATGAGTGTTGTGACACACTGCACCCCCTCGCCCAGAGTTACTGCTTCTGCCCCATACTGGGCTACGGGCAGCCCCATCCCCCACCCCCAGTGAGGCTACGGTGAGGGGCAGCAATAGTGGGGGAAGAGGGTTAGGGGGAGTCCTCCTCTCTGGCCCTAGCCCCGGGGCAGCCTGTCTGCGCCCCAAACTCCTCAACCCTGGTCCTGCCCCATCCCAGAACCTGTGCCCGCAGCCAGAACCCTCACCCCCTGCACCCCAACCCCCAGCCCAGACCCTGCACCCAAACTCCCTCCCAGAGCACATCCCCCACACCCACTCCTCCTGCCCCAGCCCAGCCCCCATACCAAACTCCCTCCCAGAGCCCATCCCCTGTACCCCAACTGCCTGCCCCAGCCCAGACCCCACACCCCAACTCCCTCCCAGAGCCCACGCCTTGCACCCAAATGCCTTCCCAGCGGCCACCCCCTGCCCCAGCCTAGAACCCAGCACCTCCCCCCTCCCACACCCAAACTTCCTCCCAAACCCTTAGGGAGGTGGGGTGTGTGTGTGGGTGCATGTGCGTGAGAGAGAGACGTGGACCTGTTCTGGCACCACCAAAAATTATGCAAACCTGCTGCCCCTGTTTAAACCTGCAAATGACTCGTGCCCATGCTGAAGAGGAAAGTGAAAAACATGAACAGTACTGTATCTCTGCTCTCTCTCACAATCAGCACCTGAGTGAAAAGCAGCTGACAGAAGCTGAGCCCAGGCAAAAAGATATGATGCCAGTAGAAAGAGGAAAGCGTTTGCCTCTTTTATAGCACCCCTCATTACAGATTATTACTATTACTATTACTACTGTGGATCCTTTTGGACTCCTAGGTGCTGTTGAAGAAATGCAAGGTTAGAGAAGAATCTAGTTATGTTGAGAATCTGCAGTGCTAGTTGGAGTGCAGAGTTAAATCAGTACATCTGACCCATAGCAAAGTGTGCCTTGAGCAGAAAGATGCCATTTATACAGTCTCTTTTCTAACACATCATGGACCTTTAAGGCTAGTTCTGACACTAGTTCTGACACAGTTCATAGTGAGGGTCTAGTTCTATGCTCATTTACACAGATGTATATTAGGGATGACTATGGGTAACCTTACTGAACCTGACCTTACTGAAATCAATTAAAGTTTTGTCCTTGATTACAATGGGGACAAGATTTCATCAAGGGATTTAAACTGGTGGAAGTGAAAAGACAGTCTGGCCTGTGTTTCTAACTCTCATGGCTATTTTCAGAGTAGCAGCCGTGTTAGTCTGTATTCACAAAAAGAAAAGGAGTACTTGTGGCACAAACGCTTATGCTCAAATAAATTTGTTATTCTCTAAGGTGCCACAAGTACTCCTTTTCTCATGGCTATATAATTCGATGCTTTCTTCTTGAAATTTTATTTATTTACTGTTTTTAAACATACAAAGACTTTCTCCAAATAGCCTGTTTGACCCACAGGGTCAATAGTCATTCTGAGAAGCTAGCTAATTAGAAATCCCCTGATAACTCCTTAAATGGCTGACCACTCCTTAACAAGCCCCCACTGTAACAGGTGTGTATGTTTTAGGGTTCCATTTCCTTATTAAAGTAAGGATATACTGATTTATGTAGTACCTAGTTGGCAGATTCTAGCCATGTAATCTAAAGAAACAAATCACAATTAGCTATCTATACTTGGAGTGTGGTTCACCCAGGATTTAGGCCACCCAAATTGTACATGGATTATTTTCCCTCTAGTTGGTTGTATAATGATTTAAATATTCACTGCCTTCCTGTAGTTAATTTAGTCATTTTTTCAAGAGTCTCACTGCAGTCTATTGCTTTTATTTAAGCTGAGTGCCTAACACAAATTTTGACCACTCCTTCTGTTGATTAAAAATAAAATCCTTTGTGCTCAAAAGCTGTGGGGTAATTTTAGCATAACAGATGTAAAATGGTTTGTAAGAGCTAGCTAGTGAACCATCAGCTGTGTTATTCTGCCTTGGCCCTTCCATCCAAACTGGCTGCTATAATTACTATTAAAGGATTTACCCAGGTATGCTCATTTTACGTTAGGTTTGTGATATTAGCCGATAATGGGTGAAGGTGCTTTAAAGCAAAGAAAGAGAGAAAACACCTTGGCTTATTTTAATGGTCAATATTAGCTTTGAGAATTATCTCACTAGTCTTGTCACCATATTGGAAGATATCTGATGTCTAGTACTGTACATGTCATCCTATGGGAAACAATTCTAAAAACTATAAAGCAATTAGCTGAGACAATGCTAAATCTTTGCTTTATTTATCATCATGAATGCAGTCAGCATTTCAATGAATGATGAGAATCACCTTTTTATTCAGAAATTTTTGGGGGGTGTGGGTGGGAGGGACTGATAACCCTGTAAAGTGCTGCATGACTGCACATGAAAACCACAAGTTCCTTTTTGGCAAATCAACACTTCTCTAGAGAGTTACTACTGTACAAACAAAATGTTTCCAAAGTTCCTTATGGCAAACAAAACATGGTACATATTCCACTCATTTTCAGTTATGCTAAAGCAGGTTGTAAGGAAAGCTTAGATTCCTAGATGCTAGGATAATACTAATAATAAAAAAAATAGATTCCTTTTGAAGCATACACTTTGCAATATTTAACTGATCTTTTCTCATCAAAGGTGTTAAAATAGAGATTAGAGTAACAGAGGCTCTTATTATACAGAATATTAAGGTTTTGAGGGGGATATGGTGGTTTAATGAGTGTGACAGAGTTCTCTGCTTTTAAAACAGCTGGTATAAGTCTCTTACACAAAGCCCTGGACTCTTCCAAAACTGAGCATGTTGACTTGCCAAGCAGCAGTTTATTTTGCAAGGTAACAGCAAAGCCGCTGCTTGAAAATTGCAACAGCTCCCTTTCCTTACTTACAGTTCAGTGGAGTTTCTGGGAATGTCCCGAGGAATCTGGATCACTTTGCTTTCCTGACAGATGAATATTCTGTCAGAGCACTGACAGAGATGATGCTGACATCCAAAGCAACCACCCAGGAAAACCACCAAACAGATTAAAAAAAGAGACATGTTTGTCTTTACATCTGTGCTCTCCTCCCTCATTTTAAAGGAAGGCTCTACAGCCTTCTACTGCATGACTAAAAATGACTCCTCTAATTGAAGATCCGCCTTAAAAGCTGAAGTGAATCATGTGATTCTTAGGGGATGACTTCTTTGCAAGTTTCAGTTCATGGCCTGTGCTCCATAAGCATTTTAGGGAAGGTGTGGAGAGGAACTGTATACTAACAGGAACTTGTTATGTGATAAAACTTACTTTATGTTTCAAGTTGTGTGGATGAAACCACAGAACCTTAACAATCTAATTAAAGTGTTTTAAATATTTTGCATATTTACACTGCAAAAAGTTCTCTTTCTACAGCTGTGTTTTACATGTACAATATTAAACAATAACTAGTAGAGACCAAGAACTTTTACCTGTTATTGCTGGATCCCTCTCTCCTTACAAATGCTGCCGTGTTTATATTTGTATGCTGTCTTTCCTAGTCAAGGACTTGAATTCTTTGCTAGTACTTTGTGACTTCCTGTGGCAAGCACACAAGAATTCTATGGTGGATTTTACTGAATAGGGTCTTGACTTTAAAAGGATGCAGCACCCAAAACCAAAGCAAAATACACATTTTTAATTAACACTCTTAGGGCACAGTTTGAGCACATTTGTTGGCTTGTGTCTTTGGAGAAACCCTGGTGAGAGTAAATGGCAGTAAATGGTTCCTGATGAACAAGGTGTCAATTTAATCTTCACCAGGGGTGAAAGTAAGGCGGCATGGGCTGGTATGGCATACCGGTAAAAAGTAGCTGCCAGTACCAGCCCTTACCACTGATTTTAAAGTGCTGCCACAGCAGAGCTTTAAGGATACTGCTTAAACCGCTGCCACAGTTGCACTTTAACTTCACTGCCCCTTTTGTGCCCCTTTAAATCACCGCTGGACCCGCTCAGGTGGCGCAGGCCAGGCAGCACAGATGGGCCGGCAGGGATGCTGACCCCAGCCCCATCCCTTCTGCCTGAGGCCCCGCCCTTTCCAGGAGAGCCAGAGCTGGCCCCGTACTGGTAAGAGCTCCATTTCACTTTCACCCCTGATCTCCACTCCCCTATGGAATAACAGGGGAAGGGCTACAAGAACAGCTATCTGGGAGACAGAGGAGGAAACGTCTCCTGGAAGGCAAGACTCCATAAAGACAAGTCACAGGGCTCTATCTTAGGGAGTTTGTCCGTTTACTTTACACTCATGTTAAATTATTTTTCTGTCCTGTTATAAAATAAGAATCCTTGAGGAAGAGACCTTGCTAACTACAACTGTTTCCTTTCACTGAGTCATTCTACCAACTTACACCAGCTCATGTCCACAAGAAATAGGAATTTAGACCTCTCCCTCATTTTCTAATTGAAACTCTGGAACTAAAATTAAAAGGCCACATCCTGTGGTCTCTTTCTCAGTCCTCTCTCAAACAAACTGCCATTGATTTCAATGGCAAATTCTATATTACTTCACTGAAGCTGGCTTGAGTAAAGACTTAGGGATTTGGCCAAAAGTCAATAGGACTAACTAAGATTAGTAAGATTTTTCTGTGTTGAATTTCTAGTTCTTGAAGCCTTTCAGCTGAAATTGCTGTTGAAAGTACCAAGATATCAGAGGTTTCTGTGGGGCAGAAGAACATGTAGTCAAAGAGAAATGTCTTAATCTTTTATGTTGAAACTTATTTATATCAATGATCAATATATTCACTACATGAATATGCAAAATATTTTGTAAATGCAATAACACTATGTGAACATGCCCATTAATTAATACCCATAAGAAGGCATACCAATGCAGGTCTCAATTTGATTAATTTTGGGTCCATAAACCCAGCTACATCTATTGTTTGGTCATGGGAGAAGCCATATATGCATATGAATTGGGATGCAGGAAATTAAATTTAAACCATCATCATGGGACACACAAGCATTTTCCCAATTATTGAGTTTTAAATCTACAGCAATCAAGATATAAATCAAACTTTGCTTTACCAGTATTGCCAACTCCAACTGTTTAAAAATAATCAGTTAAGCCCCACAAAATCATCAGATTTTTTAGAGAGATGGATTCTTCTGTTTAACTCTTGAGGATTAACATTTTCAAAATTTTCTTTGCAATCATGAAGATTGCAAAGCTTTTTATTTTTAAAATAAAAGCTGAGATTTTCATGAAATATTATGAGTCTAGGAGGCAGGACTTTAAGAAAAAACACCATGTGCAGTGAGACTCAGTAAAATGATGAGGAGTACTTGTGGCACCTTAGAGACTAACAAATTTATTTGAGCATAAACTTTCGTGATCCATAGCTCACTTCATTGGATGCAAGTTTTACTTTGTGTAATGACCCATCCACTCCCAGTCTTTATTCAAGCCTAAGTTTATTGTATCCAGTTTGCAAATTAATTCCAATTCAACAGTCTCTCATTGGAGTCTGTTTTTGAAGTTTTTGTTGAAGAATTGCCACTTTTAGGTCTGTAATTGAGTGACCAAAGAGATTGAAGTGTTCTCTGACTGGTTTTTGAATGTTATCATTCTTGACATCTGATTTGTGTCCATTTATTCTTTTACGTAGAGACTGTCCAGTTTGGCCAATGTACATGGCAGAAGGGCATTGCTGGCACATAATGGCATACATCACATTGGTAAATGTGCAGGTGAACGAGCCTGTGATAGTATGGCTGATGTGATTAGGCCCTATGATGGTGTCCCCTGAATAGATATGTGGACACAGTTGGCAACAGGCTTTGTTGCAAGGAGAGGTTCCTGGGTTAGTGTTTTTGTTGTGTGGTATGTGGTTGCTGGTGAGTATTTGCTTCGGGTTGGGTGGCTGTCTGTAAGCAAGGACTGGCCTGTCTCCCAAGATCTGTGAGAGTGATGGGTCATCCTTCAGGATAGGTTGTAGATCCTTGATGATGCATTGGAGAGATTTTAGTTGGGGGCTGAAAGTGACGGCTCGTGGCGTTCTGTTATTTTCTTTGTTGGGCCTGTCCTGTAGTAGGTGCATTCTGGGTACTCTTCTGGCTCTGTCAATCTGTTTCTTCACTTCAGCAGGTGGGTATTGCAGTTGTAAGAATGCTTGATAGAGATCTTATATCAAGTGTTCTTACAAGAAAGTAAAACTATTTCCCCTTGTTTATCTTCCTCCCCCCCACTGTTCCTCACACATTCTTGACAACTGCTGGAAATGGCTCAACTTGATTATCACTGTAAAAGATTCCCCCACCCCCAACCCCGCTCTCCTACTGGTAATAGCTCACCTTACCTGGTCACTCTTGTTATTTGTAACACCCACAGTTTCATGTTCTCTGTGTATACAAAATCTCCCCACTTTATTTTCCACTGCATGCATCCGATGAAGTGAGCTGTAGCTCAAGAAAGCTTATGCTCAAATAAATTTGTTAGTCTCTGTCATAAATATAAAGGGAAGGGTAAACACCTTTAAAATCCCTCCTGGCCAGAGGAAGAATCCTTGCACCTGTAAAGGGTTAAGAAGCGAGGATAACCTCGCTGGCACCTGACCAAAATGACCAATGAGGAGACAAGATACTTTCAAAAGCTGGGGGGAGGGAGAAACAAAGCCTCTCTGTCTGTCTGTGTGATGCTTTTGCCGGGGACAGAACAGGAATGGAGTCTTAGAACTTAGTAAGTAATCTAGCTAGATATGCATTAGATTATGATTTTTTTAAATGGCTGAGGAAATAAGCTGTGCTGAATGGAATGGATATTCCTGTCTTTGTGTCTTTTTGTAACTTAAGGTTTTGCCTAGAGGGATTCTCTATGTTTTGAATCTAATTACCCTGTAAGGTATTTACCATCCTGATTTTACAGAGGTGATTCTTTTTACTTTTTCTTCTATTAAAATTCTTCTTGTAAGAAACTGAATGCTTCTTTTCATTGTTCTTAAGAGCCAAGGGTTTGGGTCTATGGTCACCTATGCAAATTGGTGAGGATTTTTATCAAACCTTCCTCAGGAAGTGGGGTGCAAGGTTTTGGTGAGGATTCTGGGGGGGAAAGACGTTTCCAAACAGCTCTTTCCTGATAATAAACCCGGTTAGACGTTTGGTGGTGGCAGTGGAAGTCCAAGGGCAAAAGGTAAAATAGTTTGTACCTTGGGGAAGTTTAATCTAAGCTGGTAAAAGTAAGCTTAGGAGGTTTTCATGCAGGTCCCCACATCTGTACCCTAGAGTTCAGAGTGGGGAAGGAACCTTGACAGTCTCTAAGGTGCCACAAGTACTCCTGTTCTTTTTGCAGATACAGACTAACACGGCTGCTACTCTGAAACCTGTCAATAAAATGATGGGAGCTGGCAGCACGTGATTACCCTCTGCATTAGAGCCAGTCACTGATTCACAACTCACAAGAATCACCTAAGAATGAAAGGAGTTTCTTAAGCGTACTAGAGTTGATACAAAATTTTCAACCTTTTCTCTTATGGGACAAACTCTGCTCTCCTATGTGACTTTGAAGTGGGAGTTGCGCCATTGAATTCAGCCAAGTTATTCTCAAATTACTTCAGTGAAGGCCACTGACTATATTAGTTTACACCAGCTGAAGATCTGGCTCTAAAATAGTGGTACAAGGACACGAAAAAAATATAATCACTGACTTTTAATACAGTCCCAACATCAATTAGACTCATTAACCATTGCCTTAAAATAGTAATCTGTGACCAAGCAACTGTGTATGAAAAAAGAGTGAGGTCTGAGAAAAAGCAGCAAACTAAGTAAGAGAATAAAGCTGTTTACAGCTCTTCTAAATATCTTCACTGATCATCATGGCTAAAAATAAATTACATCGTTATTTAAGGCACTTAATCATAGAATATCAGGGTTGGAAGGGACCTCAGGAGGTCATCTAGTCCAACCCCCTGCTCAAAGCAGGACCAATCCCCAACTAAATCATCCCAGCCAGGGCTTTGTCAAGCCTGACCTTAAAAACCTCTTCAGAAGGAGATTCCACCACCTCTGTAGGTAACCCATTGGAATTTTGGTAACCCACATGGAATTTTGAACGTTTTGTTCCCCTTTTAAAAGAAGTACTAGAGTGCTATCTACCAAATTTTAGGACTCCCTCAACAGAAGAGCGATACACCAGCCAGTGTATCCCCTCATGGCTTTGTATGGCACAGCTGGCTCCTCTTCCCTGCTGCTCCCTCTCCTCAGGCATTCCAAACGTGTGGTGGTCCCTATGTGACTCAGCCTCTGGCCAGGTTATATTCAGTCCCATCCCTTAAACTTTAAGGCTTAAAGGTAACATAATTCCATAAACAACAGTCCAGTGATATTATGCCAAGTCTTCAGCCTGACTCTGGGATCAGTGGTTTTACACCTCTTATCTTAGGTGCTTTCATGCCACCTTTCTTGGTGGCTGGTAGGGGAACACAGGCCCTCCCTCTACACTAGGGACAGTGTAGTAAGCAGCTAAGGCAGGGGTGGACAAACTTTTTGGCCTGAGGGTTACATCTGGATATAGAAATTGTATGGCAGGCCATGAATGGTCATGGAATTGAGGATTGGGGTGCGAGAGGGGTGAGGGCTACGATTGGGGGTGCAGGCTCTGGCGTGGGGCCAGAAATTAGGAGTTTAGGTGCGGGAGGGGGCTCAGGGCTGAGGCAGGTGGTTGGGGTGCAGATTGGGGGATGAGGGCTCTGGCTGGGGGTGCGGGCTCTCGGGTGCGGGAGGGTAGGACCAATGGCTTCAGAGGGCGGGAGGGGGGGCAGGGGTGGGGCAGGGGGTTGGGATGCTGGAGGGGGATCAGGGGTGCAGGCTCTGGGCAGTACTTACCTGAAGGTAACCTTATCTGATGAGGTTCAATAAGGATAAGTGCAGGGTCCTGCACTTAGGACGGAAGAACCCAATGCACAGCTACAGACTAGGGACCGAATGGCTAGGCAGCAGTTCTGCGGAAAAGGACCTAGGAGTGACAGTGGACGAGAAGCTGGATATGAGTCAGCAGTGTGCCCTTGTTGCCAAGAAGGCCAATGGCATTTTGGGATGTATAAGTAGGGGCATAGCGAGCAGATCGAGGGACGTGATCGTTCCCCTCTATTCGACATTGGTGAGGCCTCATCTGGAGTACTGTGTCCAGTTTTGGGCCCCACACTTCAAGAAGGATGTGGATAAATTGGAGAGAGTCCAGCGAAGGGCAACAAAAATGATTAGGGGTCTGGAACACATGAGTTATGAGGAGAGGCTGAGGGAGCTGGGATTATTTAGCCTGCAGAAGAGAAGAATGAGGGGGGATTTGATAGCTGCTTTCAACTACCTGAAAGGGGGTTCCAAAGAGGATGGCTCTAGACTGTTCTCAATGGTAGCAGATAACAGAACGAGGAGTAATGGTCTCAAGTTGCAGTGGGGGAGGTTTAGATTGGATATTAGGAAAAACTTTTTCACTAAGAGAGTGGTGAAACACTGGAATGCGTTATCTAGGGAGGTGGTAGAATCTCCTTCCTTAGAGGTTTTTAAGGTCAGGCTTGACAAAGCCCTGGCTGGGATGATTTAACTGGGAATTGGTCCTGCTTCGAGCAGGGGGTTGGACTAGATGACCTTCTGGGGTCCCTTCCAACCCTGATATTCTAGGATTCTATGAAGTAGCTCCTGGAAACAGTGGCATGTCCCTGCCTCTGGGTCCTGTGCAGACACATGGCCAGGCAGCTCTGCACGCTGCCCCGTTTGCAGGTACCACCCCTGCAGTTCCCATTGGTTGTGATTGCCAGCCAATGGGACCTGCAGGGGCAACACTTGGGGCAGGGGCAGAATGCGGAGCCCCCTGGCTGCCCCTACACGTAGGAGCCTGAGGGGGGACATGCTGCTGCTTCCAGGAACCACACAGAGCCATGGCACTTGTGGAGCAGGGCAAGCCCCAGACCCTGCTCCCTGGCAGGAGCTCAAGGGCCAGATTAAAATGTCTGAAGGGCTGGATGCAGCCCCTGGGCCATAGTTTGCCCACCTCTGAGCTAAGGCCTACTTCCTCAGACTGCCTCTGCCTCCCTGGTCTACTTCCTACTTCAGCACCTTCTTGGGCTCACTCCTCCACAAACTCTTAGAATATCAGGGTTGGAAGGGATCTCAGGAGGTCATCTAGTCCAACCCCCTGCTCAAAGCAGGACCGATCCCCAATTAAATTATCCCAGCCAGGGCTTTGTCAAGCCTGACCTTAAAAACTTCTAAAGAAGGAGATTCCACCACCTCCCTAGGTAACGCATTCCAGTGTTTCACCACTTCACCCCTTCACAGACTCTGCAGAATTCTTTCCTGCTCTTTTAACAAGCAACATCTCTCAGAATTTCTCCCTGGAGACTCAGCTTCTGTCTGCCTCTCTCAAAGTTCTTTGTGTGTCATTCTCTCTTTCCTTAGGACACCAACCCAGGGCTGCCTCCCTGCGGCCTTACCCTTTTGTCAAGGTTCTCTTCATACAGGACCTTGCTCCCCTCCATGTGGCTCCCAGTGTTTCTCATGGCCCTTTGCCACAACTCAATTCTTGAGAAAGAAGCCCAAGGCCTACTCTCCCAAGAGCCTTCTGCCTCCTTTCTACTGCCTTGAAGTCGCTCCTCTATTAGTCACCTTGCTATTCTCAACTAGGACTCCTTAATTCTGCCATGTAGCAGGTCCTATTCCTAAATTCTGCTTGGCCCATATTCCAGGTGCACAAATGGCTCTCTGACTCTAGCTGATTCTTTCTCTGCAAGTGAAGGATATACACTCAATCACAGCCTTTTTTTTTCCATTACAAAATTTTACAGTGCTAAATAGTTTATTTTAAAAGAAAGATTCATAGAATCTTAGAAGATTAGGATTGAAAGAGACCTCTGGGGGTCATCTAGTCCAACCCCCTGCTCAAAGCAGGACCAACACCAACTAAATTATCCCAGCTAGGGCTTTGTCAAACCAGGCATTAAAAACTTCTAAGGATGGAGATTCCATCACCTCCCTAGGTAACCCATTCCAGTGCTTCACCACCCTCATAGTTAAATAGTGCTTCCTAATATCCAACCTAGACCTCCCCGATTGCAATTTGAGACCATTGCTCGTTGTTCTGTCATCTGCCACCACTGAGACCAGCCAAGCTCCATCCTCTTTGGAACTCCCGTTCAGGTACTTGAAGGCTGCTATCAAATCCCACCTTACTCTTCTCTTCTGCAGACTAAACAAGCCCAGTTCCCTCAGCCTCTCCTCGTAAGTCATGTGCCCCAGCCCCCTGATTATTTTCGTTGCCCTCCGCTGGACTCTCTCCAATTTGTCCACATCCTTTCTGTAGCGGGGGGCCCAAAACTGGATGCAATACTCCAGGTGTGGCCTCATCAGTGCCAAATATAGAGGAATAATCACTTCCCTCGATCAGCTGGCAATGCTCCTACTAATGCAGCCCAATATGCCATTAACCTTCTTGGCAACAAGGGCACACTGCTGACTGTTATCCAGCTTCTCATCCACTGTAATCCCCAGGTCCTTTTCTGCAGAACTGCCACTTAGCCAGTCGGTCCCCAGACTGTAGCGGTGGTTGGGATTCTTCCGTTCTAAGTGCAGGACTCTGTACTTGTCCTTGTTGAAACTCATCAGATTTCTTTTGGCTCAATCCTCCAATTTGTCTTGGTCACTCTGGACCCTATCCCTACCCTCCACCATATCTATCTCTCCCCCCAGCTTAGTGTCATCTGCAAACTTGCTGAGGGTGCAATCCATCCCATCATCCAGGTCATTAATGAAGATGTTGAACAAAACCAGCCCCAGTACCAACCCCTGGGGCACACCACTTGATACTGGCTGCCAACTAGACATCGAGCCATTGATCACGAACCGTTGAGCTGGACAATCTACCCAGCTTTCTATCCACCTCATAGTCCATTCATCCAATCCATACTTTTTTAACTTCCTGGCAAGAATGCTGTGGGAGACTGTATCAAAAGCTTTGCTAAAGTCAAGATATATCATTTCCACTGCTTTCCCGATATTCACAGTGCCAGTCATCTCATCATAGAAGGCAATCATGTTGGTCAGGCATGACTTACCCTTGGGGAATCCATGTTGACTGTTCCTGATCACCTTCCTCTCCTCCAAGTGCTTCACAATGGTTTCCTTGAGAACCTGTTCCATGATTTTTCCAGGGACTGAGGTAAGGGTGACCAGTCTGTAGTTCCCCGGGTTCTCCTTCTTCCCTTTTTTAAAGATGAGTACTATATTTGCGTTTTTCCAATCGTCCAGGACCTCCCCCGATCTCCACGAGTTTTGAAAGATAATGGCCAGTGGCTCTGCAATCACATCAGCCAACTCCCTCAGGACCCTCGGATGCATTGCATCCAGCCCCATTTACTTGTGCGTGTCCAGCTTTTCTAAATAGTCCTTAACCTATTCTTTCACCTCTGAGGGCTGCTCAACTCCTCCCCATACTGTGTTGCCCAGTGCAGCAGTCCGGGAGCTGACCTTGTCCGTGAAGACTGAGGCAAAAAAAGCATTGAGTACTTCAGCTTTTTCTACATCATCTGTCACTAGGTTGCCTCCCCCATTCATTGAGGGTCCCACACTTTCCCTGATGTTTTTATTGTTGCTAACATGCTATAGAAACCCTTCTTGTTACCCTTCACATCCCTTGCTAGCTGCAACTCCAGTTGCATTTTGGCCTTCCTGAATACACCCCTGCATGCTCAAGCAATATTTTTATACTCCTCCTTAGTCATCTGTACAAGTTTCCACTTCTTGTAACCTTCCTTTTTGTAGTTAAGCTCATTGAAGATTTCACTGTTAAGCCAAACTGTTCACCTGCCATATTTGCTATTCTTTCTGCACATCAGGATGGTTTGTTCCTGCGCCCTCAATAAGGCTTCTTTAAAATACAGCCAGCTTTCCTGAACTCCTTTCCCCCTCATATTAGCCTCCCAGGGGATCCTGCCCATCAGTTCCCTAAGGGAATCAAAGTCTGCTTTCCTGAAGTCCAGGATCTGTATTTTGCTACTCTCCTTTCTTCCTTTTTGTGAGTCTCCTGAACTCAACCATCTCATGGTCACTGCTGCCCTGGTTGCCACCAACTTCTACTTCCCCATATGGCCACCCACTTCTACTTCCCCATATGGATTCCTCCATATGGAATTTTATTACATTTTTTTTTATTTTTCTGTCCAGATTCTAATGATTGATTGTTAAACATTCAAATTGATAAGCGGGATGGGAATTATATATATTATACTTAATATATATTATGTTATATTTGTTAATACTTGTTAATTTGTTAATACTTGGTCAGGTCCTAATAATTTAGGGCCTGACCTTAAACTTCTTATATTGGCAAAAATCCCAGTCAAGTCCATGGGAGATTTGCATGACTAAGGATCACAGGATCAGTACCTTAAAGCCAACTCCTAATAAGTACAGAATACTTACAGCTTCCTTTGGAATTGTAGGTGATCATTATGTTCCAAGGTCTGGATTGCTTCCTTTTCATGGCTAAAACTCATGGAAAAAGTAGAAAATTCTAAAGTTTCTCCCAAATCCCTCTACTGGGAAGAAGAGCGTGCTACACCTTATGGAACACCTCTGGACCTTAAGAATATATACAGATCTGAAAAAAGAACAGGAGTACTTGTGGCACCTTAGAGACTAACACATTTATTTGAGCATAAGCTTTCGTGGGCTAAAACCCACTTCACCGGATGCATGCAGTGGAAACTACAGTAGGAAGATTTTATGTACACAGAGAACATGAAACAATGGGTTTTACCATACACACTATAATGAGAGTGATCAGATAAGGTGAGTTATTTTTATGTTTATTTTTCCCCCCTACTGTTCCTCACACATTCTTGTTATCTGCTGGAAATGGCCCATCTTGATTATCACTACAAAAGGCTTTTTTTCTCTCCAGCTGGTAATAGCTCACCTTAACTGATCACTCTCATTATAGTTTTCAGAGCAGCAGCCGTGTTAGTCTGTATTCGCAAAAAGAAAAGGAGTACTTGTGGCACCTTGTCTCATTATAGTGTGTATGGTAACACCCATTTTTTCATGTTCTCTGTGTATATAAAATCTTCCTACTGTAGTTTTCACTGCATGCATCCAATGAAGTGGGTTTTAGCCCATGAAAGCTTATGCTCAAATAAATTTGTTAGTCTCTAAGGTGCCACTAGTACTCCTGTTATTTTTGTGGATACAGAGGAACACGGATGCTGCTCTGAAACCTGTCATTATGCAAGGCACTGAATTTAGCCGTGTCAAGGTTCCTCCCCCACTCTGAACTCTAGGGTACAGATGTGGGGACCTGCATGAAAAACCTCCTAAGCTTATCTTTACCAGCTTAGGTCAAAACTTCCCCAAGGTACAAAATATTACCCCCGTTATCCTTGGACTGGCCGCTATCACCACCAAACTAATACTGGTTACTGGGGAAGAGCTGTTTGGACGCGTCCTTCCCCCCAAAATACTTCCCCAAAACCTTGCACCCCACTTCCTGGACAAGGTTTGGTAAAAAGCCTCACCAATTTGCCTAGGTGACTACAGACCCAGACCCTTGGATCTTAAGAACAATGAACAATCCTCCCAACACTTGCACCCCCCCCCTTTCCTGGGAAATGTTGGATAAAAAGCCTCACCAATTTGCATAGGTGACCACAGACCCAAACCCTTGGATCTGAGAACAATGAAAAAGCATTCAGTGTTTTACAAGAAGACTTTTAATAAAAAATAGAAGTAAATAGAAATAAAGAAATCCCCCCTGTAAAATCAGGATGGTAGATATCTTACAGGGTAATTAGATTCAAAACATAGAGAACCCCTCTAGGCAAAACCTTAAGTTACAAAAAAGATACACAGACAGAAATAGTTATTCTATTCAGCACAATTCTTTTCTCAGCCATTTAAAGAAATCATAATCTAACACATACCTAGCTAGATTACTTACTAAAAGTTCTAAGACTCCATTCCTGGTCTATCCCCGGCCAAGACGACTACAGACAGACCCAGACCCTTTGTTTCTCTCCCTCCTCCCAGCTTTTGAAAATATCTTGTCTCCTCATTGGTCATTTTGGTCAGGTGCCAGCGAGGTTACCTTTAGCTTCTTAACCCTTTACAGGTGAGAGGAGCTTTCCCCTGGCCAGGAGGGATTTCAAAGGGGTTTACCCTTCCCTTTATATTTATGACAAGCCGTATGGAGTGGAAATCCATCAACTTCATGAAAAAACTCATACAGATACAGACAGACATCATCTCCCTTTCCAAATGCAAACAGATGGACATCATACCAAAAGAACTGAAGCTAAAAAATCCATTACAATCTACATACCACACAGACTGTGCTGACAGATTGTGCCATACACTCTCAAAGAAACTGCGGAACCACCTGATCAACATCCTATACAGGAAACAGGGAAAGATTAAGAATGAGCTCTCAAAACTGGATACTCTCATAAAGAAACAACCTTCCACACAAACTTCCTCTTCGCTGGACTTTACAAAAACTAGATAAGCCATTTACAACACACACTTTGCTTCTCTACAAAAGAAAAAGGACACTAAACTACTGCATGCCACAAGGGGCCACAACAGTGGTTCCCTTAACCCACCCAGCAATATTGTTAATCTATCCAGCTATACTCTTAGCCCAGCAGAAGAATCTGTCCTATCTCGAGGCCTCTCCTTCTGCCCCTCCACCTCCATGAACATGAAACAGTTCTATGGGGACCTAGAATCCCATTTTCGACGTCTCTGACTCAAGGAATATTTCCAACACAACTCTGAACAGCATACTAACCCACAGAGACCTTCCTACCAAGACTACAAAAAGAAGGATTCTGGGTGGACTCCTCCTGAAGGTCGAAACAACAGACTGGACTTCTACACAGAGTGCTTCTGCCAACGTGCACGGGCTGAAATTGTGAAAAAGCAGCATCACTTGCCCCATAACCTCAGCCGTGCAGAACACAGTGCCATCCACAGCCTCAGAAACAACTCTGACATCATAATCAAAAAGGCTTACAAAGGAGGTGCTGTCGTCATCATGAATCGGTCGGAATATGAACAAGAGGCTGCTAGGCAGCTCTCCAACACCACGTTCTACAAGCCATTATCCTCTGATCCCACTGAGAGTTACCAAAAGAAACTACAGCATTTGCTCAAGAAACACCCTGAAAGAGCACCAGAGCAAATCTGCACAGACACACCCCTAGAAACCCGACCAGGGGTATTCTATCTGCTACCCAAGATCCATAAACCTGGAAATCCTGGATGCCCCATCATCTCTGGCATTGGCACCCTGACAGCAAGATTGTCTGGCTATGAAAACTCCCTCCTCAGACCCTACGCTACCAGCACTCCCAGCTATCTTCGAGACACTACTGACTTCCTGAGGAAACTACAATCCATCGGTGATATTCCTGAAAATACCATCCTGGCCACTATGGACGTAGAAACCCTCTACAGCAACATTCCACACGGAGATGGACTACAAGCCGTCAGGAACAGTATCCCCGATAATGTCACGACAAACCTGGTGGCTGAACTTTGTGACTTTGTCCTCACCCATAACTATTTCACATTTGGGGACAATGTATACCTTCAAATCAGCCGCATTGCTATGAGTACCTGCATGGCCCCACAGTATGCCAACATTTTTATGGCTGACTTAGAACAACGCTTCCTCAGCTCTCGTCCCCTAATGCCCCTACTCTACTTGCACTACATTGAGGACATCTTCATCATCTGGACCCATGGAAAAGAAGCCCTTGAGGAATTCCACCATGATTTCAACAATTTCCATCCTACCATCAAACTCAGCCTGGACCAGTCCACACAAGATATCCACTTCCTGGACACTACTGTGCTAATAAGTGATGGTCACATAAACACCACCCTATACCGGAAACCTACTGACCGCTATTCCTACCTACGTGCCTCCAGCTTTCACCCACACCACACCACATGATCCATTGTCTACAGCCAAGCTCTACGATACAACCACATTTGCTCCAACCCCTCAGACAGAGAAAAACACCTACAAGATCTCTATCAAGCATTCTTACAACTACAGTACCCACCTGCTGAAGTGAAGAAACAGATTGACAGAGCCAGAAGAGTACCCTGAAGTCACCTACTACAGGACAGGCCCAACAAAGAAAATAACAGAATGCCACTAGCCGTCACCTTCAGCCCCCAACTAAAACCTCTCTGGCGCCTCATCAAGGATCTACAACCTATCCTGAAGAATGACTCATCACTCTCATAGATCTTGGGAGACAGGCCAGTCCTTGCTTACAGACAGCCCCCCAACCTGAAGCAAATACTCACCAGCAACCACACGCCACACAATAAAAACACTAACCCAAGAACCTGTCCTTGCAACAAAACCCGTTGCCAACTGTGTCCACATATCTATTCAGGGGACACCATCATAGGGCCTAATCACATCAGCCACACTATCAGAGGCTCGTTCACCTGCACATCTACCAATGTGATATATGCCATCATGTGCCAGCAATGCCCCTCTGCCATGTACATTGGCCAAACCAGACAGTCTCTACGTAAAGGAATAAATGGACACAAATCAGATGTCAAGAATTATAACATTCAAAAACCAGTCGGAGAACACTTCAGTCTCTCTAGTCACTCGATTACAGACCTAAAAGTTGCAATATTACAACAAAAAAAACTTTAAAAACTGACTCCAACAAGAGACTGCTGAATTGGAATTAATTTGCAAACTGGACACCATTAAATTAGGCTTGAATAGAGACTGGGAGTGGATGTGGGAGTGGATTTAAAGAATCCTTATTGAGGTTACAGGGACAAACCATCCTGATGTGTAGAAAGAAAAGTAAATATGGCAGGCAACCAGCTTGGCTTAACAGTGAAATCCTTGCTGCTCTTAAATACGAAAAAGAAGCTTACAAGAAGTGGAAGATTGGACAAATGACCAGGGATGAGTATAAATACATTGCTCGGGCATGCAGGAGTGAAATCAGGAAGGCCAAATCACACCTGGAGTTGCAGCTAGCAAGAGATGTTAAGAGTAACAAGAAGGGTTTCTTCAGGTATGTTAGCAACAAGAAGAAAGTCAAGGAAAGTGTGGGCCCCTTCCTGAATGAGGGAGGCAACCTAGTGACAGAGGATGTGGAAAAAGCTAATGTACTCAATGCTTTTTTTGCCTCTGTCTTCACAAACAAGGTCAGCTCCCAGACTACTGCACTGGGCAGCACAGCATGGGGAGAAGGTGACTAGCTCTCTGTGGAGAAAGAAGTGGTTCAGGACTATTTAGAAAAGCTGGACGAGCACAAGTCCATGGGACCAGATGCGTTGCGTCCGAGACTGCTAAAGGAGTTGGCGGATGTGATTGCAGAGCCATTGGCCATTATCTTTGAAAACTCATGGCAATTGGGGGAGGTCCCAGATGACTGGAAAAGGGTTAATGTAGTGCCCATCTTTAAAAAAGGGAAGAAGGAGGATCCTGGGAACTACAGGCCAGTCAGCCTCACCTCAGTCCCCGGAAAAATCATAGAGCAGGTCCTCAGGGAATCAATTCTGAAGCACTTAGAGGAGAGGAAAGTGATCAGGAACAGTCAGCATGGATTCACCAAGGGCAAGTCATCCCTGATTAATCTAATTGCCTTCTATGATGAGATAACTGGCTCTGTGGATGAAGGGAAAGCAGTGGACGTGTTGTTCCTTGACTTTAGCAAAGCTTTTGACATGGTCTCCCACAGTATTCTTGCCAACAAGTTAAAGAAGTATGGGCTGGATGAATGGACTATAAGGTGGATAGAAAGCTGGCTAGATTGTCAGGCTCAACGGGTAGTGATCAATGGCTCCATGTCTAGTTGGCAGCCGGTGTCAAGTGGAGTGCCCCAGGTGTCGGTCCTGGGGCCAGTTTTGTTCAATATCTTCATAAATGATTTGGAGGATGGTGTGGATTGCATCCTCAGCAAATTTGCAAATTTGCTAAACTGGGAGGAGTGGTAGATACGCTGGAGGGTAGGGATAGGATACAGAGGGACCTAGACAAATTAGACGATTGGGCCAAAAGAAATCTGATGAGGTTCAACAAGGACAAGTGCAGAGTCCTGCACTTAGGATGGAAGAATCCAATGCACCGCTACAGACTAGGGACCGACCTAGGGATTACAGTGGATGAGAAGTTGGATATGAGTCAATAGTGTGCCCTTGTTGCCAAGAAGGCCAATGGCATTTTGGGATGTATAAGTAGGGGCATTGCCAGCAGATCGAGGGACGTGATCATTCCCCTCTATTAGACATTTGTGAGGCCTCATCTGGAGTACTGTGTCCAGTTTTGGGCATATGAGGATATGGAAAAGTTTTGGGCACAAGAAGGATATGGAAAAATTGGAAAGAGTCCAGCGAAGGGCAACAAAAATGATTAGGGGTCTGGAACACATGACTTTTGAGGAGAGGCTGAGGGAACTGGGATTGTTTAAGGAAGAGAAGAATGAGGGAGGATTTGTGTTGTGACCTGCACTGGATGTGCCATGTTTGTCTTTCTTCCACAGGACAGAAGTGACTTTGTCTGTAAAAAGTGCAAGCTGGTCTCCATATTGGTAGAGAAGATTGAAGGTCTGGAGCAACAGATAACGACCCTGCGTTGCATACGAGAAACGGAGGATTTTTTGGACAAAAGTCAGGATATGCTTCTACGGGCACAAAGCTCTAAAGATTTAGAGCAGGTTCCACAGCGGAGCCAAGAGGCCAGTGAAGAAGCTTGGCAACATGTGACCTCCAGAAGAAGAAGGGGGAATGTCCGGGTTCCAGCAACGCGGACACAGGTAACTAACCGCTTTCATGTTCTCTCCTCAGGTACCATTGCGGCGAGTGGGCCAAATGATACGTCTGGGGGGAGAAAGCAGAAGGAGACTCCGCTGGTTGGAAGGCATGAGATGCACTGTCCTGAGGTTGGGGGTTCCACGGCCACCACTCCCAAGAGAAGGAGGCGGGTGGTGGTGGTCGGGGACTCTCTACTCTGGGGGACTGAGTCATCTATCTGCCGTCCTGACCGGGAAAACCGAGAAGTCTGCTGCTTGCCAGGGGCTAAGATTCGCGATGTGATGGAGACTGCCGAGACTCATCAAGCCCTCGGATCGCTACCCCTTCCTCCTTCTCCACGTGAGCACCAATGATACTGCCAAGAATGACCTTGAGCAGATCACTGCGGACTACATGGCTCTGGGAAGAAGGATAGAGGAGTTTGAGGCGCAAGTGGTGTTCTCGTCCATCCTCCCCATGGAAGGAAAAGGCCTGGGTAGGGACCGTCGAATCGTGGAAGTCAACGAATGGCTACACAAGTGGTGTCGGAGAGAAGGCTTTGGATTCTTTGACCATGGGATGGTGTTCCATGAAGGAGGAGTGCTGGGCAGAGACGGGCTCCACCTTACGAAGAGAGGGAAGAGCATCTTTGCCAGCAGGCTGGCTAACCTAGTGAGGAGGGCTTTAAACTAGGTTCACCGTGGGAAGGAGACCAAAGCCCTGAGGTAAGTGGGAAAGCAGGATACCGGGAGGAAGCACAGGCAGGATCGTTGGTGAGGGGAGGGCTCCTGCCTCATACTGAGAATGAGGGGCGATCAGCAGGTTATCTCAAGTCTTTATATACAAATGCACAAAGCCTTGGAAACAAGCAGGGAGAACTGGAGGTCCTGGTGACGTCAAGGAATTATGACGTGATTGGAATAACAGAGACTTGGTGGGATAACTCACATGACTGGAGTACTGTCATGGATGGTTATAAACTGTTCAGAAAGGACAGGCAGAGCAGAAAAGGTGGGGGAGTAGCACTGTATGTAAGGGAGCAGTATGACTGCTCAGAGCTCTGGTACGAAACTGCAGAAAAACCTGAGTGTCTCTGGATTAAGTTTAGAAGTGTGAGCAACAGGAGTGATGTAGTGGTGGGAGTCTGCTATAGACCACCGGATGAGGGGGATAAGGTGGATGAGGCTTTCTTCCAGCAACTCGCAGAAGCTACTAGATCGCACGCCCTGATTCTTATGGGTGACTTTAATTTTTCTGATATCTGCTGGTGATATACAGCGAAGCATAGACAATCCAGGAAGTTTTGGAAAACGTAGGGGACAATTTCCTGGTGCAAGTGCTAGAGGAGCCAACTGGGGGCGGAGCTTTTCTTGACCTGCTGCTCACAAATTGGGAAGAATTAGTGGGGGAAGCAAAAGTGGATGGGAATCTGGGAGGCAGTGACCATGAGTTGGTTGAGTTCAGGATCCTGACACAGGGAAGAAAGGTAAGCAGCAGAATATGGACCCTGGACTTCAGGAAAGCAGACTTTGACTCCCTCAGGGAACAGATGGGTAGGATCCCCTGGAGGACTAACATGAAGGGGAAAGGAATCCAGGAGAACTGGCTGTATTTCAAGGAATCCCTGTTGAGGTTACAGGGACAAACCATCCCGATGTGTCGAAAGAATAGTAAATATGGCAGGCGACCACCTTGGCTTAACGGTGAAATCCTAGTGGATCTTAAACATAAAAAAGAAGCTTACAAGAAGTGTAAGGTTGGACATATGACCAGGGGAGAGTATAAAAATATTGCTCGGGCATGTAGGAATGAAATCAGGAGGGCCAAATTGCACCTGGAGCTTCAGCTAGCAAGAGATGTCAAGAGTAATAAGAACGGTTTCTTCAGGTATGTTGGCAACAAGAAGAAAGCCAAGGAAAGTGTGGGCCCCTTACTGAATGAGGGAGGCAACCTAGTGACAGAGGATGTAGAAAAAGCTAATGTACTCAATGCTTGTTTTGCCTCTGTCTTCACGAACAAGGTCAGCTCCCAGACTACTGCACTGGGCAGCACAGCATGGGGAGTAGACGGCCAGCCCTCTGTGGAGAAAGAGGTGGTTAGGGACTATTTAGAAAAGCTGGACATGCACAAGTCCATGGGGCCGGACGTGTTGCATCCGAGAGTGCTAAAGAAATTGGCGGCTGTGACTGCAGAGCCATTGGCCATTATCTTTGAAAACTCGTGGCGAACGGGGGAAGTCCCAGATGACTGGAAAAAGGCTAATGTAGTGCCAATCTTTAAAAAAGGGAAGAAGGAGGATCCTGGGAACTACAGGCCAGTCAGCCTCACCTCAGTCCCCGGAAAAATCATGGAGCAGGTCCTCAAAGAATCAATCCTGAAGCACTTGCATGAGAGGAAAGTGATCAGGCACAGTCAGCATGGATTCACCAAGGGAAGGTCATGCCTGACTAATCTAATCGCCTTCTATGATGAGATTACTGGTTCTGTGGATGAAGGGAAAGCAGTGGATGTATTGTTTCTTGACTTTAGCAAAGCTTTTGACACGGTCTCCCACAGTATTCTTGCCAGCAAGTTAAAGAAGTATGGGCTGGATGAATACACTATAAGGTGGGTAGAAAGTTGGCTAGATTGTCGGGCTCAACGGGTAGTGATCAATGGCTCCATGTCTAGTTGGCAGCCGGTATCAAGTGGAGTGCCCCAAGGGTCGGTCCTGGGGCCGGTTTTGTTCAATATCTTCATTAATGATCTGGAGGATGGTGTGGATTGCACTCTCAGCAAATTTGCAGATGATACTAAACTAGGAGGACTGGTAGATACGCTGTAGGGTAGGGATAGGATACAGAGGGACCTAGACAAATTGGAGGATTGGGCCAAAAGAAATCTGATGAGGTTCAATAAGGTTAAGTGCAGGGTCCTGCACTTAGGACGGAAGAACCCAAGGCACCGCTATAGACTAGGGACCAAATGGCTAGGCAGCAGTTCTGCGGAAAAGGACCTGGGGTGACAGTGGACGAGAAGCTGGATATGAGTCAGCAGTGTGCCCTTGTTGCCAAGAAGGCCAATGGCATTTTGGGATGTATATGTAGGGGCATAGCGAGCAGATCGAGAGACGTGATCTTTCCCCTCTATTCGACATTGGTGAGGCCTCATCTGGAGTACTGTGTCCAGTTTTGGGCCCCACACTACAAGAAGGATGTGGATAAATTGGAGAGAGTTCAGCGAAGGGCAACAAAAATGATTAGGGGACTGGAACACATGACTTATGAGGAGAGGCTGAGGGAACTGGGATTGTTTAGTCTGCAGAAGAGAAGAATGAGGGGGGATTTGATAGCTGCTTTCAACTACCTGAGAGGTGGTTCCAGAGAAGATGGTTCTAGACTATTCTCAGTGGTAGAAGAGGACAGGAGAAGGAGTAATGGTCTCAAGTTGCAGTGGGAGAGGTTTAGGTTGGATATTAGGAAAAACTTTTTCACTAGGAGGGTGGTGAAACACTGGAATGCGTTACCTAGGGAGGTGGTAGAATCTCTTTCCCTAGAAGTTTTTGAGGTCAGGCTTGACAAAGCCCTGGCTGGGATGATTTAATTGGGGATTGGTCCTGCTTTGAGCAGGGGGTTGTACTAGATGACCTCCTGAGGTCCCTTCCAACCCTGATATTCTATGATTTGATAGCTGCTTTCAACAACCTGAGAGGGGGTTCCTAAGATGATGGATCTAGACTGTTCTCAGTGGTAGCAGATGACAGAACAAGGAGTAATGGTCTCAAGTTGCATTGGGGGAGGTTTAGGTTGGATATTAGGAAAAACTTTTTCACTATGAGGGTGGTGAAACACTGGAATGCGTTACCTAGGGAGGTGGTGGAATCTCCTTCCCTAAAAATTTTTAAGGTCAGGCTTGACAAAGCCCTGGCTGGGATGATTTAGTCGGGGATCGGTCCTGCTTTGAGCAGGGGGTTGGACTAGATGACCTCCTGAGGTCCCTTCCAATCCTGATATTCTATGATTCTATAATTCTATGATTCTATGTGTCATTACACAAAGTAAAACTATTTCCCCATGTTTATTTTCCCCCCTACCGTTCCTCCCATTTTCTTGTCAACTGCTGGAAAGGGCCCTTCCTGATTATCACTAGAAAAGGTTTTTTTTTTCTCTCCTGCTGGTAATAGCTGACCTTAACTGATCACTCCCGTCCCAGTGTATATGGTAACACCCATTGTTTCATGTTCTCTGTGTATATAAAATCTTCCTACAGTAGTTTCCACTGCATGCATCCGATGAAGTGGGTTTTAGCCCACAAAAGGTTATGCTCAAATAAATTTGTTTGTCTCTAAGGTGCCACAAGTTCTCCTTTTCTTTTTGCAGATACAGAGTAACACGGATGCTACTTTGAAACCTATACAGATCTGAGAATCAATAGGAGCCCAGGGCCTCTCATACAGATGGAGTTCTGTTAATCTCAAGAGATTATAAAAAATCAGCAGTCAGACCCCCTAAAATCATGAGTTAAGATTTTTTGGGTTTTTTTTTTTTTTTTTTTTGGTCTGTCTTGATTTTTGAACTCCCTCTACCCATCTCCAGCATGTGTGGGGGACAATTAATGTTGTCCACTCTCCCAAGTTTATTTGCTAAAGTTATTTTGGCCCCTGCTTCAGGAGCTCTCATTCTCACACCTGCCAATTCTCTGCCCTTAGCCCCCATAATTTCACTCCACCCCTCCCCAACCTCACCTCTTCTCCTCCAGGGGTTCTTCATTCCCCTCTCCCAGGCCTAAGAGGCTGCAGGGGGTCACCTCTCCCTTTTCCGGGGGCTCTTCACCTCCCTCTGCCCCTTCCCAGACCAGGTGTTGCAGGGGAGGGAGGAGCACTCGCACCACCTGTCCCCACTGCACACAGAAGGGGAGGAAGGAACTGAGCCAGCCTGAGCTGCAGGGCTCTTTGGTCCTACCTCCACAGTACTGTGAGAATGGCTTTGGGTTGCTGAGAACTCTTCCTGGAGTAGCACCGATTAGTTGCTCAGCCAGTGCTTAATTTGTGCTGGGTTTGCCAGGGCTGGGCCCTAGCACCTCTAGGTTTGGTAGTTCATAGCCCTGGCACCACTGAGCTTGCTGCATCAGTTATGAATGTAAAAAAATTGCTTGAGCCCCCTCACTTCTTTCATTACAAACTAAACACTGCCCCAGAAGATGTATACGTGGGCAGGTGGCCAATCAGAAAGGGTCCTCTCTGCCAGGCAGGGATCAAATTTGCTATCGGGATGGAGCTTCTGGTTTCAGCCCCAGCCAAAATCCCATCACTCACAAAAAGTTATGACACCAGGCAACACTACAGATGCCTTGTGCCAGCTAAGTTCCCAATGACTCCTTATTCACTCTGTGCTAGCTTACCTCCAACAGTGCAAGGATAATATACATTCAATCCTTATCTAGTCTGCTCTCACCACTCACAGAGAGCCACCTCTGCAGAGTCTTAAGGAGGAGCAGGGAATTGTACTGTGGAGATGGCTGACCCACAATGTACTACATAAGAACAAAACCTAACTGAGGATTTGGCATCTATATAATAAATGAAGGGATATCTTCCTCAATAAATGTAGCCACTAAATCATCTCTGAATTTCTATTTTACCATTAACGTTTATATATATATATATTTAATTTCCTTAACTCTAGCTCCTGTCTGAGGAGCTGGCTCCTTCATTTATTTACTGATGGATTTGCACACTTGGTGGCCAAATTCTCAGCTAGTGTGAACTGGCACACACCAATATGCACCAGCTAGGGATCTGGTCCTAGGAGTGTGAACTGTCTTCCCCGGTGGGCAAATAGAAGCTGCCAAAAACGGAAGCAGCTTGGCAATAAACAAGGAGATGAATAGTTTAATTAAATATGACAACTAAGCTAAATATTTATATGGGTTACATAATTAGATTTCTGCTGGGGTAGACAGAAGTTAAGGAGAGGACTCAGCATTGGCCTAACTCTGCTCTGGTTGACTACAGTGGAAATAGTTGGGCCAACATAGAATGTTTTTGCAAATCTCACCCTAGCTGTATGTACGTATGTACATACAAACATAAACCCCTCCCTGAACTCTCTCCTCCAGTCCCTAAAACTGCCATAAGTACTCTTAGCCAATTATTCATGGAAGAGGCCCTACTTCCACATAGAAGGGGGACTTAGTCATTTAGACTTAGACACTGACCTTGTGACCCTGATGGAGGCTTGTCCACATGGTCTGAAATAAATGGGACTCCTTGCTCCACCACAGACCTCAGACTATGCAGACAGGACTTCAAAGGCCTGGCAGGGGTGGGAATTATGCTACAGTGGTGGCTAAAACCTCTTCTATCTGGAAGTGAGGAGATCCATACATGGATGACCATGTTTTGCCTCACAATAACTGTAGATTTTTTCAGGTCATGTCCTGCTCAGCAAAGCTGATGATAGATAATCATCACCGAGATACTTGTGACATCAGCTTGTGAGTGGACACTGATGCTAATGTATCTATCAGCCCATTTAATTTGAAGAATTTTATTCATACAGCATTGATATTACTTCTCCAGGACCTTAAAATGTCTCCTATATGTTGTCACATGTTTGAACCTCATACATCACAACAGCTTTGTAAACCATAAGTTTGGTTTTAATTCTGATGTCACAATCTTCAAACACCCTCTTTCTCAGATGACCAAAAGCTTGACTTGCACATTTCAGCCTGTACTGGATTTCTTTGTGTCATAAATATAAAGGGAAGGGTAACCACCTTTCTGTATACAGAACTATACAATCCCTCCTGGCCAGAGGCAAAACCCTTTCACTTGTAAAGGGTTAAGAAGCTAAGATAACCTCGCTGGCACCTGACCAAAATGACCCATGAGGAAACAAGATACTTTCAAAGCTGGAGGGGGGGAACAAAGGGTTTGTCTGTCTGTTTGATGCTTTTGCCGGGACCAGGTCAGGAATGCTCTTCAGAACTTCTGTTAAGTTAGTAAGTAATCTCGCTAGAAATGTGTTAGATTTTCTTTTGTTAAATGGCTGGTAAAATAGGTTGTGCTGAATGGAATGTATATTCCTGTTTTTGTGTCTTTTTGTAACTTAAGGTTTAGCCTAGAGGGATTCTCTATGTTTTGAATCTGATTACCCTGTAAGGTACTTACCATCCTGATTTTACAAAGGTGATTCTTTTACTTTTTCTTTAATTAAAATTCTTCTTTTAAGATCCTGATTGCTTTTTCATTGTTCTTAAAATCCAAGGATTTGGGTCTGTGTTCACCTATGCAAATTGGTGAGGATTTTTATCAAGCCTTTCCCAGGAAAGGGGGTGTAGGGCTTGGGGAGATATTTTGGGGGGAAGATGTCTCCAAGGGGGCTCTTTCCCTGTTCTTTTGTTTAACACACTTGGTGGTGGCAGCATAGTGTTAAAGGACAAGGCAAAGTTTGTACCTTGAGGAAGTTTTTAACCTAAGCTGGTAAGAATAAGCTTAGGGGGTTTTTCATGCAGGTCCCCACATCTGTACCCTAGAGTTCAGAGTGAGGAGGGATCCTTGACACTTTGTCAATGTCAGCTGTCTGTGACAGGTGGCTTCCAAGATATTGGAAATGCACAATTTTCTCTAGATGGTTATTGTGGATCTGGACTGCTGGTGCTAGGAGCTGCACACCAAGAGCTTGCTGATAGAGAACCTTTGTCTTCTGGATGTTAAGTGTCAGTCCCATTTTCTAGTATGCTTCAACAAAGATATTGATGATCTGTCTCTGAGTGAGCACACACTACAGCATCATCAGCATACTGAAGTTCAGTTACTAGAATTGGTGACGTTTTGGTTCTGTCCTGAAGAGATTACACATCTATATAAGATGAGAAACAAGGAGGGGAAGTTAACTGTAATTTTTTAAAATGTAATTTGACTTTTCAGTGACTGACCTCTTTGTCTTTGTTCCACGTGAGCCTTGATTCAGCAGACCACAGTAGCGTATGAACTTTCCTATTGAAGCCACACTACAAATGTGCTTAAAGTAAAGCATGAGCGTTAGGGCAGGTCTACACTACACATTTACATCGGTGCAGCTGCACCATGTCTGGTGAAGACGCTCTAAGGTGTTGGAAGAGAGCTCTACACAGGGGGTTAAAGTCATTATAATTACATCACTCAGGGGTGTGGATTTTTTATACCCCTGAGTGATGTAGTTATTCCAAAGTATGCAGTGTAGACCAAGCCTATGTCTAGTCTGAAGGTATAAAAATATCATTAAAGACATTTTCTAGTTTAACCTTTTTCATGCATGTTGAAAATTAATAGTTTAAAATACATTTAAATGGTCAGACATTGTTTACCGCCTCCCCCCCAGAGTTTTGTATACAAATAAAACAACCCCCCCCAGATGCTGGACTGCTTAGTGAAAGTACTGGTTTCACACCCAATCAGCTCTCTTAGCTACAAGCTTGCACACAGCCTTTTGTCAAACAGCAAAAATGTTAAATTATACACTAGAGGGAGCTCATTCACCCTCAGGAACAGAAACACTGAATCCAGCAAAGGAAAAATAACAAATTAAAAAAAAATTATATTGAGTTGCACAGACATGCCCAGTATTAGAGATCAAATTTACTTCATTGTTTTTGTCAAGCTTTTGATTACATAATTGTCTATGACTAACCTGCCTATTAAATAGTGGTTTTGCAGATGATGGAACAGTGAACAGGTCACGCAGGAACACACAGACTAAGGAGTTACATTTATCTTGCCAAAAGCCTACATTTCTGACCTCTCCCCACTCTTCCAGCTTCTTATGGCTTAATTACTAGCTAATATAAATGGCTCTCCCTAAATGTTGAGAACAGAGCTAGAGGAGCTAGGCTGCATCCCCCTTCAAATGTTTTTCCTGACTGACTTTTACTCAGCCAAGGAAAAGCCTGCCTTCATGTAAAGATTTTAGAGGATTCTTTAACTCTGCTTAGTGGATTTCCCTAATTTTATTCTCAAGAGTGGGATTCAGGATTTATGCAGCTGAAATGCACCAGGGCTGGGATAGACTAAATTCATATCCTCAACCCAGAACCACAGAATCAGAGCAGTGCCCCTTCCAGTGCTAGCCCAACCCTGCTACATAATCATAGAATCATAGAATATCAGGGTTGGAAGGGACCTCAGAAGATCATCTAGTTCAACCCCCTGCTCAAAGCAGGACCAATCCCCAACTAAATCATCCCAGCCAGGGCTTTGTCAAGCCTGACCTTAAAAACTTCTAAAGAAGGAGATTCCACCACCTCCCTAGGTAACACATACCAGTACTTCCCCACCCTTGTAGTGAAAAAGTTTTCCCTAATATCCAACCTAAACCTCTCCCAATGCAACTTGAGACCATTACTCTTTGTTCTGTCATCTGCTACCACTGAGAACAATCTAGATCCATCCTCTTCGGAACCCCTTTTCAAGTGGTTGAAAGCAGCTATCAAATCCCCCCTCATTCTTCTCTTCCGCAGACTAAACAATCCCAGTTCTCTCAGCCTCTCATCATAAGTCATGTGTTCCAGTCCCCTAATCATTTTTGTTGCCCTCCACCGGACGCTTTCCAATTTTTCCACATCCTTCTTGTAGTGTGGGGCCCAAAACTGGACACAGTACTCCTGATGAGGCCTCACCAATGTCGAATAGAGGGGAACGATCATGTCCCTCGATCTGCTGGCAATGCCCCTACTTATACATCCCAAAATGCAATTGGCCTTCTTGGCAACAAGGGCACACTGTTGACTCATATCCAGTTTCTCGTACACTGTAACCCCTAGGTCCTTATCTGCAGAACTGTTGTTTAGCCATTTGGTCCCTAGTCTGCAGCGGTGCATGGGATTCTTCCATCCTAAGTACAGGAGTTTGCACTTGTCCTTGTTGAACCTCATCAGATTTCTTTTGGCCCAATCGTCTAATTTGTCTAGGGCCCTCTGTATCCTATTCCTACCCTCCAGCGTATCTACCACTCCTCCCAGTTTAGTGTCATCTGCAAACTTGCTGAGGGTGCAATCCACGCCATCCTCCAGATCATTAATGAAGATATTGAACAAAACCGGCCCCAGGACTGACTCTTTGGGCACTCCGCTTGATACCAGCTGCCAACTAGACATGGAGCCATTGATCACTACCCACTGAGCCCGACAATCTAGCCAGCTTTCTATCTACTTCATAGTCCATTCATCCAGCCCATACTTCTTTAACTTGCTGGCAAGAATACTGTGGGAGACCATTTCAAAAGCTTTGCTAAAGTCAAGGAATAAAACATCCACTGCTTTCCCCTCATCCATAGAGCCAGTTGTTAGGATAAAGATATTCAGGCCTGTCTGCAAAGGCCTGTACTTTAAGAATTTAGGTGTATTCTTATCACTTGGCTAGTTCTAGAGATATAAAAGAAAGAATCAAAATCACTGTCTGCTGGTGTAAGGGCCTTCTCTTACTGTGACAGTCTGAGGCCCTGTTCTTAGGCTAAGGCCTTTGGCTAAGCAGCAGAGGCAGCCATAAGCTGGGAAGCGAACAGTCACATCCTCACATTCCAAACTAGTCACATTGAAATAAGGTGCTATTGGGCTGTTAGGCACTATCAGGACAGGATTGTATTCCTATCACCTCCAGAGAAAGGGAAGTGCCTAGAAAATGTAAAAGGAAACTTAGTTTGATAGCATCCTGTCTGGCAAGAACTCACTTATCAATAGCTGGGATGTGAAATCCTCACTTCTGTATTGTCTTGTCATTATAGTTCCCACTTTGCTATTGTTTGTCTGTATAATCTCTGTCTGGTTCTGTGATTGTTTCTGTCTGCTGTATAATTAATTTTGCTGGGTGTAAACTAATTAAGGTGGTGGGATATAATTGGTTACATAATCATGTTACAATATGTTAGGATTGGTTAGTTAAATTTCAGGAAAATGATTGGTTAAGGTATAGCTAAGCAGAACTCAAGTTTTACTATATAGTCTGCAGTCAATGAGGAAGTGGGTGGGTGTGGGTGGGAGGGGGTGGGCATGTGAGTGTGTGAGATGGGAACAGGGAATGGGGGTAAGAAAATTGGAATCATGTTTTGTTAAAGGGGGAAATGTGAACAGGGAATGGGAGTAAGGAAGTTGGAATCATGTTTGGCTAAGGGTAGGAATGGGAACAGGGACAGAGGTGTAAGGCTCTGTGGTGTCAGAGCTGGGAAGGAGGATACTAAGGAAGGAAACTGGAATCATGCTTGCTGGAAGTTCACCCCAATAAACATTGAATTGTTTGCACCTTTGGACTTCGGGTATTGTTGCTCTCTGTTCATGCGAGAAGGACCAGGGAAGTAAGTGGGTGAAGGAATAAGCCCCCTAACACTAGTTATCTCGTAATAGAAGGCAATTCGATTAATCAGGGATGACTTGCCGTTGGTGAATTCATGCTGACTGTTCCTGATCACTTTCCTCTCCTCTAAGTGCTTCAAAATTGATTCCTTGAGGACCTGCTCCATGATTTTTCCAGGGACTGAGGTGAGGCTGACTTTTCTGTAGTTCCCCAGATCCTCCTCCTTCCCTTCTTTAAAGATGGGCACTGCATTAGCCTTTTTCCAGTCATCCGGGACCTCTCCCGATCGCCATGAGTTTTCAAAGATAAAGGGCCAATGGCTCTGTAATCACATCCGCCAATGCCTTTAGCACTCTCAGATGCAGCGCATCCAGCCCCATCGACTTGTGCTCATCCAGCTTTTCTAAATAGTCCCGAACCAATTATTTCTCCACAGAGGGCTGGTCACCTCTTCCCCATACTGTCCTGCCCAGCGCAGCAGTCTGGGAGCTGACCTTGTTTGTGAAGACAGAGGCAAAAAAAGGATTGAGTACATTAGCTTTTTCCATATCCTCTGTCACTAGGTTGCCTCCCTCATTCAGTAAGGGGCCCACACTTTCCTTGATCATCTTCTTGTTGCTAACATACCTGAAGAAACCCCTTCTTGTTACTCTTAACATCTCTTGCTAGCTGCAACTTTGAGTGTGATTTGGCCTTCCTGATTTCACTCCTGCAGGCCTGAGCAATATTTTTATACTCCTTCCTGGTCATTTGTCCAATCTTCCACTTCTTGTAAGCTTCTTTTTTGTGTTTAAGATCAGCAAGGATTTCACTGTTAAGCCAAGCTGGTTGCCTGCCATATTTACTATTCTTTCTACACATTGGGATGGTTTGTCCCTGTAACCTCAATACGGATTCTTTAAAATACAGCCAGCTCTCCTGGACTCCTTTCCCCCTCATGTTGTTCTCCCAGGGGATCCTGCCCATCAGTTCCCTGAGGAGTTAAAGTCTGCTTTTCTGAAATCCAGGGTCTGTATTCTGCTGCTTTCCTTTCTTCCCTGTCTCAGGATCCTGAACTCGACCATCTCATGGTCACTGTCTCCCAGGTTCCCATCCACTTTTGCTTCCTCTACTAATTCTTCCCGGTTTGTGATCAGGAGGTCAAGAAGTGCTCTGCCCCAAGTTGGTTCCTCCAGCACTTGCACCAGGAAATTGTCCCCTACACTTTCCAAAAACTTCCTGGATTGTCTGTGCAGCACTGGATTGCTCTCCCAGCAGATATCAGGGTGACTGAAGTCTCCCATGAGAACCAGGGCCTGTGATCTAGTAACTTCCATGAGTTGCTGGAAGAAAGCCTCGTCCACCTCATCCCCCTGATCCGGTGGTCTATAAAGGACTCCCACCATAACATCACCCTTTTTGCTCACACTTCTAAACTTAATCCAGAGACTCTCAGGTTTTTCTGCAGTTTCATACTTGAGCTCTGAGCAGTCATACTGCTCTCTTACATACAATGCAACTCTCCCACCTTTTCTGCCCTGCCTGTCCTTGCTGAACATTTTATATCCATCCATGACAGTACTCCACTCAGGTGAGTTATTCCACCAAGTCTCTGTTATTCGAATCACATCATAATTCCTTGACTGTTCCAGGACTTCCAGTTCTCCCTGCTTGTTTCCCAGGCTTCTTGCATTTGTATAGGCACTTAAGATAACTCGCTGATTTTCCTGCTTTCTCAGTATGAGACAGGAGCCCTCCCCTCTTGCACTCTCCTGCTCGTGCTTCCTCCCGGTATCCCACTTCCCCACTTACCTCAAGGCTTTGGTCTCCTTCCCCCGGTGAACCTAGTTGAAAGCCATAGCTGATACCCAGGCTATGGGCTGGAAAAGCAGTCACAACCCCTCTGCCCATCTCTACCAGATGTTTCCATATAAACACTTTTTTCATTTCCCTGCCCTCAACACTGGTTTGTGCTGGGGCCCCACAGAATGACATAGGAATGTGTGGAAGCATTTCCACAGCCCTATCCAGGGACTAAAGTTCCTCCCAGTGCCCTCCCAAGGGTTTTTCCATAGGATGTGGTTATCTGGCACAATGTAGGGACAGGCTGCAGGATTGGCCATATAGATATAAAGCAATAGATAAAAGGGCAGATTTTTAGAGTCTTTCAGCACCCAATTCCCACTGGAAGTCAATGGGGATTCAGCATCTACCTGCCATATGTGCCTTCAGAAATTTCCCCTGCAATGTTTAAAATGCCAACAGAGACCACACCCTTTGTCAAAAGTCCACATTCCCAAATTCTTTAGAGCAGGCTTACAATATTTAACTCAGCTACTAACCCAAGTCAGGAACAATCTTTTAACACACAAATAAAACATTCATTTTCATCATAATGATAAGAATGGGATAGTAACATTTCCCTGACAATCTCACGCAACTGTTTATCCTCCTGAAGTTCACAAACCTAATATCCAGGAAGCTTTGAAGTATAATATCCACTTTAAAGCTCTTATTTATTGAAATATAAGAGATCTTAGATGCACTAAAGAACAATTCATTATGAAATAATATAAATTAGATTAAAGAAACAGTCTAATGAAACCTTCAAAACATGTAGAATCTTCTACTGAGCAGATAGACGAGACTGAAAAAGCATAAATACTTTCTATCAAGCACTGAAATGCATCAGAAAAAATTAGCCTTATACCTCTGGCCCAATAGACTGGCTATAAACTATATTAACAACACACAACTTGGCCAGTGAAATTAAAGTCCATTGAATTTCTCTCAAATTGGATGAACGTCAAGCATTAAAATATATCAAAGATGCATCAATGGAGATATTTTAACAGCACACCATATATCATTTAAACTTTCTACTTCTTACGTCTTTACTTTCAAGATACTATGCAATGTGTAAAAAATATCTCCTCTTTTCTTGACCTCATACTGATGAGGAGAAACCAGCTCTGCATGAGAAAAGGAAGAGTTCTGCACTGACTGATACATGAAAGACACTGAATAGCCTTCAGGAAATGCTTTTGATCCTGACATGTAATGAAATAAGGTAAAATGACAAATTAACATTTGTTAAGCTCTCCAAAGAAGATGCAAATGACTAACTAATCCCAGTAGCAGATTGAAGGAAATGAAAGCACCATGCAATAAATTCAGGTTATTTATATTGATAGAGGATGGTTAAAAATGACCCAATTGCTTTGTAAAGTGTTATAGTGTGTTGCACACTTCTTACCATCATGATAGGTGAGCTAAATAAACCACATAAGTGCTAACGAGGGCACTAACTGCCACTACCTATTTTGCAACACTATGGAAAGAGAAACTGAATATCAACTATTTGTTTTAAAGCATCCCCAGAAAGGCAGCTGATGATAATTTTGCTCTGGGGTTTCTGCTGTGAAACAGGAATTTTTAAAAATTTTCAATATATTCAATTGAAATATATATATTTATAAATATATTCAATTCAATATATTCAATATATATTTCAATATATTTTCAGTTCCATGAAGTAGTAATAGGCTCTAAATAGCTTATCTCTAAAACATTCATCCCCATGTTATATCACTGCTGTCCTACCATTCAGGGCCAGATTTGGATCTCTGCTACTTACGTTGAATAGTACTTTATTAGAATCATAGAAGATTAGGATTGGAAGAGACCTCAGGAGGTCATCTAGTCTAATCCCTTGCTCAAAGAAGGACCAACACCAACTAAATCGTCCCAACTTTGGCTTTGTCAAGCCGGGCCTTAAAAATCTCTAAGGATGGAGATTCCACCACCTCCCTAGGTAACCCATTCCAGTGCTTCACCACCCTCCTAGTGAAATAGTGTTTCCTAATATCCAACCTAGACGTCCCCCCACTGAAACTTGAGATCATTGCTTCTTGTTCTGTCATCTGCCACCACTGAGAACAGCCTAGATCCATGATCTGCCCATTTTGGAACCCCCCTTCAGGTAGTTGAAGGCTGCTATCAAATCCCCCCTCATTCTTCTGTTCTGCAGACTAAATAACCCCAGGTCCCTCAGCCTCTCCTCGTAAGTCATGTGCCCCAGCCCCCTAATCATTTTTGTTGCCCTCCCCTGGACTCCCTCCAATTTGTCCACATCCCTTCAGTACTACGGGGACCATGAGTAGTAGACCCCAATCCTGCAAGCGCATAATGGAACATGCGTATAGACCCCAATCCTGCAAGCACATGATTAGCTTTGCCTTCACTACCCATTTACTTAAACACTTGTAAATCTTTGCAGGATTGCGGTCATAATGAAATAACTTTTCCAAGTGGCTTTAATAAACTTTAATTCCTGTAATATTTCATGCCCCTATGAGAATTCAACTGTACTATTCCTCCCTGCTGAGGGCTTGTCGGGGAAAAGAAGTTGCCACTATTCCATAAAAGGAGGCATAGGAAGGAATCTCTGGTTCCTGATCTTCCTGCACATATTCCCAGCATGGAGGAAAAAAGAGCCGGGTCAGTCTGGTGGTAGTGTGCTCCCTTTTGAGAGTGAAGATATGACTTCTCAACTCTTTCCCTTACCCAACATTCCTGTGTCCCCTCTAACTGATGGGGGTGAAGTGAGGTCCTTCCATCAGTTCCAGGGCAAAGAGAGAAGTGCTAGTAAAACTCTGCATATAGTGAAGGAGAAGCTTCACACTGTCAAGACCTTCTATGGACTTCAATACTGTAGTGATAGGTGAACACAGACCCAAATCCTTGGATTTTAAGATTCCGGGGTGGGCCCATGCTGCGCTACACATCACCCCCGTCCAACCCCGGAACACCCACCCCCTCATAGCCCAGCACCACCCCAGGTCCCCCAGAGACCCACTCCACCAGGCCCTGCCTCCTGTCCACACTCATCAGGCCTGCTGGGAGGTGGCTGAGCTGCCAGTGCAGCCAGAGCTGGTCCTGGGGCGGAGAATCACTCCGGCCCCTCGGGAGTGGCACAGTCAGAAAGGCCAGGGCCTGCCCCAGCCAGTCTCCCTCAGGACCAGCCTGGACCCAGGAGTGGCCCAGACAAGTCCAGACCCAAACATGGCCAGAGCAGCCTGGCCTGAACCCAGGCAAGGCTCAGGGCGGCGCAGACCCAGGAATGGCTTGGCCCAGCCCAGACCCAGTTGCGGCTGGGGTGGCATGGACCCAGGTGTGGCTCGAGGCGGCGGAGACCCAGGAGTGGCCTGGCCCAGCCTGACCCCAAGCACCGACAGAGCGGCCTGGCCCAGCCCAGATTCAGGAGCAGCCAGAGCAGCCTGGCCCGGCCCGACCCCAGGCGCAGCTGAAGCAGTGTGGCCCAGCCCGGCCCTAGCTGTGGCCAGGGTGTTGTGGACCCAAGTGCACCCAGCCTGGACCCAGCACCCCTCCCCTGGCCCGAACCCATCGCCAGCCCGAACCTGCTTGGGCCAGGGAAGGGGCACCTATCCTGCAGCCCCAACCCTGGAGCTGCTGTGGTGGGGAGAGGCACTTCTCCCTCACAGCCCAGGTGTTGCTGTGGGGAGGGAGAGCTGGGGGGAGTCCTATCTCCTTGCCGTAGCCCTAGAGCCCTCTCCCACGCCCCAAACCCCTCATCCCCAGCCCCACACAAGAGCCTGCACCCCGAGCCAGAGCCCTCACACCCCTGCACCTCAGTCCTCACATATCACCTCCATATAGGTGCACATAACAAATTAATTCCGCACATGGGTGGGAAAAATTAGCAGGAACACTGCCCAGGATCGACCCCTGGGGCACTCCGCTTGATACCAGCTGCCAGTTAGACATTGAGCCATTGATCACTACCCATTGAGTCTGACAATCTAGACAGCTTTCTATCTACCTTATAGTCCATTCATCCAATCCATACTTTTTAAACTTGCTGGTAAGAAGCCGGTAGGTGGGGCCAGGGGGGTGGAGAGGAGCCCTCAGCCAGCTGGTGGGCAGGCCAAGAGGAGCAAGTGGTGAGTGTGTGTGGGGGGGGAGGGGGGGCTGGCAGGATCTCAGGGCACAGTGCAAACAGAGCAGGCTGGGGCCCCTTCTGAGCATGGACCCACTGCTAAAACCTACTGGAGCCCTATGTTGGAGTTGGGGGTGATGTCAGGTAAGATTTCTAGATTGCGTGTAGGTTCTTTTATTATTTTAATAAGTTTTCTTCTGTAGTGCTTTTACCTTAGGAATAAGTGTGCTTGCTTAGTAGGTGTTGTGTGTTAAACTTATAACTGCAGGCAATACACTGGTCACAGCCTTCAAAGATTAAGCAAAATGCAGGCACTAGCCTTTTAGGCAATCTGGCTTGCTGGGAATATCACAATGTAAGGCAGGGAGCTGTGGAGCATTAAAATTCCCCATCAGGAGGGATGAGATGCTGGTGTCTGGCCAAGAGAGATGACAGCTGAGGAGCCAGAAGCCTAAAGTGGGTGGCCTTGGTGGACCATAGAGGGGGAATACAGGCACAGTTACTCTGAAAATGTGACAGTTTAATTTGATCTCTAACTGCTCATTTATCTTTTAAAATAAAGAGTGTGTTCGATCAATCCATCCCTCCTTATATTGTCTTTGGAGAGTGCATATATGTGAAGAGATATTAATTTACCTATTTTTTAGCTAAAGTGAGTTATAAAGAGGTAACCTGACAATTGTGGTCCACATCCTTTGCTGGCCATCATTAGCTTCAATGGTGTTACGATGAGTAACAGCAGCTGAGGATCTGACCCACAGTTTCACTATATCGATACACCACTTTGTTAGTGTCAGGATTTCCTCCCCACTCTGAACTCTGGGATACAGATGTGGGGACCCGCCTGAAAGACCGCCTAAACTTAATTCTACCAGCTTAGGTTAAAAACTTCCCCAAGGCACAAATTCTTCCTTGTCCTTGGACGGTATTTCTGCCACCACCAAGTGAGTTAGACAAAGATTCAGGAAAAGGACCACTTGGAGTTCCTGTTTCCCCAAAATATCCCCCCAAGCACCTTCAGCCCCTTTCCTGGGGAGGCTTGAGAATAATATACCAATCAAATAGGTAAACAAGGTGAGCACAGACCAGACCCTTGGGTTTTTAGTACACTAAAAACCAATCAGGTTCTTAAAAGCAAAACTTTATTATAAAGAAAAAAGTAAAAGAAGCACCTCTGTAAAATCAGGATGGAAGGTAATTTTACAGGGTAATAATATTTAAAACACAGAGGATTCTCCTCTAGGCAAAACTTCAAAGTTACAGAAAACACAGGAATAAACCTTCCTCGTAGCATAGGGAAAATTCACAAGCTAAAACAAAAGATAACCTAACACATTTCCTTGCTATTACTTACAATTTCTGTAATTTTAGATGCATCATTTCAGTAGAAACTGGATTACTTGCTTGGTCTCTCTCTTTATCTTGAGAGGGAACACTCAGAGAGCACCCCCCCCCATTTTAAAGTATCTTCTTTCCCCATTGGTCCTTCTGGTCAGGTACCAACAAGGTTAATGGAACTGATTAACTCCTTACAGGTAAGTGATTCTGTACCTGTGACCAGGAGGGATTTGATGTTACTGTATATATAAAGGTTATTACCCTTCCCTTTATATATATGACAGTTAGCATATAAATAAAGCACTTACTCAAACTATCAAGGTCATAAGCCTTTTCCTTTTAATATTTCTAATATTTCTGCACGCTATTGTATAATAGCAATAGCAGTGGAATATTCCAATATAGCAACTTCTACAAAGGGTGTGTGCGTGCCGCATGCACAGTTGCTGGAGATTTTTCCCTCAGTGGTATCCGTAGGACCAACTCTAGTGCCCCTTGGAGCCACACACTTATGCACTGGAATAATGCATATGCCACTGGCTCTGCACCCTCTCACTTCCTTCTTGCCAATAACTTTAACAGAGGGGTAGGAAGGTGGGTCATGAAATGGACACGAGCAACACATCTTGAAGAACAACAGTTACGAAAGGTTAGTAACCATTTTTTTCTTTATTGAGTGCTTGCTCATGTCCATTCCATGCTATGTGACTCTCAAGCAGTACCTCTGCTGGTGGGCTCAGAGTTTATGGATGTGCTGATGGCAGTACTGCTCTTCCAAAACTGGTATCTCATGGGCCTGCTGGGTGATGGTACAGTGGGGCATAAAGGTACGAACCAATGACCATGTTGCAGATCTGCAGATGTCCTGGATTTGTACTTGTGTGAGGAACACTGCTGACAAAGCCTGAGCTCTTGTGGAATGAGCGATGATGATGGCTGGATGTAGAACCTTCACCTGCTTGTAGCAAGCCCAGATACAAAGAAAGTTATCCAGGAAGAGATTCTTTGGGATGACACCAATAGCCCTCTCATCCTTTCTGCTACTGCTACAAAGAGTTGCATAGACTTGCAGAAGGGCTTAGTCCTCTCAATATAGAAAGCTAGGGCCCACCTAACATCTAATGTATGGAGCCGATGTTCCTCAGCGGTCTTGTGACAAGAAGAAGACAGGAAGAAAAATATCCTGGTTGTTGTGGAATTGTGACACTACCTTTGGTAGGAAGGCCAAATGGAGGTGCAGCTGGTCCTTGTCCTTGGAGAACACTGTGTAAGGGGTCTGACATTAGGGCTTTGATCTCAGAGACCCTTCTGGCCAAGGTAGTCACCACCAGGAAGGCGATCTTCAAAGGGAGAAGCAGTATGGGGTAATATGTCACTGGCTTGAAGGGAGGCCCCATGAGCTTTGACAGGATCAGGTTTAAGCCCCATGGGGGAATCAGGTCACGAACCTGAGGACAGAGTCTTTCCAGGCCCTTGAAAAACCTGACCGCCTTCTCAAGGGAGAACATCGGTCTGCCTGGAAGGCTGAGATGGCTGCCAAATGAACCTTAATAGATGAGAGAGCCAGATCTTGATGTTTTAGGTGGAACAGATAATCCAAGATAGACTGTAGAGAAGACCAGGATGGAGAAAGATTCTCTTCAGAGGCCCAACAAGTGAAACGTTTCCACTTGGCAAAATAGGTAGCCCTGGTGGAAGGCTTTCTGTTATCTAGCAAGAGTGTTGAACCTGTTGCAAGCAGGACTGCTTTTCAGGCTTCAGCCTTACAGCATGCCATCAGGTGCAGTATTTTGTATATATTACAACATGACATATTATAGTTGCAATCAAATACCATATTCCACAACATCACTGTGCTTTTAATAGTCAGAAGCAGATATAAAGAATAAAGTAAAAGGTTGCATGTCAACTGAAAACTCTACAGGCAATAAAACTTAACTGAGTGAAATGCAGAATGTTGTTTTTTAAAGCAGCACTTAGGATACACTGATAAAGTCACAGAAAGTCAAAAAGGATCCAACAATAACGTTAACTAAGACATATTGCCCATCCTGTCTGCACTATGGTATAATTTTAGCACATAAATAATAACATATTATATTCAGCATTCAACAGGAGAATAGAAGAATATATCGTATGTGCAATTCAATCAAGCTAACATTATAGTCAGAACCTTACCATTTGCAATTCTTAAGTTATTTTTAACTGTGCAACCTTAACACTATATTTATGTCATTTCCCTCCTATTAAATTGTTTAGGTTTCTTAAAAGGTAAAAGAGGCAGACAAGAAAGTACTCATTGTGCAGTTCTCCTTTCTGCCACAGACTTCCTGTGTGACCCTGGGTAGTTTATTTATCTCTGTGCCTCAGTTCCCCATCTGTAAAGTGGGTTAACAGCTCTTCCCTATCTCACAGGACTGGTGTGAGTACGTTTATTAGTATCTCTGAGGCACTCTGATACTAAGGTTACCAGACCAAATAAACAAACACTTTCATTAGATTAGAAGAAATCCAGTATCTTCACCAATGGATCTTGCCCTGAAGCTTGTGGAATTGACAAGTTAACTAGCAGAGCTTCTAAGCTTCTTGCTCAAGCATTTTTTAGCTCATGGATCTTACAGACTCCACCGGCATCATCAGCATAACTAAGTGTGGTGTGTATATTCCTTTAGAGCTTGATCCTGCACCACTAGAACTCATGGAGCTTTTTACTGTTGACTGTAATGGGAACAAGATCAAATCCACAACCATAATTATCTGCACACGCATGAACCTGTGCAGCACAATTTAGCAAACACCCATCAGACTTATTTTTTTCCCTAAAATTTGACAAAATATTATCTCCTCAATGAAAACGAATTATATGCCAAGCAATTATTCCAGTAGTCTCTGGAGACTTCAAGAGCATGGCCCCATTGTTCTAGCATTGTACAGAAAACATAGAACGAGTCCCTGCCCCCAATAGTTTGCAATCTATTAATGTCATTAAAATTTTAAAGATATGTATACAGAAAAAAATATACCCAGCTATAATAAACTTCTCAAAATATGCAAACCATTTTTACCTAATCTTAACTATATTTGAAACATTTAATATGAATGGTTAAAATGTAAATCAATTATATGTATTACACAATTTACAAAACACAATGTGTTTATAAAAATCCAACTAAAGAAAAATAAATAGATAGCAAATAAAAGCAAAGTTCAGAGCAGGGAAGATAGAGATGGGGGAGAAGGAAGTGGGGGAGGGACATCCATTTAATAGGATAATTTGGATACATGAAAACATCCCATATCTCCAAGAATTTTGGGGGGATATTTCTGTTATGGTATACAGTTCTTTCCATGGTGGCTGTCATAAATATAAAGGGAAGGGTAAACCGCTTTAAAATCCCTCCTGGCCAGAGGAAAAATCCTCTCACCTGTAAAGGGTTAAGAAGCTAAAGGTAACCTCGCTGGCACCTGACCAAAATGACCAATGAGGAGACAAGATACTTTCAAAAGCTGGGAGGAGGGAGAGAAACAAGGGGTCTGTGTCTGTCTATATGCTGCTTTTGCCGGGGATAGACGAGGAATGGAGTCTTAGAACTTTAGTAAGTAATCTAGCTAGGTATGTGTTAGATTATGATTTCTTTAAATGGGTGAGAAAAAAATTGCGCTGAATAAAATGACTATTCCTGTCTGTGTCCTTTTTGTAACGTAAGGTTTTGCCTAGAGGGATTCTCTATGTTTTGAATCTAACTACCCTGTAAGGTATCTACCATCCTGATTTTACAGAGGTGATTTCTTTACTTCTATTAAAAGTCTTCTTGTAAGAAAATTGAATGCTTTTTCATTGTTCTCAGATCCAAGGGTTTGGGTCTGTGGTCACCTATGCAAATTGGTGAGGATTTTTACCAAACCTTCCCCAGGAAGTGGGGTGCAAGGATTGGGAGGATTTTGGGGGGAAAGACATGTCCAAACTACGTTTCCCAATAAACCCAGTTAGAGTTTGGTGGTGGCAGTAGAGATCCAGGGACAAAGGATACAATTAATTTGTACCTTGGGGAAGTTTCAACCTAAGCTGGTGAAAGTAAGCTTAGGAGGTTTTCATGCAGGTCCCCACATCTGTACCCTAGAGTTCAGAGTGGGGGAGGAACCTTGACAGTGGCCAACTTACAATATCTATGCTTCAGTCTTCAATTGTTCATTGCTTTTTGAATTTCCATTTTTTGTAGTACTAGTCCTTTAGAAATTATTAGTGCTCTGCTAAGCTGGAGTTTTTCAGATTTATGGAGCTTCCAATTAATATCCATTAGGTATAAAATTATGTGTTTAGCGTGTAACACAATTTTATTTGATAGGAAAAAAATTAACTCTACAGTTAAGTTTTGACCAAAACATATGGGTGTAGGAGCATTCCCAGAGCATACGGATTAAGGGCATGGCTATATATAGAGCACTGGGAGTTAAACCAGCCCTCAGAGACCGCAGCAGGGAAAACGCTGTAGTGTGTTCACAGTGTCAGCTGCAAGCACAGTGGCGTGACCAAATTAGCAGCTCTTGCAACGCCACAGAGAGCAGTGCATTTTGGCAGCTATCCCAGTGTGCAAATGGCTGCAGTGTGCTTTTCAAATCACTGGGGTGGGGTGGGTGGAGTGTGACAGGGAATATGTTGTGTGTATGTGGGGGGAGAGACTGTGTTTTGGGGGTCAGAGAGTGTGTCAGCATGCTGACTTGTAAGTTCAGATTGTGGCAAAGGGAAGGGGGAAACCCCAACATCAGCCCCCACCCCTGCCTCTCTCTTTCACACACACACGCACAAACACCTGCCTCTGCAGCAGGAGCGTTCCACAGTGATGGTTTGCTTTGTCCCGGCTCACTATTACTAATCCACAAACTGTATGAAAGAATTATTTGTATGATGGTAGCACTTGAAGACTATCATAATTGAGTCCCCTCTGTGTTGGCCACTCTGAATTCACATATTAAAAGAAAAGCTCTTTGGGGCGGGGACTAGTCTAGAGCCATCCTCTTTGGAACCCCCTTTCAGGTAGTTGAAAGCAGCTATCAAATCCCCCCTCATTCTTCTCTTCTGCAGGCTAAACAATCCCAGCTCCCTCAGCCTCTCCTCATAACTCATGTGTTCTAGACCCCTAATCATTTTTGTTGCCCTTCGCTGGACTCTCTCCAATTTATCCACATCCTTCTTGTAGTGTGGGGCCCAAAACTGGACACAGTACTCCAGATGAGGCCTCACCAATGTCGAATAGAGGGGAACGATCACGTCCCTCGATCTGCTCGCTATGCCCCTACTTATACATCCCAAAATGCCATTGGCCTTCTTGGCAACAAGGGCACACTGCTGACTCATATCCAGCTTCTCGTCCACTGTCACCCCTAGGTCCTTTTCCGCAGAACTGCTGCCTAGCCATTCAGTCCCTAGTCTGTAGCGGTGCATTGGATTCTTCCATCCTAAGTGCAGGACCCTGCACTTATCCTTATTGAACCTCATCAGATTTCTTTTGGCCCAATCCTCCAATTTGTCTAGGTCCTTCTGTATCCTATCCCTCCCCTCCAGCGTATCTACCACTCCTCCCAGTTTAGTATCATCCGCAAATTTGCTGAGAGTGCAATCCACACCATCCTCCGGATCATTTATGAAGATATTGAACAAAACTGGCCCCAGGACCGACCCTTGGGGCACTCCACTTGATACCGGCTGCCAACTAGACATGGAGCCATTGATCACTACCCGTTGAGCCCGACAATCTAGCCAGCTTTCTACCCACCTTATAGTGCATTCATCCAGCCCATACTTCCTTAACTTGCTGACAAGAATAGTGTGGGAGACCATGTCAAAAGCTTTGCTAAAGTCAAGAAACAATACATCCACTGCTTTCCCTTCATCCACAGAACCAATAATCTCATCCTAAAAGGCGATTAGATTAGTCAGGCATGACCTTCCCTTGGTGAATCCATGCTGGCTGTTCCTGATCACTTTCCTCTCATGCAAGTGCTTCAGGATTGATTCTTTGAGGACCTGCTCCATGATTTTTCCAGGGACTGAGGTGAGGCTGACTGGCCTGTAGTTCCCAGGATCCTCCTTCTTCCCTTTTTTAAAGATTGGCACTACATTAGCCTTTTTCCAGTCATCCGGGACTTCCCCCATTCGCCACGATTTTTCAAAGATAATGGCCAATGGCTCTGCAATCACAGCCGCCAGTTCCTTTAGCACTCTCGGATGCAACTCGTCCGGCCTCATGGACTTGTGCACGTCCAGTATTTCTAAATAGTCCCTAACCACCTCTATCTCCACAGAGGGCTGGCCATCTCTTCCCCATTTTGTGATGCCCAGCGCAGCAGTGTGGGAGCTGACCTTGTTAGTGAAGACAGAGGCAAAAAAAGCATTGAGCACATTAGCTTTTTCCACATCCTCTGTCACTAGGTTGCCTCCCTCATTCAGTAAGGGGCCCACACTTTCCTTGGCTTTCTTCTTGTTGCCAACATACCTGAAGAAACCCTTCTTGTTACTCTTGACATCTCTTGCTAGCTGCAGCTCCAGGTGTGATTTGGCCCTCCTGATATCATTCCTACATGCCCGAGCAATATTTTTATACTCTTCCCTGGTCATATGTCCAACCTTACACTTCTTGTAAGCTTCTTTTTTATGTTTAAGATCCGCTAGGATTTCACTATTAAGCCAAGCTGGTCGCCTGCCATATTTACTATTCTTTCGACTCATCGGGATGATTTGTCCCTGTAACCTCAACAGGGATTCCTTGAAATACAGCCAGCTCTCCTGGACTCCTTTCCCCTTCAAGTTAGTCCCCCAGGGGATCCTGGCCATCCATTCCCTGAGGGAGTCGAAGTCTGCTTTCCTGAAGTCCAGGGTCCGTATTCTGCTGCTTACCTTTCTTCGCTGCGTCAGGATCCTGAACTCAATCAACTCATGGTTACTGCCTCCCAGATTCCCATCCACTTTTGCTTTCCCCACTAATTCTACCTGGTTTGTGAGCAGCAGGTCAAGAAAAGCACCCCCCCCAGTTGGCTCCTCTAGCACTTGCGCCAGGAAATTGTCCCCTACGCTTTCCAAAAACTTCCTGGATTGTCTATGCACCGCTGTATTGCTCTCCCAGCAGATATCAGGAAAATTAAAGGCACCCATGAGAATCAGGGCATGCGATCTAGTAGCTTCCGTGAGCTGCCGGAAAAAAGCCTCATCTACCTCATCCCCCTGGTCTGGTGGTCTATAGCAGACTCCCACCACTACATCACTCTTGTTGCACACACTTCTAAACTTAATCCAGAGACACTCAGGTTTTTCTACAGTTTCGTACCAGAGCTCTGAGCAGTCATACTGCTCCCTCACACTGCCACCAAAGCAGCAGCTGCCACTGTACAGGAAGTGCCTGTGAACTACCAGGTGGCTGTTGAGGGAAAGGAGGAAAGGAGAGAGAGCTGAGCTGAGTTTTGTTTCTGGGTGTACACAAACAGAAAGAGGGAGCCCAACCAAGCCTATAAGCTCTTTGAGAAAGTGACCATTTGCTAGTTCTGTGTCTGTACAATGCTTAGCACAATGGGACCTCGGCTCATGACTAGGGTACCTAGGGAGGCTATTGCAATAGATATACAACTAATCTGTAATTATATGACTCCATGCTGTTTTTCCATAAGACCCCTGCCTCATTCAGTGCACAGGATGGATGCAGAAGCAACCATACGCCTGGCATTTCCTAACTTTCAAATGCTTGATGTTGTCACCACAATAACATTCTTTTCCTGTCTTTTATGTATGTCATTTAACATTAATATTGCAATAGTGACTAGAGGCCATCAAAGTCAGGAATCCATCCTTCTAGGCTTTCACAAATATACAGAAGATGACAACCTTTGCCCCAGAAAGCTTTTAGACTAAAGAAACAAACAAAGCAGCTGAGCCAAACAAGTGGCTAGAATTGAGGAGAGGAAATAAAAAAAAAACCCAACAACAACAAAAAATACAGGATGTGCACATTTCTTAGCTGTCAGGAGCACTGATCATAACTCATCACCAGCCAACCTGCTACCAGGTTGCAGTTTACTTTTCAGAAGAGGTGAGTTTTGAGGGAGGATTTCTGTTTGGCTGTCGTTCCCCACTCATTTGCTTCTTGGAGAAAGACAGCCAATCTGAACTGATCCACATGCTGAGGGGGTCTTCAGCACATGGAGCAGACAGAGATCCTACCCTAGTTCTGCCCTCCCTTTTCCCCATACACAGCAGAAGTGAACCAGATGCATTCAGCCCTGCTGCTCTACATCTGGCTTTGGAGCTTCTTCTTTCTAGCTCCCAGTGCAGCCCTCTATGCAGACATGGGACGGGGAGAAGGGGTTGGGGTGCAATGAGATAAGGGAGGAAAAGATAGCCCCTCTTCCCCTGCACCCTTAAGTTAGGGAGTAGAGAAGCCAGAAGAGAAAGTGAGAAAGTGGAAGAAAGTGGGTTCTTCCAAAGTGTTTGTCCTTAGGCATCCTTTTGAGAAAGATGGGCTGAGTACCATATTTTGTAATGAAATCTGAAACCAGACAAGTTTCGCATAGTTGTGATTTTCAGCACAAATTTTTTGTAGAACTACCATTACAACACACATACAGTGCCTGATTTACCATTCTATTACTCCAGGTTTCCACCAGTGTAATCTTGTATATAATATTTTGTGTATAATATTAAGTAACCTCTTATCCAGTTTTTCCTGTCCAATACAGATCACATTTGTTCAACTTTGCCTTCATAAATAACTGCACAGTGTTTAAAAATCCAAATCTTCTCTTAGGGCAAGGAATGAAGAAGTAATTACATGTGTCAGATGCTAGCCACTTTGTTTAATTTAGATTTAGAAGGTGCTCAGATACCATTAAAAACTTAAATACATCAGACTTTCATCTAGAACTGAAAAGGAAGTCTAATATCATTATGCCCATAGGGATACACACAGAGGTGGAGAGACTTGACCACGGTCACACAGGGGTTTATCATCAAAGCTAGGAATCCAAGTTTCCTGACTCCCAGGCCAGTGTCTTATGCACTGGACCCCATCTGACATATCCAGCACATGTACATAAAAATCAAAGTGAGTAAAACAGTACCCTAATACAGAATTAACAGAAAAAAACCCTCAGTTTTAAGATAAGATTGTTATGTACTACAATTAAAAACACCTTATTCATTCCTGCTTCACAGCGTCCTGGTGCATATAGATTGCTGCATCTGTCCCTCTGCAAAGATATGTCATATGGCTGTGTAATTTCAATTTAATATCTAACATTTGATCTGAATTCTTCTTACTCTGGAAACAGACTAAATGGGAACTTTTACAACTAAACAAACTTAAAAATAGAGAAAAATGTACCTAACCAGTAACTGTCTGTTGTTTCCTTCAGCCTGGGTGAAGAGCTGAGATGGGGATCCAAATGAGCCAAATGAGCCACATTATCATCTGAATTGCGGATGAGCTTGAGTGAGTCTGTGCTTAGGAGACAGCATCATGTGACATGGTAATGTTTGCATCCAAATGCAACACCATCATCACAACTCCAAACCAGAAGAGTCCTGTATTTCACTTCTTCATTTCCTGCATACAGGAAGGAGTTTGGGCTCAGGTTTAAAAAAATGAATAGAGAAAGTGGGAAGAAAGGTGGGCTGCAGTGTTGCCAACTCTCATGATTTTGTCATGAGTCTCATGGTAATTGTTTTCCTTAAAGCCCCAGCTCCTGGAGTCAAGTGGATGTGTGATGATTTCAGCCTTCATTCTTAAAGAAAAAGTTAGTTTCTAGCCCTCATGGCTGTGGAGAAAGCTTCAAAATTTGACCCCAGTGCACCCTTAAGGCTCAAAAAGCAGAAAGCAAATAAAAATATTTATTATTTTACTGGTGAGCCTGACTCACGATTTTTTAACATTTAGGGTTGGCAATACTGCTACAGCTAGAGCAGAAGTTCATGTTTTGTGGCCCTTGAACAGAATGTGCAACTTTTACTCTTTGAATGTGCAGTGTATTTTTTCAAAATTGTTTTAACAGAGAAGGTTTTTGAGAGAGCTCAACTCCCAATTTAGCATTGAAACAGTGGCCAGATGAGAAGGTCACTCATCCTGTGCAGTAACTCAGATTCTTTGAGATGTGTGTCCCTATGGGTGCTCTACTGTAGGTGTGGCAGCACCCCCTGCACCTTTATCATCAGTGCCCTTCAAACTGCACATGTGCTCCTCCCCGCTCATGCCATGAGCTGGACTGTATATATAGTGCTGTGCAGTCCAACAGCCTGCCAGTTCCTTCTCTGCCACAAAGCTTATCTTTCAGCTCCGAAATAGAGGGGAGGAGGGCAGGTAGTGGAGCACCCGTAGGGACACACGTCTTGAAGAACTTCAGTTACTGCACAAGGTGCATATTTCTTGAATATTTATACCTGCCTCTGGAAATTTCCACTACACACATCTGACGAAGTGGGTATTCACCCATGAAAGCTTTTGCTCCAATAAGTATGTTAGTCTATAGGGTGCCACAGGACTCTTTGCCTGCACAAGGTGAGCATCCTTCTCTTTGAGTTATGTCCCTGTTGGAGCTCCATTGTAGGTGACTGTAGAGCAGTTCCCCTAATTGGAAGGCTGAGGCTTTGGAGTGACATTTATGGCCGATGATAGGACAGTGTGTCCTAGTAAAGTAGCTGATGTGGCATCCTGAGTAATGGTGTAGTGATGGTTAAGAGCATCCACTGATGCCCATGTGGCCACTTTGCAAATGTCAGCAATTGAGACATTGTTGAAAAAGTCAACTGAGGTGGAGAGTGAGTGGGTGGAATGTGCTCTAGTTCAGAGGAGGAGGTTGTCTATTGTGTAGTTGGTAGGACAGATGCATACACTGAAAGATGAAATGTGGACATAGTGTAATCTTGTCTTCATGAAAAATTGTGTATGGAGGCTGGGGTATGCCATAAGTGCTTCAATTTCATCAACCCACCAGGCAGAGGTGATAGTGACAAGAAATGCTGTTTTCATAGATAAATGAAGATAGGAACATGTTGCCATTGATTCAAATGGAGGTCTAGTAAGAGATCATAAGATGAGGCCGGGGCCCCAAGCCACTGTCAGATCCCCTATGTGAGGGTAAAGATTTTGGAGGCCCTTCAGGAATCGTTTTGTGAGTGGGTGGCTGAAGACAAAGTGGCCATCTATCTCGTAGTGAAAGATCGTGATGGCTGCCAAATGCACACAAATGGAGCTCATGGATAACCCCGATTGTTTAAGGTTTAAAATATAGTCCAGGATAAGTGATAATGGAGCGCTTATTGCCTCAATCTAATTGGAGGTGCACCAGGATTGTAATCTAGTCCATCTGTGGAGGTAAGAGCATCTAGTCATATCATGCCTGCTATTCAAGTGTACTTGTTTAACTGCTTCTGAACAGGTTATTTCTGAATTCCAGAACCATGGAGGACCCATGATTTCAGTTGGACCAACTGTGGAGTGGGATGTACATCCTGTAAAAGGAATCATGGAGTCACATGGAGAGATACCGGAGGGCATACCGTCATGGAAATGAGGTAAGTATACCAGATCTGTCGTCGCCAGGTCAGAACTATAAAAATGACATGGGTTTGTCCTCCTGGATCTTGTGGAGTACCTAAAACAGAAGGGAGAAGGGAGGGAAGGTATAGAGCAGTGGTGTGTCCCATGTGATGAAGGATGCATCTCCCAGGGATCCATGTCCTAGGCCCACTCTCGAGCAAAATTGAGGGCAGAGGGCATTCTCTGGTGTGGCAAAGAGATCTATGGTGGGGAATCCTCAGGGACTGAAGATGTGTTGAAGGGCTTGCATATATAATTCCCACTTGTGATCATGGAAGAATCTCCTGCTCAGTGAGTCTGGCTGTATCCACCGGAGTAGTGAGTCCTTGACCTTCATAGGCATGGACAGGCGGTTGGGAAGTGTCTGTGAGGTGAATTGATTGTACATAGCCATGCCTGGAGACATCACATGTGTAACTGTGCATACTTTACCACAAACGTGGCCACTGTCATGTGGCTAGACATGTCCTGGCTGAGATCTGGGGGCAGGTTCTCAATGTGGATACAAAATCAACTACAGTTGGAAATCTGTGAGCTGATAGGAAGTTTCTGGCTTATATGGCATCCAATTGTGCCCTGATAAACTTCAGGTGTTGCACCAGTGTTAGTGTGAATTTCTCCAAGTTTACATGAAGGCCAAGACTCGAGAAAAGGTCCACTGTCATTCGGACAGCATCGGTTTCAGAGGAGGCCTTGAGGAGACAATCCTCTAAGTACGGAAAGATGACAACACCCCCTTTGCATAGGTAGGCAGCCATTGCCTCAAGGACTTTGGAGAACACATGAGGGACTGGTTTCAGAGCAACAGCCTTGTTAGTCTGTCTTTGCAAAAAGAAAAGGAGTACTTGTGGCACCTTAGAGACTAACCAATTTATTTGAGCATGAGCTTTCGTGAGCTACAGCTCACTTCATCGTATGCATACCGTGGAAACTGCAGAAGACATTATATATACACAGAGACCATGAAACAATACCTCCTCCCACCCCACTCTCCTGCTGGTAATAGCTTATCTAAAGTGATCATCAAGTTGGGCCATTTCCAGCACAAATCCAGGTTTTCTCACCCTCCGCCCCCCCCCCCCCACAAACTCACTCTCCTGCTGGTAATAGCCCATCCAAAGTGACCACTCTCTTTAAAATGTGTATGATAATCAAGCTGGGCCATTTCCAGCACAAATCCAGGTTTTCTCACCCCCCCCCACCCATCTCCAAAAACCACACACACAGACTCACTCTCCTGCTGGTAATAGCTCATCCAAAGCAACCACTCTCCCTACAATGTGCATGATAATCAAGGTGGGCCATTTCCAGCACAAATACAGGTTTTCTCACCCCCCCACCCCCATACACACACAAACTCACTCTCCTGCTGGCAATAGCTCATCCAAACTGACCACTCTCCTTACAATGTGCATGATAATCAAGGTGGGCCATTTCCAGCATAAATTTATAAATTTCCAGCATAAATTTCCAGCATAAATTTATGCTGGAAATGGCCCACCTTGATTATCATGCACATTGTAAGGAGAGTGGTCAGTTTGGATGAGCTATTGCCAGCAGGAGAGTGAGTTTGTGTGTGGGGGGGGTGAGAAAACCTGGATTTCACTTTAGATAAGCTATTACCAGCAGGAGAGTGGGTGGGAGGAGGTATTGTTTCATGGTCCCTGTGTATATATAATGTCTTCTGCAGTTTCCACAGTATGCATCCGATGAAGTGAGCTGTAGCTCACGAAAGCTACGTGAGGGACTGTCGAGAGTCCAAAGGTCTGTACCTTGTACTGATAGTGATCAGTCCCCATGATGAACCAAAGTAACCATCTGTGGGCAGGGTTTACTGTGATATGAAAATACATGTCTTGGAGGTCGAGGGCTGAGAACCAATCCCCCTGTTCCAATGCTGGGATAATGGTGAAGAGGTTAACCATCTTGATGTGTTGCAGTTTGACTAACTTATTTAGGTTTTGAAGGTCTCCACCTGCCAGGGTTTTTTTTTTTTTTTTGGACCAGAAAATAATGGGAGTGAAAACCCTTCCCTCTGTGCTGGGATGGGACTGGCTATATGGCTCCCAGTTTCAGAAGGTGATTTATTTCTTCTTGTAGAATGGGTTCATAAGAAGGGTCGCTGAAGAGGGAAGGGGAGGGAGGCTGGGTGGGATAGAGGATCCTTGATGATGTCTAGCACCCACTTGTCCGAGGTAATTAGCTGCCATGATGGAAAGAAAGGGGACAGACGGTGACCAAACTGATAAAATGTCAGAGATAGTTGTTGTGACTGGAGCGTGATTGGGATTGTGGGGGAAGTTGGTATTTCCCTGGGTGTTTTTTCAGCACTGATGTGAAAATGCTGAGAGATCAGAGAGTTGCTCAAAAGTCCTTAAGGGAATGTAGGGACTCATCCATATTTTCTGCAAATAATTTCAGGCCCTCAAAGGATAGTTCCTGGATGGTGGTTTGTACCTTCTTAGGAAGGTTGGAGAAGTGCAGACATGACACTTATTTCATGACCCTGGCAGCCGCGATGGAACAGGCAGCAGTATCCATGGAGTCCAAAAAGGCTTTTAAAGCTGTATGGGCCAAGAGATGTCCTTCAGATATGAGTGCCTGGAGTTGGACTTTTTATCATCAGGAAGATCTTGGCAGAGTTCCTGTATTTCAGAATATTTGAGATATTGTACTTGGCTATGACAGCCTTGTAACTGGACATTCGGAATTGGAGTGTAGTGGATGAATAAGCCTTGTGTCCAAATAGATCCAATTGCTTCCAGTCTCTGTCATGAGAGATGGATTCAGGTTAGTATTGGTGTCCCTTTCCATGTATGGCATGGACAACTAAGGAATTTGGGGTGAGTATGAGATATAAGAAGTTCCATGTCCTTTGTGAGAACATAATATGTTTTGTATGTCTGCTTTCAGGTCAGTGGGATGGATGTTGGGGTCTGCCAGAGCACCTTGGCAGGATTAAGAAGGGCCTCGTTAACAGGGAGGGCTATTTTGGAGGATGAGAATGTGTGCAGGATGTTGAGCAGTTTATGTTGTTGATCTTTAACTTCTCCCAAAGGAACCTGGAAGGAGTCTGCATTCCTGTGAAACACCTCCTGGAAGTGTTTGAAGTCATCAGCTGCAGTAGGTGGTGGAGTCACAATAGCCTTACCAGGGGAAGAAGAGGAGACGTGGAATGGCAATGGAACTTCCTCCTCCTATTCTTCCTCCTCATCTGCTATGGGGAAAGGCTTAGTCTCTGGTAGTTGAGAGACTGATGGAGATGGTGAACGTGTAGGCCTCTAACTTTGTTCTATGGGAGGCTTCCCAAACTGTGCCCTGTACATGGCCCAAGGATCCCAATATGGCCAATGTGGAAGGATTGGCACATAGAATCATAGAATCATAGAATATCAGGGTTGGAAGGGACCCCAGAAGGTCATCTAGTCCAACCCCCTGCTCGAAGCAGGACCAATTCCCAGTTAAATCATCCCAGCCAGGGCTTTGTCAAGCCTGACCTTAAAAACCTCTAAGGAAGGAGATTCTACCACCTCCCAAGGTAACGCATTCCAGTGTTTCACCACCCTCTTAGTGAAAAAGTTTTTCCTAATATCCAATCTAAACCTCCCCCACTGCAACTTGAGACCATTACTCCTCGTTCTGTCATCTGCTACCATTGAGAACAGTCTAGAGCCATCCTCTTTGGAACCCCCTTTCAGGTAGTTGAAAGCAGCTATCAGATCCCCCCTCATTCTTCTCTTCTGCAGGCTAAACAATCCCAGCTCCCTCAGCCTCTCCTCATAACTCATGTGTTCCAGTCCCCTAATCATTTTTGTTGCCCTTCGCTGGACTCTCTCCAATTTATCCACATCCTTCTTGAAGTGTGGGGCCCAAAACTGGACACAGTACTCCAGATGAGGCCTCACCAATGTTGAATAGAGGGGAACGATCACGTCCCTCGATCTGCTCGCTATGCCCCTACTTATACATCCCAAAATGCCATTGGCCTTCTTGGCAACAAGGGCACACTGCTGACTCATATCCAGCTTCTCGTCCACTGTCACCCCAGGTCCTTTTCCGCAGAACTGCTGCCTAGCCATTCGGTCCCTAGTCTGTAGCTGTGCATTGGGTTCTTCCGTCCTAAGTGCAGGACCCTGCACTTATCCTTATTGAACCTCATCAGATTCCTTTTGGCCCAATCTTCCAATTGGTCTAGGTCCTTCTGTATCCTATCCCTCCCCTCCAGCGTATCTACCACTCCTCCCAGTTTAGTATCATCCGCAAATTTGCTGAGAGTGCAATCCACACCATCCTCCAGATCATTTATGAAGATATTGAATAAAACCGGCCCCAGGACCGACCCTTGGGGCACTCCACTTGATACCAGCTGCCAACTAGACATGGAGCCATTGATCACTACCCGTTGAGCCCGACAATCTAGCCAGCTTTCTACCCACCTTATAGTGCATTCATCCAGCCCATACTTCCTTAACTTGCTGACAAGAATACTATGGGAGACCGTGTCAAAAGCTTTGCTAAAGTCAAGAAACAATACATCCACTGCTTTCCCTTCATCCACAGAACCAGTAATCTCATCATAAAAGGCGATTAGATTAGTCAGGCATGACCTTCCCTTGGTGAATCTATGCTGGCTGTTCCTGATCACTTTCCTCTCATGCAAGTGCTTCAGGATTGATTCTTTGAGGACCTGCTCCATGATTTTTCCAGGGACTGAAGTGAGGCTGACTGGCCTGTAGTTCCCAGGATCTTCCTTCTTCCCTTTTTTAAAGATTGGCACTACATTAGCCTTTTTCCAGTCATCCGGGACTTCCCCGGTTTGCCACGAGTTTTCAAAGATAATGGCCAGTGGCTCTGCAATCACAGCCGCCAATTCCTTCAGCACTCTCGGATGCAACTCGTCCGGCCCCATGGACTTGTGCACGTCCAGCTTTTCTAAATAGTCCCTAACCGCCTCTATCTCCACAGAGGGCTGGCCATCTCTTCCCCATTTTGTGATGCCCAGCGCAGCAGTCTGGGAGCTGACCTTGTTAGTGAAAACAGAGGCAAAAAAAGCATTGAGTACATTAGCTTTTTCCACATCCTCTGTCACTAGGTTGCCTCCCTCATTCAGTAAGGGGCCCACACATTCCTTGGCTTTCTTCTTGTTGCCAACATACCTGAAGAAACCCTTCTTGTTACTCTTGACATCTCTGGCTAGCTGCAGCTCCAGGTGCGATTTGGCCCTCCTGATAACATTCCTACATGCCCGAGCAATATTTTTATACTCTTCCCTGGTCATATGTCCAACCTTCCACTTCTTGTAAGCTTCTTTTTTATGTTTAAGATCCGCTAGGATTTCACCATTAAGCCAAGCTGGTCGCCTGCCATATTTACTATTCTTTCGACTCATCGGGATGGTTTGTCCCTGTAACCTCAACAGGGATTCCTTGAAATACAGCCAGCTCTCCTGGACTCCTTTCCCCTTCAAGTTAGTCCCCCAGGGGATTCAACATGGGGTTGAATCCATGGTGGTCCATATCAGGGCCCTAGTCTGGTTGTGGATTGTGGATAGTTAGGACATATAGAGTACACCTTTTGTGCCTGTCCCAAGTATGAGGGTAGGACGGAGTACTCCTCCTCTGCATCTCTGGGGAAGGGTTGTGCTGTCCTTGGAGGAGAAACGGAAGAATGGTGTAACACTAAAGAGGAGGATGAAAGTGGATGGAGGTTGTGTCTAAGTAGTGGTGACTCAGAAATATCAGATACAAGTAGGTCCTTGGGGTATTTGAACTTGTGGGGAGGATGGAGGAGCATCATCGGCACTGGCTCATGCATCAGTGCCGAGAGAGAGGTGCATTCTTTTGAACAGGCAGATGGAGTTGAAGATGTAGTCATTGACGAGAGATTGCTCTGTGCTGAAATGGACATTTGGCACTGGTAGGGCTGTCGGTGCCATAGTACCTGAAGTTGGTCTGGTCAGGGTAATTGGCACCATTCTTGAAGGTCTTGTGTCTCAGTTAGGGCCTTTAGACCTTTGCTTATCTCTGCTACTGGAGATACTCAGGTGGTCCCTGGAGCTGTATCCCTCTCTGAGGATGTCGAGACAACTCATCTTGCAGAGGATGGCATTCTGGTGGGAGGTGCCTCAGAGAGTGATGAGGGACCCTGTTTCTTCCCATTAGTGCGGGAAAGAGTCATTTCTGTTCTTTTGACAAATAAATCATTTGAGTCAGGGCTGCATTATAGAGGTTTCCCACTCCCCCCCCCCCCGTGTAAGTGCTTGTAAAAGTTATCTAAGGGTTTATTGGATCATGTTAGTAATTATTTCTGTAACCCTTTCTGCCTAAGGGATTCAGGGAAAGTGAGTTTTATGAAAGGCTTCTCCACCCAACCCTACACACAGTCTGAATAAATTAATTCTTCAGAAGAAAAGAAGGGTAGAATTAGTGGGGGAAACAAAAGTGGATGGGAATCTGGGAGGCAGTGACCATGAGTTGGTTGAGTTCAGGATCCTGACGCAGGGAAGAAAGGTAAGCAGCACGATACGGACCCTGGACTTCAGGAAAGCAGACTTCGACTCCCTCAGGGAACGGATGGCCAGGATCCCCTGGGGGACTAAATTGAAGGGGAAAGGAGTCCAGGAGAGCTGGCTGTATTTCAAGGAATCCCTGTTGAGGTTACAGGGACAAACCATCCCGATGAGTCGAAAGAATAGTAAATATGGCAGGCGACCAGCGGATCTTAAACATAAAAAAGAAGCTTACAAGAAGTGGAAGGTTGGACATATGACCAGGGAAGAGTATAAAAATATTGCTCGGGCATGTAGGAATGTTATCAGGAGGGCCAAATCGCACCTGGAGCTGCAGCTAGCCAGAGATGTCAAGAGTAACAAGAAGGGTTTCTTCAGGTATGTTGGCAACAAGAAGAAAGCCAAGGAATGTGTGGGCCCCTTACTGAATGAGGGAGGCAAACTAGTGACAGAGGATGTGGAAAAAGCTAATGTACTCAATGCTTTTTTGCCTCTGTTTTCACTAACAAGGTCAGCTCCCAGATTGCTACGCTGGGCATCAAAAATGGGGAAGAGATGGCCAGCCCTCTGTGGAGAAAGAGGTGGTTAGGGACTATTTAGAAAAGCTGGACGTGCACAAGTCCATGGGGCCGGACGAGTTGCATCCGAGAGTGCTGAAGGAATTGGCGGCTGTGATTGCAGAGCCATTGGCCATTATCTTTGAAAACTCGTGGCGAACCGGGGAAGTCCAGGATGACTGGAAAAAGGCTAATGTAGTGCCAATCTTTAAAAAAGGGAAGAAGGAGGATCCTGGGAACTACAGGCCAGTCAGCCTCACTTCAGTCCCTGGAAAAATCATGGAGCAGGTCCTCAAAGAATCAATCCTGAAGCACTTGCATGAGAGGAAAGTGATCAGGAACAGCCAGCATGGATTCACCAAGGGAAGGTCATGCCTGACTAATCTAATCGCCTTTTATGATGAGATTACTGGTTCTGTGGATGAAGGGAAAGCAGTGGATGTATTGTTTCTTGACTTTAGCAAAGCTTTTGACACGGTCTCCCACACTATTCTTGTCAGCAAGTTAAGGAAGTATGGGCTGGATGAATGCACTATAAGGTGGGTAGAAAGCTGGCTAGATTGTCGGGCTCAACGGGTAGTGATCAATGGCTCCATGTCTAGTTGGCAGCCGGTATCAAGTGGAGTTCCCCAAGGGTCGGTCCTGGGGCCGGTTTTGTTCAATATCTTCATAAATGATCTGGAGGATGGTGTGGATTGCACTCTCAGCAAATTTGCGGATGATACTAAACTGGGAGGAGTGGTAGATACGCTGGAGGGGAGGGATAGGATACAGAAAGACCTAGACAAATTGGAGGATTGGGCCAAAAGAAATCTGATGAGGTTCAATAAGGATAAGTGCAGGGTCCTGCACTTAGGACGGAAGAACCCAATGCACCGCTACAGACTAGGGACTGAATGGCTAGGCAGCAGTTCTGCGGAAAAGGACCAAGGGGTGACAGTGGACGAGAAGCTGGATATGAGTCAGCAGTGTGCCCTTGTTGCCAAGAAGGCCAATGGCATTTTGGGATGTATAAGTAGGGGCATAGCGAGCAGATCGAGGGACGTGATCGTTCCCCTCTATTCGACATTGGTGAGGCCTCATCTGGAGTACTGTGTCCAGTTTTGGGCCCCACACTACAAGAAGGATGTGGATAAATTGGAGAGAGTCCAGCGAAGGGCAACAAAAATGATTAGGGGACTGGAACACATGAGTTATGAGGAAAGGCTGAGGGAGCTGGGATTGTTTAGCCTGCAGAAGAGAAGAATGAGGGGGGATCTGATAGCTGCTTTCAACTACCTGAAAGGGGGTTCCAAAGAGGATGGCTCTAGACTTTTCTCAATGGTAGCAGATGACAGAACGAGGAGTAATGGTCTCAAGTTGCAGTGGGGGAGGTTTAGATTGGATATTAGGAAAAACTTTTTCACTAAGAGGGTGGTGAAACACTGGAATGCGTTACCTAGGGAGGTGGTAGAATCTCCTTCCTTAGAGGTTTTTAAGGTCAGGCTTGACAAAGCCCTGGCTGGGATGATTTAACTGGGAATTGGTCCTGCTTTGAGCAGGGGGTTGGACTAGATGACCTTCTGGGGTCCCTTCCAACCCTGATATTCTATGATTCTATGATTCTAAGTCAGGAACTACTTGTTTTTATATTGTTTGAGATTATTAGTCAAAAAATGCTCTAGAATCAAATAAAATAGGTGATTTTTTAAATGAAACAAACAAACAAAAGTGTATTGATTAAATGTAAATTGTATTTGCAGCAAGTCATGGGCAGAATGCATTAATAGCTGTCCTTACCTCCCTCCCTCAGAAAAAAATGGTTTTGAACACTATATTCTGAGTTGACAAAATGGAAGCATTTGTTTGATAAACTGCCAGTGAGTGGTGACACACAATGCATTCCTAACAAAAGGAAAGGATTTTTTTTTTAAACGACTGCAGTATACCACTCCGGTGGTTTCAATGGCAATATACAGCGGGGTGGGGAGGGAAGAAGTGGGGAAATGACGTTTAAAGAACCTCTAATCCTATTCCCAGAAGATCATCTTTGATGTGTGGCTCCTTACTATACCTTAATAGTAAACTGTAAACTGTCCACAAAGATGGACTACAAGCTGTCAAGAACACTATCCCTGATAATGTCACGGCTAACCTGGTGGCTGAACTTTGTGACTTTGTCCTTACCCATAACTATTTTACATTTGGGGACAATGTATACCTTCAGGTCAGCAGCACTGCTATTGGTACCCGCATGGCCCCACAGCATGCCAACATTTTTATGGCTGACTTAGAACAACGCTTCCTCAGCTCTCGTCCCCTAACACCCCTACTCTACTTGCGCTATATTGATGACATCTTCATCATCTGGACCCATGGAAAAGAAGTCCTTGGGGAATTCCACCATGATTTCAACAATTTTCATCCCACCATCAGCCTCAGCCTGGTCCAGTCCACACAAGAGATCCACTTCCTGGACAGTACAGTGCTAATAAACGATGGTCACATAAACACCACCCTATACCGGAAACCTACTGACCGCTATTCCTACCTACATGCCTCCAACTTTCACCCTGAGCACACCACATGATCCGTTGTCTACAGCCAAGCTCTGCGATACAACCGCATTTCCTCCAACCCCTCAGACAGAGACAAACACCTACAAGATCTCTATCAAGCATTCTTACAACTACAATACCCACCTGCGGAAGAGAAGAAACAGTCTGATAGAGCCAGAAGAGTTCCCAGAAGTCACCTACTACAGGACAGGCCTAACAAAGAAAATAACAGAACGCCACTAGCCGTCACCTTCAGCCCCCAACTAAAACCTCTCCAACGCATTATCAAGGATCTACAACCTATCCTGAATGATGACCCAACACTCTCACAAATCTTGGGAGACAGGCCAGTCCTTGCCTACAGACAGCCCCCCAACCTGAAGCAAATACTCACCAGCAACCACATACCACACAACAGAACCATTAACCCAGGAACGTATCCTTGCAACAAAGCCCATTGCCAACTGTGCCCACATCTCTATTCAGGGGACACCATCACAGGGCCTAATAACATCAGCCACACTATCAGAGGCTCGTTCACCTGCACATCTACCAATGTGATATATGCCATCACATGCCAGCAATGCCCCTTTGCCATGTACATTTGGCAAACTGGACAGTCTCTACATAAAAGAATAAATTTACACAAATCAGACGTCAAGAATTATAACATTCATAAACCAGTTGGAGAACCCTTCAATCTCTCTGGTCACATGATTACAGAATGAAAGTTGCGATATTACAACAGAAAAACTTCAAAACCAGACTCCAGCGAGAGACTGTTGAATTGGAATTCATTTGCAAATTAGATACAATTAACTTAGGCTTGAATAGAGACTGGGAGTGGCTAAGTCATTATGCAAGGTAACCTATTTCCCCTTGTTTTTTCCTTTCCTTCCCCCCCCCCCCCGTTCCTCAGACGTTCTTGTTAAACCCTGGATTTGTGTTGGAAATGGCCCACCTTGGTTATCATATACGTTGTAAGGAGAGTGATCAATTTACATAAGCTATTACCAGCAGGAGAGTGGGGTGGCGGGAGAGAAAACCTTTTGTAGTGATAAACACCCATTTTTTCATGGTTTGTGTGTATAAAAACATCTTCTGTATTTTCCACAGTATGCATCCGATGAAGTGAGCTGTAGCTCACGAAAGCTTATGCTCAAATAAATTGGTTAGTCTCTAAGGTGCCATAAGTCCTCCTTTTCTTTTTGTGAATACAGACTAATACAGCTGTTATTCTGAAACCTGTAAAATAAAATAGCCTTAATGATCTATCATTGCTTTGCGCTTTGTGACAAGACATTATTTGGCTGTGTGCTGTACATACTGTAGGGCAGGTGTCAAATACTAAAATAACACATATGTCAGAGTTATAAAAACTGAATGTGATTGCACTCTTCCTCTCCTCACATTGCCCTGCTACTGATCGTCATCCTGGTCTACAGAGCTTCATCTTCTTAGGCCTGGTCTACACTATGAGTTTATGTCAAATTTAGCAGCGTTAAATCAAATTAACCCTGCACCCATCCACACAATGAAGCCATTTTTGTTGACATAAAGGGCTCTTAAAATCGATTTCTGTACTCTTCCCCGATGAGGGGATTAGTGCTGAAATCAACATCGCCGTTTCGAATTAGGGTTAGTGTGGTTGCAATTAGACGGTATTGGCCTCCGGGAGCTATCCCACAGTGCACCATTGTGACCACTCTGGACAGCACTCTGAACTCGGATGCCAGGTGTACAGGAAAAGCCCCGGGAACTTTTGAATCTCATTTCCTGTTTGGCCAAGCAAGCTCATCAGCACAGGTAACCATGCAGTCCCAGAATCGAAAAAGAGCTCCAGCATGGACCCAATGGGAGGTACTGGATCTGATCGCTGTATGGGGAGATGAATCCATGCTATCAGAACTATGTTCCAAAAGACGAAATACCAAAACATTTCAAAAAATCTCCAAGGCCATGATGGACAGAGGCTACAGAAGGGACGCAACACAGTGCTGCATGAAACTTAAGGAGCTCAGACAAGTGTACCAGAAAACCAAAGACTCAAACGGATGCTCTGGGATGGAGCCCCAGACATGCCACTTCTATGCTGAGCTGCATGCAATTCTAGGGGGGGAAGCCACCACTACTCCACCCCTGTCCGTGGACTCCGATGATGAGGTACTCTCCGTCATGCCTGAGGATTTTGTGGACTGGGAAGATGAGGAGGAGGAGGATGAACTTGAGGAGAGCACACAGCACACCGTTCTCCCCGATAGCCAGGATCTTTTTATCACCCTGACTGAAATACCCTCCCAACCCAACCAGGCTGGAGAAGGGGCCTCTGGTGAGTGTACCTTCATAAATATAATACATTTTTAAAAGCAAGAGTTTTTTAATGATTAATTTGCCCTGAAGTCTTGGAATGCATTCGTGGCCAGTGCAGCTACTGGAAAAGTCTGTTAACTTGTGTCGAGGTTCCTTCCCCACTCTGAACTCTAGGGTGCAGATGTGGGGACCTGCATGAAAACCTCCTAAGCTTATTTTTACCAGCTTAGGTTAAAACTTCCCCAAGGTACAAACTATTTTCCTTTTTCCCTTGAACTTTATTGCTGCCACCACCAAGCATCTAACAGATATATAACCGGGAAAGAGCTCGCTTGGAAACGTCTTTCCCCCCAAAATCCTCCCCAAACCCTACACCCCCTTTCCTGGGGAACACTTGATAAAAATCCTCACCTATTTACATAGGTGAACACAGACTCAAGCCCTTGGATCTTAAGAACAATGAAAAAAACAATCAGGTTCTTAAAAGAAGAATTTTAATTGAAGAAAAAGTAAAAGAATCATCTCTGTAAAATCAGGATGGTAAATACCTTATAGGGTAATTAGATTCAAAACACAGAGAATCCCTCTAGGCAAAACCTTAAGTTACAAAAAGACACAAAAACAGGAATATCTATTCCATTCAGCACAGCTTATTTTCTCAGCCATTTAAAGAAAACAGAATCTAACGCATATCTAGCTAGATTACTAACTAAGTTCTAAGACTCCAATCCTGTTCTGTCCCCGGTAAAAGCATCACACAGACAGACAGAGAGAGACTTTGTTTCTCCCTCCCTCCAGCTTGTGAAAGTATCTTTTCTCCTCATTTGTCATTTTGGTGAGGTGCCAGTGAGGTTATCCTAGCTTCTTAACCCTTTACAGGTAAAAGGGTTTTTCCTCTGGCCAGGAGGGATTTTAAAGGTATTTACCCTTCCCTTTATATTTATGACATGCCCCCCAAATCACAGATAGGGTGAAAAGCTGGCTGTGATTTCTTCCTGGAGCTCTAGGAGAAAACAGAGTTAATAAGACACATGCACCTCTAAATATACTACCAAGTATATAAAGACTAACAATATTTTCCACATCTCAAGGACAATTTTAACCAGTTGATTCTGGGAAACTTTCACAGGAGAGTGCATCAGCCACTTTGTTAGAAGCTCCTGAGATGTGTTGGATGTTGAAATCAAAATCTTGGAGAGCTAAACTCCACCGAATAAGTTTTTTGTTATTTCCCGTGGTGGTATGAAGCCACTGTAGTGCAGCATGGTCGGTTTGTAGGTGGAAAAGCCATCCCCAAACATATGGGCGTAGCTTTTCCAGGGTGTAGACAATGGCATAACTTTCTTTTTCACTGACTTACCAGTTGCTTTCCCTCTCAGACAGCTTCTTGCCGAGAAACACTACAGGGTGGAATTCTTGATCCAGTCCTTTCTGCATTAAAACTGCTCCCATACCACGCTCGGACACATCTGTGGTTACTAGGAACAGTTTGTCAAGTCTGGGGCCCTTAGTACAGGGTCAGACATGAGTGTCACTTTAAGCTGGTTAAAGGCCTTCTGACACTCTTCAGTCCACTGAACGGCATTTGGCTGTTTCTTTTTGGTTAGGTCTGACAGTGGGGCAGCGATTTGGCTGTATTGCAGTACAAATTGTGTGTAATAACTGGCCAAGCCTAAGAAAGATTGGACCTGTTTCTTTGACTTTGGGACAGGCCACTTTTGGATAGCATCCACTTTGGCCTGTAGGGGGTTGATAGTTCTTTGACCCACCTGGTGTCCAAGGTAAGTCACTCTGTTAGGCCTATTTGACACTTCTTAGCCTTAACAGTTAGTCCTGCCTCCCTTATGCGCTCAAAGACTTTTTGTAGATGTTCTAGGTGTTCTGCTGAGGAATCCGAAAATATGGGCACATCGTCAAGGTAGGCGACTGCATAGTCTCCCAATCCTGCTAGGAGACCATCTACAAGTCTTTGGAAGGTGGTGGGTGCATTCCGCAGCCCAAAAGCGAGTACATTAAATTCATACAGCCAGACATGGCCGGTGAAGACTGATCTTTCCTTGGCGGATTCATCTAGTGGTACCTGCCAGTACCCTTGGTTAAGTCCAAGTTAAAGAAGAACTTGCCAGCAAATTAAAGAAATATGGGCTGGATGAATGGACTATAAGGTGGATAGAAAGCTGGCTAGATTGTTGTGCTCAACGGGTAGTGATCAATGGCTCCATGTCTAGCTGGCAGCCGGTATCAAGTGGAGTGCCCCAAGGGTCGGTCCTGGGGCCGGTTTTGTTCAATACCTTCATAAATGATCTGGAGGATGGTGTGGATTGCACCCTCAGCAAGTTTGCAGATGACACTAAACTGGGAGGAGTGGTAGATATGCTGGAGGGTAGGGATAGGATCCAGAGGGCCCTAGACAAATTGGAGGATTGGTCAAAAAGAAATGTGATGAGGTTCAACAAGGACAAGTGCAGAGTCCTGCACTTAGGATGGAAGAATCCCATGGACCGCTACAGACTAGGGACCGAATGGCTCGGCAGCAGTTCTGCAGAAAAAGACCTAGGGGTTACAGTGGACAAGAGGCTGGATTTGAGTCAACAGTGTGCCCTTGTTGCCAAGAAGGCCAATGGCATTTTGGGCTGTATATGTAGGAACATTGCCAGCAGATCGAGGGACGTGATCGTTCCCCTCTATTCGACATTGGTGAGGCCTCATCTGGAGTACTGTATCCAGTTTTGCGCCCCACACTACAAGAAGGATGTGGAAAAATTGGAAAGCGTCCAGCGGAGGGCCACAAAAATGATTAGGGGACTGGAACACATGACTTATGGGGAGAGGCTGAGGGAACTGGTATTGTTTAGTCTGCAGAAGAGAAGAATGAGGGGGGATTTGATAGCTGCTTTCAAATACCTGAAAGGGGGTTCCAAAGAGGATGGCTCTAGACTGTTCTCAGTGGTAGCAGATGACAGAACAAGGAATAATGGTCTCAAGTTGCAGTGGGGGAGTTTAAGGTTGGATATTAGGAAAAACTTTTTCATTAGGAGGGTGGTAAAGCACTGGAATGGGTTACCTAGGGAAGTGGTGGAATCTTCTTCCTTAGATATTTTTAAGATCGGGCTTGACAAAGCCCTGGCTGGGATGATTTAATAGGGGATTGGTCCTGCTTTGAGCAGGGGGTTGGACTAGTTGACTTCCTGAGGTCCCTTCCAACCCTGATATTCTATGATTCTATGATTCTAAGTCCAAGATAGAGATGAACTGGGCCCGTCCCAGTTTCTCTAATAGTTCATCTGTGCGTGGCATTGGATAGTTGTCGGGGCGAGTTACAGCATTTAACTTATGGTAGTCTACGCAAAAACGTATGTCCCCATCTGGTTTGAGAACTAGAACGACTGGAGGTGCCCATGCACTGCAAGAGGGCCATATTAAACTCATCTGTCAGATATCCTGGATCTCCCGTTCTATAGCAGTTTTAGCTTGAGGAGACACCCAGTAAGGTTGGACTTTAATTGGGAGAGCATTACCTGTGTCAATGGAGTGGTATGCCCATTCAGTCAGTCCTGGGGTGGCTGAGAATGTTGGCGCATAGCTAGTGCACAGCTCCTGGATCTGCTGTCGCTGCATACGCCCAAGGGTCATGGAGAGGTTCACCTCTTCCATGCCACCAGCACTTTTCCCTTCGTAGAAGACACGTTCAGGCCACTCAGCGTCATCTCCTCCCTGGGATGTAAAATGACAAACCTTTAATTCTCTGGAATAAAAGGGCTTTAGAGAATTAATATGGTATATCTTAGGCTTTCGGTTGTAGGTGGGGAATACTATGAGATAATTAACAGCTCCCAGGCGCTCCTGGACCGTAAATGGCCCTTCCCATGACGCTTCTTTTTTATGGGCCTGGAGTGCTTTTAACACCATGACTTGGTCTCCTACTTTGAAGGAATGCTCTCTGGCATGTCTATCATACCAGGCTTTTTGCTCTTTTGTGCATCCTCTAGGTTTTCTTTAGCAAGGGCCAGAGAGGTTCGGAGGGTGTTTTTGTAGGTTGGTTACAAACTCCAGAATGTTAGTTCCTGGAGAAGGTATAAATTCCTCCCATTGCTGCTTCACCAACTGTAATGGCTCCTTAACCTCGCGGCCATATACAAGTTCAAATGGTGAAAACCCTAAACTGGGATGTGGTACAGCTCTGTAGCCAAAGAGCAACTGCTGCAACACTAGGTCCCAATCATTGGAGTGCTCATTTACGAATTTACATATCATGGCCCCCAAAGTTCCATTAAACTTCTCCACCATGCCATTAGTTTGATGGTGGTAAGGAGTGGCAACCAAGTGATTTACCCCATGAGCTTCCCAAAGGCTTTCCATATTTCCTGCCAGTAAATTAGTCCCTGCATCTGTGAGGGTGTCGGAGGGCCAACCTACCCTGGCAAAAATGTCTGCTAGTGCCTGGCACAAACTTTTAGCCCTGGTGTTGCTTAGAGCTACTGCTTCCAGCCATCGGGTGGCAAAATCCATGAAAGCCAGTATGTACTGCTTTCCTCTGGGTGTCTTTTTCAAAAAAGGACCCAGAATATCCACAGCTACTCGCTGAAATGGAACTTCAATGATGGGGAGTGGCTGGAGAGGGGCTTTGACCTGGTCTTGGGGTTTTCCCACTCTTTGGCATACTTCGCAAGACCGGACATAGGTAGAAACATCCTTGCACATTCCCTCCCAGTGGAATGACCTCCCCAACTAGTCTTTGGTCCTGTTCACCCCAGCATGGTCACTGGGATGATCATGGGCTGAGATCAAGAGCTTTACCTGGTACTTAGTTGGAACTACCAACTGTCTCTGAGGATGCCAGTCTTCCTGGTGTCCACCGGAAAGAGTTTTCTTGTATAAAAGTTCTCTTTCTACAACAAATCTGGATAGATTAGAAGAGCTGAGAGGCAGTGGGTTGCTCCGTGCTGCCATCCAAGCTCTCTGGAGGCTTTCATCTGCTTCCTGTTCGGTCTGGAACTGTTCCCTTGATGCTAGAGACATCAGTTCCTCATTGGATTGTGGACCTATGCTTGGTCCCTCTTGAAGCAATGTAGGGGATGGGGCTGTTTCCTTTGACTGTGAACCGCTTTCTGCTGGTGCACTGTGTTGGGGTTCAGGCTCCGGCTGAGCATCTTGTGTAGGGTTATCGGCTGCTGCCGGTCCAGGTTTGGTGGGGCCCTCTGGTGTTGGGTTTGCAAGTACTGGGTTCAGTGCTGGCAATGGGTCTGGTGCTAGTTGTTCCACCGGTTCCAGTTCTGGGACTGGCTCTGTCTGGGTCTCTCGGTCTGGATCCACTACTGCTGTTGCAGACATTGGCTTGGTGTCCAGGTCCATCACCTCTGACCGGGTCCTAGTAGAAGTTTCTGGAACAGAGGTAGGCGTGACGGCTTGTTTAGCCTGGCTGCAGGTGACCATTCCCACCCTCTTGGCCTGCTTCACATGATTGGCCAAGTCTTCCCCCAACAGCATGGAGATGGGATAATCATCATAGACTGCAAAAGTCCACATTCCTGACCAGCCCTTGTACTGGACAGGCAACTTGGCTGTAGGCAAATTGAAAGAGATGGACTTGAAGGGCTGAACCGTCACTTGGATCTCTGGGTTGATGAAATTGGGGTCCACTAAGGAAGCATGGATAGCTGACACTTGTGCTCCGGTGTCCCTCCACGTGGTGACCTTCTTCCCGCCCACACTCACAGTTTCCCTCCGCTCCGAGGGTATCTGAGAGGTATCTGGGCCTGAGGACGTCTGGTGTGATTCTGGTGCAATGAACTGTAATCTGTTGGGGTTCTTGGGGCAGTTGGCCTTTACATGCCCCAGCTCATTACATTTAAAACATCATCCAGCTGACGGGTCACGGGGAGATGTGGGTTGCTGGAGAACGGTGTGGCGGGACAATAAGGTGGCTGGAGTGTTCCTTGGGGGGTAGGTGGGGCCTTGGGCTGCCCCTGGTAGTAGGGTGTGGTCTGAGGTTGTCCCTTTTGGTATCCGCTCCAACTGCAATCAGTTTTTTTCTTCTCTGCCACCTCCACCCATTTGGCTCCAATCTCCCCCTCCTCGATTACAGTTTTGGGCTTCCCATCTAGGATGTATCTTTCTATTTCCTCAGGAAAACCTTCTAGGTTCACCGGAGGAAGGAGACCAAAGCCCTGAGGTAAGTGCGGAAGTGGGATACCGGGAGGAAGCACGAGCAGGAGCACGTGAGAGGGGAGGGCTCCTGCCTCATATTGAGAAAGAGGGGTGATCAGTGGGTTATCTCAAGTGCCTATACACAAATGCACGAAGCCTGGGAAACAAGCAGGGAGAACTGGAAGTCCTGGAAAAGTCAAGGAATTATGATGTGATTGGAATAACAGAGACTTGGTGGGATAACCCACATGACTGGAGTACTGTCATGGATGGATATAAGCTGTTCAGGAAGAACAGGCAGGGCAGAAAAGGTGGGGGGAGTTGCACTGTATGTAAGGGAGAAGTATGACTGCTCAGAGCTCAAGTATGAAACTGCAGAAAAACCTGAGAGTCTCTGGATTAAGTTTAGAAGTGTGAGCAACAAGGGTGATGTCGTGGTGGGAGTCTGCTATAGACCACCATACCAGGGGGATGAGGTGGACGAGGCTTTCTTCCGGCAACTCACAGAAGTTGCTAGATTGCAGGCCCTGGTTCTCATGGGAGACTTCAATCACCCTGATCTCTGCTGGGAGAGCAATACAGCAGTGCTCAGACAATCCAGGAAGTTTTTGGAAAATATAGGGGACAATTCCCTGGTGCAAGTGCTGGAGGAACCAACTAGGGGCAGAGCTCTTCTTGACCTGCTGCTCACAAACCGGGAAGAATTAGTAGGGGAAGCTAAAGTGGATGGGAACCTGGGAGGCAGTGACCATGAGATGGTCAAGTTCAGGATCCTGACACAAGGAAGAAAGGAAAGCAGTAGAATACGGACCCTGGACTTCAGAAAAGCAGACTTTGACTCCCTCAGGGAACTGATGGGCAAGATCCCCTGGGAGAATAACATGAGGTGGAAAGGAGTCCAGGAGAGCTGGCTGTATTTTAAAGAATCCTTATTGAGGTTACAGGGACAAACCATCCCAATGTGTAGAAAGAATAGTAAATATGGCAGGCAACCAGCTTGGCTTAACAGTGAAATCCTTGCTGATCTTAAATACAAAAAAGAAGCTTACAAGAAGTGGAAGATTGGACAAATGACCAGGGATGAGTATAAATACATTGCTCAGGCATGCAGGAGTGAAATCAGGAAGGCCAAATCACACCTGGAGTTGCAGCTAGTAAGAGATGTTAAGAGTAACAAGAAGGGTTTCTTCAGGTATGTTAGCAACAAGAAGAAAGTCAAGGAAAGTGTGGGCCCCTTCCTGAATGAGGGAGGCAACCTAGTGACAGAGGATGTGGAAAAAGCTAATGTACTCAATGCTTTTTTTGCCACTGTCTTCACGAACAAGGTCAGCTCCCAGATTACTGCACTGGGCAGCACAGCATGGGGAGGAGGTGACCAGCCCTCTGTGGACAAAAAAGTAGTGGTTTGGGACTATTTAGAAAAGCTGGACATGCACAATCCATGGGGCCGGATACGTTGCATCCGAGAGTGCTAAATGAGTTGGTGAATGTGATTGCAGATCCATTGGCAATTATCTTTGAAAACTCATGGCAATCGGGGGAAGTCCTGGATGACTGGAAAAAGGCTAATGTAGTACCCTTCTTTAAAAAAGGGAAGCAGGAGGATCCTGGGAACTACAGGCCAGTCAGCCTCACCTCAGTCCCTGGAAAAATCATGGAGCGGGTCCGCAAGAAATCAATTCTGAAGCACTTCGAGGAGAGGAAAATGATGAGGAAGAGTCAGCATGGATTCACCAAGGGCAAGTCATGCCTGACTAATCTAATTGCCTTCTATGGCGAGGTAACTGGTTCTGTGGATGAAGGGAAAGTGGTGGACGTGTTGTTCCTTGCCTTTAGCAAAGCTTTTGACTCTGTCTCCCACAGTATTCTTGCCAGCAAGTTAAAGAAGTATGGGCTGGATGAATGGACTATAAGGTGGATAGAAAGCTGGCTAGATTGTTGGGCTCAATGGGTAGTGATCAATGGCTCCATGTCTAGTTGGCAGCTGGTATCAAGTGGAGTGTCCCAAGGGTCGGTCCTGGGGCCGGTTTTGTTCAATATGTTCATTAATGATCTGGAGGATGGTGTGAATTGAACCTTCAGAAAGTTTGCACACACTAAACTGGGAGGAGAGGTAGATATGCTGGAGGGTAGGGATAGGATCCAGAGGGCCCTAGACAAATTGGAGCACTGGGCCAAAAGAAATGTGATGAGGTTCCACAAGGACAGGTGCAGAGTCCTGCACTTAGGATGGAAGAATCTCATGGACCGCTACAGACTAGGGACTGAATGGCTCGACAGCAGTTCTGCAGAAAAGGACCTAGGGGTTACAGTGGACAAGAAGCTGGATATGAGTCAACAGTGTGCCCTTGTTGCCAAGAAAGCCAATGGCATTTTGGGCTGTATAAGTAGGGGCATTGCCAGCAGATCGAGGGACGTGATCGTTCGCCTCTATTCGACATTGGTGAGACCTCATCTGGAGTACTGTGTCCAGTTTTGCGCCTCACACTACAAGAAGGATGTGGAAAAATTGGAAAGCGTCCAGCGGAGGGCCACAAAAATGATTAGGGGACTGGAACACATGACTTATGATGAGAGGCTGAGGGAACTGGGGATGTTTAGTCTACAGAAGAGAAGAATGAGGGGGGATTTGATAGCTGCTTTCAAATACCTGAAAGGGGGTTCCAAAGAGGATGGCTCTAGACTGTTCTCAGTGGTAGCAGATGACAGAACAAGGAGTAATGGTCTCAAGTTGCAGTGGGGGAGATTTAAGTTGGATATTAGGAAAAACTTTTTCACTAGGAGGGTGGTAAAGCACTGGAATGGGTTACCTAGGGAGGTGGTGGAATCTCCTTCCTTAGAAGTTTTTAAGCTCAGGCTTGACAAAGCCCTGGCTGGGATGGTTTAATTGGGGATCGGTCCTGCTTTGAGCAGGGGTTGGACTAGATGACCTCCTGAGGTCCCTTCCAACCCTGATATTCTATGATTCTAATAACTGCTCCATTTGCATTAGGAAGGGCAAATCTTCTGGAGATTTAACACTTGCTCCTGATATCCAGGCATCCCAGTGTTTCACAGTGTAGTAGGCATGTCGGAGAAATGACACATCTGGTTTCCACCTTATGGCTCTGAACCGCAGATGGGAATGCTCGGGTGTTAGCCCCATTCTGACTCTCGCCTTGGTTTTAAACAGTTCATACTTGTTCATGTGTTCCTTAGGCATTTCAGCCTCCACCTCAGCTAAGGATCCACTGAGCTGCGGCCTCAGCTCTACCATGTATTGGTCTGTAGAGATGCTGTACCCAAAGCAGGCCCTTTTGAAGTTTTCTAAGAAGGCCTTGGGATAATTGCCTGCCTTGTAAGGTGGGGAACTTTCTGGGATGGGAAGAGGTACCTGGAGAAGATTTGCTAGGGTTTGTTGGTATATTCTGCTGAGCCTTTGCTTTCTCCGTCTTCAGTGCATGGTTCCTCTCTTTTTCCTTCTCATCCATCTCCATCTGTCTGAGTTCTATCCATCTTTCATGTTCCTTTTGTCTTTCCTCAGCCTCAAATCTGGCTAATTACAGCTTCTGTTGAACAGTGCAGTCTGTTCTAACCTCTCTGTTTTTAACTAACTTTACACCCGGGAGTTAGAAAGAAAAGAAAACAAAAAAAAACCCCTTGGCTTGTAAAATTTTGCTGTGCTGTCTGGATACCTATGTTCTCTGATAGTGATTGTCAGCCTACAGAAAAATCCTTAAAAAAAAAAACCTAACACTTTCGTCTCCAGGTAAATAGGCAGAAAACCGCTGTAGTTGCTCTTAGGGAAAAAAAATCTTCTTCAGGTCTGTGAAGACTTTTGAATTTCCCTGCAGGAGGTTAACTATCCTGCCTTTAGATAGAGAAAACTCCAGCTCACAAAAGGCAATCCCCTTTTGTCTCTGCTCTGGCCCCCAAGCAGAGAAAAAACCTTTAACTGCTTTCAGCTTAAAATATTTCCTTTTAAAATCTGTGTTTCTGGTTCAAAAAATCTCAAATTGATCTCAAAATTATTTCAAGTTAATCCCACCTCTCTGCCACCATGTCAAGGTTCCTTCCTCACTCTGATCTTTAGGGTACAGATGTGGGGACCTGCATGAAAACCTCCTACGTTTATTTTTACCAGCTTAGGTTAAAACTTCCCCAAGGTACAAACTATTTTCCATTTTCCCTTGGACTTTATTGCTGCCACCACCAAGCATCTAACAGATATATAAGCGGGAAAGAGCCCTCTTGGAAACGTCTTTCCCCCCAAAATCCTCCCCAAACCCTACACCCCCTTTCCTGGGGAAGACTTGATAAAAATCCTCACCAATTTACGTAGGTGAACACAGACCCAAACCCTTGGATCTTAAGAACAATGAAAAAATCAATCAGGTTCTTAAAAGAAGAATTTTAATAGAAGAAAAAGTAAAAGAATCACCTCTGTAAAATCAGGATGGTAAATACCTTACAGGGTAATTAGATTCAAAACATAGAGAATCCCTCTAGGCAAAACCTTAAGTTACAAAAAGACACAAAAACAGGAATATCTATTCCATTCAGCACAGCTTATTTTCTCAGCCATTTAAAGAAAACAGAATCTAACGCATATCTAGCTAGATTACTAACTAAGTTCTAAGACTCCATTCCTGTTCTGTTCCTGGCAAAAGCGTCACACAGACAGACAGAGAGAGACTTTGTTTCTCCCTCCCTCCAGCTTTTGAAAGTATCTTTTCTCCTCATTTGTCATTTTGGTGAGGTGCCAGTGAGGTTATCCTAGCTTCTTAACCCTTTACAGGTAAAAGGGTTTTTCCTCTGGCCAGGAGGGATTTTAAAGGTGTTTACCCTTCCCTTTATATTTATGACAACTTGTCTGGGGATGGAGCGGAAATCCTCCAGGGACATTTCCATGAAGCTTTCCTGGAGGTACTCTAAAAGCCTTTGCAGAAGGTTTATGAGGAGAGCAACCTTATTCCGTCCTCCATGGTAGGACACTTTACCATGCCATGCTAGTAGCAAGTAATCTGGTATCATTGCAAGACAAAGCCTGGCAGCGTATGGTCCTGGTGTTTGCTGGCATTCAAGCAACATCCATTCTTTATCTGTCTGTGTTATCCTCAGGAGAGTGATATCGTTCATGGTAACCTGGTTGAAATACGGGAATTTAATTAAGGGAACATTCAGAGGTGGCCGTTCCTACTGAGCTGTTTGCCTGTGGCTGAAAAGAAATCCTCCCCGCAGTTAGTCAAGCGGTGGGGAGAGGGGGGCATTGGCGCTGAGCTGTTCGCATTTGGCTAGCAGTTATCTTCCCTGATACCAGCCATGTGGTGGGGGGAGGGGTAAAGGGGTCATCCCAGAGAATTGGACGCAGAGGGTTAGTTTGGTTTCTGCTGCTGCACGTTAACACGAAAACCGCAGCACTAAATGGCCAACTCAACGGACTTTGCTTGGTATGGGAAAGGACGGCGCAGCTGTTATGAAGGTTCCAGAAGCTGAAAGACTATGGGTTACCATGGCCGCCTCCAAGCCGGATTCTGTTGCCCAGCACTACGTGTGTGATCTCTAACACGAAAGCCGCAGGCACTAAATAAAAGATGCAAAATGCGACCTTTTACCGAAATCACATGTGCTATGTAATGTGAATAGTGTTGTGCAACATGAAAGAGTATAGCCATTGTTCTGTAAAATCTATCTTTTTAAATACTTCACTCCCATTTTTTCCTCCCGCAGCTGCAAATGTTTCAAGCCTCCCTCCTCCGTCCAAAGGCTATCTCAGATAAGGCGGTGAAAAAAATGCACACGTGAGAAATGATCTCTGAGCTCATGCAGAGCTCATTCTCTGTCCGGCACTGACAGAGCTCAGCAGAATGTGTGGAGGGACACAGTAGCACAGTACAGGAAAGCGGCCAATGAACATGAGGACAGGAGGGACTATCAAGATGGGAGGTGGTGGCAGGAAGATCAGAGGAGGCAGGATGCAACGCTGGGGCTACTGCGGGATCAAAAGGACATGCTCCGGCGTCTGGTGGAAGTTCAGGAATAGAAGCAGGATCACAGACTGCCACTGCAGCCCCTGTTTAACTGCCCATAGCCTCCTCCCCAAGACACCCAAGAACGCGGGGGAGGCTCCTGGCACCCAACCACTCCACTCCAGTGGACAGCCCAAGCAACAGAAGGCTGTCATTCAACAAATTTTGAAGTGGCTTTTTCCTTCCCTTCTCCCCTCCTCCCACACCCCACCTATTGCTATTGCTATTGCTACCTTGTGAGTTATCTCCCTATTTTTATAATCCGTTAATAAAGAATACATGGTTTTTAAATGATAGTGACTTTATTTCCTTTGCAAGCAAGCTGTGATTGAAGGGGAGAGGGCGGGTGGCTTACAGGGAATTAGAGTCAACCAAAGGGGCGGGTTTTCATCAAGGAGAAACAAACAGAAGTGTCATACGGTTCCCTGGCCAGGCATGAAACTGGTTTTCAAAGCTTCTTTGATGCGCAGCGCTTCCTGCTGTGCTCTTCTAATCGCCCTGGTGTCTGGCTGTGCATATTCAGCTGCCAGGCGATTTGCCTCAACCTCCCACCCCGCCATAAATGTCTCCCCATTACTCTCACAGAGATTGTGGAGCACACAGCAAGCAGCAATAACAATGGGAATATTGGTTTCGCTGAGGTCTGAGCGAGTCAGTAAACTGCGCCAGTGAACCTTTAAACATCTAAATGCACACTTTACCACCATTCTGCACTTGCTCAGCCTATAGTTGAACAGCTCCTGACTACTGTCCAGGGTGCCTGTGTACGGCTTCATGAGCCAGGGCATTAAGGGGTAGGCTGGGTCCCCAAGGATCACTATAGGCATTTCAACATCCCCAACAGTTATTTTCTGGTCTGGGAAGTAAATCCCTTCCTGCAGCCGTTTAAACAGACCAGAGTTCCTGAAGACGTGAGAATCATGAACCTTTCCTGGCCATCCCAAGTTGATGTTGGTGAAATATCCCTTGTGATCCACCAGTGCTTGCAGCACCATTGATAAGTAGCCCTTGCGGTTTACGTACTGGCTGCCAAGGTGGTCTGGTCCCAAGATAGGGATATGCGTTCCGTCTATAGCCCCACCACAATTAGGGAATCCCATTGCAGCAAAGCCATCTACTATGACCTGCACATTTCCCAGAGTCACTACCTTTGATAGCAGCAGCTCAATGATTGCGTTGGCTACTTGCATCACAGCAACCCTCACAGTAGATTTGCCCACTCCAAATTGATTACTGACTGACTGGTAGCTGTCTGACATTGCAAGCTTCCACAGGGCTATTGCCACTTGCTTCTCAACTGTGAGGGCTGCTCTCATCTTGGTATTCTTGCACTTCAGGGCATGGGAAAGCAAGTCACAAAGTTCCATGAAAGTGCCCTTATGCATGCAAAAGTTTCAGAGCCGCTGGGAATCATCCCAAACCTGCAACACTATGAGGTCCCACCAGTCTGTGCTTGTATCCCAGGCCCAGAATTGGCATTCCATGGCATGAGCCTGCCCCATTAACAGCATGATCTCCAAATTGCCAGGGACCGCAGTTTTAGAGAAATCTGTGTCCATGTCCTCATCACTGTTGTCATCATGCTGCTGTCGCCTCCTCACCTGGTTTTTCAGGTTCTGGTTCTGTATAAACTGCACAATAATGTGTGAGGTGTTTACAATGGTCATAACTGCTGCGGTGAGCTGAACGGACTCCATGCTTTCCATGCTATGGTGTCTGCTCGGGTAATCCAGGGAAAAGGGCGCAAAATGATTGTCTGACGTTGCTTTCATGGAGGGAGGTTTGACTTATGACATTTACCCGTAATCAACTGCAACAAATTTTTGACCCCATCAGGCATTGGGAGCACGGTCCAGAATTCCAATGCATGTTATTTTTGCAATCCTATCACTACTTTCTTAGTTAATTTTGCAGTGTTAGCAAAGTATGTTCTTGAGAACATTGAAGAATGCTGTATGGATGCCCTCATTCCCTGTGGGCGGACTGCCTGTTAAATAATCTGAATCAGTACAAGCTGAAATGTCATTTAGCATGACCAAAACAAAAAAAGTTAGGGATGGCTGAACTGGTTTAGATAAAACAAAAATCAACCTGAACCTTTGCTCTGAAGCTGAGCAAAGTTTTTTTAATGCTCAAAAGTCTTTGGTTGTGGTCTAAAATGTTACCCCTGCACTATTCACTCCAGCATTTAGTTTTGTCTTTGACTGAAAAGTGAATGACCCTGACAGAATCTATTCTTTTATATTTCAGGCCAGGCTAAAACTGGGCAATATTGTCATCTGGTCTCACAAGATTGTACCCCAAATTCAAGACTTTAAAGCAGTTTTCCCCTGTGCACATGGTTAGTAGGCTATTTATCACTGGATTTTCTCCTTTAAGAGTAGGAATGCAACGTGGGAGACTTTCTTCCATGAAATTATCTCCAGATAGCATATCAGTGAGAGGTCTTCCTTCGAACTCAGAAGAACCAAGTCAGTATGTAATATGTTGTGAATATATATTAACTATGAGTACAACTGATCAAAATATTTTGTTGATTTTTTTTTAAATGAGAATGCTTTTCAACTGAAATGAAGATTTTTTTCTCAACATTTTTCAACGAAATTTCAAAACAAAACATGTTTCCTTTGGATTTTTTTTGTGACATATATTTACTTTTTTCAAGTGTTTGTAGCTATGAACTAGATGTTCATCCTTGCTTCTAGCAAGCCAAGTCCTACCTATAGCAGTTCACAACTCCACCCACGCCTCTCTTCAATCCAATCAGACGTTATTTCACTTTTTAGCCACACCTCGCCAGACAGTTGCTAATTGGGGTTAAGAGATCAGCCATAACTCTTGTACATTGCTTGGGGTTTGCTCATTTCATTTTTATATGATTTTTATAAGTTTTTTTTTCCAAATAAAAGGTGTTTGTGGATTCATATTCCCAAAGACTTCTGAGTGTTTGGGGGACAGGAGGGGAGAAATACCTATAAAAGTTACTGGGAGGTTTAACATTTTAATAATATAAAATCTGGTAGTGGCTAAGGTTTTAGGTGGAGACTTAGAATCATAGAAGATTAGAGCTGGAAGAGACCTCAGGAGGTCATCTAGTCTAACCCCTCAAACCAGGACCAACCCCAATTAAATCATCCCAGCCAGGGCTTTGTCAAGCCATGCCTTAAAAATCTCTGAGGATGGAGATTCCACCACCTCCCTAGGTAACCCTTTCCAGTGCTTTATCACACTCCTGGTGAAATAGTTTTTTTCCAAATATCCCACCCTAAACCTCCCCCACTGCAACTTGATACCATTGCTCCTTATTCTGTCATCTGCCACCACGGAGATCAGCCTAGCTCCATCCTCTTTGGAACCCCCTTTCAGGTAGTTGAAGGCTGCTATCAAATCCCCCCATCACTCCTCTCTTCTGCAGACTACATAAGCCCAGTTCCCTCAGCCTCTTCTCATAAATCATGTGCCCCAGCCCCCAATCATTTTCGTTGCCCTCTGCTGGACTCTCTCCAATTTGTCCACATCCTTTCTGTAGTGGGGGGCCCAAAACTGGATGCAATACTCCAGATGTAGCCTCACCAGTGCCAAATAGAGGGGAATAATCACTTCCCTCGAGCTGCTGGCAATGCTTCAATGCGACATGAGCCAATTATTTTATTTATTTCTAAAAGGACCCACAAGCAGCACTGAATTCAGCCCTTACTATCTTGAATTAGATAGAAAAAGCCATTGGCTTGAGAAAAAATTAGTTTTCCCACCACCCTATGAGTTCTATTTTATTTCCTCCCACCCTCAACCACCCCTCAATTGTCCTCATAGTCTCCTTCATGCATTTTTTCCTGAGGAATGTTTCAAATTCCTCACAAATTGAAAACCATTATCTGAAACAATGTTTATAGCATATAGCACAAACATATTCTGCAATGCTTTGGGAGTCTGTGTTTTAGAAGTGTTTTGACACACACTATTTGCTTATCTATTCTGCAAACTCAGTGCAAAGTCTTTGCCAGGGCTTAGTAGCCCTCTTCCACCAGTAACATGGAACATTTTCTGGCATGTTTTGTTTGGTGGCTACTACATAATTGACATTGGCTACTTCCTTTCCTGTGTTCTGATCTAATTGTCCTCCTCCCTTGACCATCAGATGCATAAAACAGAAATCAAATGGCACCAGTTATTTCTATGCTGGGCTCATTTTTCTAGGGCTTTTATAGTCAGATGTAATAATGCCATTTCTGCCATTATTGTGCTATGGAGTATGCCTGCAGGGGTCAGCCTCTCCTTTTTTCCCTGGGGTCACCAAAAATACTTATTTAGGTAGCCTATTACTGGACATTCTTACAAGATGTCCCCAAAATGTCCATCTCTTCTTGTGTAGGTAGCTATGTCCACTGTAGGACCACTTTGTTACTTATTCTATCTGTCCATTTTACTTTTAATATTCTAGACACCTACATCAAAAGCTGATCATTTGGCATTGGATGGACTTATTTTTCCAGGGCTCTGCTCCATATAAATATGGACACCAAAATAATTTCTAGCCAAACATTTCATTTTTACTGTGCCTTAATAATATTCAGCTTTTTGGTACAACAACCAATATGCCCAATGAGAACTAGTCATTCTCTACTGATATCTCCATTTTTAGAAAGAAATAAGGAGGACATCTCATCTGCTATGTGATAAGCCATATGGAAAGTGTTTATTTTCCAGTACTATCTCAGCCTGCACTAAGAAAGTCTTCTAGGAAAGATTCTGTACAAAAATGTTACTTTATTTCAAAGACACTAGGTGTCATGCATCAATATTAGCATGCTCCTCTGAATGCTTGTGCATGATATACTCCAATGGTTCCATACTGGGACCCTCTGCAGCCCTCTAATCTACCTGAAGTCTCTCATTTACCAGTGTGGGAAGGGCAGGCTGGCAATGACCCTCCTCCCCCGTTGAAACTATCTGTTTTACTGATGTAAGTGTAAGATTAAGGCCCAGCTCTGCATCCCACTTGCTTGCAGAGGTGGGATTCTGCCTTTTGGATACAGTATCTGTACTGTGTACTTCCAATTGATCAAGGCAATTTTGTCAAGGTACTCATAAATTTTAACCAACTTACAAGTAATGCCTGTGGCTCTTTTTCTATCACAGAAATTGCTCTAAGTCTTTGGTACTGTTCTGGAAGCAAATGCTACATGTCTTAAATTCCCATCTTCACATAGATATGAAATATCTGCTTCTGCAGACAGTCTCTAGGAATTTAAGAGAGTAGCTGGACAAAACAAAGTCCTAACAATTGCACAGCTTATGCACCAATGACTGGTGAGTTCTGTACAGTGGGTCCACAGCCTCTGCTGATATTTCAGCCCACTCCCCTTCTCATCAGCCTGTGTCTGTAAAAGCCTTGTCATATTTAAAGCTATAGTTCTCTTTCCGTGTATGGTTTTTAAGCAACAGAGAGAAAGGGAGTTAGAGAAGGAGCAGTTCTAGCACTAGAAGCCTTTCTTTTGGTAAAAAGAATGTGTTTAACATTTGGCTATTGTCATTCTGAAATGACAAAGCACTTTACATAAATATATTTTTCAGCTCGCAAGTCATTAAGGGGCTGGTTTGCCTTTCATCAATTTTAAGGGGTGTGTTTTTGACTTCAATAGGATCAGTATTTGGATGTAAGTGCATATGTGTATGAGCTGGGTAACTACAGTTCAATATATATTCTAAAATAAGATAGTATGACTGTACTGTCCTCCTTTGCTTGCTGTCAAGATTGGAATCCAGAGTTATGCATTTCCCTTCATGCTATCAAAACAATGAAAGGACTGCAACTTCCTGCTAGTTTTCAGTGTTATCAATGTCATCAACTGTTCATTCATGAGCTACACAGAAGCCTGAACTTGGGTCTTAGCTGAAAGGTGAACTGAAAAGCTTTTTATCTGCCAACCTGTAAGCCACATTATAGACTTTACTAACAACAAGAACCAGTAGTGCAACATACTACCACTGAGGTTTTCAGATTAAGAAATAGCAGATACAGCTGAAAAAAACATGATGGCAGAGGAGAATCTTCCCCTACTCCAAATGTTAGTTGCTGGTGGATGCTGAATCCTGCCATATCAGTGTTAGTGTATAAGAATAAGTCAGTATACACACTCTGTAATTGAATGTCAAGAAAAATGAAAATATATTGTTTTATTGCTACTGTTCGTTGATTTATTGTCATTGGACATGAGGTCCAACAAATCATTTTGCTGACACCATCAGCTGCCTTAACTAGGCTGTCAGTTCACGACATTAAAGGTAACGGATGGTGATTATTTTACTGTAATGGGTTTAATCAGTACTTTGAATGACTTAGCAGTCCTGTCATAGTATAGCTAACTCATCATTCATCAACGCAGCATTTGTTTACTAACATCATCTATAATTCACTTGATTGTTGACAATCATCAGCAAATGCCTCTCCGGCTAAGTTTTATCAGAGATGAAAGTTTGCACAGCTGCAGCATACTAACTAATCCTTTCTGTACTACTAGGGCAAAAATGTTACTCTTTTATTACACCCCAGTATGAGGAAGTGTCATGCACTACATTTACACTATTTCTTTGCCGAGTCCTCCATACCAGGATTTACAAAAACCTAAAATATATAATTGCTCATTTTATTATAAATGCCTGCCCTCAGGAACCCTCAGTACTTGATGTTTTTCATGGAAGAATTTTGCCATGACTTAGAAGAGTCAGAAAGAACAGACAACCTGTTGACTATTGAGTAAAAACAATAAGCAAAATATGCTCATTTTCTAAAATGCATATAAACCTAGGGCTTTTTTTTGAAGATATGCCTGATTAATTGAGGAAGTCTCAAAGGCCTACAAAAATATCCAACATATTCTGTACACACACATACATACACACACACAGAAGTGTAATCATTATGGTGTTCCAGTGATATAAGAGACAAGACCCTAAATCAATTTTTCTTGTGTTATGCTCTTCAAGTTTAAGGAATAAGTACAAAAATTGTTGAAGTTGTTTTCTGAGATCAGTACAGCAGATCTCAGTATTTACATTTTTCTCTTCTACTGATGTAGGGGAGCACTGAAATTACTATTGCTGTAGTGATAGGGGAGGATCAAAGTTCTATCTTTCAGGTCTGAGAAAAGAATTTGGCTCTTTAAACTGCAAGTGATGGCTATTTGAGTTAGTTTACCCAAGAAGAGGCTATTCCAAAGTTTTAAGAGTTTCATTTGCATTTGAAAAATTGTATATAAATATGAGAGACTTTCAAGAAAGGATTTTAAAAGAAGTTAAAAATTGACATTTAATCAAAATAAAGCTTATTCTAAACCGAACATTTTGGTCTACAAAACTCAGACTCAAAGCTCAGGAGAAATTAGTGCATATGGCAAATAGGTGGATCCAATTCTGAAGGTGCAAGAAGGAGGGACTATAGTAGATAAGGAAGAGAAATACTCTTCAGATAGAACAGTTCAAGGTCAACTAATCATAAACTAGTATTCTAGTCATATACACAAGCACACAGTAGTGTGTGTATAAAAATGGAATCAAAAACATTATACTAAACTTGGACTGTTTGATTAAAAAGAGGAAGTAACAGCAGGTCCATAAAAATTTATTGTCAAATTGTCAACAAGGACAGAACAAGAAATAATGAGCAGCCAGAAGCAATTTGGTTAAACATGAGGAAAAACTTAGCCATAAAAAGAACAAAGTACCAAGTGACTCAGCTACCGTCAGTATTCTAGATCTGAAAGCCATGTATTAGGTATGGTTTAGGAATAAAGAAATTCCACTTACTGCAATGTAAGAATACGTAGAATAATCCACTAGAGACTCATTCCCAACCTAATATTCTATCATTTAAGCAAATTAACTAAACAAAAAAAAATAAGAGAACAAGAGCAAACAAAACAAACCCAACATTCAAATAATGTATCAGGCCTAGGAAACTGAAGAAGATGTAAGGCTATTTTAAATATAAGGAGACATCAGAAACAATACTCACCATCTGGAAGCACCCTCTCACAGCAAGACCCAGCATTGCAGCACCCTGCCTCAGTCCCCCCCCCACACACATTTTCAGCTCTCTCTCTTCATAAAGGTGATTTGGCCTCCAGCTAAGTTACTTTTAAGCATCCAACTCTCCCTTCTCCTCCCTCTGGGGGACAAAACAGGGGTGCTAAAACAATATTTATAGTAGGGGTGCTGATGAAACCATGCATTTGGTGTTTGTTATTAATACTTCAAGACATGGGGTGCAGCAGCACCCCCAGCCTCAAGCACCACTGGGACAGAGTAATTTAGCTAAAGCCCAACACAAGAGCCAAACAAGAGAGTGTTTGGCCCCACTGGGCTTAGCCTTCACTCCCCTTCCTTATAGGCTAGCTTCTAGTAGCAACAGCCTGTCTCACTACCAACTTTTTGGCTCCAATCATTCAAGTGCAGTCTACCTTCCTTCCAAGGATAGGACCTTCTTGCCTCATATCAGAGCAACCTGTCCATTCTTCTCCCAGCCAATCTTTAACCGCTGGGCTTTCCTCCTTAGTCCCCAAGTTCTACTTCAGTACAGAAGCCTCTGACTCTTCTTGGGCTGAGTCTTTACACACCTCCCCAAATCTGGTCTAGCCAAGAACTGGCCCAAAAATCCTAGCTTCAGGCTTTAGTTCCCTAGCCTCTTTGACTCCCCCAGGTAACTGATGGGCAGGATCCTCTCAGAGGCTAATATGAAGGGGAAAGGAGTCCAGGAGAGCTGGCTGTATTTTAAAGAAGCCTTATTGAAGGCACATGAACAAACCATCCCGATGTGCAGAAAGAATAGCAAATATGGCAGGCAATCAGCTTGGCTTAACAGTAAAATCTTTGGTGAGCTTAAAAACAGAAAGGAAGCTTACTAGAAGTTGAAACTTGGACAGATGACCAGGGAGGAGTATAAAAATATTGCTTCAGCATGCAGGGGTGCAATCAGGAAGGCCAAAGCACACTCGGAGTTGCAGCTAGCAAGGGATATGAAGGGTAATAAGAAGGGTTTCTACAGGTAGGTTAGCAACAAGAAGAAGGTAAGGGAAAGTGTGGGACCCTTATTGAATGAGGGAGGCAGCCTAGTGACAGATGATGTAGAAAAAGCTGAAGTAATCCATGCTTTTTTTGCCTTCATCTTCACAGCAAGGTCAGCTCCCAGAGTGCTGCTCTGGGCAGCACAGTATAGAGAGGAGGTGAGCCATGCTCAGTGGTGAAATAACATGTTAAGGACTATTTAGAAAAGCTGGACATGTACAAGTACATGGGTCCAGATCTAATGCATCTGAGGGTGCTAAGGGAGTTGGCTTATGTGATTGCAGAGTCTTTGGCCATTGTCTTTGAAAACTTGTGGTGATTGTGGAAAGTCCCAGACGATTGGAAAAAGGCAAATATAGTGCCCATCTTTAAAAAAGAGAAGAAGGAGAATCCGGGGAACTACAGACCAGTTAGCCTCACCTCAGTCCCTGGAAAAATCATGGAGCAGGTCCTCAAGGAATCAATTCTGAAGCACTTAGTAGGAGCATTGCCAGAAGATTGAGGAAAGTGATTATTCCTCTCTATTCAGCACTGGTGAGGCCACATCTGGAGTATTGCATCCAGTTTTGGGCCTCCCACTACAGAAAGGATGTGGACAAATTGGAGAAAGTCCAGCGGAGGGCAATGAAAATGATTAGGGGGCTGGGGCACATGACTTATGAGGAGAGGCTGAGGGAACTGGGCTTATTTAGTCTTCAGAAGAGAGGAGTGAGGTTGGATTTGATAGCAGTCTTCAACTACTTTAAGGGGGTGTCGTGGAAAAATTAACCACACGTTGTGTTTGGGTCAGAACAAGCTTGAGGCTCCTTTATTGATTAGAAGCGGAGGGGGGTAACAGCTCTAAGTAGCTGCCCCCCGATGCAAAGCACACACAGCTTTTTCAAGCTTAAAACCAGAGACAAATTATACATACTTCTATATTAATTACCTTATTTGGAATACATTGAAAAATTAACACTGGTCAAAAGCAAAAACAAGCATCTCCCTCACTAGGCCCCTCCTGTTATTCACTGTCTGTTCTTTTGTGGTCAGCGACCTTTCTAACACAACTGTTGTGGTTATATATTTCATAAGCTTGACTATTGAAAATTTATTCTGTCTGGGGACCTTTCCATCCTGCCCCTTCATGCCCCTTATCCACAGAAAACCATTGTTCCGTTTTGGGGACTTTCCACTGTGACTTCTCCTACCCCTTGACACACATAAGCAAACAGGACCTCAGTTTACGGCCAGCAGGCAAGCTTGACCAAAGTCAGGGCCGTGACCTGAGTTTTATGTCCTGTTAATTTTCCCTCACTCTTCCCCCCTTTGAGGCCTCTTCGGCCTCACTTTATTCTATCTTACCCGTCCTGTAACAGTGCTGGTTCTGGTGGGACCCAACTGAGAGTGCCAATTCAGGACAAACTGCTTAAAGCAGGGCAGTTACAGCCCAAGGCTGGGGTTTCTGTGCATACCAAGGCAAGGCAAACCAAACCAGACAGACAGAGAGGACTTTGGTCTCACCCCACTGGCTAACCACAAGTCACACAAGCAATTCCCTTGGACACTCCAGTGTCCTAGTATCATCACCAGTGCCACTCGTTATGGAGACAAATGGTTATGAAAACCAATACCCCAGTAAAAGAAAAGAGGTTCTCTCGATCCCAAAAGACCAAGCCCCAGACCCAGGTCAATATACAAATCAGATCTTACCCACAAATCACGCTATTGCCAATCCTTTAGAATCTAAAATCTAAAGGTTTATTCATAAAAGGAAAAAGATACAGATGAGATCTAGATTTGGTTAAATGGAATCAATTACATACAGTAATGGCAAAGTTCTTGGTTCAGGCTTGCAGCAGCGATGGAATAAACAGCAGGTTCAAATCAAGTCTCTGGAGTACATCCACAAGCTGGGATGGGTCTTTCAGTCCTTGTTTCAAAGCTTCAGTGTAGCAAAGTTCCTCCAGAGGTAAGAAGCAGGATTGATGACAAGATGGAGGAGCTGCAGCAGATTTTTATATTCTCTTGCCATGTGGTCTTTCTTTCTTTGTTCCAAAGACAAGCTGCCCATCACATGGCATGGAAAAACCTCAGAGTTCTGTCCATAGGCATGTCCCTGCATGCCTTGCTGAGTCACAAGGGGTGTCTGCCTTCTCTCAGTGGGTCAATTGTATAGCTGGTGGTCCCTATTAGGCCATCAAGCAGGCTAGGGAGAGCTGACACCAACTTGTCTGGAGTGTCACCCAGAAGCATAGCACAAGTTTGAACTACAGACAGTATAGAGCCAATATTCATAACTTTAACTACACATTGATACACACAGAAAGACAGAATAATCAAACCCAGCAAACCATAACCTTGTCTGAGACACCTTATTTGACCCCCTTTATACAAGATTTGGTGCCACTACTGGACCTTGCAACAATGTTCTATATGATCCCAGTTCAAGTCAATAACATCACACCTCCAAGGTCATTAATTTATTAATTTCCTCTCTCTCTTCCTCACGTATTACCTGCATTTCCTCGTCTTCTTCCCCTCCTACCTGCATTTCCTCATAAACATTCATTGCTGCCTCTTGCCTCCTGTTATCATAGAGTTTATTGACAATCATTAGTGCCACTTGTTCCTTTACCTTGAGCTTAAGAGGTCTAGGACCAGGCAGGCAATGATAAACACATCTACTACAACAGCAATAACGTAACCCCATACCAAACAGTAATAAAAACAACAACATTTCTATGGCAACAAAATGATGGGGTTGAGACTGCTGAATAGTCTTAGTCACAAAACACAAAGCATCATACTTAATACATAAGGTAGAATCCCTATAGGCTGTATGAAAGGCATTCTTTTCAACTTGATATATATTCACATATATATATGACATGTGAATCTGTCCCTGTAGGTCGGAAATTTTCTGAACCTCTGGTAGAATTGAAAGCAAATTTTGGAATTGATCAGGTACTAAAGTAGTCCATTTAAAGGGTATTTGGAACCTAAGGGCTAATTGTAGAATTTTATCCATAGGCCAAAGAATGATATGATTGCCTGCAGCTGTGGTGAGATTAAAATGTACATCATTCAAGGTAATGGTCTTAACATGCACACAGCTATTATTAGCTTGGAAAAGTAGATGTCCTTTCAGGGTAGTGCTGTGTTCCATACCCTCCAAACAAATGTTGTCATGAATAGTGACAACCTCTCCTGGTTTTAGTTTATGTACACACTGAAGTTGAGGGGGTTCTAACGGCCAGAGTGTCCATTGGCTTGCAATCCCTACCCAAATGTCAGGCGTTATTCCAGGAGCACTGACTACAGATCGGTTGGGCATATCAGGTAGTTCAAGTTCCCAAATGTCTCGGTGAATTATCCAATCCCACATGCATCCTCCCCACGGACCCAGCAGAATTCGGTAGGTGGGAGTCCATACCCCTCCGACCGGCCCGTATGCTTGGAAGGAGCACTGAGAACGTCTGCATTTTCACTCAGAAAATCTCTAAGTATGTCTCCATGGCCACAGATCAGATGGTAATCCCGAGGTGGCTGTAAGGGCAGAGGGCCATGCCTGATGTTCAAGATTCCTTCGAATGGCCACGAGCTGGTCATTCCGAAAATCCTGAACCTCTGAACAAGCCTGATCCCACTGCAATGCCTTCTCAGCCCCAGTGATACTAAGCACCATATCTGTTACAAGCTTCTGGGTAATTGCCCTAAAGGTGGAAATAATACGTAATTCACCTACTCCCACTTGTGTCTGGGTCAATTGTGCTCCAATAATAAGACCTGTGGCTTTTTTCTAAGTCTCCCAATTTTTTCTTCATGTTCTTGACTTTTATGGATATTTCAGATTACTGCTACACTATTTGCACCATCCCATAGGTGTCCAACCAAGTCCCTTTTCTTTGTAGGGGAAAACCAGGCCCTTTGCTGTGCTAACCTGATGGCAGCCCCTTTTATAGCAATTTGGATATGTAGAGGTAATTTAAAAACTGGATAAGGGCAATGTGAATTTAATGATCCCTAATATGGCATTAATTACAGTCCATCGGTGTCCCAACACACTAACACATCTCTCCCTTGTGAAGTATTGTACCACATCTGTTGGCTAAACACCTTCACAAAAAGGCTGAGAGGCAACAGCATCAACGGCATAAGAAGGGGCATATTACAATATGGGATAGGTTAAATTATCAGTTACTGGGATAATTTCAGTACAGGCAAAATTTCTGGTGGCAGAACAAACTTTTTGGGTATACGTTTGATTATTTACTAGTGAGGCTACTGATTGGTCAAGATCTAGAAAAATATTACTTTCCCATCCCCACCCTAAGTTTGTTAAGAAGGAGAGGCTGAGGAATATTAAAAGTTTTATCTTCAGGTAGTTTTGGCTAGCTTCCGCAAGCTATTCTTCAAGATTTCGTAGTCTTAATTCACTTAGCTGTCCAGCAATGAGGCAGCAAGGGAGAGGTTACTAGCGCAATCACCTTTCTTGGTGATTATGTCCTCAGGTGGAGAGGTTATTTTCTTCAGGTGGAGAGGTTGTGCCTTCAAAGGCACGGTGGGTCTGTCAGTGGACAAAGTAGAGGTTACTGGCTTTTCACCTTGTCCTTCACTCCTGCTGTCCAGAAGGAGCAACAACGCCAGAAGGAAAGATAGACTGATCACCAGTCGGAGAGCCATTACAGTGAAAAACATGGGCAGGTACTCAATTCTCAGCACTTCACAGCGGTGTTGATAATTAACAGGACTTGATATGGGTCTTTCAGCATGGGACCAGGGCGGTTCCTCGCTGATGGACCTCTATGTAGATCCAGTCTCCTGGTTTCAGCGAGTGGCAGGGCTGCTGTATATAAAAAGACCTAACACATTTAGTTAGTGCCTGACAACAATTAAGAATTGTGTTATTCAGTAAATGGCTATCCATCTGAGCCAGGACCAGTGGGGCACAGCCAGTAGTCGCATTGGGCTCCCTGTTAGAAATCTTATGAGGGCTGAGTCTGGTCTTTCGATTGGGAGTGGCCTTTAAAGGGCACACGGCCATATTGGATCTGTGAAGCTGCACATAAATCTTTTATAATCTGTCCAGGTATGCCAAATTGTGATACCAAATCCTTAAGCAAAAGTTTTACAACAACAGTTTTGGCATCTGCCTTTTTACAAGGAAAGGTTTCAGAGTAACAGCTGTGTGAGTCTGTATTCGCAAAAAGAAAAGGAGTACTTGTGGCACCTTAGAGACCAACTGGAAATGGCCCAACTTGATTATCATACACATTGTAAGGAGAATGATCGCTTTAGATAAGCTATTAGCAGCAGGAGAGTGGGGTGGGAGGAGGTATTTTTTCATGCTTTGTGTGTATATAAAAAGATCTTCTACACTTTCCCACAGTATGCATCTGATGAAGTGAGCTGTAGCTCACGAAAGCTTATGCTCAAATAAATTGGTTAGTCTCTAAGGTGCCACAGGTACTCCTTTCCTGTTGCTTAATATTTCTTGCCCGCTTAGTTGGATTTAAATTCTTTGCCAATTTTCTTTTTATCTCTTTTAATTGTGTTGTAAGGTTCTCCTGGGAGTCCTTGAGACTCCTTATTTGAGATTCACAGTGCCATTTCTTTTTTCTTTTTCTTTTTTTTTTCTGTTTCTTCATGCCAATAGAAATATACCTCACACTGACATTGGCTAGAAGCACACTTCTGAGGTGCACAATCTTGTCAAGGTCGAAACTTTCCCTCTAAGGGAAACCATAACTTTAAACTATCCCTATCCCTGGTATACCAATTCCAATTTTTCCAGAAACTTGCAAGTGAATAGAATCATAGAATCATAGAATATCAAGGTTGGAAGGGACCCCAGAAGGTCATCTAGTCCAACCCCCTGCTCGAAGCAGGACCAATTCCCAGTTAAATCATCCCAGCCAGGGCTTTGTCAAGCCTGACCTTAAAAACCTCTAAGGAAGGAGATTCTACCACCTCCCTAGGTAACGCATTCCAGTGTTTCACCACCCTCTTAGTGAAAAAGATTTTCCTAATATCCAATCTAAACCTCCCCCACTGCAACTTGAGACCATTAGTCCTCGTTCTGTCATCTGCTACCATTGAGAACAGTTTAGAGCCATCCTCTTTGGAACCCCCTTTCAGGTAGTTGAAAGCAGCTATCAAATCCCCCCTCATTCTTCTCTTCTGCAGGCTAAACTATCCCAGCTCCCTCAGCCTCTCCTCATAACTCATGTGTTCCAGACCCCTAATCATTTTTGTTGCCCTTCGCTGGACCCTCTCCAATTTATCCACATCCTTCTTGAAGTGTGGGGCCCAAAACTGGACACAGTACTCCAGATGAGGCCTCACCAATGTCGAATAGAGGGGAACGATCACGTCCCTCGATCTGCTCGCTATGCCCCTACTTATACATCCCAAAATGCCATTGGCCTTCTTGGCAACAAGGGCACACTGCTGACTTATATCCAGCTTCTCGTCCACTGTCACCCCTAGGTCCTTTTCCGCAGAACTGCTGCCTAGCCATTCGGTCCCTAGTCTGTAGCTGTGCATTGGGTTCTTCCGTCCTAAGTGCAGGACCCTGCACTTATCCTTATTGAACCTCATCAGATTTCTTTTGGCCCAATCCTCCAATTTGTCTAGGTCCTTCTGTATCCTATCCCTGCCCTCCAGCGTATCTACCACTCCTCCCAGTTTAGTATCATCCGCAAATTCGCTGAGAGTACAATCCACACCATCCTCCAGATCATTTATGAAGATATTGAACAAAACTGGCCCCAGGACCGACCCTTGGGGCACTCCACTTGATACCGGCTGCCAACTAGACATGGAGCCATTGATCACTACCCGTTGAGCCCGACAATTTAGCCAGCTTTCTACCCACCTTATAGTGCATTCATCCAGCCCATACTTCCTTAACTTGCTGACAAGAATAGTGTGGGAGACCGTGTCAAAAGCTTTGCTAAAGTCAAGAAACAATACATCCACTGATTTCCCTTCATCCACAGAACCAGTAATCTCATAATAAAAGGCGATTAGATTAGTCAGGCATGACCTTCCCTTGGTGAATCCATGCTGGCTGTTCCTGATCACTTTCCTCTCATGCAAGTGCTTCAGGATTGATTCTTTGAGGACCTGCTCCATGATTTTTCCAGGGACTGAGGTGAGGCTGACTGGCCTGTGGTTCCCAGGATCCTCCTTCTTCCCTTTTTTAAAGATTGGCACTACATTAGCCTTTTTCCAGTCATCCGGGACTTCCCCGGTTCGCCACGAGTTTTCAAAGATAATGGCCAATGGCTCTGCAATCACAGCCGCCAATTCCTTCAGCACTCTCGGATGCAACTCGTCCGGCCCCATGGATAGTGTGTGCCTTTTGGTGAGACGGTGATCTTTCTTATAGATTCATAGATACTAATGTCAGAAGGGATCATTATGATCATCTAGTCTGACCTCCTGCACAACGCAGGCCACAGAATCTCACCCACCCACTTCACCTATGTCTGAGCTATTGAAGTCCTCAAATCGTGGTTTAAAGACTTCAAGGAGCAGAGAATCCTCCAGCAAGTGACCCATGCCCCATGCTACAGAGGAAGGCAAAAAACCTCCAGGGCCTCTTCCAATCTGTCCTGGAAGAAAATTCCTTCCTGACCCCAAATATGGCGATCAGCTAAACCCTGAGCATATGGGCAAGATTCACCAGCCAGATACTACAGAAAAATTTTTCCTGGGTAACTCAGATCCCACCCCATCTAACAACCCATCACAGGCCATTAGGCCTATTTACCATGAATATTTAAAGATCAATTAGTTACCAAAATCATGTTATCCCATCATACCATCTCCTCCATAAACGTATCGAGTTTAATCTTAAAGCCAGATAGATCTTTTGCCCCCACTGCTTCCCTTGGAAGGCTATTCCAAAACTTCATTCCTCCGATGGTTAGAAACCTTCATCTAATTTTGAAGTCTAAACTTCCTGATGGCCAGTTTATATCCATTTGTTCTTGTGTCCACATTGGTACTGAGCTTAAATAATTCCTCTCCCTCTCCAGTATTTATCCCTCTGATATATTTATTGAGAGCAATCATATTTCCCCTCAACCTTCTTTTAGTTAAGCTAAACAAGCCAAGCTCCTTGAGTCTCCTCTCATAAGACAAGTTTTCCATTCCTCGGATCATCCTAGTAGCCCTTCTCTGTACCTGTTCCAGTTTGAATTCATCCTTCTTAAACATGGGAGACCAGAATTGCACTCAGTATTCCAGGTGAGGTCTCATCAGTGCCTTGTATAATGGTACTAACACCTCCTTATCCCTACTGGAAATACCTCTCCTGATGCATCCCAAGACCGCATGAGCTTTTTTCACAGCCATATCACATTGGCAGCTCATAGTCATCCTATGATCAACCAATACTCCAAGGTCCTTCTCCTCCTCCGTTACTTCTAATTGATGCGTCCCCAGCTTATAACTAAAATTCTTGTTATTAATCCCTAAATGCATAACCTTACACTTCTCACTATTAAATTTCATCCTATTACTATTACTCCAGTTTACAAGATCATCCAGATCCTCCTGTATGATATCCCAGTCCTTTTCTAAATTGGCAATACCTCCCAGCTTTGTATCATCCACAAACTTTATTAGCACACTCCCACTTTTTGTGCCAAGGTCAGTAATAAAAAGATTAAATAAGATTGGTCCCAAAACTGATCCTTGAGGAACTCCACTGGCAACCTCCCTCCAGCCTGACAGTTCACCTTTCAGTAGGACCCGTTGTAGTCTCCCCTTTAACCAATTCCTTATTCACCTTTCAGTGTTCATATTGATCCCCATCTTTTCCAGTTTAACAGATAATTCCCCATGTGGCATGGTATCAAACGCCTTACTGAAATCTAGGTAAATTAGATCCACTGTGTTTCCTTTGTCTAAAAAATCTGTTACTTTCTCAAAGAAGGAGATCAGGTTAGTTTGGCACAATCTACCTTTTGTAAAACCATGTTGTATTTTGTCCCATTTACCATTGACTTCAATGTCCTTAACTACTTTCTCCTTCAAAAATTTTTCATTCTTGACTCACTGGCCCCCATCTGTACCTGGCAAGAGGGGAATCCTCTTGGATCCTCAAGCCCCCAGTACTGCACCTGGTGAGAGGGAAATACCCTTGGATTCCCTGGCACCCAGTACTTAACTCAATTCACTCGTCACACTCACACAGGGAAAGTTTGTTTCGGGCCTCCATGACTGCTTACGGTCCTCCGGTTCTGGGGGTCGGTTGTCTATCCAAGTCACGGCACCAAGACTGTCATGGAAAAATGAACCATGCGCTGTGTTTGGATCAGAACAAGCCTGAGACTCCTTTATTGATTAGAAGCACAGGGGGGTAACAGCTCTAAGTAGCTGCCCCCCGATGCAAAGCACACACAGCTTTTTAAAACTTAAAACCACAGACAAATTACACATACTTCTATATTAATTACCTTATTTGGAATACATTGAAAAATTAACACTGGTCAAAAGCAAAAACAAGCATCTCCCTCACTAGGCCCCTCCTTTCATTCACTGTTTGTTCTTTTGTGGTCAGCGACCTTTCTAACACAACTATTGTGGTTATATATTTCATAAGCTTGACTATTGCAAATTTGTTCTGTCTGGGGACCTTTCCATCCTGCCCCTTCATGCCCCGTATCCACAGAAAACCATTGTTCCATTTTGGGGACTTTCCACTGTGACTTCTCCTACCCTTTGACACACATAAGCAAGCAGGATCTCAGTTTACGGCCTGCAGGCAAGCTTGACCAAAGTCAGGGCCATGACCTGAGTTTTATGTCCTGTTAATTTTCCCTGAGAGGGGGTTCCAAAAAGGATAGAACTCAGCTGTTGTCAGTGGTGGCAGATGACAGAACAAGGAGCAATGGTCTCAGGTTGCAGAGTGGGTGGTCTAGGTTGGATATTAGGAAAAACTATTTCACTAGTAGGGTGGTAAAGCACTGGAATGGGTTACCTGGGGAGGTGGAATCTCCATCCTAAGAGATTTTTAAAGTCAGACTTGACAAAGCCCTGACTGGGATGATTTTGGATTGGACTAGATGACCTCCTGAGGTCTCTTCCAACCCTAATCTTTTATGATTCTCTCAGGCTAGCTCAAGCCCAGCTTCTCATCCTACACCAAAGTATTTTACCCACTCTCCTCCCCAGCCTGCAGCCAACTGGTGGACTTTCCTCCTTTTAAGTCCCACATCCTACACAGGTGTAGCTGAGTAGGGCTAATAGAACAGAGCTGACTGGCCTAAGGTCTTTTGGCCCTTAAAGGAGCATGCCACCCTGTTAGACCATAGTTATTTAATAAGGATCATTTTACCATTTCAACAAGAATGGACATTAGTGTCAGGTGAAAAATATGTAATGAACACTTAAAAGGTTTTGGAATTCGCACACCGGGGGTCACAATGTTCCATACAGTTGCATCACAGACCCTGCAGGATTCCAAATATTGCTCTAAAATACTACACTAGTTAACAGCATTGCACTTACACTGCTAAATTGAGGATTGAATTCATTAGTTCTTCAAGTGCCTGCTCATATTGATTCCAATTAGGTGTGCACATGCCACGTGCACGGCCGTCAGATAATTTTTACCCTAGCAACACCCAGTGGGTCAGCTGTGGAGCCCCCTTGAGTGGCACCTTCATGGCACTCGATATATACCCCAGCTGATCCAGTGCCCCCTCAGTTCCTTCTTACCGCCCGTGATGGTCACTGGAACTGTGGAGCTCGGCTTTGCTGCTTTCCACTCTCCCTAGCGTTTTTCCTCACAGTTTGTTAATAGATCCTAGTCATAGTTTTAGTGTTTAATAGTTATAGTTGTAGTTATAGTTACAGTTGTTTGTATTAGTGGGGTTGGAGGATTTTTTCCCTCCTTTCCATCTTTTGCTTGGGCTCATGCCCAAGGCTCCGGGCTTTAAGCCCTGCGGTTCCTGCTCTAAGTACATGCCAATGGGCGACCCCCATGACTCTTGCCTGAAGTGTCTGGGGGCGTCTCATCAAGCAGAAAAGTGCAGGATCTGTAAAGGGTTTCTCCCCAGACTAAGAAGGAGTGGGACTTTTGTTTCACAGACAGCTCCTCATGGAGACAGCTCTTAGTCCCCAGCCTCTAGTGGCGCACCAAGATCCGGCACAGAGTGCTTTGGTGAGCAGCGCCCCGGCTACAGCAGTAGGAACGGCACAGCAGTTGGACTCTGTTACAGACCCGTGGCACTGACGTTCCCCAGCACTGCAGCTGACATCATCTGTCCGGCACCATTCCCACTCACCTGGCCAGAAGTGGCACCAGAAACTGAAAAAGGCTGGCCCACCTCCACAAGCACCAGCCTCCCTGGAACTGCCCACAGAGCCGCATCCCACAGCAGAGCGCCCAGGGCACAACTAGCGGCTTCAGCACTGTTGACTCCAGCACCGAGAGCAGAGCCATTGAGTCCAGTGTGACTGGACTCCCCGACTCGCAGCGTGGATTGAGGTCCAGTTGCCGTCTATTCCAGATACCTTTGTGGCTGCAAGGGATCTGATTGCCATGACAGTGTCAGCATCTGCTCAGCAGACCAAGGCACCAACACCTGTTTATGTGGCACCATCCCGGGGCAAGCCAGCTCTTATCCACCCACCGGCACCGTCAGTTGGGCCACAGCACCACTGCCAACACCACTCGCAGTCCCGGTGCCATTTGCAGTCTAGGCACCACTCTCCATCGTGGCGCTGGTCATACTCGTGGCGCCGGTTGTACTCTCAGCACTGCTTCGACTCCCGGCACTGGTCTCCACACCACTCTGTCCGCCAGTCACCGTCCAGGAGTAGATCCCGGTCCTGACGCCATTCCCGATGCCAGTCATCATTGCGGCTTAGGTCCAGGTCCCAGAACCAGTCCAGGTCCCAGCATCGTTCCCCAGCGTTGAGGCACCACTCCCCAACATTGCAGCACAGCTCTCCATCATCTCATCGACATGACTTGGTGCAGACCCACTCGGCACCACTGTGGCCATTGTGTTCCACCTCTTGTTCATCTGAATCGGAGGCAGGGTCGCATTTCTCGGACTGCTGCCATTTGGATCACAGCTGCCTGGACTCAGGGGCTAGTCATTGGCAGACACAGGAGCAAGGTCCTGCTCAAGGGTCCACTCAATGGCCTTTTTGGCTGCCCTGGGCATACCACCAGGCCCAAGGTGCTCCGTCTGGGGCTTCTCGTTCAGCCCCGTCTGACCCACGAGTGCCAGAGGCCACCACCAGCCATCCTGCTCCTAGATGCATGGAGATTGTGGTGTCGTTCCTCCCAGCTCCAGGCCCTCCTCCAACTCCAGTTCCTGGTCCAGACACCGAGGTCGCGGGATCAGGGCAATGGGGCTCAGCTCCACAAGAGGCCCCAGGTGACCCTCTTCCTCCCGTGGCCTCCTCCTCATCCTCACCCAACGAGGCAGTGGTAGAAACTGCTATATTGGGCCCCCCTCTGATAGACCTCCGCGTCCACCAGGACTTCCTATGCAGAGTGGCACAAAATATGAACCTTCAAGTGGAAGGGGTTATAGAGGTGGAGGACCCTGTGGTCGATATTTTGTCCACTGAGGCTCCATCTAGGATGGCCCTACCCCTTATTCAGAACATCCAGACCACTGCCAGAACAATCTGGGAAAAGCCCACATCCATTTCCCTGACTGCTAAAGGGGTGGAGCGGAAGTATTTTGTCCCCTCTAAGGGATATGACTATCTATATACTCATCCACAGCCCTGTTCACTGGTGGTGGCCTCAGTGAATGAGAAGGAGTGGCATGGTCAGCAAGCCCCAGCGCCCAAGTCAAAAGAGGCCAAGCACCTCGATCTATTTGGGTACAAAGTTTATTCCTGGGGGGGACTTCAGCTCAGGATCGCTAACCAGCAGGTGCTCCTGAACCGATACAATTTTAACTCTTGGAACTCCATGCGGAAGTTCAAGGCGCTAGTACCTCCGGAGTCCAGAGAAGAATTTGGGGCCCCGGTGGAAGAGGGCAAAACGATGGCATAGACCTCATTGCAGGCCTCGTTGGACACTGCGGACTCTGCCGCTCGGACCTTTTCTTCAGGGATTGCGATGAGACGTATCTCTTGGCTGCAAGCGTCCAGCTTACCACTAGAGGTTCAGCAAACATTGCAGGATCTCCCCTTTGATGGAGAGGGCCTGTTTTTGGACAAGACTGACTCAAGGCTACAAAGCCTTAAGTACTGAAGGGCTATAACGAGGTCACTGGGCATGCACATACCAGCTACCCAGCAGAAGCCCTTTAAAGCTCAGCTGCCTCCACAACACTCCTAACCCCCTCCTCGGCTGAGGCAGGATTTTTATAGGAGGTGTAATGGCAGGGGGAAGCCCTCCAACCACCAATCTGGACAGGGCCAGGGCCCATCCGGGCCCTTGGCAGATTCTAAACAAACTTTTTGAAGGGATCCCCAAGGACAATGTACCAGACCTCGTTCAGGATCCTACCCCATCTTTCTTGAATCGTTTATCTCTTTTCCACAGTGCTTGGTCCCTCATAACCATGGACTGTTGGGTTCTTCACATGGTGGAAACGGGATACTCTCTCCAATTTTCCTTCTCACCACCCTCCTGCCCTCCCTCCCCATCCCTTTTCAGGGACCCCTCTCACGAGTGACTCCTTATTCAGGAGGTTCAGACGCTCCTCGCCATGGGTGCGATGGAGGAGGTTCCGAGGGAGCTAAGGGGCACAGGGTTTTACTCCCATTACTTCCTAATCTCCAAGGCAAAGGGCGGGCTTTGTCCTATCCTGGACCCGCATGGATCCAACAAATTCATGGTAAAGTTGAAGTTCCGCATGGTCTCCTTGGGCACCATTATACCTTCCCTAGATCCTGGAGACTGGTACTCTGCCCTCGACATGAAGGACGCATATTTCCACATAGTGATCCACCCAGTGCACAGATGCTTCCTCCGCTTTGTGGTCAACTGCAAACATTATCAGTTCACGGGCCTTCCATTTGGCCTCTCTACGGCTCCCCAGGCATTCACCAAATGTATGGTAGTTGTGGCAGCCTTCCTTCGTTGATGGAGGATACAGATATACCCCCTACCTCGATGATCTGAGGTTGCACCAAAGAACAGGTGCAGTCCCACCTTCGATTGGTCATGGACATGTTTTGTCGATTAGGCCTCCTTCTCAACTTGGCAAAGTTGACACTAGAACCGACCCAGAGAATAGAATTCATCCGGGCAGTCCTGGACTCCATGCAGCTCAAGCCCTCCTGACGGATGCTTGTTTCCAAGCTTTGGTGAGTCTTATACAGAGCCTTCAAAGCTTCCCAACCTTGTCGACAAGAACTTGCTTGAGTCTCCTAGGACACATGGCTTCCTGCCCATACGTGACCAGGCATGCCAGACTTCAGCTTCGCCCCTCCAAGCCTGGCTGGCATCAGTCTATCGCCCAGGTCAAGACAGCCTGAACCTGGTGGTCACCGTCCTGGAGAGGGTCCTGGCCTCCCTCCACTGGTGGCTAGACCCCAGGGTGGTATGCGAAGAAGTCCCCTTCCATTGAATCATAGAATCGTAGAATATCAGGGTTGGAAGGGACCTCAGAAGGTCATCTAGTCCAACCCCCTGCTCAAAGCAGGACCAATCCCCAACTAAATCATCCCAGCCAGGGCTTTGTCAAGCCTGACCTTAAAAATATCTAGTCCCCTAATCATTTAGTTCCGCTGGACTCTTTCCAATTTTTCCACATCCTTCTTGTACTGTGGGGCCCAAAACTGGATACAGTACTCCAGATGAGGCCTCACCAATGTCGAATAGAGGGGAACGATCACGTCCCTCGATCTGCTGGCAATGCCCCTACTTATACATCCCAAAATGCCATTGCCTTCTTGGCAACAAGGGCACACTGTTGACCCATATCCAGCGTCTTGTCCACTGTAACCCCTAGGTCCTTTTCTGCAGAACTGCTGCCAAGCCATTCGGTCCCTAATCTATAGTGGTGCATGGGATTCTTCCGTCCTAAGTGCAGGACTCTGCACTTGTCCTTGTTGAACCTCATCAGAGATTCATGCCCCTCAGCCCTCCTTGTCCCTCGTCACAGATGTGTCAGCCCTGGGATGGGGCACCCATCTCGGGGACATCTAGACGCAGGGCCTAGGGGCCCCATCTGAGATCTCTCTCCATATCAACGTTTGGGAGCTGATGGTGGTACGTCTTGCTTGTCAAGCTTTTCAGGAGTGGTTGCACAGTCATTGTGTGGCGGTCCTCACAGACAACACCACGGCCATGTTCTACATCAACAAGCAAGGGGGCGCCCGTTCCTTCCCAATCTGTCAGGAGGCCATTTGACTGTCGGAGTTCTGCATAGCCCACTCCATTCACCTGGTAGCGTCTTTTCTTCCAGGGGTCCAGAACATGCTGACAGACCACCCGAGTGGTCTCATGAGTGGTCACGTCAACCGGATGTCATCCACCCCATCTTCTGAAGGTGGGGGTTTTACCGGGTCTACCGGTTTGCGTCACTCAGCCATCAGAAATGCCTGGCTTTCTGCTCCCTCCAAGGTCGCTCTCCGAGCTCTCTCACAGACACCTTCCTGCTTCCATGGACAAGCTGATTGTTTTACGCCTTCCCGCTGTTTCCCCTTGTGCACAAAGTCCTGCTTAAGGTGTGCAGGGACGGACACAGCTGATTCTGGTCATCCCGGCGTGGCCCAGACAACATTGGTACACTACTCTGTTGGAGCTCTCCGTGGACGCTCCAGTTCTTCTGCCTCTTTTTCTAGACCTGATCACTCAGGATCACGGCTGCCTCTGTCACCCTGACCTATGATCTCTCCACCTCACAGCATGGATGCTGCATGGCTGAACCATTCAGAACTCCTCTATTTCCATTTGGTGCAGCAAGTTCTGTTGGGCAGCAGGAAACCCTCCACTCGGGCCACGTATATGGCTAAGTGGAAGCGATTCTCATGCTGGTGCATTCACCGCAGCATGCCCCTCATCCAAGCGTCCGTGCCTCTCATTTTGCACTATCTCCTGAGCCTGAAACAGCAGGGCCTGGAGACATCATCTATCAGAGTTCACCTGGGGGCCATCTCGGCTTTCCACCCGGGAGCGAATGGCCGGGCAGTCTTTGTCACCCCATGGTCGGCAGGTTCTGTAAGGGCCTGAACCATCTCTACCCACAGGTATAGCAGCCAATCCCCACATGGGACCTTAATCTGGTCCTCTCGAGGCTCATGGGGCCCTCATTCGAGCCATTGGCAACCTGCTCCCTTTTATACCTCTCTTGGAAAACAGCTTTCCTCGTCGCTATCACATTGGCGAGGCACCTCTGAGCTTAGGGCTCTTACCTCAGAGCCACCCTACACTATCTTCCATAAAGATAAGGTGCAGCTACGACCTCACCCTGCCTTTCTTCCCAAGGTGGTATCGACCTTCCATAACAGCCAGGACATTTTTATCCCATTTTTTTTTATCAAAAACGCATGCCACTCATCAGGAGCAGTGGTTACACTACCTTGATGTTCGTAGAGCCCTTGCCTTCTACACTGAGCGCACAAAGCCATTCAGGAAAACAACCCAGCTCTTCTTCGCGGTGGCAGACCAGATGAAGGGCCTCCCGGTCTCCTCTCGACGGATCTCTTCATGGATCATGTATCCGTTCTTCATAGAATCATAGAATCATAGAATATCAGGGTTGGAAGGGACCTCAGGAGGTCATCTAGTCCAACCCCCTGCTCAAAGCAGGAACGATCCCCGACTAAATCATCCCAGCCAGGGCTTTGTCAAGCCTGACCTTAAAAACTTCTAGGGAAGGAGATTCCACCACCTCCCTAGGTAACGCATTCCAGTGTTTCACCACCCTCCTAGTGAAAAAGTTTTTCCTAATATCCAACCTAAATCTCCCCCACTACAACTTGAGACCATTACTCCTTGTTCTGTCATCTGCTACCACTGAGAACAGTCTAGAGCCATCCTCTTTGGAACCCCCTTTCAGGTAGTTGAAAGCAGCTATCAAATCCCCCCTCATTCTTCTCCAGCCCATCAGGCACCCCATCAGGGGTCCGCATCCTGCTTGTCCGTTTTAGTGGACCACAGGGCTGCACCAAGGGCCCCATTGGGGAACAATCGTGAAACCGTAACCCCACCCCCCCCATGAGCTGCGAGGAGAGCTGCAGAAGTTTTTAGAGGATGTCCAAGGCTCCCGCAACAAGGTACAACTTGCTCTCCAGTGATGGGGGAACTTTTCTCAAATCCTCTGGGCCACAAGGGCCCTCATGGGGGAAGGTAAAGGGATGGGGAAGCAGGATGCCGCGGCCTACTGGCTGGTCCTCGTCTTCCGTGAACAATTACTCACCTATGGGATGGGTCACGGACTGCTGCGCGTTCCGCTGGGAGATGCGAGCGTCCCTGCCAGTGAGGACCCCCCTGACCCTCCCCATGACACCTCTCACCATCGCAACGTTGAACACCCAGGGTTGTAGGATGGCTCTCCGCAGGTCCCAGGTGCTCTCCTTCCTTTGGGAGGAAGGGTACTCTGTGGTTTTCCTGCAGGAGACCCATATGGATCCAACCACCGAAGACAGTTGATGGCTGGAGTTGGGGGACAGGGTCTACTTTAGCCATTCCACGGTTCGACAGGCTGGAGTGGTGACTCTGTTCTCCCCCAACCTACGGCCCAAGGTGCTAGGGGTCGCCGAGGCCATGCCGGGTCTCCTGCTGCATCTCCGGGTCCATATGGCGGGGCTTGTGGTTAACCTCGTTAACATCTATGCCCTGACATTGGGCCCGGAGTGGCTGCAATTCTACCAGCGGGCGTCCACCTTCCTCGGCACCTTAGAGTCTCATGAATGCCTGGTCCTGGGAGGGGACTTTAATACCACCCTCGAGGAACAGGACCACTCGGGGACCGAGCAGAGCCCGGCCGGCGTGGACACCCTCCGGGAGATAGTCGAACATCACTCCCTAGTGGACATCTGACGTGACCACCTCCCAGATGACAGTTCCACATTCACCTTTGTCCGGGTGGAAGCCCATCGATCGAGCCACTCCCAGTTGTACCGCATATATTTATCATGCTTCCATCTCTCATGAGCCCACTCCTCCAGCATTCGGCTGGCCCCATTTTCTGACCATCATCTAGCCACCGTGACAGCCTCCCTCTGTGCAGAGAGACCGGGGCTGGCCTACTGGCATTTTAACAACAGCCTGTTGGAGGATGAGGGCTTTGTGACGTCCTTCCGGGAATTCTGGCTGGCCTGGCAAGGGCAGCGGCATGCCTTTCCCTCGGCATGGCAATGGTGGGACCTGGGGAAGATGCTCACCAGGCTTTTCTGCCGCGACTACACCCGGGGCACCAGCCGATGGAAAAATGCGGCAATCGAGCAGTTGGAACAGGAGGTCTTAGAGCTGGAGAGGCGTCTGGCCACCAGCCCCGAGGACCCACTCCTCTGTGGAGAGTGCCAGGAGAAGCGGAAGGAGCTCCGGGCCCTGGAGGACCATCGGGCCTGGGGCGCCTTTGTTTGATCCCGCATCCGCCTCCTTCAGGAGATGGATCGCGGCTCCCACTTCTTCTATGCCCTGGAGAAAATGAGGGGGGCTAAGAAACACGTCACCTGCCTCCTGGCAGAAGACGGCACCCCCCTCACAGAACCAGTGGAGATGTGTGGGCGGGCCCTAGCCTTCTACGCAAGTCTTTTCTCCCCGGATCCGACTGATCCTAATGCTTGCAGAGTGCTCTGGGAGGAGCTCCCTGCGGTCAGCACAGGCGACTGAGACCGGCTAGAGCTGCCTCTCACTCTGGCCGAGTTCTCGGAAGCCCTTCATCGTATGCCCACTAAGAAGTCTCCAGGCATGGACGGGCTGACCGTGGAGTTCTACCACGTGTTTTGGGACGACCTTGGCCCAGACCTAGTCACCGTCTGGGACGAGTCTCTGCAGAGCGGGGTCCTCCCTCTTTCGTGCAGGTTAGCTGTGCTCGCCTTATTGCCGAAGAAAGGGGACCTCCGCAATTTACTAAATTGGTGTCCCGTCTCGCTCCTCAGCACGGACTACAAAATCATAGCGAAAGCAATCTTGCTGCAGCAAGGGTCTGTGCTGGTGGACGTGATCCACCCAGACCAGACCTACACCATCCCGGACCACAGTATCTTTGATAACCTATTTCTGGTTCGGGACCTTTTGGAACTCGGGTGTAGAGATGGTCTGTGGTTCGCCCTCCTGTCCCTTGATCAGGAGAAGGCATTCGATAGGGTGGACCATGCATACTTCCTGAACACTCTGCGAGCGTTTGGCTTCTGACCCCAGTTTGTGGGTTTTCTCCAGGTGCTGTATGCCTCTGCAGAGTGTCTGGCTAAGCTCAACTGGACCCTGACCGAACTGATCAGCTTCGGGCGAGGAGTACGGCTCTCGGGACAGCTGTACGCTCTGGTGATCGAGCCCTTCCTCTGCCTCCTCCGCAAGAGATTGACAGGATTGGTGCTGTGGGAACTGGAGTGGTGGCTGGTCCTGTTGGCGTATGCTGATGACGTGCTCCTCGTGGTCCAGGACTCGGGCAACTTGGCACGGGTGGAGGCTTGTCAGGCCATCTATTCGGCAGCCTCCTCTGCCCTGGAGAACTGGGTTAAGAGCTCTGACTTGGTGGTAGGAGACTGGCAGCAGGCGAGCTCCCTCCCGTCCGCGCTTCAGACCATCCGGTGGACTGCGGGTCCGCTGTTCTACCTCGACGTTTACCTTTCTGCCACGCATCCCTCTCTGCCAGAGAACTGGGAAAATTTAGAGGGCAGAGTGATAGAGTGGCTCCGGAAATGGACGGGACTACTCCAATGTCTCTCCCTTTGTGGGAGAGCGCTGGTGCTTAATCACCTAGTCCTGTCCAAGCTCTGGTACTGGCTCAACACCCTGGTCCCGGCCCCGGGTTTCCTGACCAACCTCCAGACATCTATTCTGGGGTTCTTTTGATGAGGAATGTACTGGGCCCCTGTAGGGGTTCTTCATCTACCCCTGAAGGAAGGAGCACAGGGCCTGAAGTGTCTGTACACTCAAGTCTGCGTCTTCTGCCTCCAGGCCCTACAGAGGCTCCTTTATAGTGCACGCAGTTTGGCGTGGAGCATACTGGCACACGCCATCCTGCGCCACATCCGAGGGCTCCGATATGACCGGCGGTTCTTTTATCTGTGTCCGGGAGGTCTTCCGCGAGACCTCTCTGGACTGCCGGTCTTCTACCAGGACCTCCTCCGGACTTGGAAACGGTTTTTAAAGACCAGGTCCGTGGCGGCCACCGAGGGGGCAGATCTCCTCGTGGAGCCCCTGCTACACAATCCTCAGCTCTGTGTGCAGGTGGCGGCGTGCCGCTCAGTGCGCCAGAGCTTGATTCTGGCAGAAGTCACTAGAGTCGGAGACCTCCTGGACTATGACTGGGGAGACTGGCTGGATCCCCTGACGCTCGGCGCATGGAGCTCTCCAGACCTCATACCCCCCAGCACGTACTTCAGGAGGTGAAGGCCACTTTGCCGCCCGCTGCTAGAGCTTACCTCGATCGGGTCCTGCTCCGAGGGCACGCCCCGCCCACCCTCTACCCCAGGCCCACGAGACCTTTCAATTGGCTCAGTAATAAAGACTGTTTCTTGATTTGCCCACACCCAACAAAAATAAACAATCAAAGATCACAGAAAGGAACCTACCTAGCAAACAGTGTGTGAACCTTGTCTAGAATTTCTTTCATATATTCTATGGCCAGAAGAGATCATGGTGTTTCCAACTACTGGAGCTTTGGGTCCAAAGTGACACCCAATGGATTTCAGAAATCATTCTTATATGAGAGTTTACAGTGAGTAAAAGCCACAGGCTTTCACTTGAACTGTATCCACAGGTTTAATTGAGGGGACAAGGTGCTGATACTCCTCCAAGATCCACCCACAAAATAAGCTCTGCCTGCCTGAGTCACCAGAATGAAACTCTGCCCACAGTAGATTGTGGAGCTGTTGAAAATATGATTGTGGGTATTCTAGGTTACAGGGATAGAAAATGTCCAGGGGGCTTGGTTTCTTCTTGATGGGGCCGTCAAACACCACCTACTTGTGGCACCAAAATGAGATAGTCACGCATAGTAAATTGTGAACATTTGTTACCCCATCTCTTTTTTTACATGAAGAGTGATATGGTTAACAGAGACACTTACATTATCATCACTGGGCATCGGAGTTGACCCCTTATTGAGATGTGTGGAGAAGTTCCCAGGGTTACTGCTCCAGACTCTCTGTAGACTCTTTAGTACTGCCTACAAAGTAGTGTAATGTTGTTATGCTACCTCAGGTGTACGAGGATTGTCATGTTGCATGGATATTTATCTCTGGGCATAAATGACTCATTTTTGTGGTTCATTTCAGGTATAAGAGTCCTGCACTCTAGAATGGAAGAATCACATTCACTGCTACAGGCTGGGGACCAATTGTCTAAGCAGCAGTTCTGCAGAAAAGGACCGGGGGATGACAGTGCGCCTTTGTTGCCAAGAAGGCTAATGGCATACTGGACTGCATTAGTAGGGCAGCACAGTAAGGGGAGGAGGTGAGCAGTGCTCAGTGGTGAAAGAACAGGTTAAGGACTATTTAGAAAAGCTGGACACGCACAAGTAAATGGGGCTGGATGCAGTGCATCCGAGGGTCCTCAGGGAGTTGGCTGATGTGATTGCAGAGCCATTGTCTTTGAAAACTCATGGTGATTGGGGTAAGTCAATTCTGAAATAAAAGAAAATTAACCTTACATCAATTGCAGTTTCTTCCTTGAAAAAAGCAAAAGCAAAAACATAGCTGGTTTTGCATAGGGTTTCCTCCAACAGATAGACAGGCACAGACCTTCCATCCAGTTCAGTGCCCCACCAATTTCAGTATTCCAATTTGTTTGCAGGATCAAGCACTTAGGGTCAATCCAATGCCCATACAGGTCAATGGGAGTCCTTCCACTGGCTCCAAAGAGCATTGGATAAGACATGCAAATTAGTGTACAGACATTTGAAGCCCAGTTTTGAGATATGGCTGGCTGTACTGTAACCAAAAATTCCTTTAATGTACATGCAGACAGGCAGCTGTGTACAAAATGAGTAACTAATAATCATCATAATATGTATTTCTATAGAATCTTTCACTTGTGGGTCACAAAACACTTTACAAACATTAATTAAAGTCTCACAACATCTTTGCTATGTACAGTAGTTTAGTATTAGCATCCACGTTTTATTGATGGCAAAACTGAGGCAACATAACAAGGTTCTGCCCAACCTTACAGGGAATAGGTGCCAAAGCCAGAAAGAGAACCCAGTTTGCCCCACTCCCATCCTGTTCACAAGATCATACCATCTGTGCATCTTAAAGGCATGGTTAAGGTTTGTGCGAACAGTTTAGGTGGCCACTTTTGAACATTGGGCTCATATACTTAATACATTGCAAGAAAGAAACAGTATCTTCACATCTCTGTAAAGTGGCTAGGATTCTACTCACTCTGTAGAAGATGAAGAAGAGAAAAATATATAAGCCATATTTAGTGCTGATATAAATAGGCTTGGCAGAATTCAATTTTTATTTTTTTATAATACAAAATGAAGGGTTTCAGGCATTTTTAAAGCTTTTATCAGTTTAAATTTTCCACAGTGTAGGAAATTATGGAGGGGACTCTCAGACAATGGGGAGGTGTCAGACAAAAATATTTAATAACAGTAGATGTTGAGATTCAGAAAATAAAAGCTTTATAACAAACAAACAAAACTGTCAACATCGTATGTCAAAATTTTCACCTCAGAACAAACTCTAATAAGTTTTCAAGCAGCATTTTTCTTAATTAGCTTATCAGTACATTTTTATTATTATCGATGGAAATATTTTTGTTGGTTTGTGTGTGTATGGTGAAATCAATGTTTACTGACATTTACTGATAAAAATCTAATACTTCCAAGCCTAAATACACACAGTAGTGTAACTTACACATTGATTTCTCTAGAGTTATTTCAGATTTACAATTAGCAGGATTTGTACCAGAGCATAGGAGAGCAGTGTAACTGGTAAAGTAGTGAATTTTCACTGATTTCTGTGGGCTTGCAAAACCCGTGTAAAAAAGTGAGGTCCTCCCTATTTTATCTAACTTCTTCCATAAGTGCTTTTGTTCTGCTTCTTTCTTCTGTCCCCTTGGCTAAGGTTTCAGAGTAACAGCTGTGTTAGTCTGTGTTCGCAAAAAGAAAAGGAGTACTTGTGGCACCTTAGAGACTAACCAATTTATTTGAGCATAAGCTTTCATCAGCTAGAAGTGAGCTGTAGCTCACGAAAGCTTATGCTCAAATAAATTGGTTAGTCTCTAAGGTGCCACAAGTACTCCTTTTCTTTTGGCTATCTAAATTAGACGAATTCTGCACATATTCTGGATGCCAAATCAGTACAAGTAATACATTACTTTGCCATTGTTACCCATTATCTGGCTAGCGTCATTACTGAATTTAGCCCAGACACTTTCATAGAGTTGTAACTGCTTATACAAGGTCTGAATTTGGTTGAATCTGCTCTGCTGAAAGCTAGGTACATTTAGTTATTGAAAAATATGTTCACTAATAACTAAGGTTCCATGTACTTTGAGGGGTTCATCTCATGTGGATTAACCAAATCAGACTCTAGTTCGCATAAAGGTTCAGGCTGGTGTTGAACTTGGGAGTCAGGAGCAAGCAGTGATGATGGATTCTAACCAGGTCTGTAAACCTTATTGGCAAGAAGTCAGAATATACCTTCAACGAAAGGTACAATTACAACTCCCACCTAAGTGACCCAATCTCCTACTTATCAGCAACTTGTCCCTTATGGAATATGCCTAAATCTATTTGCTGTCATTTACAATCATGCCTCTCTGTCAGATGCACAGTTATCACAGCACAACCTAGAAGGTATGCTGTTTGGTCTATTTACAGCATAATTATTCAGCACTTAGAAAAGTGGTCACCAAACTGTGGGGAGTGTTCCCTTTGAGGAGTACAGAACATTCAGTGGGGTGTGGCAGGACCCAGGCCAGCCCCTATGGGGGTGGAGAGAGAACACCACCCAGCCCTGCTCCGCCCCCTGCTCCGCTCTGGCCCCAGCCACAGTTCCGGCTGCAACCTTGGCCCCCTGCTCTCAGCCCTGCTCCTGGCCTCAGCCACAGCCCTGGGCTCATGCCCCGGCTCCCAGCCACAGTCCCTGATGAAGCTAAGGCCCCGGCCTTTGCCCCCGGCCCCAACCCGGCCCCTGGTTCTGGACCCTACCCACAGCCTCACTCCCGGCCCTAGCCCCCAGCTGAAGCTCTGGCCTGCAGCCCCAGCTTCTGGCCCTCACTGCAGCTCCCAGCTCCCGACCGCAGCTCCCGATGGTAGCTAGGGTTGCCAATTTTCTACTTGCACAAAACCAAACATCCTTGCACTTCCCCCTACCCGCCCCTTCTCTGAGACCCTGTCCCTGCCCCACCCCTTCTCCGAGGCCCACCCCCTGTTCACTCCATCCCGCCTCCTCTGTCATTCGCTCTCCCTACCCTCACTCACTTGTTCATTTTCACCAGGCTGGTTCAGGGGGTTGGGGTGAAAGAGGGTCAAAGGACCTAGGGGTTACAGTGGACAAGAAGCTGGATATGAGTCAACAGTGTGCCCTTGTTGCCAAGAAGGCCAATGGCATTTTGGGATGTATAAGTAGGGACATTGCCAGCAGATTGAGGGACGTGATCGTTCCCCTCTATTTGACATTGGTGAGGCCTCATCTGGAGTACTGTGTCCAGTTTTGGGCCCCACACTACAAGAAGGATGTAGAAAAATTGGAAAGAGTCCAGCGTAGGGCAACAAAACTGATTAGGGGACTGGAACACATGACTTATGAGGAGAGGCTGAGGGAACTGGGATTGTTTAGTCTGCGGAAGAGAAGAATGAAGGGGCATTTGATAGCTGCTTTCAACTACCTGAAAGGGAGTTACAAAGAGGATGGCTCTAGACTGTTCTCAGTGGTCGCTGAAGACAGAACAAGGAGTAATGGTCTCAAGTTGCAGTGGGGGAGGTTTAGGTTGGATATTAGGAAAAACTTTTTCACTAGAAGGGTGGAGAAGCACGGGAGGTGGTGAAATCTCCTTCCTTAGAAGTTCCTTAGAAGTTTTTAAGGTCAGGCTTGACAAAGCCCTGGCTGGGATGATTTAATTGGGGATCGGTCCTGCTTTGAGCAGGGGGTTGGACTAGATGACCTCCTGAGGTCCCTTCCAACCCTGATATTCTATGATTCTATGATTCTAGGGGGTTAGGGCTCTGGGGTGGGACAAGAGATGAGGGGTTTGGAGTTCAGGAGGGGGCTGGGGATGGAGCCAAGGTGTTCAAAGTATGGGAGGGTGCTCCAGGCTGAGGCAGAGGGTTGGGTGTGGGAAGGGGTACAGGCTCTGGGCTGGGGGTGTGGGTTCCAGTCAGGCTCCAGGTAGGGGCAGGGGTGTATGAGGGCTCTGGCCAGGGGTGTATACTCTGGAAATTAGGGGTTTGGGGTGCATGAGGGTGCTCCGGGCTGGGACTGAGGGGTTCAGAGAGTGGGAGGGGGATCAGGACTAGGCCAAGGGTTTGGGGCATGGGAGGAAGTCAGGGGTGCAGCTCCAGGAAGTGCGTACCTCAAACAGCTCCTGGAAGCAGCAGCATGTTCCCACTCTGGCTCCTACATGAACGTGTGGCCAGGCATTTCTGCACACTGCCCAGTCCACAGGCTCCTCCCCCACAGCTCCCATTAGCTGTGGTTCCCAGCCAATGGGAGCTACAGAGATGGCACTTGGAGAAGCATGTAGAGCCCCCTAGATGCCCCTATGTGTAGGAACCAGAGGGGGGACATGCCACTGCTTCTGGGAACCTCATGGAGCCAAATCAGGCAGGGAGCCTGCCTGCGCCACACTTTGCCACCGACTGGACTTTTAACGGACTGGTCAGTGGTGCTGACCAGAGCCACTAGGGTCCCTTTTTGATTGGGCATTCCAGTTGATAACCGGACACCTGGCAACCCTAATTGCAGCCCTGGCTCCCAACCACAGCTCTGGCTCCCACTTCCCAACCACGGCTCCTGACTGCAGCCCCAGCTTCTGACTGTGGCTCCCAACTAGAGCTCCAGCTCCCAACTGCAGCCCTGACTCCCGACCATGTCCCGCAACTGTGGCCCTGGCTCCCGACTGCATCTCCTGCGAGCGGGGGAGGACAGATTCCACTGTGGTGGCATAGTGCCTGGTGGAGTTGCCCATGGGTGGCCATTCCAAGATGGTGGAAGTGCCATCTGGTGGTACATTCCTGGACCCTGTTGATATTGGGTCCAATATGGAGTTTGGGAAGGAGTACTCCTCCTGCTCACTGTCCAATCCCTCACTTGAAAATGGAGGGATATGGCATGATTGTGGGGAAATATCCCTTGGTTGGCCATGACTCAGTGCTGTGATCTCAGTCCCAAGGGGTGGAAAGTCAGGTGCTTCCAATATAGGCAAGTCACTCGCCTGATGGAATTCTGGCAGTACCGAGTATCCTGGTGGGGATAGGGACCTCAGCTGTTCTGACCTTTCTGGTGCTTGAGGGGCCAATTCTGCTAGCAGTACCAATATCAGCACACGTAATGGGAGTGTCTTAGGGTGTTTGCCCTTATTTTTCTGTACTGAAGATTTGGTGCCTGTGCGCAAAGAGTCTGTGGGCCTATCAATGGTACCGGACACCAACAGGCACCATGAGGCATGGGTGCTGGATGATCTCAGTGCCGGTGGTGCCGAGGATACCAAGCAACATAGTGATCACTTCTGATTATCCCTGGGCTCACTGAGGAGACTTCCTGCTCTCTTTTCGACTTGTGATAGGACTCCCCAGACTGTTTCTTCAACCCACTGTCCTTCAAAATCAAAGGTTGAGGGGAAGATTCACACTTGTCAGAGGGTTGGGGTCAGAGAGTCGCCTCCATAAAGATGATTTTTTCTGGCGGAACTCTGTCCTTGTGGGATCTCAGTCGGAGTAGCTAGCAGAGGGAACACTTCTGTTGGATGTGGTCTTCTCTGAGGAAGTGAATGCACTGCAGTTGGGATCACCTTGCTGCAAGTGCAACACTTCTTGAAGCCCAGAGAGAGCGGGGCATAGCCTTGTCCAGGCCTTCTTCCTCTCTGTGCCCCTCCCCCCACACACCCCGAGGGTCAACACAAGAACAAAGTATTTTCTTTTTCTTTTTCCTTAGGCATAGCCAAATAAAGAGTCAGATGAAAGCTAAAAGGTTTCTAAAAGTTAAAGATTAACAAGTGAAAAGGAGAGTTAATGATCTGCTAACAGACAGTTAAAGGCTCTATTTCTAGCCAGGGCGTTGAGAAGGAACTGAGGACAGTTAGTCCTTGCATACTGGCTAGCCTTGTGGAAAGCATGAGGAGAGACAGCATCTGCTGCAGGCCAAATGGACACTGCTACCAAAGTTCTCCGATCAAGGACACACACGCACCTACAGTGGAGCACCCATAGGGACACTACTAGAAGAACATGTCTATCTACTATTCACATATTGGAGACTCAGTATGCCATTATATTGACCAGTGGCTGCCTATACTGTTGCCTGTATATACACTGAACATAAGGGGAGGTAAGATGAACACATGAAGAGAAAGAATACCCATTCAATGCCACCCTTTGGTTTCTGTCAACTAGAGTGCACATTCTTCAAGGGCCTCAACCTGCAGTGGAGAAAAGAAGTATGCATGAAACTTAACTGAGACTTTGACTTGATCTGTAAATCACTCTGATTATGTGGGCTAAAGGGCAATACGTGGTGTCGTGAATTTTAAGACATTAGCCTTCCATTACTGGACAGATCACTTAAAATCCTGTGACAAGTCACAATTCAAAATTAGTCTGGTGGTCTAATCTTGATCTCTACTAGATTTTTATGCATCTCACAAAACCTGTCCACCAAAAAATTTTGCATGATTGTCAGTTTCTACACAAAACAAGTTAAGGCTGAGGTGCATCAACACAGTTACAGAAGAGAAGTTGGCAATATGCACTGCTCACACTATGCCTGCTCCTAGATAATGATCTGTGCATACGGGGTATAACTAGGAGTAACAGGATGAAATTAAACAAAGGAAAATGTGGACAAGGAATCTGGTGAGACTGGGACTGGTTGGGCAAGGAGATTAGGACTGAAACATAGGAATTGGGAACCAGTTGGTGGTGGGGGAAGGAGGGGAAGCACTGAGATCAGACAAGGAGCTGGAGGGGGAGAACCTAGGATGGGCTGGACAAGGAGACTGGGAGTAGGAACCAGCGTGGGGGGAATGGGGGTGGGGAGGCAAATCTGATAAGTAACCTTGGGGGCTGGAAAAGAGACTGGGACAAGAAATGGCGGAGACTGAGAATGGAGGAAGAGCCCGGAGAGAGAGACAGATCAGACAAGAAACCAGGAGTGGGGAAACTGGGACTGGCTGGGCAAAGAGACTGGGATGAGAACAGAAGAGTGGAGATTGGGACAGGTGCCAGGGGTGAGGAAGACACAATTGGGACAGGTTGAGAGGGGTGGAGCAGAAGGAGTCAAGCTTGGGAGGATATGGACAGAAGAGTCTGTGTCCACTAGACCATGCTCTCCTTCAGAGTCTGAAAAGGAACCCAAGATTCTTGAGTCTCACCATTCCTCTTCTGCCAGAAAATATCTGAGGAACCCTGTAGCAGAGAGTCACTATATGTACAGGTGGAACTGGGGGTATGATTCCCAGCTCACATGGATATACTCGCGTTAACTCTCATCAAGCTAGCATGCTAAAATTGCAGGGTAGCCATGGTAGTACTGGCAGTAGTAAGAGCTGGCATGGGCTAGCTGCCCTAAGTACATATGCATGCAGTCCAGGTGGTTTTGCACTCAGGGCAGCTAGCTCAGGCAGACGCTTGCCACTGCCAGAGTTATCATTGCTACACTTCAAATTTTAGCATGCCAGCATGATGACAGCTCGTACAAGTACGTCTACACGAGCTGGGAGCTCCAAGTGTAGACACACCCTATGTGTCTCATCCCTATCTGGTACTGGTCCACAGAGAAAAAACTTACTTACTATTGTTATCAGCTATTCCATTAGCTCACATAGCAGAAGTCTATGTGGTGGATCTAAACCTTGTAACCTTGCTGATGAGGCCACAAGATGGAATTTCTGGTTTTTCAGTTTTGCTTTTTTAAAAACCCAGGAAACCACACACACAAAACAAAGATTCCTAGAAACAACAGCCTCATTTACTACAGCCCTGAATCATACATTCTGTGCACTGAATGAGGCAAGGGGTCTAAGGGAAAACATACTATATGATCATGTAATTAAAGAGTGTATGATCATGCATATTCACAAGTGGGCCAATTAAGGTTGCACAGGCAACCTTAATTTTGGCATTTCACAACTTTTACAATGCTTGATTTTACAATTTTAATAATGCTCTTTTAATGTAGAGCGTGAGCATGATCATTTAATTTGCACTTTGGATATCCAACACAATAATAATTAAAAATCACCATTTTGTTAATTGGCATTATGAAATCAAGGGGTTTTTAAATCTTACTAAACATATTTTCATACTTGTGCCATTTAACTACAGTAGGATTAGTGAGATTATATTTTATTTGTATCCACATTCTCTTTTAGAAACTTTCAATAATTTCTGTGAACATTTATTTTTGGCATTTGTGTATATAAAAAGAATGGCACATGAGAAACATTAGCTATAAGCAATGAGAAAGTGTTAATTAATTTTTAATTATGGAGAATTATGTTACATTAATCATAATTTCTATCAGTAACCACAGGGTGGCATTCATGTTCTTTCCTATCATATTAATGACTAATGGATTACAAGGTCACTTTGCTTGGTAAATATTCTGTAGACCCTTTCAAATGAGATTCTCTTTCTGATTTCTTCTATTACTGCTGATTGTAACAGGGCATGCACTCACTGCCATGGTGCCTCCTGCTGATTGTCCAGGAATTAGCTCGATTCCAGTCTAGGAGTGCCTCCTGCTGGTTAGTATCTTCCTACCATTACCTGATTTCTGTAAATCTGCGCCACTTGTAGCACTTCAGGCCCCGCATCCCTCCTGGACCCCAGTGCCCCTTATCTTGGGGTGCTGCCACACAGCAGTGCCCCCACACTCTGGGTCTCCCTTCCCAGGGGAACCTCAACCCCTATACCCACCTTGCTTCAGTGGCTACTGCCATTCATCATCTAGCCCCTTCTCTCAGGGGCAAACTGCAGTCTGTAATGGCTACTCATCACTGGCAAGGGGATTGGACCTGCTGCCTGTCTAGCCCTAGCTGAATCCTTGCAGCCCTAGTACCTCCCCTGGCCTTTAGCAAGGCCTCAGCCTGGGCACTCACCAGGCCAGAGCTCCGCTCCGCTCCTCAGCTCTACCCCAGGTACCCTACTTGCTCTCCCAGGCAGCCTGGTCCTCTCTGCTCCCCAACTGGAGGAAGAGTCTCTTCTCTCACTCACTCAGCCTGCCCTTTTTATCAGAGCCAGCTATGCCCTAATTGGGTGCAACCACACCTGTGGCTGACTACCCAAGCAACCTCCCTTGGCTACTTTTAACCCCTTTCTGAATGGAGCGGGGTGAGCGCCCCGCTCACTGATGAATTGCAGAACTTACCACATCCCATCTGTACCTGATTTTGCTTACTGTAAATCTGATTCCTGACCTGAGATATCTTGGCTTATTCCATCAGCTGGCCTTGTTTCAATGTTGTTCTCATTCAAAGAATCTAATGAAAGTTACCATATGATGCCATGTTACTATTCATTTCAAACAAGCCATCATTTTAAGATTTTTAGGGTACCTTTCACACAGATATGTGATTGAATAGTAACTGGTAAACACTAAACTGCATATCAAATATCATAGCTCACCCCAGTGGCTTGCTAAACCTTCCCTGGGCTTGTACTTGAGGCTGTGAAAGTAACTATTTAATATTTAACTATCTCTTTGATCTTTTTTTAAATTTATTTACCCAGGGCAGTTTAGCTCAGATGCAGCATCTGCTTGTCAGAGAGAGCCTCCTCTTTTTTAAACCCCCTCTTACCATAAGAATGATCAAGACATAAGGAAGTTGGATTTTTATAATTCTTTTTAATAGAATATAGGGCTTGACTCTCCTTTTACTTACACAGGTATAAGTCAGGAATAACTCCACTGTAGCTTATGGAACTACAGCAGTATAAAAATGGTGCAACAGAGCAGAATCTGGCCCATAGTTGCATTTCATGATTATGAATGAACCTAAAAAGCAAAATTACTACATTTTTAAATTGATCCTGTTTTGTTGCATATCTGTTTGGGTAAAACACATTGTCAGTTTTGCCAGTTTGTTTCCAAGGGTACCACTGAAAAGATATCAGTTGTTAACACTGTACTGAAGAGACAAAGAGAGAACATTAGCAAAAAGAGCCTGATTCTCCACTGCCCCTGCATCCTGTGTGGTCATTTATGCCCTGGTAAAGGTGCTGCAAAGTGCGACCAGTTCAGAATGGTATCAATTTATAGCTACTTTGCACAGGTGCAAATGACCACATTAGACATGAAGCAATGGTGAATCACACCCTACATATTCACTCTGTCTAGATCTTTGCTATCTTTTCAGTGTGGTTTTTAAATAATAATGAAAACCTGAACATTCAGAGAGAGAAATAAAATACAAGTTTCATTTGTTACCCCATCAAGGTAAGCCTGGGTAAGAGCCAGTCTGAAGAAAGAAGAGGATTTTTTTTACCCAAAAGGGGGAAAAATGGTCAACATATTTCAGATTCAAATATTTTGACATTTATTTAATGTTTTACTTGGCAGTGGCAGGTGTAGCAGCAGGACACACACATCCTCAAATTCCTTTTAATACTAACTGGTTTAGTAGACCTCTGGAAGAAAACCCAGAATGATGTATAGCTTATTGGCTGGATATAGTAATTACTGGGTGAAATCTTTGGCCTGTGTTATGCAGGAGATCAGAACAGATAATTGTAATGAATCATAGAATCATAGAATCATAGAATATCAGGGTTGGAAGGGACCCCAGAAGGTCATCTAGTCCAACCCCCTGCTCGAAGCAGGACCAATTCCCAGTTAAATCATCCCAGCCAGGGCTTTGTCAAGCCTGACCTTAAAAACTTCTAAGGAAGGAGATTCTACCACCTCCCTAGGTAACGCATTCCAGTGTTTCACCACCCTCTTAGTGAAAAAGTTTTTCCTAATATCCAATCTAAACCTCCCCCACTGCAACTTGAGACCATTACTCCTCGTTCTGTCATCTGCTACCATTGAGAACAGTCTAGAGCCATCCTCTTTGGAACCCCCTTTCAGGTAGTTGAAAGCAGTTATCAAATCCCCCCTCATTCTTCTCTTCTGCAGGCTAAACAATCCCAGCTCCCTCAGCCTCTCCTCATAACTCATGTGTTACAGACCCCTAATCATTTTTGTTGCCCTTCACTGGACTCTCTCCAATTTATCCACATCCTTCTTGTAGTGTGGGGCCCAAAACTGGACACAGTACTCCAGATGAGGCCTCACCAATGTCGAATAGAGGGGAACGATCACGTCCCTCGATCTGCTCGCTATGCTCCTACTTATACATCCCAAAATGCCATTGGCCTTCTTGGCAACAAGGGCACACTGCTGACTCATATCCAGCTTCTCGTCCACTGTCACCCCTAGGTCCTTTTCCGCAGAACTGCTGCCTAGCATTCGGTCCCTAGTCTGTAGCTGTGCATTGGGTTCTTCCGTCCTAAGTGCAGGACCCTGCACTTATCCTTATTGAACCTCATCAGATTCCTTTTGGCCCAATCTTCCAATTGGTCTAGGTCCTTCTGTATCCTATCCCTCCCCTCCAGCGTATCTACCACTCCTCCCAGTTTAGTATCATCCGCAAATTTGCTGAGAGTGCAATCCACACCATCCTCCCGATCATTCATGAAGATATTGAACAAAACTGGCCCCAGGACCGACCCTTGGGGCACTCCATTTGATACCGGCTCCCAACTAGACATGGAGCCATTGATCACTACCCGTTGAGCCCGACAATCTAGCCAGCTTTCTACCCACCTTATAGTGCATTCATCCAGCCCATACTTCCTTAACTTGCTGACAAGAATAGTGTGGGAGACCGTATCAAAAGCTTTGCTAAAGTCAAGAAACAATACATCCACTGCTTTCCCTTCATCCACAGAACCAGTAATCTCATCATAAAAGGCGATTAGATTAGTCAGGCATGACCTTCCCTTGGTGAATCCATGCTGGCTGTTCCTGATCACTTTCCTCTCATGCAAGTGCTTCAGGATTGATTCTTTGAGGACCTGCTCCATGATTTTTCCAGGGACTGAGGTGAGGCTGACTGGCCTGTAGTTCCCAGGATCCTCCTTCTTCCCTTTTTTAAAGATTGGCACTACATTAGCCTTTTTCCAGTCATCCGGGACTTCCCCGGTTCACCACGAGTTCAGAGAGAGAAATAAAATACAAGTTTCATTTGTTACCCCATCAAGGTAAGCCTGGGTAAGAGCCAGTCTGAAGAAAGAAGAGGATTGCCCTGGTCCCTTCTGGCCTTATAATCTGTGAAAACTCATCTGGTTGTGTGTGTTCAGTTACAAAATTTAAACTTTGACTATATTTAAAGGCTGACTAAGATTCACATAACTTTTGATCACATCTGGGTTGATATATGGTCTTGCAACAAAATCAAGTAAAACTAGTGGAAGTGGCTGGTTTCTACATGAAATTAGGTGGAAATCTGAGCTTTTGACTGAGTTTTGGTTTGAAACACTGAGATCATTTGAAACCAGAGAAATTTAGATGGAGGCAGATCTGAACCCAGGTAATTTGCAATGTAAAAAAATGTTCACACAACACTCCATAATCTTAATCTGTCACCTTTTATATTTCTCTATTTGATATACCACCTGTGATGCTGTATGATTGAAACATGGCCTTTAGATCATTAACATTGCCACTGTTAGACAATTGCAACAAATCTTGTACAAAGTATATCATGTAAGGTGTCAATGGAAAAAAGTTATGATTTCCTGAGTATGATTATCCTGTTTATATGTATCATTTTTGTATCTGAAGTTATAGATATTATGAACTGGCATCCTACATTACAATAGAACTTCAGAGTTATGAATACCAGAGTTATGAACTCATCCTTCAGCCGCACACCTCATTTAGAACCAGAAGCACAGTACTTCTCATAAACTACTAAAAAAGTAAAGAAAAAGTTTTTAAAATATATATTTGACAAGGTAAGGAAACTGTTTCCGGAGAACACTTCAATCTCTTTGGTCACTCGATTACAGACCTAAAGGTGGCAAATCTTCAACAAAAAAATTTCAAACACAGACTCCAACGAGAGACTGCTGAATTGGAATTAATTTGCAAACTGGATACAATTAACTCAGGCTTGAATAAAGACTGGGAGTGGATGGGTTATTACACAAAGTAAAACTATTTCCCCATGTTTATTTCCCCCCACCCACCCACCCCTCACTGTTCCTCAGATGTTCTTGTCAACTGCTGGAAATGGCCCACCTTGATTATCACTACAAAAGGGTTTTTTTTCTCTCCTGTTGGTAATAGCTCAACTAAGTGAGCTGTAGCTCACGAAAGCTCATGCTCAAATAAATTGGTTAGTCTCTAAGGTGCCACAAGTACTCCTTTTCTCCTTACAGTGTATATAGTAACACCCATTGTTTCATGTTCTCTGTGTATGTAAATCTCCCCACTGTATTTTCCACTGAATGCATCCGATGAAGTGAGCTGTAGCTCACAAAAGCTTATGCTCAAATAAATTTGTTAGTCTCTAAGGTGCCACAAGTACTCCTTTTCTTTTTGCGGATACAGACTAACACGGCTGCTATTCTGAAACCTGTCATTCTGCAAGGCACTGAATTTGGCCATATGGAGTGGAAATCTATCAACTTCATGAAAAAACTTGTACAGATACAGACAGACATCATCTTCCTTTCCAAATGCAAACAGATGGACATCATACCAAAAGGAATGAAGGTAAAAAATCCATTACAATCTACATACCACACAGACTATGCTGACAGTTTGTGCTACACGCTCTCAAAGAAACTGCGGAACCACCTGATCAACACCCTATACAGGAAACAGGAAAAGATTAAGAATGAGCTCTCAAAACTGGATACTCTCATAAAGAAACAACCTTCCACACAAACTTCCTCTTGGCTGGACTTTACAAAAACTAGACAAGCTATTTACAACACACACTTTGCTTCTCTACAAAAGAAAAAGGACACTAAACTACTACATGCCACAAGGGGCCACAACAGTGGTTCCCTTAACGCACCCAGCAATATTGTTAATCTATCCAACTATACTCTTAGCCCAGCAGAAGAATCTGTCCTATCTCGGGGCCTCTCCTTCTGTCCCTCCACCTCCACGAATATGAAACAGTTCTGTGGGGACCTAGAATCCTATTTTTGACGTCTCTGACTCAAGGAATATTTCCAACACACCTCTGAACAACGTACTAACCCACAGAGACCTTCCTACCAACACTACAAAAAGGATTCTGGGTGGACTCCTCCTGAAGGTCAAAACAACAGACTGGACTTCTACATAGAGTGCTTCTGCCAACGTGCACGGGCTGAAATTGTGGAAAAGCAGCATCACTTGCCCCATAACCTTAGCCGTGCAGAACACAATGCTATCCACAGCCTCAGAAACAACTCTGACATCATAATCAAAAAGGCTGACAAAGGAGGTGCTGTTGCCATCATGAATAGGTCGGAATATGAACAAGAGGCTGCTAGGCAGCTCTCCAACACAACTTTCTACAAGCCACTACCCTCTGATCCCACTGAGGGTTACCAAAAGAAACTACAGCATTTGCTCAAGAAACTCCCTGAAAAAACACAAGAACAAATATGCACAGACACACCCTTGGACCCCCAACCTGGGGTATTCTATCTGCAACCCAAGATCCATAAACCTGGAAATCCTGGATGCCCCATCATCTCAGGCATTGGCACCCTGATAGCAGGATTGTCTGGCTATGTAGACTCCCTCCTCAGGCCCTACGCTACCAGCACTCCCAGCTATCTTTGAGACACCACTGACTTCCTGAGGAAACTACAATCCATCAGTGATCTTCCTGATAACACCATCCTGGCCACTATGGATGTAGAAGCCCTCTACACCAACATTTCACACAAAGATGGACTACAAGCCATCAGGAACAGAATCCCAGATAATGTCATGGCAAACCTGGTGGCTGAACTTTGTGACTTTGTCCTCACCCACAACTATTTCACATTTGGGGACAATGTATACCTTCAAATCAGCAGCACTGCTATGGGTACCCGCATGGCCCCACAGTATGCCAACATTTTTATGGCTGACTTAAACAACGCTTCCTCAGCTCTCGTCCCCTAATGCCCCTGTTTACGGAAGAGAAGAATGAGGGGGGATTTGTGTTGTGACCTGCACTGGATGTGCCACAATATCTGTGAGAGTAAGGGGGAGATGTTTATGGCAGGGTGGGAGGTTGAGGCAAATCTCATGGCCGCTGATTACGCGCAGCCAGACACCAGGGTGGTTAGAAGAGTACAGGATGGCACAGTGAGCATCAGAGAAGCTTTGAAAACCAGTTTCAGGAATGGCCAGGCTACGGTGTGAAAATTCTGTTTGTTTCTCCTTGATGGAACCCCCCCATCAGCCCCCGGTTTCACTCTACTTTCCTGTAAGCTAAGCACCCCCCCCCCCCGATCACTGCTTGCAGAGGCAATAAAGTCATTATTGCTTCACATTCATGCATTCTTTATTTATTCATCACACAAATAGGGGAATAACTGCCAAGGTAACCTGGGAGGGGTGGTGGAGGAGGGAAGGACAAGGCCACACAGTACTTTAAAACTTTAAAACTTATTGAATGCCAGCCTTCTGTTGCTTCGGCAATCCTCTGGGGTGGAGTGGCTGGAGGCCCCCCACCGCGTTCTTGGGCATCTGGGTGAGGAGGCTATGGAACTGGGGGAGGAGGGCGGTTGGTTACACAGGGGCTGTAGCAGCAGTCTGTTCTCCTGCTGCCTTTCCTGAAGCTCAACCATACGCTGGAACATATGAGTTTGATCCTCCAGCAGCCTGAGCATTGACTCTTGCCTTCTTTCAGCAAGCTGACGCCACATACCATCTTCAGCCTGCCACCTCTCCTCATGGTCATATTGTTTTCCTGCATTCTGAGATTGTCTGCCTCCATGTATTTTGCTTTGCTGTCAGTGTGGGAGGGCAGCATGAGGTCAGAGAACATTTCATCATGAGTGCGTTTTTTTCGCCTTCTAATCCTCGCTAGCCTCTGGGAAGGAGAAACATATCCAGCTGGTGGAGGAAAAAAAAGGGAGAGTGGTAGTTAAAAAGACACATTTTATAGAACAATGGGTACACGCTTTCACAGTAAACCTTGCTGTTAACATTACATAGCACATATGCCCAAGAGTGACCCACACTCTTCTTGTCTGTGGTGCCTTGGGGAGAGTCACCAAAAGGACAAGTGCAGGATCTGAAAGGGTTTTTGCACTAGGATCCTTAAAGACTGGGATCAAAGACTTAAGATGCTGCTAATGGAAGTAGCACTCCGGCCACATTCCAACCCGGGGTCCGCAGAACCTGTGCCGAGCACTTCCTCGTCAGTCTGCAGTGCTCTGGCACTAAGGTCTCACGGCACTGCCATGGCTCTGCCCATAACAAACCCTCTTCATTCTCAGTCCCCAGTGCTACAAAAGAAGAAAAGGCCAGAGAGGGGTCGGTCTCTCCCTCTAAAGACCAAGGGACCTGCGGCATCGACAAGTGCCTTGAGTCAGACCACCTCGTCTCTCCAGCCCTCTCGGGTCTTGTTGACTCCTGACCTGTCTGGGGTTCAGTTGAGTCTGAACCCTCAATTGTCCCCAGACAGCTAAGGTAATCAACTCCAGCTCCCCTCAACGTCGGAGGCATTTGAGGCAGCCAAGGACCTTATACGCCTCGTGGTGCCATCCTCCCCACAGAGGAGAGAAAAGTCGCCGGTGACTGTGCGGCCCCAGTTTCAATCAAGGGGCAAACCAGTGATGATGGCACGCCAATCCCCATCTCCAGCGCAACTCTCCCTGGCAAGGCCCACCCATGCAGGGGAGCCGCACTAGTCCCCAACTTCTCGGCACTGCTCTCGGGTAGCCCAGAGTACCGCTCCTCCGTGGTCCTCCTACTCAGAGACCTCTGAGTTGGAGACAGAGTCCTATTGCTCCGATAGGACCAGGAGCAAGAGGTCCAGGTCTCGCCATGACCACCAGTCCTACCCAGCACTGTGGCCTCCACAGTGGCAGCCTTCGATGCACTGTCCCTTTTGAACATCCTGGGCACGTCACCAGAACCAGGGACAGGCCCAGGGTCCAAGGTCCAGGTTGGCCTCGGTGTCCTTGGGTCCTTCGCCCCCCCTGCAGGCACTGCTGGCTTCGCCAATACCGCTGTTGTCCCCTACAGCTCCAGCACTGACCCTCCCATCAGCGGCACCACTGGTGGCTACAGCATCAATATCACCAGCCTCGACGATATTGGCAGCGCTGGAACCAACAACTTTGGTAGTGATATTTTCTCCCACAGTGACCCCAGCACCGCAACCTTCAGAATACCATGTGACTTGGAAGCAGTGACTGGGAAAAAAGTTATTGGGGTCATGGCAGGGACATAGTCATGGGGGGCCTGGGAGGGCCATGGCACACCCACTTAGCATCCAGGCCTACCCAACAGCCCCAGCTCTGCTTTGACCCCAGAGCTTGCCCCCCTTTGCCCACTTGCCCAGTGCTCCTGCCAGAGAGTGGGGTTAGGGTGCGGAGGCTTGTCCCGCTCCGCCTGCCTGACTGGCACTCCTGCTGGGGAGCAGAGCCTTGCCCTGCTCTGCCCATCCTCTCAGCACTCCACTCACCTGGCACACCTGCCGGAGCCACGTGGGTAAAGTGGAGCAAGCCCCCGCACCCCGACCCCACTTCCAGGATGGAACGTTGGTGGGGCAGGTGGAGTGAGCAACGCTCACTGCCCCACGCTCCCACCCCATTTCTTGGCAGGCATGCCAGGTGGGCAGAGCAGGTGAAGCCCTGGATGTGTCCATTTTTCCAGGGCCCCAGGTTGGCCCAGTGGCTTATCTGTCACTGGGAGGAGGGCAAGAGAAAGGACGACCAGTGGTGGTAGAGGAGATCTTCAAAAAAGGTGGAGCAGGGCCCTGTGTGGGGCAGTGGGAGATGGAAGGGAGCCAGGAGCAGGAGCCAGGCACTCTGGAGAGCAGCGTCTCTTCCTGGAGATGGGTGTGCACCTGAGGCTGCAGGGGGTGGGGAAAGGTGGCCCCCCATCTCTCCTGTCTATCCTCCCCCATAATTGCCCACCCACCTGAAGTTGGGGCCCACCCAAATATCCAACGCTGGCTATGCCACTGGGTCATGGTGGATAATCAGCTGAACATGAGCTCCCTGGGCAATGCTGTGGCGAGCAGAGCTAATGCAGTCCTTAGATGCATAAACAGGGGTATCTCAAGCAGGAGTAGACAGGTTATTTTACCTCTGTATTTGGCACTGGTGTGACTGCTGTTTGAATACTGTGTCCAGTTCTGGTGTCCACAGTGTAAGAAGGATGCTGATAAATTGAAGAGGGTTCAGGAAAGGGCCATGATTGTGATTAAAGGTTTGGAAAACACAGCTTATAGAAGCTCAATATATTTAGATTAATAAAGAGATGGCTAAGTACCTACATGGGGAACACAGTCTATAAGTATCTACTTCCATTGTTCATGGATTGAGATTCTGGAGAGGTAAGTCTAACACACTGGCTACCAATATAACATATGCAGACTTGCCAATGCAGTTGGGAGCAATTTATAGTTATCTGTCTGAATGGGTGTGCAAGGGAGGGATAGTGCACCAGAAGCCTCTCATTTGCCATCTTGTATGCCTTATGCAGGTCTCCCCGACAGTTAGGATGACCAGATGTCCCATTTTTAAAGGGACAGTCCTGTATTTAAGCCCTCCTGCAGGTGTCCTGACTTTTTCTTTAAAACGGGCAAATTGTCCCATATTCTCTGTCTCCCTCACTGGTGGTTCCTGTAGCTGGCCAGATCTCTGCTCTCCAGACACCTGCCCACCAGTGGTGAATGGGGGGTCCAGTGGCCAATGATGGAGGTGGTTATGCAAACCTGGTGGTGGGGCAAAGATGCAACATGCAGGGCTGGCCACTCCCTGTGCTGGTCTGTCAGTGCAGTCCCTGCTGCATGTTGGCTCTTGTCTAGCAGAGCTCCACCCCCCCCGTCCCATTTTCGGCCCATACTGGCTGCACACTGTGAGCTGAGGTGGCTGGTGAGTGCGGGCAGGTGCCAGGCAGTGGGAGGTTACACGTCGCCTCTGCTGCCCACCCATCAGCAGTTTATGTGCTTCCGCTCTCACTGTCCTCTCCCTGCTTTTCCCCTTCGCCCCACCCCCATCCCCTCAGCCCTGCTGGTCCTCCATATCCCCTCTGGCCAGCAGGATCCTTTTCCTCCCCACTGCCCCTGGCTGGGCCAGTGCTCTGGGAAAGCCCAAGACACTCCAGCCCAGGATGCTGGCCAGGAGTAGCCAAGCTCTGCATTTGCCAAAGCCCCACTGTGACGTTCCTCTCTGGTGTTATCTGTACTGGTGATCTCCTAGTCACTCCAATCCTTGACTCAGGGAGCCAGTCCTACCCTGCTCTGCTGTGAGAACCCCCACTCCTGGGCTGTTCATGCACAGCCTCTGGCATGTAAGCTGCTCCTTGGATTATGCAATTGAATGACACTAGCCAATACCTCTGGTCCCAGACACAACCCTAGGAACCTCTGTCTTGCAGTGTCCAGTTATGCCCGCTGGATGCTGCAAGCTTATATGAGTTTGTCAATTTAAAAAAGAAATTTATACATACCAGGCTTGTTATCCCAAGGGAAGCCTCTGACACGCTTGAAACCAAAAGCACTGCTTCAGGTAGAACAAACAGATTTATTAACTACAAAGATTGATTTTAAATGATTATAAGTCAAAGCACAATAAGTCAGATTTGGTCAAATGAAATAAAAGCAAAATGTATTCTAAGCTGATCTTACACTTTCAACGCCCTTACAAACGTAGCCCTGGTCTAGGAGTTGGAGGCGCAAGTGGTGTTCTCGTCCATCCTCCCCGTGGAAGGAAAAGGCCTGGGTAGGGACCGTCGAATCGTGGAAGTCAACGAATGGCTACGCAGGTGGTGTCGGAGAGAAGGCTTTGGATTCTTTGACCATGGGATGGTGTTCCATGAAGGAGGAGTGCTGGGCAGAGACGGGCTCCATCTTACGAAGAGAGGGAAGAGCATCTTTGCCAGCAGGCTGGCTAACCTAGTGAGGAGGGCTTTAAACTAGGTTCACTGGGGGAAGGAGACCAAAGCCCTGAGGTAAGTGGGAAAGCGGGATACCGGGAGGAAGCACAGGCAGGAATGTCTGTGAGGGGAGGGCTCCTGCCTCATACTGGGAATGAGGGGCGATCAACAGGTTATCTCAAGTCTTTATATACAAATGCACAAAGCCTTGGAAACAAGCAGGGAGAACTGGAGGTCCTGGTGATGTCAAGGAACTATGACGTGATTGGAATAACAGAGACTTGGTGGGATAACTCACATGACTGGAGTACTGTCATGGATGGTTATAAACTGTTCAGGAAGGACAGGCAGGGCAGAAAAGGTGGGGGAGTAGCACTGTATGTAAGGGAGCAGTATGACTGCTCAGAGCTCCGGTACGAAACTGTAGAAAAACCTGAGTGTCTCTGGATTAAGTTTAGAAGTGTGTGCAACAAGAGTGATGTAGTGGTGGGAGTCTGCTATAGACCACCGGACCAGGGGGATGAGGTAGATGAGGCTTTCTTCCGGCAGCTCACGGAAGCTACTAGATCGCATGCCCTGATTCTCATGGGTGCCTTTAATTTTCCTGATATCTGCTGGGAGAGCAATACAGCAGTGCATAGACAATCCAGGAAGTTTTTGGAAAGCGTAGGGGACAATTTTCTGGCGCAAGTGCTAGAGGAGCCAACTGGGGGGGGGGGCACTTTTCTTGACCTGCTGCTCACAAACCGGGTAGAATTAGTGGGGGAAGCAAAAGTGGATGGGAATCTGGGAGGCAGTGACCATGAGTTGGTTGAGTTCAGGATCCTGACACAGGGAAGAAAGGTAAGCAGCAGGATACGGACCCTGGACTTCAGGAAAGCAGACTTCGACTCCCTCAGGGAACAGATGGCCAGGATCCCCTGGGGGACTAACTTGAAGGGGAAAGGAGTCCAGGAGAGCTGGCTGTATTTCAAGGAATCCCTGTTCAGGTTACGGGGACAAACCATCCCAATGAGTCGAAAGAATAGTAAATATGGCAGGCAACCAGCTTGGCTTAATGGTGAAATCCTAACGGATCTTAAACATAAAAAAGAAGCTTACAAGAAGTGGAAGGTTGGACATATGACCAGGGAAGAGTATAAAAATATTGCTCGGGCATGTAGAAATGATATCAGGAGGGCCAAATCGCACCTGGAGCTACAGCTAGCAAGAGATGTCAAGAGTAACAAGAAGGGTTTCTTCAGGTATGTTGGCAACAAGAAGAAAGCCAAGGAAAGTGTGGGCCCCTTACTGAATGAGGGAGGCAACCTAGTGACAGAGGATGTGGAAAAAGCTAATGTACTCAATGCTTTTTTTGCCTCTGTTTTCACTAACAAGGTCAGCTCCCAGACTGCTGCGCTGGGCATCACAAAATGGGGAAGAGATGGCCAGCCCTCTGTAGAGATAGAGGTGGTTAGGGACTATTTAGAAAAGCTGGACGTGCACAAGTCCATGGGGCCGGACGAGTTGCATCTGAGAGTGCTGAAGGAATTGGCGGCTGTGATTGCAGAGCCATTGGCCATTATCTTTGAAAACTCGTGGCGAACGGGGGAAGTCCCGGATGACTGGAAAAAGGCTAATGTAGTGCCAATCTTTAAAAAAGGGAAGAAGGAGGATCCAGGGAACTACAGGCCAGTCAGCCTCACCTCAGTCCTTGGAAAAATCATGGAGCAGGTCCTCAAAGAATCAATCTTGAAGCACTTGCATGAGAGGAAAGTGATCAGGAACAGCCAGCATGGATTCACCAAGGGAAGGTCATGCCTGACTAATCTAATCGCCTTTTATGATGAGATTACTGGTTCTGTGGATGAAGGGAAAGCAGTGGATGTATTGTTTCTTGACTTTAGCAAAGCTTTTGACACGGTCTCCCACACTATTCTTGTCAGCAAGTTAAGGAAGTATGGGCTGGATGAATGCACTATAAGGTGAGTAGAAAGCTTGCTAGATTGTCGGGCTCAACGGGTAGTGATCAATGGCTCTATGTCTATTTGGCAGCCGGTATCAAGTGGAGTGCCCCCAGGGTCGGTCCTGGGGCCGGTTTTGTTCAATATCTTCATAAATGATCTGGAGGATGGTGTGGATTGCACTCTCAGCAAATTTGCGGATGATACTAAACTGGGAGGAGTGGTAGATACGCTGGAGGGGAGGGATAGGATACAGAAGGACCTAGACAAATTGGAGGATTGGGCCAAAAGAAATCTGATGAGGTTCAATAAGGATAAGTGCAGGGTCCTGCACTTAGGACGGAAGAATCCAATGCACAGCTACAGACTAGGGACCGAATGGCTAGGCAGCAGTTCTGCGGAAAAGGACCTAGGGGTGACAGTGGACGAGAAGCTGGATATGAGTCAGCAGTGTGCCCTTGTTGCCAAGAAGGCCAATGGCATTTTGAGATGTATAAGTAGGGGCATAGCGAGCAGATCGAGGGACGTGATCGTTCCCCTCTATTCCTCTTCTACACTTTCCGCAGTATGCATCCGATGAAGTGAGCTGTAGCTCACGAAAGCTTATGCTCAAATAAATTGGTTAGTCTCTAAGGTGCCACAAGTACTCCTTTTCTTTTTGCGAATACAGACTAACACGGCTGTTACTCTGAAACCTGTCAATATAGAGGTGATGTCACACATCACCTCCATATTGGTGCACACAACAAAATTCATGTGGCAGGGGTGGGGCTGAGGGATTTGGATTGTAGGAGGGGATTCAGGGCTGGGGCAGAGGGTTGGGGTGCAGGGGAGATGAAGACTCCATCTGGAAGTGTGTGCTCTGGGAAGGGGCTTGTTACCAGATTTGCTTGTTACTTTGGGGTACGTTCATTTATTAGGGTTACTCTTCTGCGGGTGGGGGGGGAATAGAGAGTTCTGTAATTCCATCAGTTATGTCGAGATAACTGGCTGTGTGGATGAGGGGAAAACGGTGGACGTGTTGTTCCTTGACTTTAGCAAAGCTTTTGACACGGTCTCCCACAGTATTCTTGCCAGCAAGTTAAAGAAGTATGGGCTGGATGAATGGACTATAAGGTGGATAGATTGTCGGGCTCAACAGGTAGTGATCAACAGCTTCTTGTCTAGTTGGCAGCCGGTATCAAGTGGAGTGCCCCAAAGGTTGGTCCTGGGGCCGGTTTTGTTCAATATCTTCATAAATGATCTGGAGGATGGTGTGGATTGCACCCTCAGCAAGTTTGCAGATGACACTGAACTGGGAGGAGAGGTAGATACGCTGGAGGGTAGGGATAGGATACAGAGGGCCCGAGACAAATTAGAGGATTGGGCCAAAAGAAATCTGATGAGGTTCAACAAGGACAAGTGCAGAGTCCTGCACTTAGGACGGAAGAATCCCATGCACCGCTACAGACTAGGGACCGAATGGCTCGGCAGCAGTTCTGCAGAAAAAGACCTAGGCGTTAGAGTGGACAAGAAGCTGGATATGAGTCAACAGTGTGCCCTTGTTGCCAAGAAGGCCAATGGCATTTTTGGATGTATATGTGGCGGCATTGCCAGCAGATTGAGAGACGTGATCGTTCCCCTCTATTCGACATTGGTGAGGCCTCATCTGGAGTACTGTGTCCAGTTTTGGGCCCCACACTTCAAGAAGGATGTGGATAAATTGGAGAGAGTCCAGTGAAGGGCAACAAAAATGATTAGGGGACTGGAACACATGAGTTATGAGGAGAGGCTGAGGGAACTGGGATTGTTTAGCCTGCAGAAGAGAAGAATGAGGGGGGATTTGATAGCTGCTTTCAACTACCTGAAAGGGGGTTCCAAAGAGGATGGCTCAAGACTGTTCTCAATGGTAGCAGATGACAGAACGAGGAGTAATGGTCTCAAGTTGCAGTGGGGGAGGTTTAGATTGGATATTAGGAAAAACTTTTTCACTAAGAGGGTGGTGAAACACTGGAATGCGTTACCTAGGGAGGTGGTAGAATCTCCTTCCTTAGAGGTTTTTAAGGTCAGGCTTGACAAAGCCCTGGCTGGGATGATTTAACTGGGAATTGGTCCTGCTTCGAGCAGGGGGTTGGACTAGATGACCTTCTGGGGTCCCTTCCAACCCTGATATTCTATGATTCTATGATTCTATGATTCCCCTGTATTCGACATTGGTGAGGCCTCATCTGGAGTACTGTGTCCAGTTTTGGGCCCCACACTACAAGAAGGATGTGGAAAAGTTGGAAAGAGTCCAGCAGAGGGCAACAAAACTGATTAGGGGACTGGAACACATAACTTATGAGGAGAGGCTGAGGGAACTGGGATTGTTTAGTCTGCGGAAGAGAAAAATGAAGGGGGATTTGATAGCTGCTTTCAACTATTTGAAAGGGGGTTCAAAAGAGGATGGATCTAGACTGTTCTCAGTGGTCGTTGATGTCAGAACAAGGAGTAATGGTCTCAAGTTGCAGTGGAGGAGGTCTAGGTTGGATATTAGGAAATACTTTTTCACTAGGAGGGTGGTGAAACACTGGGATGTGTTACCTAGGGAGGTAGTGGAATCTCCTTCCTTAGAAGTTTTTAAGCTCAGGCTTGACAAAGCCCTGGTTGGGATGATTTAATTGGGGATTGGTCCTGCTTTGAGAAGGGGGTTGGACTAGATGATCTCCTGAAGTCCCTTCCAGCCCTGATATTCTATGATTCTATGATTCTGCTGCTTGTGTCACTTGTGTTCTCATACGGAACTCTACTTCTCCCTGCTGCAAGTTACCTCCAAATGGAGCTATCCTGCAGGACCTAGGTTCTCCATGGCTGGGTTCTTCCAGCCCCAGAATCAGGACCCCCTCTCCCATCCACACACACCAGAGTGCTTCTGAGAGGACTGGGTTAATCAGCACTCCCAAACTAACCCCTTATATGTTCCTGGACTCAGTAGGCTGGGTCGAGCAGCATTTCCAAGCTGTCAACCTCATAGGCCCTTGGATTTAGCACGCTGGGTCGAGCAGCACCTCCATGCTGTCAGCCTCTTATGTCATGGGCACCACACTGGAATAGAGTATGCCTGAGCAGGCTGGGTCGAGCAACACTTTCAATCTGCCACCCTCATATTTCCCAGATTCACCACGTCCCTAGCCCCACTTTCACATTGCAATTGTTCTGGTAGTAACCCACTTGATGAGCAAACCCACAGGATTTTTGGGTGCTGCAGGGATCTTTTAGCTTAGGTACAAGGAGTGTTGCTGCAGAGCAAATGAAGAAGCCAAAAAACACCCACAAGGGGGAGACAGAGAGAATAAGAGAGAGAAGCAACCAGCTTAGCCATGAAAGTTATTTATTGTCAGTGTGACAAAGTCCTGAGCCTGTATTGGTGGGTCCCATGCTTCTGGGTGGATTCAGTGGCCACAGAAACTCTATAAGGCCCCAATGTGACCTCCCTTTCTCAGTGTAGCGGCAAGAGTCACAGCCTATTGAGTTACTTTCATCACCAGCCAGTATGGGAGATGGGAAGGGGGAAACACCCCATAGTCTCTGTTGCTCCATAGAGCTCAGTAGGCGCAATTCAGCCTCCTGCCTGGACTGAGTCCTGCTTCCCTTCTCCAGGAGATCTCTGTAGAGTATGGGGGTCGGGGGGTAACCTAGGCCCACCCTCTACTCTGGGTTCCAGCCCAGGGACCCTAATGGTAGCAGCTGTTGGTGGCTTTGCCTTTACCACTGATGCCACTTTGATTCCCTGGGCCACTTCCCAATGGTCCCCTTTTCTTGCCTTCATCCTTACCTCAGGATTCAGCAATGCTTCCTCTCCTCCAGCTCCTTTCACCTCAGCCTCCTGAAGGGCACTGGAAGGAGAGCTTTTGAAAAGTATAAGTGGGACCTTGATTGGTTCCAGCTGTCTCCATTAGCCTAATGGCTTTAACTGGTTAATTGGCGTCAGGTCTCTTAATTGGCCTGGAGTAGCCTTTGGCTATCCAGGGAACAAGGGCCTGCTCATTCTGAAGGCTGATATACCTGCCTTCTAGCACTCTCTTCTTTCAATTGGGCCCCTACCCCATAGATCTCAACAAACCCCTCACCCTTTCACTGCAAGCTGGCTGCATGAACTGCAGCCGGTCAGCTTCCAAATCGTGCTACGGAAATATTTATACACACTCACGCTTCACACCCTTCATGCTCACACCCTGGTGTCCCACCCCGATACAAAGTGGCGGGACCTCCTGCCGCCTTGAGAGGGTGAGCAGCCCCGGTGGGCCAGCCTGTATTCCACCTTGGTCCCGAGGCCTGTCGGGGACATTAGTTGGCGGCTCCTTCATGGAGCTGTGAGCATGGACGTGTTTTTGACACGGTTCACCCCCCTCCCAGATACTTGCCCTTTTTGCAATGCGAGGGAAACCCTGGCGCATGTGTATTTAGAGTGTGCCAGATTGCAGCCCCTTTTTCGGCTCCTCACAAATATTCTATTACGCTTCTGGCTTCATTTTTCCCCCCACCTCTTTATCTATACACTTCCCATCCATGGCCCCACAAAGTCGCGGGATCTTCTGGTCAACCTCCTCCTAGCTTTGGCTAAAACAGCCATTTATAAAACCAGAGAGAGGAGGTTGGCCCATGAAACGTCCTGCGATTGTGGGGCCGTTTTCCGATCCTCAGTACACTCACGTATCCGAGCGGAGTTCCTCTGGGCGGCGTCCACCGACTCCCTTGAAGCCTTCGAGGAGCGGTGGGCGCTGTCTGGGGTTCTCTGCTCGGTGACCCCGTCCGGTTCCCTCCGTCTGACCCTTTGATTGAGGGGAAGAGTGAGAGACGCCAGCCCCAGCCATTGCCGCTGTGGATACCATCATTCCTGTCATCTAGGAGGGGTCCTATAATACATGGGTGTCTACCCCCCCTCCCTAAACCGCCCACCCCGCAGCCGTGCCCATCTTACCGGGCACTCTCAGGAGAGGGAGGATCGGTGACACTGGGCACGGCACTGGGTAACTCGAGGGGGTGGAAGACCACGAGTGTCGAGGAAGCCCCCCCGCTCTAGGCCCAGGCTAGCCTGAACACTTCTCCCTCCTGAAAGCTGCTGTGTTATACCTTCTGATTGCGTTGTTTTGTTGCATAGTTGTTTTGTTTTCTTTGGTAATTCTGTAAGCGTTACCAATAAACTTTCTTTCTGTTTCAAAAAAAAAAAAAAAAAAACAAGGGCCTGCTCATTCTGAAGGCTGATATACCTGCCTTCTAGCACTCTCTTCTTTCAATTGGGCCCCTACCCCATAGATCTCAACAAACCCCTCACCCTTTCACTGCAAGCTGGCTGCATGAACTGCAGCCGGTCAGCTTCCAAATCGTGCTACGGAAATATTTATACATACTCACGCTTCACACCCTTCATGCCCACACCCTGGTGTCCCACCCCGATACAAAGTGGCGGGACCTCCTGCCGCCTTGAGAGGGTGAGCAGCCCCGGTGGGCCAGCCTGTATTCCACCTTGGTCCCGAGGCCTGTCGGGGACATTAGTTGGCGGCTCCTTCATGGAGCTGTGAGCACGGACGTGTTTTTGACACGGTTCACCCCCCTCCCAGATACTTGCCCTTTTTGCAATGCGAGGGAAACCCTGGCGCATGTGTATTTAGAGTGTGCCAGATTGCAGCCCCTTTTCCGGCTCCTCACAAATATTTTATTACGCTTTTGGCTACACTTCTCCCCTCACCTTTTTATCTACACACTCCCCATCTGTGGCACCACAAAATCGCGAGATCTCCTGGTTAACCTCCTCCTGGCCCTAGCTAAAACAGCCATTTATAAAACCAGAGAGGGGAGGTTGGCTAATGAAGCGTCCTGTGATTGTAGGGCCATTTTCCGATCCTCGGTACATTCATGTATCCGGGCAGAGTTCCTCTGGGCGTCATCCACCGACTCCCTTGACACCTTCGAGGAGTGGTGGGCGCTGTCTGAGGTTCTCTGCTTGGTGACCCCCTCCGGTTCCCTCCGCCTGACCCTTTGATTGAGGGGAAGAACGAGAGACCCCAACCCCAGCCACTGCCACTGTGGATACCATCATCATTGTCACCTAGGAGGGGTCCTATAACACGTGGGTGTACTCCCCCCTACCCCAAACCGCCCACCCTGCAGCCGTGCCCATCTTGTCGGGCACTCTCAGGAGAGGAATAATCGGTGACACCGGGCATGGCACTAGGTAACTCGAGGGGATGGAAGACCACGAGTGTCGAGGAAGCCCCCCCGCTCTAGGCCACCAGGTAATTCAGGAGGGTGGAAGACCACGAGTGTCGAGGAAGCCCCCCTGCTCTGGGCCCAGGCTAGCTTGAACACTTCTCCCTCCTGAAGGCTGCTGTGTCATACTTTCTGTTTGCTTTTGTTTTGTTGCATAGTTTTGCTGTATCCTCTTTGGGGATTCTTTGTAAGTGTTACACAAATAAAATTCTTTTCTGCTTCAAAAAAAAAAAAAGCACTCTCTTATATTCTTTTGTTCTGAATCTGTCACACCAGGTAATAACCATAGGGGAGCCAAACAAACAAAACAGTTATAATATTAAACATAACTTCGATTTGATTCTAAAAGTCAGGGTTAGAAAACTATAACTGATCACAGAACTCAGGGTCAGAAGGCTATATCTAGAGAGAGAGAGACCTGGGTTCTCACCACTCCATGAAGCTTGAATCGATTGGGGGTCTCAGGTGATGATTGTAGCTGAGGGTCCAGAGTGCTGGAGACAGGCAGAGCCCCCAGCACGATCAGTCAGGAGAAGATGAAGTCCAAATGGAACTGATGCAGATTTTGGATTCAGGCATCAGAACACTTACTTGAGCATGGGTAGGATTTTTGGTAGGGAAACAACAATGTTTCAAGGGAGAACACTAGATTTGTTTATGTGTAAACTGATTGCTCAAGGGAGTATACTAGAGTTGTTTTGTTCAGGCTAGACAATAGGAACTGATCGTTCCTGGCTATTGGCAGTGTTCCTTGAAGGGAGCTCATAATGCAATTAGGGAGCTTCACTATTTTGGATACCAATAGAGGATTTATTACTAGAATTGGTCTGATAACTACTGAGCTGGGTGTGTGCAGGCATGGGTTCATTAACATCTGGAGCAGAGATCCCCCATCATGCAGTGCTTCCCTGCTTTTCTGGTCCCAGAGTTCCATGCAGTTCTTTCCTTGGAATCTCTGTTCTCCATTCTGTATGCTAATGGAGATGCCTCCCTGTCCCATATTTGATGCAAATGAGGCTAGGGGAGTTTCCTTAATCCTGTCACCCTTATCCCAGGGATGTATCTCCCACTGCCTTTTCATTTCTTTTTGTAAGTCTTTCTCCTGATTGGTTTTGGTTCAAGCAGAGGCTGGGGGTGGGGGTGAAGGTGAAGGTCTTTAGTGAGTCAGACAGGCTGGGTACTGCACCTTGGTTCCCCAAGAAGACAGAGCTGCTAAGTAACAGGCAAGGGATGAGGGGTTTTGGAGAAAGGCTGTCCCAGGGCTACAACGGGGAGCGAGAACTCCCCCAGCCCTCTCTTCCTGCAGCAGTACCTGGGCTGGGGGGAGAAGCGCCTCTCCCCGCCTTGGCACTTCCGGGGCTGGGTTGGGGGAGGGGGCTCCTCTCCCCCTGGCCATGGCAGTTCCGGGCTGGGGCTGGATTGGGGCTGGTAGAGAGGTGCCTCTCCCCCTGGTCACAGCAGGGCTGGAGCTGGGGGAGAGGCATCTCTCCCTACTGTAGCCCTGAGTGTCTGTGCAGCGCTTAATAGGCTGCTGTGTGGCCACACGGCTTAGGGGGAACTTAGCCCCTCACCCCCACATGTTGCCTCAGGAATATGAAGCGCCAGGTACCAGGAGAGGCAGGCAGGTCCATTCCTGGGGCTCAGTCAGACCTGGAGTGTGGAGAGCACTGGGCAGGAAGGGTCGTGTTGGTCGGTCACTTCCCCATGTGAGAGAGGTATACAGGAGTGTGTGTGTGTCACCTCTCCCAATATGAACCCTAAAGCCTTAAAGTTAAGAAGGAATATAAAAGAATCTAACTACTCAATATTTTTTTTAACAGGGGCTCAGTCAACTGAATGTTTGTACTGCATAGTTCTGATTGATTGCCATTGAACTCACTTGAATACAAGTAATTTTACCAACACAGGGAAATATGGTCACCCTACTGACAGTGCTCACTGGGGTACATCTACACTGCAATTAAAAACCCACAGCTGTCCTGTGCCAGATGAGTGGGGCTTGGGCTAAGGGGCTGTTTAATTGCAGTGTACACATTCTGGCTTGGACTGGAGCTTTATACACTGCAATTAAACAGCTCCTTAGTCCAAGCCAGCTGGCAAGGCCAGCCATGGGTGTCTAATTGCAGTGTACGCATACCTTGGGATGCTGATCACCCAGAGGGGGCAGGGAGGATACAGAACTATTGTTCTTTACCATTCAGAAGAGCTGGGGACAAACAGAGAATACCTATGCCTCCTCATAGAGTTTAGCAGCAGCTTTGCCTCTCTCTGCAGCCTGGTAATTCTGAGAAGTACTTTGTTCTTTCTGTGGGTGAAACAGCTCCACGCTGTTCCCAAAGGCATGAGGCTAAGACTCACACTAGAGGCTTTGGACTGTGATCCTATACTACTTCATCTAACCATAGGGAGACAAGGTGCAAAAGTACGTGTTCTCTCCTGCCTAGAGACATATATCAAGGCTTTTTCTTCACTGCCAAAAAAGTGTGGTAGTTTTCACTACAAGGTAAGCACTATACCTAGCTATCTCACAGTAAAAACTACACCAGATTATCTCTAGATCTGGTCAGAAAACAGTTTTCCTATCCCACAAACATTTGAAAGTTCAGAATTTTTCCTGTCTCAAATCAGACAAAAAGTTGAAATCTTGAAAATATTTGTGAACTAAAAATTTTTTTTTTCTCATTTTGGGTCAATTGAATTTTTTTTTTCAATTTTGACTTTTTATAGCTGAAATTTGTTAAACCTGCCCATTCCTTACAAATAGTTTTGGTTTTGATGATTTAGCATTGTGGGGTGGGGGGGACATTAGTCAAAAATTCCATCTTGCTCTACTTATAACATTAATGGAGCCACTGAGATTCATGAACGTGTGGTCAGCTTTGAGTTTCAAGACAACTAGAAGATGATACTTTTCCAATGGTGAAAGTGATATATAATCTTCTCCTGGTTACTTTTGATTTTAAGACCAGGCAGTTTGGTTTATTTGAGGGGAATTACGATATTTTCCTGAACCCAAGAATAATATGTAAGAACATTTCTCATCCTTTTGATCACACATATGTTTGGTGAGGTAAATTTGTTTGAACCCACATGCCTTTTAGATGAATGCAATTTTTCATATTTTACAATATTTTAAATGTCTATATTGCCTTTGAAACAGTCATACAACGCTATATACAATGGGTCAAACTATCAGCTCGTGCAATCGGAGCTGCCATAATTTCCATCCTCTGAGAAGCTGGCCAAAACCAAAAACTAAATATGGACAAGCAACAAAAAAACAGTAAAACTAAGTTAGAGACTGCTAAATCACTTCCGTATTTACTGCATGTCCTTAGTAATCTCACACATCTTTCATTTAAACATCTGTCTTCTTTTAACTGATAAATTCTTCCCCGTCACATATTTGAATATACTTTATATATGTTTTCTATATTTCTTCTGCTTCAGCCTCATAAGGTATGCAAGAGAGAACACCTCTTTCAATATATATAATGTTGTTAAGTCTATTTAAGGTTTGTACTATTTCCCCCCCATTTGGGGGACATTAAACTTCTATTCATGTTTTATTCTTTAGTCTTTCATGTCCCTGCAAGCTGATTAAAAATCAGTTAGTCACAGGAGATAAACCCTCTTTATAGTGAGGAAAGAGTGAGAAGGTGTTTGTTTGTTTGTTTGTTTTCTGGAAGTTCTTACCTGATGGTAGGATTTAAAGTGCCAACTAATTACTCAGCAATTCCCCATAAATAAACAGGTTTCAGAGTAGCAGCCTTGTTAGTCTGTATCTGCAAAAAGAAAAGGAGTACCTTCCTTTTCTTTTTTCATAAATAAACAGTCATCTGTTCTTTAAATTAAAGGTAGGCTGTTTGCACTGTGCATTACATACTTCAAGTATGTAACAAATTATAAACATGGGATGTTGATGCTTCCTGCCCTTAGTCTGTATTATTCTGATCTGTATGTAGCTTTAGGTGAGGAAAGTATCAGAACTCAGTCTATCCAGCCCTAGAATGTAGGACCCATTAGTGGCCCATTTACACAGGAATTCTGGATCACAAAATAGTGATAGCTTCGTTTTAGATTGTTCCTCCCTTGTGCTTCCAAAGTTAAGAGGTTAAAATAATCTCCTGTTTCTTTGTTTCTGACAGCATAATTCCAAAGGCTGTGAAGTCCATCTGTGGTAAAGCACTTAGCCACAGGCAATATGGTCTTGTTGCATTTTACACTGCTTACATGCTCCACAAGAGTGATAATAAGATTAGCTCCAAGAAACTAAACATTTGACCCCTGTCTTTGTTGCAATGTTTTATTCACCGGGGAAGTGTTAATTATACAACTAGATCCAATAGTCTTTAAAAGCTTAAGTGCCAAAGGAAGTTGTATCTTCTCTAGGGGAAGCTACTGCCCTTCGATAAACATACACAGTTCTGCCATTGAAATAAATGGCATGAAAAGAATTTGGCCTCTAGCGAGTATGTTTTGGGCTGTAAGGGAATATGCTGTTATACTGAAGGATGAGTGTAAGCTAATGTCAGTGTTACATATTTTCTCAGTGTATAAATTACCACATACTGAGTTAATCTAATTTCGATAAAGCTTTTCCTTTTTAATTCTGGGAATTTAACATAAAATAACAGTTTATTACAAATTTATTGGAAGAACATTGTTTTCAGACATTGTCCAATTCTTTTAAGAGAGAAAGATCTGAGACACACATTGTAGGTCAGATTCGCACTTCAGGTACCCTAGTGAAGTAGAGTATGCAGTGCTTAATTTGTGTCAGGGCTTGCCTGGGCTGAGCCCTGGCATCTCTAGGCTTGGCAATTCATAGCCCCAGCACATCTGGGCTTTCTGCTATGAATGTAAAAAAAAATTGCTTTAGCCCTGGCACCTCTTTCATTACAAATTAAGCACTGAGAGTAGGGAGTCAGTTCTGATATATAGCTGAAGGGTGACATCAGCTACTTCCATTCTGTGCCACCACCACTACATAACAGTACAAGCAAATGAAAAAGTATTTCCTTTATTTTCATTGCTAATATCAGAAGTACCCAACAAAATGTAGGGTCACTGGAGCCATTGTTAGGGGGCTTATTCCTTCACCCACTTACTTCCCTGGTCCTTCTCGCATGAACAGAGAGCAACAATACCCGAAGTCCAAAGGTGCAAACAATTCGATGTTTATTGGGGTGAACTTCCAGCAAGCATGATTCCAGTTTCCTTCCTTAGTATCCTCCTTCCCAGCTCTGACACCACAGAGCCTTACACCTGTGTCCCTGTTCCCATTCCTACCCTTAGCCAAACATGATTCCAACTTCCTTACTCCCATTCCCTGTTCCCATTTCCCCCTTTAGCAAAACATGATTCCAATTTTCTTACCCCCATTCCCTGTTCCCATCTCCCCCTTTAGCAAAACATGATTCCAATTTTCTTACCCCCATTCCCTGTTCCCATCTCACATGCCCACCCCCACCCACACCCCATCACTTCCTCATTGACTACAGATTATATAGTAAAACTTGAGTTCTGCTTAGCTATACCTTAACCAATCATTTTCCTGAAATTTAACTAACCAATCCTAACATATTGTAACATGATTATGTAACCAATTATATCCCACCACCTCAATTAGTTTACACCCAGCAAAATTAATTATACAGCAGACAGGAACAATCACAGAACCAGACAGAGATTATACAGACAAACAACAGCAAAGTGGGAACTATAATGACAAAACAATACAGAAGTGAGGATTTCACATCCCAGCTATTGATAAGTGAGTTCTTGCCAGACAGGATGCTATCAAACTACGTTTCCTTTTACATTTTCTAGGGACTTCCCTTTCTCTGGAGGTGATAGGAATACAATCCTGTCCTGATAGTGCCTAACAGCCCAATAGCACCTTATTTCAATGTGACTAGTTTGGAATGTGAGGATGTGACCGATCGCTTCCCAGCTTATGGCTGCCTCTGCTGCTTAGCCAAAGGCCTGAGCCTAAGCACAGGACCACAAACTGTCACAGTAAGAGAAGGCCCTTACACTGGCAGACAGTGGTTTTGATTCTTTCTTTTATACCTCTATCACTAGCCAAGTGATAAGAATACACCTAAATTCTTAGAGTATAGGCCTTTACAGACAGGCCTGAATATCTATATCCTAACAGCCATAAGAAAGGTATTTCAATTTCTCAAATATATATGCATAAGTTTGGTGCATTCTCCAGTAACAGAAGAATGAGAAGAAAACTGGCTGAAATCAGCCATGATTTTTTCAGTTCTCCTGTTTCTGATTACTACAGTGTCACCAACTTTCACAATTCCATTGCGAGTCTATGGTATTTGGTGTTTTTTCTTAAAGCCCCAGCTCCTGGAGTCAGGTGATTACATGAGAATATCTGATTTGAAAAAAGCTTGGGTTTTAAAATCTGTTCTATGTGAATCTCAGACCAAGTTTGTCAAAAAGGATAACTAAAGTTCATCAGCTTTTCAAGTGTCTAGATGCGTCTTCCCCCATTCCTGTCTACATAGAAAATACATTATCTTACAAATCCTGAAATTATGCCCGTGAGTCATTAGTTATAAGCTACTTTTTTAAAAAGTAGATTTAAAACGTCTTGTTTTGCAGTGTTGGGTTTGACCCTATGCCCAATATTCTTCATAGAGATATGCTTATGATATGAATATGGCATAACTAAGATATATTTTAGGGTGAGAATTTGCTACTATTAACCAGTTAATTTAGTGGATTAAGTTTAGTTTGCATGTTTTGTTTTATTTGCTCAGTAATCTACTTTGATCTGTTTGCTATCCCTTATAATCACTTAACATTTATCCTTTGTAGTTCATAAACTTGTTTTGTTTTCTAAAACCCAGTTTGTGCAATTCATAACTGGGGTGTGTGTGTGTGCAAAAGCTGTGCATATCTTCCTTCACATTGAGGGAGGAAGCAAATTTCATGAGCTTATGCTATACAGTTTTCTGTGCAGCGCAAGACAGTACAATTCTGGGTTTACACTCCAGAGAGGATGTGCACTTGAGTGCTGAGAAATTTCCTAGATGAGTCTTCCCATGCAGAGCTGATTGCAGACTCTGTGTGATTCTACACTTGGCTGTGTCCCTACCTGTGTGTGTGTGCTGGAGGAGGCCGGAGAGCCTGGCTCAGCAAAACAGCGTAAGGGAGCCCAGGCTAGTGGAGCAGGCAGGTTCAGTGAAACCTCAGTACAACAGATGGAACCTGGAAGTGGGTTCCAACCTGTCACAGTGGTGCAGCAAGCAGGGTCATGTGCACAGCTTATTGCTCTGAGACATTGATGGTGATTTTAAGTGAGTTTTAAGTGAGTTGGCTAGAGAACAGACTAAGTGGTTACTGGTTTGTTATTTTCTGTTTACTTATTTAGAGCAAGGGAGAGATGGATGGAGAGATACTGGTACAGAGATTTCTGTGGTCAGGAGAGACCTTGTTCAGGATAAAGGCATACTGCCAGGACAGATTGCAGAGCTTTTGTTAGTAGGAGGTCACAAAATCCTTGTGCCTTTGGCTAAAGTGCACATAGAAACTGAGAATCTGCAAGTTGAATTAACAGTTGCTGCTGTTTCCCATAATCCAACCCAAATGTTATTGGGGAACAACTTTTTTAATGTGGCTCAGGCTGTCCAGGGGTCTGTCAGCAGCAAGGAGGAATCTTGTGCTAAAGTGCCAGAGGGAAAGAATAAAGTCACAGAAACTGCTGGGGAAATGGGATAGTGTCTCTTTAATCCCTTTGCACCATTGAGAAGCAGTCTGCTGCCAGAGGTGGGTGTGGTTGAGACCAGATCTTACCCAGTGGCTAAAGAAAGGCTTTTCTGAAGGCTCATAGACTGATAGATATTAAGGTCAGAAGGGGCCATTATGATCATCTAGTCTGACCTCCTGCACAATGCAGGTGACAGAATCTCACCCACCCACTCCTGCAATAAAACTCTCACCTATGTCTGAGCTACTGAAGTCCTCAGATCATGGTTTAAAGACTTCAATGTGCAGAGAATCCTCCAGCAAGTGACCCGTGCCTCATACTACAGAGGAAGGTGAAAAACCCCCAGGGCCTCTTCCAATCTGCCCTGAAGGAAAATTCCTTCCCGACCCCAGATATGGTGATCAGCTGAACCCTGAGCTTGTGGGCAAGATTCACCAGCCGGGAATGGATGTTTTTGCCTATCTGTGTGACGACTGTCCAGTTGCTGGCTGCCAGCTAATTGAAGCCAAGAAAGGGACAGACCTCACTCTAGAATGCATAGGGAAATGTGTCCTAGAGGGAAGCCCAGGGGAGGGTGGTGGAATCCTGGACACCACTGCAGTTGGTGAGGTTCCATGGGCTATGTATCTGGAGGCAAACCCAATTTGAAGAGAGAGGCAGCTTAAATTTCACAGTGCTTACCATTGAAAGGTCTGTTCTGGCTGTTAGATGTGAGTGAGCCCACAGCTGAACAGGGGATAGACCCCACTCTAGAGAGCACAGAGGTGTGTGCCTTAGAGGGGGACCCAGAGAAAGAGGTTAAGAAGGGAGGTGGGTGAGTACAGAGAAGTCCCCTCACTGATTACATGGGAGTGTTTGCCCAGGAGAGATTTGGCAGAGAGAACTGTGTAACTGACCTCCCGGAGGGAAGCAGTCACACAACTGGCCTCTTGGGAACAGAGAGGGGGTGACAGAAGGCACCCCAATCCAGTTCCCACTTTTGCAAAATGTTGTTCCTGATGTACTTGTGAAAACTAACTCTGTCTCTTTAAGGCAGGATGAGGGTCTTGCTAAGAACTGGTGTGTCAGTGAAATTGCTATTGACCCACTTGACAAAGGGGAGGAGGCAGCCATTCCTCAAGCGAGTAAGCTCCTCCCAACAGCTAAGCATAGATAGCTGAGTAATGGGAGTGAGAACCACAAAGAAACCCCAGGAGGGAGGGTGGTTTCTTTGCATGGGCTTAGCTCTGGAAATGAAATGCAACTCCACAGGGGGAGGGCCAGTAACATGCAAGGTCTCCTTACACCCTTTCCTCTCCAATGTCCCAAAAACATACGTAAACTAAAAACCTTTACTAAAGGTAAGGGAAACTCTTTATCTGAACACATACTATGGTACAGAAAGGGGTTGGAAAATACAATAAATGTGGAACAAACTGGACTGTCTATACAGAAGGTGTGGTATGATAATCATACTTCGAAGCACCTCTGTTTCATGAATTTGCTGGTGATGCTATGTCTCTTTATACACAATCTATGGATTGTAACAAAGAATTCGGTACTGATGGTAACTCCTTTAAAAATGTGTAACGTGCATGATTTTTGGAAGAAACTTTTGTACAGGCTAGGAGTGGTAACAAGGGAGTTCTATAAGAATACGGCTTCTCAGCTTGTAACTGTAAATAGGCTTAGAGCTTGGCACAGCAGAGAAAGCATAACCAATCTAGACTGCTGTTTGGAAGGGGAAACTGAGGCACACTGCCTTATGGCATTGGTGGCTAAATGCCAAGACACCTACACTTTAAAATATATTAATTTCAACAAGCAAATTCTCACCCTGAATGTTGTTTTGTGCAGGTTGCAGAGTTTCTTGAAGGTAAACTGCACTGCTTGCAGCTTAAATCTACAGGTATTCCTCTCACAGGCTAGACCTTTCTAGCCTGGGCTCAGCTCTTGCCCCACCTAGCTTAGTTTCTTTGTTTCTTCAGGTGTTTTCAGCAGTCTTCCTTCTTGGGCCAGGAGGCAGTGGAGAAGAACCAAGATTAACTCACTCCCCAGACTTAAATGGCATTTGCATATGGTAGGAATCCTTTGTTTCCCCGTTGACCCCACCCCCTATTCATGGAAAAACAAGAGGGTGTACAGTATCAGGTGACATGATCACCTACCCTGCAGTTTCAAAGCAGCATCCCAAGAAACTTCTCAGGAAGGAGGGAGATTAGCATCTTCGAAGACCTATTGTCTTTCCTAATGGCCCATACAGGCATATTGTCTGGTGGGTGTTCCCCAAGTGTATACACAGTTGTAATTATTACATAGTCAATATTCTTAACTTCAGATACAGAAATGATACATAAATAGAATAATCATATTCAGTAACATAACCTTTCCAATGATACCTCACATGACCCATCTTGCATAAAATATATCTTAGTTATGCCATATTCATATCATAAGCATATCTTTATGAAGATTATGGGGTGTAGGGTCACAAGATTCTTTCATTCTTGGATACTAATGAGAACCTATTGATACTTCTCCCCAATAAGGCTGAGAGCCACTTCTTCACTTAATTGCTCCAGTTGTTTTCTCTACCTTGCGAGTCAAAACTATTGCAGCTATGTCAAGCAATAAAAATGGCTCATTAAATGATGTGCTTTAGGTTTTTAGTACCATTGTCATATGTATCAATTTACTAGAAATTAGATGCATTCTGTGGTTACTTGGTTAGAGGCACATGCTTGAAACAGACAGACTTCTGTGACGCTAGAGCCATCAAGATCTGGTAAACTCAAGTGATGCTCAGAGGTTCTCTCCTAAAGTTGCACGCACTGAAATGATCATTGGCCCAGACACCTTATTCCCTTATATGTCTTTATGGGTATGTTTTCATTGCAGAGTTAGCCCAAGCTCTTACTTGTGCACTGCAACTCTATTCCTCACCACCTCCAGCTCACACATAAAATCCTCTCACCTAAGTTAAGTGGTGCTTTCAACCTAGGCTACGTGGTATAGCTGAGGGCGTGTATTAGAGCCCAGGTTCCACTTTCACTCAGGCTGGTATTCCATCCACTTTGCAGTGAGGACACAGGCTGAATCACTCAAATGCCTATAGACCTCCAGTGCCTTCTCACTATTCCCTGTGTGCCCAGAATGACAGACAAGTGGCTTAGTGTACTGCAATGTTAAGAACCACAGGGTCTGGCCCCAGAAGTTCAGTGACACACACAAGGGAGTATGTCACCAATAAGGACACAGGGACTCAGGTGTGACTTTGTGGTGTGGCTGCTCATACCTTGGGTAGGCTAATCACCAGAGTTAACCGATCATCAGAGTGAAGACATACCATTCATACAGTTCTGAAGATAAAAGCAAACAACATTTGGTAGCAAGGACTTTGAATGCCATGTCTTTAAGGAATTCAGATTGCAAACCACAAAGTGATGTGTAGCACACCCAACTGACCTCTCTGCCTCTCCATTTTTTTTCCTGTCCATTAAACACAAACATTTTTGGGTCCATTTTCACCAAATTATGGGTCTTAATGATATCACATCACAGCTTTATCAAAAGACTGGTGTCAGCTTCTGACAAACTGGCAGCACGGTAGAAGGATTTCTTGGATAGCATCTCTGTTCAAATGCTGTGGAAGCTCAGCAGAAATGGAGCAGGCAAATAAGGCTAAAAATGCAGTGCCAAAGAAGGGAGGAAGTAGACAAAACAGTACAGCCCAAGTAGAATAGTGGGATAGGACTGGAGGACTAACACCATCCATTTTAATTAGCCGTGTTTTCATTGCAAAGTAGTAGGGTTGCCACCTCAGGCTGAAGGGAAATCCAAGCTCAAAGCCTATACCCTAAGCTGGGCCTGTTAGCCTGAGTGTAAAACACCCTCAGGCTCAAGTTAGAAGTTTTTTCTGCATGGATGGCAGGGGTCATTAGGAGAAACAACAAGGTTATAGCCTTAGCTAATCTTGTGGTGAAGAAGTACCTCAGGGGTCAGCAACCTTCGGCACACGGCCCATCAGGGTAATCTGCTGGAGGACCATGAGAGATTTTGTTTGCATTGACTGTCCACAGGCATGGCCCCCCCACAGCTCGCAGTGGCCATGGTTCGCCGTTCCCAGCCAATGGGAGCTCTGGGGGCCCACGCCTGTAGACAGTCAATGTAAACAAAATGTCTCGTGGCCTGCCAGCAGATTACCCTGTTGGGCTGCATGCCGAAGATTGCTAACCCCTGATTTACCGTATGATGCTAACTGCTTCCAATTTGGGAATGCTGTTATTCAGTCACATGTTGTATAACCAGTGGGATCTGATCTATGGTATTTCTAAATGGTCTGTCATCTTTACATCTATGTAAGAATAATAAGAGTCATGATCTAATTCTGCTGGACTCCACACAAGGACTGAGACAGACCATTTTAACTCTTTTGTTGCATAGTGCCTTCCTATTCTTGCTCATTGCTTGAGGAGCATACTCTGTCTTTCCTTACAGAAATATCCTTGCTCTCCATGTATTCTTCCAAAATACCATAGCCATTCTGTTTACAGCTCAGTGGCTTAGTGTCAGCTATTATGTCACTTAAAAAAAAACAACAGCAAGGAAGAAATAAATTTCAATAAAAATACTGCACAGAAATCCCTAAAAATAAAAAGAAAAATGTAATTATAAGCTGAAAAAATTACAACTTCCTCTGTACAACAGGTCTGCTAGTGATAATGTCCAGCTTTGCTTTGTGTAATTTTTTGTAAACCCATTTTACTAATGGTTCCCATAAACTTATCTCTTTCCCCCCATATTTTGCTCTCTTTCCACTTTTGGGAAAGTAGAAATGGATCATATCGAAACCTTGCAAGTTTCACAGAATATGGAGGCTGTAACTGAGGCAGATGTTGGCCATACATTTAAACCTCTTATTTATAGGCTGTAGTTTAGTTTGAACTCACAGGCAAAGGGCCAAGTTATGCAATCCTTATTCAGGCAAAATTCCTATTGAAACCCATGTGGGTTTTATCCAAATAAGAAAAATACCACACACAGTCCATAATATTTATTTCACCAATGGAATTTCAGAGAACAGAAGATTTGAGTTAGGGTAACACATGTATTTCTAGATTAAGGAATTTGCACTACGGGGAATAAGACTGACATCCAGAAAAATTGTCTCTGGAACTCGGGAAAAGTGGTTTTATAGAGAGCAGCCCTTTTTAAAATGCTTCCATTTATACTAAAAATACACACTGGAGGCTACAATAATGGCAGAGGTGGACAAAAGGTTTCTACAAAGACAGCCATTTCACTGGGTATACCTTATCACATGGAGTGTGCTATGCTTTTTTCTAAAGATTTGCCTTTTATCTTTACTGCTTCTCTTACAAGTGAAACAGTATTATGCTCTTAAGAACCAATGTAAGTTGCCTGGCTCAGGAAGCCTTTGTAGAGATATTTGTTCATTAATAGTATCATTATGTGTATGGACAAGAGTTTGAGCTTTTATTGTTAAATTACCAGCTTTGTGTTAGTACAAGTGTCATGCCAACCCTCTCCCTTCCCCCATTTTGATGCAGCTTTATATCTAGTGAATAGCACTGGAGTCTATCAGAAACTCATCCATAAATTCCAAATTTACAAATGGAAGAGAAGAAGGAGATTTTGTTCATGTCACTGTCATAAATATAAAGGATAGGGTAAACCCCTTTAAAATCCCTCTTGGCCAGAGGAAAAATCCTCTCACCTGTAAAGGGTTAAGAAGCTAAAGGTAACCTCGCTGGCACCTAACCAAAATGACCAATGAGGAAACAAGATACTTTCAAAAGCTGGGAGGAGGGAGAGAAACAAAGGGTCTGGGTCTGTCTGTATGCTGCTTTTGCTGGGGATAGATCAGGAATGGAGTCTTATAACTTTAGTAAGTAATCTAGCTAGGTATGTGTTAGATTATGATTTCTTTAAATGGCTGAGAAAAGAACTGTGCTGAATAGAATGACTATTCCTGTCTGTGTGTCTTTTTTGTAACTTAAGGTTTTGCTTAGAGGGATTCTCTATGTTTTGAAATCTAATTACCCTGTAAGGTATCTACCATCCTGATTTTACAGAGGTGATTTCTTTACTTCTATTAAAAGTCTTCTTGTAAGGAAACTGAATGCTTTTTCATTATTCTCAGATCCCAAGGGTTTGGGTCTGTGGTCACCTATGCAAATTGGTGAGGATTTTTACCAAACCTTTCCCAGGGGTTTCCAAGGGTTGGGAGGATTTTGGGGGGAAAGATGTGTCCAAACTACGTTTTCCAGTAAACCCAGTTAGAGTTTGGTGGTAGCAGTGGAGATCCAGGGACAAAGGATAAAATTAATTTTTACCTTGGGGAAGGTTAATCTAAGCTGGTGAAAGTAAGCTTAGGAGGTTTTCATGCAGGTCCCCACATCTGTACCCTAGAGTTCAGAGTGGGGGAGGAACCTTGACAGTCACTCAGTCTTCGATATTCTGCATTTAAATTCAAGGATTCATGTTTACAATTGATAATGGATAAAGTACAATACTGAATTTGCATAAGTGTATGTATAACTGGTAATGTCACCACTATTTCCTTTTATTTGCTTCAGGCTCACAGCAATTTGCAACTGCACAGCATCTTTTGTTCTTTCTTTTGTTTTTTCAATATATTTTGATGTAGCAGGGCTAAGTGCAATGCAGCTACTACAGTATGTCGGGGTGTGTATGGGCAGCAGATTATTATTTTTAATAATCTGTTCATTAAAGTAAAGGTACAGCAGTTGGAGGCAATTCACTGCTGTGAACTTGCAAAATGGTTCTCTTCCTCAATATCCATAGATCTGCCGACTGTCTGAAGAAAAGAAAGATAGCAGTAGCACTGTCATACACTCATGGGAATAAAGGGAAAAGGGAAAAATTATTTTGGATGTCAGTACTTTAATGCAGAGTCCAGGTTGAACACTGTAATACCTTTGCTGAAATGTCATCCCTTTTAGGAACCAAACTCCCAAGGACTATCAGCAGCATTACACTGAAAACTCATTACTTTGGTCCCATGATGCAAAGATTGACTTGCATCTATTCTCTCTATGGGCTAATCCCTCATCATTTTTAATCCTCATTCACATATCAGGTAGACGTGAATCATGCTTTTTGTGTGGAAGTACATTAAAAAATATGTAGGTCAAGATAGTTTGCAGTGTTGTTATAGCCACGTTGATCCCAGGATATGAGAGAGACAAGGTGGGTGAGGTAATATTTTTTATTGGACCAATTTCAGCTGGTGAAGGAGACGTGACCTGAAGAAGAGCTCTCTGGAGCTTGAAAGTTGTCTCTTTCACCAGCTTAAATTGGTCCAATAAAAGATATTACCTCATCCATCTTGTCTCTCTCAAGTCAAGATAGATAAGCCTTGCTGACCACTGGAAACCTGTGTCATGCTGTCTGGAGTGGTTCATGACCATGAATGCCTACTTCAGGGCACACTGTCAAAAACAGAGCAGACCCCCCAATCTGGTGATATGTTCTATAACGAGATTTCACCAACCCAGTAACAAATGTGAACTCCTGGATCCCTGTAACAGTCTTACCATGAAGTCATAGAATATCTTGGAAGGGACTTCAGGAGGTCATCTAGTCCAACCCCCTGCTCAAAGCAGGACCAATCCCCAACTAATTATCCCAGCCAGGGCTTTGTCAAGCCTGATCTTAAAAACTTCAAAGGAAGGAGATTCCACCACCTCCCTAGGTAACGCATTCCAGTGCTTCACCACCCTCCGAGTGAAAAAGTTTTTCCTAATATCCAACGTAAACCTCCCTCACTGCAACTGCTCAGTCTTTTCTTATCATACTTGTTCGGATCTTCAGCTAGTGTACGTCAGCATAGCACCATTGATGGTTTTGTAAAGGGACTGCTTAATGCACAGGAAACTCTTTACTTACAGCACTGAACATGCTGCTTCATTCAATAATATGCAAAGAGCACATGGGGGAAGCACACACTAACTAACAAGGAAGTATGGAAAGGGTAAAGCATGCCTTCAACCCATAATACTCTAAGTAACCTAGTTAACCCCTAGATGACCACTTTATTGCAGATGCAGTTACACCAATTTACACCAGCTGAGGCCCTAGCCTACTGAGGATGCTTCTTGTTAGGGTTTTTTGGTGTTATTTGGGCAATGCTCATATATACTGTAATGCAGGGGTGCTGGAACAATTTGTATAGTGGGGATACGGAGAGCCATTGAACCAAACTGTAAGCCCTGTATATGATGGAAACCACTTCAAGGCAGGGGGTGTGGCAGGACCCCAGCACCCCTAGTTCCAGCACCTATTCTGTAATGAGAGATGTTACTGAAATTATCAAATTAGTTAGTCTCTAAGGTGCCACAAGTACTCCTTTTCTTTTTTCAAACGAAGAAGGGACTACTAGCTTTGTAGCTGGGAAGCACCAATACTCAAGCATTGTATTTCAGAACAGCACTGGAAAAGGACTTTATTGGTTCAGTCAGACTGGAGGGGATAGGGGATGCTGTTCTCTGTCAATTTCACATCTGGAGTTAATGCTACTCATTACAGCTTTAAGTCCTGCTGCATTCACTCCTCCTGGGGAGGGATTTTGTGTAACTGCAAGCCATTGGCAGCAGGGCTCTTCAGTAACTGTGCTACCACGGACAAGGGGGCCAGGGAGTAGGATGGAAGGACTGTCTGTTCAGAGAATTTCCCCAGATCTGGGGGACAGGATTTTCTGCAGGTTCCTTTCCCTCCATCCCCTCCATGGTCTCATCAAGTGGCTGATAGCCACATGAAGTTTTTCACTCATTTCATCCACAAGATGGGATGATCAGACCCACTGTCTTAAACCTACTACACTGTAGATACATATTCTAAGGGTTTCCAAACTACCCAAGTCACTGCAGTAATTTGCTCTAGGCTGTAATTAAGATATCATATATTCTGCACCAAGATAGAAGAGAGTTAGGTTCTGTGTTTCCTTTGCTTTTCTTGGTGTAAAGAACACTATTAACATTGTCTCCTTTGTCATTTTCATCTGGCTTGTCCTCGTCCATCCCTCCACAAACACAAATCAATGCCACACCATTCTATTTTGTTGCGAATATGTTCTTTCTATTTCTGGCCAAAGAGTTTTGTCATGGGATCGACCTAGCGCATTTTTGGTCTGCCCAGTAATCACTTGTGTCTCTGGGGATCCAGTCACTGATGCAGGTTGTCCACCTATTGTCTTGCAGGTAGACTACAAGACCCACCCATCTTGCCTGTAGACTACATGACCCACCATACATCACCTGCACAACATCGGTCACCTCTATACGCCTTCTGATCTCCTTATTTGCGGATGATACTAAACTGGGAGGAGTGGTAGATACGCTGGAGGGGAGGGATAGGATACAGAAGGACCTAGACCAATTGGAAGATTGGGCCAAAAGGAATCTGATGAGGTTCAATAAGGATAAGTGCAGGGTCCTGCACTTAGGACGGAAGAACCCAATGCACAGCTACAGAGTAGGGACCGAATGGCTAGGCAGCAGTTCTGCGGAAAAGGACCTAGGGGTGACAGTGGACGAGAAGCTGGATATGAGTCAGCAGTGTGCCCTTGTTGCCAAGAAGGCCAATGGCATTTTGGGATGTATAAGTAGGGGCATAGCGAGCAGATCGAGGGACGTGATCGTTCCCCTCTATTCGACATTGGTGAGGCCTCATCTGGAGTACTGTGTCCAGTTTTGGGCCCCACACTTCAAGAAGCATGTGGATAAATTGGAGAGAGTCCAGCGAAGGGCAACAAAAATGATTAGGGGACTGGAACACATGAGTTATGAGGAGAGGCTGAGGGAGCTGGGATTGTTTAGCCTGCAGAAGAGAAGAATGAGGGGGGATTTGATAGCTGCTTTCAACTACCTGAAAGGGGGTTCCAAAGAGGATGGCTCTAGACTGTTCTCAATGGTAGCAGATGACAGAACGAGGAGTAATGGTCTCAAGTTGCAGTGGGGGAGGTTTAGATTGGATATTAGGAAAAACTTTTTCACTAGGAGGGTGGTGAAACACTGGAATGCGTTACCTAGGGAGGTGGTAGAATCTCCTTCCTTAGAGGTTTTTAAGGTCAGGCTTGACAAAGCCCTGGCTGGGATGATTTAACTGGGAATTGGTCCTGCTTTGAGCAGGGGGTTGGACTAGATGACCTTCTGGGGTCCCTTCCAACCCTGATATTCTATGATTCTATGATTCTATTTGGTATATGATCATGGAGAAATATCTTACACATTTGCCTTTCCTTTGCTCTCTGGGTGACCGCGAATTTTTCTTCCTCCGCTTTCGTTGTTGACAAGTTTTCTGCTCCCTATATCATTGCTGGCAGAACAGTGGAGTTAAACAGTTCTTTCTTTTTCTTCAATGGCAGTTCATCATCCATTAGAGACGTCTTTATTTTGTTGAAACTTGCCCATCTGATCTTTCGCCTCCTACTGCATTCCCCTTCGAATGAGTTGTCTCTGCTCAGCTGCTGACCCACATAAATATATTTGTTGACCTCCTCAATTTCTTTACCATTTACAGTGACCATAGAATCATAGGGTTGGAAGGGACCTCAGGAGATCATCTAGTCCAACCCCCTGCTCAAAGCTGGACCTAATTCCCAACTAAATCATCCCAGCCAGGGCTTTGTCAAGCCTGACCTTAAAAACCTCTAAGGAAGGAGATTCCACCACCTCCCTAGGTAACCCATTCCAATATTTCACCACCCTCCTAGTGAAAAAGTTTTTCCTAATATCCAACCTAAACCTCCCCCACTGCAACTTGAGATCATTACTCCTTGTTCTGTCATCTGCTACCACTGAGAACAGGCTAGATCCATCTCTTTGGAACCCCCCCTTCAGGTACTTGAAGTCTGTTATCAAATCCCTCCTCATTTTTCTCTTCTGCAGGCTAAACAATCCCAGTTCCCTTAGCCTCTCCTCATAAATTATGTGCTCCAGTCCACTAATCATTTTTGTTTCCCTCTGCAGGACTTTTTCCAATTTTTCCACATCCTTCTTGTAGCGTGGGGCCCAAAACTGGACACAGTACTCCAGATGAGGCACCACCAATGCCGAATAGAGGGGAATGATCACGTCCCTCGATCTGCTGGTAATGCTCCTACTTATACAGCCCAAAATGTCATTAGCTTTCTTGGCAACAAGGGCACACTGTTGACTCATATCCAGCTTCTCATCCACTGTAACCCTTAGGTCCTTTTCTGCAGAACTGCTGCCTAGCCACTCGGTCCCTAGTCTGTAATGCAGGACTCCCTTCTGCACAATGCTCATTCCGCATCCACTTCATCTTCAACATGTTCACTTCCAACCCAATATCATGCGAAAGTGTTTGCAGTTGCTGCAATTTGTTTTCCAGTTGTTCTGTGTCCTTTGCCAGTATTACACAGTCATCAGTGAAGAGAAGATGCGTTAACTGTTCTCCGTCAATTCTGATTCCTTCTGCCCAGTTCAATTTCTTAAACAGGAACTCTAGTGCTGCTGCAAACAGCTTCACTGAGATTGTGTCACCTGGTCTGACTCCTCTGCATATAGTAATAATGCAGGGGACATTGAATAATGTTATCTCTGTTGAACAATTGTGGTTAATTTCTTCCAGCAGGTTGGAAGAAATTCCTTGAGTCGATTCCAATTTCATTGAGTGTGTTGAGCACAGCGTTAATCTCTACCAAATCAAATGCCTTTTTGTAGTCGACAAATGCAATACACAGTGGTACTTTGTATTCCTTGAGTTTTTCGATGAGCTGCCGAACTGAGTGGATGTGATCAGTTGTTGAATACCCTGAGCGAAAACCAGCTTGTTCTCTGCTTTCGTGTATTTCAAGATCCTTCTTAATCTAATTGAGTATGATGTGGGTAAAGACTTTATACACTTGTGAGAGGAGTGTGATCAGACGGTAGTTGCTCAGTTCTTCTTGATCGCCTTTCTGCATCAATAGTATTATTTTTTATTTCTTCCATGCATCTGGAGCACCATGCTTGCTATTGATGTAGATGGTGAACCATTGTGCCAATGCTTTGAAGAGAATGTCTTCCCCAGATATTCCTGCCAAACATCATCAACTCCCAGACTCTTCCCTCTCTTTATGTTACGACCTGCATATTCAGTTTCTTCCCACATAACGTCGGGAAAGTCTTTGGTGACCTGCTGCCTTGACGGTGTTTGTTGTACATTGACATGCGAGGAATAGAGATCATTGTAGAATTTTGTACATATTTCATTCATCTTGCTCCTTTCCAATGTCCTTTCACCATTTTCATCTTTCAACGCTGCCAGGATAATGTTTTAGCCTAACTTCTCTTTCTACCTTCTTCAGACTCTTGTTCTTTTCAACTGCCTCTTTCAATTTCTTCTTTCTAAAGTCCATTAACATTATCTCAAGATATTGCTGATCAAATTGACATTCAATAAATTGGAAGCAAGCAGTGCTAAATAATTCCCTGATGATTTTGTCCCTTTAACTTTATGGAAAGCTCCTCATGAAAATAAAAATTTGCTATATATTGGCAATTTTCTCCTCTTAAAATCATCTGATATTATTAAAAAGAAAAGGAGTACTTGTGGCACCTTAGAGACTAACAAATTTATTTGAGCATAAGCTTTCATGAGCTACAACTTCGGCATCCATTCCTTCACCTCCTGAAAAGCTAGACCTACTCACTCTTCTGAAAATTTGCCACTGTTAACTTACTTTGATCTCTTTGTGTCTGTGTTTTCAGTACTCATGTTGCAACATGGTGAGGCTGTTTAAGTAATTCATGTATGGATTAATGAACACTAACATAACCAAAGCTTCTGAAGTTACCACACTGTATATGAGGACTGGCTTTTGTCCTATTAATAAGATGCTGGAACATCTATTTTCAAGGTTTTTTTTTTTTTCCTTTCCATCCCCTTGAAATGAAAAGAAGAAATTCATACTGCTAGTGTCTTACAGAAGGAGAGTTTCTCTAGCAGTGTCTTAAATTTTGTTACAGTGAAACACCTGATATTGATGGTGTCATTAAGATTGTTGTCATTATTCAAGGTTTTGTGCCACTAAAATGAGTATTGTGTTTTAGATGCAGACACAGTACAGAGGGTTTTTTCCTCCCACTAAAGTGAATTTAGTGTTCAAGAAAGTTGCCTGATTGACAGTCATGGAGGCCATCCATCTGCAAAACACATACAGCAAAGGCAGCAGCAATGCAAGCCCCCTCCATGCTGTCCTGCCAAGTACATAGTTAAGCCTTAGGTAAGTTCATATCTCAAATTCCTTTCACCATAGGCTCTATATAGCATAGTTCAGATGAAGGGCCTGATTCTCCTATTTCATACACTGGTATAACTCCATTGACTTCATTGTAATTACTCCTGTCAGTAAAAGGAGAACCAAAACTCAAATATTCATAGGTATTAATACTAGCAAATTGGTGCACAGAGCACCACAGTTACTCTGTTTCATTTCCTAGCATTAGAATTTTACCTAAAGCATAACCAATGATTTCAGTCTATTTAATCAAAACTAAGTCTAACATTTAAGCTCTTTTAATGTATATACATCTTAGTAAGAAAATACAGGAGTTCATTTGCAAGAGCTAACATTCAACCCTGGGAAGGAAAAAGGAAGCCAATTTGTTCTCTCATCATCTGCTTACAGAACAGGACAATAAATTACTCACATTTAATTACTTTCATAAAGCTACTGGCTAAGCTTTATATTCGGATGTAACTAATAAATCGCTGACGCTGTGGCTGTCACTGAAGTACTAACATTTCAAAACCATTTTTAAAGGTAATAAAAAAAAATCCTTTGACTAACCTCTAATTACGAAAAGTCAAGTTATTTTGAATAACTGTGGCCAAATCTCTGCACAGGTCCACTGAATTTTTAAATTGTATAAAGATTAGTCCAGGGTTGAAATGCATTTTCTTCATTTGCTCTCACCAAGGTTTTCTACATGATGCAGTTGAGGAATTTGAAGCTGATGCCTATGTGCTGGCCTTGAGATGAAATAATTTGTTTCAGGCTTAAGAAAGACTAGCTGAACCAATGTAGCTATTTAGGATCCTCTACATGTCAATGGGACTAGAGGTTCATAGGAGACACATAAGCACAAAGTCAGGCTAGCTAATTTAAATACATTTTCAGCTACTCAGCTTTGCATTTCAAATTTGTCAGATACATACAATGCAATGACTTCTGTGTGCACTCCTTTTAGGCCAAAATGAATTTATTGTTTCAGTAACAGCCATTCTCACCATGATACTTTACCTTTTTATGTGAGTCCACATTTAAATTATGAAGTTATTTCACAATTCAAAGATAAGTGCCTAGAGCTAGTTTGTGCTTTCAAAAGCTACACTGTGATTTTAATGTGGGATAATACCTGTATTGTTTACAGAGCATGGTTATAGACAGTTCTGCTCACTAGCACCTTCAGGCTGTGAAAATTAGAAGTAGTACATACTTAATCATTTACTAGGGAAATGGAATTGTTATAAAAAGGGTTTTCATCAGATTAAAATGATGCTATGAATAATGCAATAACTCAATGCTACAACAGAGTCAAACAACAGTGCCCTCTGACCAAACTCATCCCAAGCAATCACCCAAACAATCCCCCCCGCCCATTCATTAGTAGAGACTTCTTTGCACCCTGTGAGCTCTTACAAGCAGCTGAGAACATTTAGAGTGCAAATCCAATTTCATTGGAAACTCCACTTTCACAAGTATAATTTAAATGAATTTTGTTTAGGGTAGTATGCTCACTTTTGGGGTTTTTTCTATATTTCTATGTTCTATATTTCTAGGTAATTATTTTGCTTTGATTTAGTAGAGTGATTGAACTGATTAAGTACGATAGATGAGATACACCAACACCGGTTGTACCCCATGTATCACTTGCTACCTAGTAATGTCCAGCTAGGGTCCTTCTGACCCTGATTGCACATGCTTGAGGTGAAGGCCTGTTTTATTCTATGGTACATGGCAGTTGCTTCATATAACTTCTGGCTGAAAAGTATAGTACACAGGGAGAGGGAGATCAGAACATGGCTAATGTTTTCTCTTTGAGGACTTTTAGCATAGATAAGATTAGGGGTAAGAGCTGAATAGAGTTTGTGAAAATCCATATGACTGATGATGAGCAAGCTTGGTGGATTAAAAATTTCTCAAAGTTTACCCTGTGTGTCGGCCTGTGGGCTGAGGTGTTCATTAAAAGCAACAGAAACTTAAAATGAAGAATAAACAAACAATTAAAATATGACTGTGAATATATACTGTGAGTTTATTTGCTCCATCTCCCAATTCTCCTTAAGTAAGTGAAACATGACGTGTATCTGACATTTTCGGTATATAGGTCACTAGTGACACATAAATAAGTTGCTGTGCTTATACTGCCAACCACAGTGAGAGAGAGTTTATTCAGGTAAACATAATTCTGGGACATGGCCAGTGTTCCCTCTAATTTTTCCCACCCATGTGTGGAATGAATTTTGTTATGTGCACCAATATGGGGGTGATGTGTGACACATCACCTTCATATTGGTGTACATAACAAAATTCATTCCACACATGGGTGGGGCCGAAGGATTTGGAGTGTGGGAGGGCTCAGGGCTGGGGGTGTGGGCTCTGGGGTGAGGGTGGTTATGAAGGCTTAGGGCTACGGCAGAGGGTTATGGTGCAGGAGTGTGAGGGCTCTAGCTGGTGGGCAGTACCAGGCGCCGGGTCCAGGCTCCAAAGGGGCCCCGGCCTGGCCCAGCCCGGCCCGCTCTTCTCTGCCACCCACCCACCCACCGCTCTCTCCTGGGGGGGGGCAGAAGCTTGGTCCTGCTGGCTCCTACTGCAGGGCAGTCTCTGCAGGCAGCCAAGCTCCCTCTTCCCTCACCTTTTCCCCCGAGTGTGCCGCATTCCTGCCCCTCCCCCTCCCAGCACTTCCCCTGCCTCCGAACAGCTATTTGCCGGCGTGAGGGATGGAGAGGAGTGGGTTTGCAGTGGAGAAGAGGTGGGGGCAGGGCCTTGGGGAAGGGGGTGGAATCAGGGTATACCCTCTCCAGCCCACTGCTGTGAGCTGCTCAGGGCAGGGGGCTGGGAGCATCCCCACTACCGCAGCCCACACCTCCAGCCCCCTGCTCTGACTGTTGCACCCCACACACATACCCAGCTCCCCCACACCCAATGCCCTGACTCCTGCACTCCCCCACATTCCCACCTGCACGCGTCACACCAAACAGGAGCTGCCCCAGGTAAGCACTCCACACCCCAATCTCCTGCCCCAACCCTGAGCCCCCTCCCTCACCCTACTTCCTAGCCAGACCCTGCACCCCAATCCCCATCCCCCATCCCCCCTCCCTCACTCAGCCTTGCAGACCCTGAGCCCCCTTCCACACCTAAGTCCTGGCCAGACCCTGCACTCCAATGTTTTTTTTTTACATTTTTTTAACAAAGCGCTCTTATCCAAAGCGCTTCACACTCGTTAGCTAACAGCACAAACGATATTTGGAAAGATCATTAAGTGGTCCGCCAAGATCCTCAGCAATTTTCAAGTGGTCTGTGGAAAAATAAGTTAGACTACAAAAACAACCAAGGTGTCACACTTTATTTTCATTTACATGCTATTACTTATAGGAGGAGGACAAAGAAAAGAAGAATGAAAAACGGGGAGGGGGGTGGAAGAGATAAGAGAGAATGTTATTTTTCTTGGCTGGGTCCCAGGGAGGGGCCCCAAAAATGAAGCTGAGCACAGGTCCAGGGGGGCCTACTAACTCTAAATCCATCACTGGCTGTCATGTCACCTGGGCTGGGGGTACTGTGTTGACTGATCCCCAGTCTACAACCTACCTGGGCAGTACAGCATACATGGCCCTGCCCACTAGCTCCTGTCCACTCCCTAGCCCACCCACCACTTGCTTTCTCCCCCGTTCCCCCACTTAAGGGTTAGCCCTCTCACTTTTAAAAATGATTGCTTGCCCCTCCCCCACCTCAGGCTTTTCTGGCACCCCGGTTGCCAGGTATCCAGTTTTAGACTGGAAACTCCAGTAGAAAATGGGACCTGAATGTCTGGTTAGCAGTACTGACTGGAAACTAAAAGTCCAGTTAATGGAGTAACCACATTACCCTTCACTCCTCCCACTCCCAACACCCACCCTAGAGGACTGGAGAGAACCTGTCCTGCTGCTGCTGCTGTATGTCACAGAGTGTGCGGGAGGCCCTGCACCCCCCACTTCCTGTGATTCACTGTGGCTCTCAGCCAGCCAGTAAAACAGAAGGTTTATTAGATGACAGGAATACAGTCCAAAACGGAGCTTGTAGGTACAGAAAAAGGTCCTCTCACCCTCCCTCCATTTCCCCAGCCAGTTGCAAACTGCAACCCCCTCCAGCTCCTCCTCTGGCCTTTGTCTCTTTCCAGAGCCAAAAGGCCACCTGATCTCTTTGTTCTCTAACACCTTCAGTTGACATCTTGCAGGGGAGGGGCCTGGGCCATCAATTGCCAGGTGACAGGGTGTCGGCCATTCTCTGTGTAGACAGCATCACACCTGCCTAGGGCTCTGCAACAATCACACACCCTTATCCCACCAGCTAGATACTTAAGAAATGCATAGGGGAAACTGAGGCACTCACACAGTATTCAGAGAAAACATTAAGAACATTCCCACTTAGTCACACTGGAGGAGGGGCAGCTCAGTGCAGAGAGAGGCTAAGAGAATGGGCTAGAACCAGGGAGAAGGTAGGTACCAGCTCTATGTGGGCAGGGGCGGGGGGGATCCTGTTTACACCCTTCCCAGCCCTTCTGTGCTTTCTGTTCACCCCCGGCCCCTCCCTTGCTCCAGGGACCAACCCGAGCTCCCACTACACTGTGCTTTTGCCCCCAGCCCCTGCCTTGCTCCAGTCAGGAGGCACTAATCCCCCCATGCCCCATTGTGCTCATCATCCTCACCCACCACATGCCCCACTGTGCTCATCTTGCCCCTTGGCCCTGCTTCACTCCAGCTGGGGACCAATCCTGCCCCCCCACATGCCCTGCTGTGCTCTTGCCCCTGGCCCTTGCATCACTCCAGCTGGGGACCAATACTTCCCCCGCACCATTCCCCACTGTCAGGGTAGATAAAAATCAATTATTTTTTAAAAATCAGATTTTTTTAATATAAATTGGATTTTTTTTATAAAATGCTTTTTGAGGAAAAAAACCTATCTAAAGATAGTTTTAATTAAGATACATTATAGCTCAAAGATATCTCATCATGGAATAGGGATTATAAATTCTAATTCTATAGTATGAGACAATATATTCCTGTAATGTTTAAGAAAAGTTTTGTAAACGAGTTCTAATAGCTCATGGAATAGGGACTCAAGCTTATGGGGTTCCAAAAGCGTCTGTATAGATTATTTAGGTTAATCTTTCTATCTACCCAATGGGACTCAGTGCTCAGTCTAGAAGATACCATCAGAGATGCTTAGTTTTGCAGTTTTCAAACTGTGGATTTGTGTCTCCAAAGATAACATGCTTGTTAATAGCAAAAACATTTTAAAATAAATAAATAATAGAGAGAGGTGAGAAATAACAGACCTCAACCCTATTGTCTCTCTGAAAATTTGTGTATACAGAGTCAATCCCTTACCTCTCTAAAAGTGAAAAGTTTCAAAAAGTTCAATGATTAGAAGATTGTTGGGGGCAGAATAGATCTGGAGAAGGAGAAGAAGTCTGGAGATAAATGTGAGAAGCAAGGTACATATGCTTTTTTGATAAAATATTATATGTTTGCTGTTGAAGAAAAAATATCCAGAATACTTAACGTTGTTGTTTTAGTTAAATAAAACAATTTAAATGTCTGTCTGGTGATGTTCTCCTCCTACTCCAGCATGGCAAGAAAATCCTCCAAATGTTAATGATTAACCTGTTGAATTGGAGATAGTTCACCTCCCAATGACTTCTTAATATCTGCTTCAATTACCTTTGGTAAATGAAATAACCAACAATCATTCATTTTCTGATATAGCTGTAAAACTCATCTGAAAAGTTTTCAAAATCAACCACTGTTTAAAAATGTATAATGTGTACCTTCCAAAAATGAAACCTACATCTATCTCTGAGTTGTGAAGAATATGTATTAAGGTTATAACAACCAACAAGAAAGTACTTTTATGTAGAAACCCATGATTAAATGAATCTTCCTGACGAGTGATTTAAATCATGATTTAAATCAAATCCACCCTGCCTGCTATGCTCTTGCCCCTGGCCTCTTCATTCCCTGCGGGGGGCACAAATACGTTTGGCACCAGGCCCACAAAAAGTTAATCTGGCCATGGCTGGGGGTGTGGGCTCTGGGGTGGGGCTGGGGATGAGGGGTTTGGGATGCAGGAGGGTGCTCTGGGGCTACAGTGGGGAGAGAGGAATCCCCCAGCTCTCTCTCCCAACAGCAGCACCTGGGGTGGGGGAGAGAGGTGCCTCTCCCTGCTGTGGCAGGTCCAGGCCAGTGCTGGGTTCGGTTTGGGTTGGGTTTGGGCTGGGCTGGGCTGTTAATTATTATTAATTTCATTAATATTAATTTCATTGGGTGATCCCTTGTTCTTGTTCTTCTCATCCCTTGGGTGATCCCTTGTTCTTGTGTTATGCGAAGGGGTAAATAACACTTCCTTATTTACTTTCTCCACACCATTCATGATTTTATAAACCTCTATCATATCCTCCCTTAGTCATCTCTTTTCCAAGATGAGGAGTCCCAGTCTTTTTAATTTCTCCTCATGTGGAAGCTGTTCCATACCCTTAATCATTTTTGTTGCCCATTGCTGTACTTTTTTCCAATTCTAATATATTGTTTTTGAGATGGGGCAATCAGAACTGCATGTATTCAAGGTGTGGGTGCACCCAGTTTTGTGAGATCCCTTTGTAAGTCTTCGCAGTCTGCTTTGGACATAACTATCTTGAATAATTTTGTAACATCTGCAAACTGTGCTACCTTACTGTTTATCCCTTTTTCCAGAGCATTTATGAATATGTTGAACAGTGCTGGTCCCAGTACAGATCCTTGGGGGACACCACTATTTATCTCTCTCTATTGTTGAAACTGATAATTTATTCCTACCCTTTGCTTCCTATGTTTTAACCAGTTACAGATCCATGAGAGGACCTTCCCTCTTACCCCATGACAGTTTACTTTGCTTAAGAGCCTTTGGTGTGGGACCTTTCTGAAAGTCCAGGTACACTATATCCACTGTTTAACCCTTGTCCACATGCTTTTTGACCTCCCCAAAGAATGCTAATAGATTGGTGGGGCATGATTTCCCTTTACAAAAGTTGTCTTGATTCTTCCCCAACAAACCATGTTCATCTATGTATCTGATAATTCTGTTTATTACTATAGTTTCAATCAATTTGCTTGGTACTGAAGTTAGGCTCAGCGGCCTGAAATCACCAGGATTGTCACTAGAGCCTTTTTTAAAAATTGGCATCACATTAGCTATCTTTTAGTACAGAAGCTAATTTAAGTGATAGGTTACATACCGCAGGCAGAGGCCAAGTTAAGGGAGGGACTACTAATTCAGCACTTACACAGAACCTGTGACCCAACCCCCTGAGAGGAGAAATGGAAAAGCTGGGGTTGCTATACTAATCCCTCACACAATGCCTGGTAAATTACAACATTCTACTAGGCTGGATTTTTCCATCCCCTCTGCCATGCTTGTGCATGCAACACTAGGCAATAGAAGATGAGAGGTCACTTAGCAAATAGGTCACAAGTATACAGTTATCAATTGCCCTAAAACATACCAACAGTCATGCTTGTCAACATTTTTTTTTCAACAAATATCATCTCACCAGCCTCATCCTGGGTCAGCAATGGCCATGAACTAGATAAATAACCAAGTAAGATTAGTCTTAGTGAATTCGGGTCATTTGCACATTATATACCTGTCAAGTTTGTGGGGCTAGCTGCACCTCTGTCCCGCTTTTGGTCCCTCTGAGAGCACCCATCTCAGGTCTTGACACTACCTCTCTCAGGGTGGGATCTTATTCTTGGACCAGGACCGGTTACAATGCCCTGTGTGTATCAACTGCTTATCATCCTGCAGGCCTGATTGGGTTTGGGATAACTGTGTTTCCTCACTTTGGGAACCTGTGACCAGTGATATTAGTGACCAACACATCCTTCTTGGAACCAAGCATTCAAGAAAACAACAACCATCCTACACATATATTTACCTCATCTAAGCTTACATGTCCCTACAAGCTAAGTTAGACAGTTGTCCTCTTAAATGGCAGGAACAGAACAGAAACTTCAAAGCCCAGATTCTTCTGAGTGTCTGTGGGTCTCTCAGTTTGGTTCCCTCTGACTCACCGTGGTTTCCATGCTCCCTAGTAGAGAAGGCTAACACTATAAAGGCTACTTGCTCTAGTACCTCTCTTTACAACCCATAGGTGTAAGCTGTTAGGAGACTAAGAAAGGGCCTCCTCCCTCTTGCCCTGTGCTCTGCAGTCAGACCCCCATATAGTTCAGACACACCATACTAATGACAGACCCAGATTCAGAATCAATTATTAAAAAGCACCCCCACATTTTCCTTAATACTATTAGAAACAGGTTTTTATTACTTAGGTAAAGGAATCAACATTTCAGTCCAATGACCTTTGTTAATCATACTAATAATTGCATCGTTGCACACTCTGTTGCTTCCACAGGCTGAGTGCATTGCACACACACCAAGGGCTCCTTCCATTCCTCCATTTCCCTTCTAAGCTCCATGCATGCCACTCTCCCATCCTTCTCTTTATCAGGGACTCCCTGCAACTCCCCCATCCCTACCTTCATACCAGGAGCTCTCATATCCCCCATTCCAGAGGCTCTGTGAGCCTCCTATTCACTCCTCTGTCACATGCCATGTGCTCAGGTGCATCCCCATGCTTCCCATTCCCCACACATATCAGGTTTTGTGTGCCGCCATGCCTTTGTTTGCCTCCACCCAAGAGTCCTCCATACCGTCCATACAAGGATCCCCCATTCTCCCAACTAGGGTTCTGCACCCCTCTTTTATCCATCCCCCCATTAGTCTCCCTCCCTTGCCCCTTTCTTCCTTCCTTCATTTCTTTCTCTTTCAGGTTGTCAACATTTCAAACACCATCAGGAGGATCAGATCGGCAGAGCTGAGATGGGGGCAGGGATATTGTTATGCTAGAAAGTGTTAATGGCTGCCGTCAACTAGTACTTTGATCTATACATAATTACAGAGATGACAAATTGCTGGCTCTGCTAACCAGATTCAGGAGGCTTCTTTATCTCCAATTTCCTCACTCTGGTTTTCCAGTTTTCACCAAAGTCAATAGGGGTCCGCCCACTCATGCCTAGAACAGTCCCTGAAATTTTGAAATTGAGCATATGCAGCATTTTAAAATTCTAAAATTAACATGCTATAGTCAAACATGTTACAGACAGACAAATGCCATTGAGTGGAGTGTAAGGTCTCGCAATCAACTATCAGCATTCACCCAAAATGAATCCTAGAATCCATGCAGATATTGACTGTGCATTCTCCTAGCTTACCATCAAGGGTGAGTGCCCTTAATTTCCACTGAACTCAATGGGCCTAGCACCTCAGCATCAGGAATTCTTCCACTTCTGCGACATTTACTGGGATAGAACTATTTGATTTGATTATGAAAAATATGATTTTGCCATTTTGCATCACAAATGTACCTCATGAATACTTTACTTGTGGCATTTACCAGCTATATAGTTGGTTGAACACTCTCATATAAACTAGTTAATATATAGTGGTAATATTAGTTGAATAATTTATTAGAAACATGGGTTTTTTTTTGTTTATTCAGGATAATTGTGTAATAACCTGCAGTGCAAAAACAGTTTGACTTCTGTTTGTTTGTTTTGGTTTCAAATTTAGAAGAAAAATTCTACTTGGCCTTCAGAGTAACTAAATCTGGCAATTTTTAGACCAAAGCTATTTTGCTAGCCAAAGTAATAGGAGAGCCAGAAACAGGGCTTACAAGATCTTACAAGGTGTACAAGATTTTAATCACATTTCATCACAAACTTTGAGTGCCTAACATGAGACAATTAAAGGGGGCTGATTTTAAAAGATGTGTGCTCAGCATAATATTTAATATGTGTATGTATGTGTGGGCATCCTCTAAAAACAGGCACCTTTAAATTGTCTTATGTGAGGCACCCAAAAATTGTGATACCCAAAGTCACTAGTGACCTTGAAAATCTTGTACACATACACACAATCGGGCATACATGTACATAATTGATACATATTGCCTAGGGCATGCATTGTTAGCTATTCATATTTTGCTATTGGGTAGCAGCATCAGCTTGGTGATCAGAGGCATCCACAGCACTTGACCCAGTTTAGAGAGTTGATGCTACAACTGTAAAAGAAAAAACCTGTTCAGGAGAGACCAGATTTTTCTTCTGTCCTTGGATCAGGTGGGTTAATTGGGATAGAGTTTTGTACATCAGGTTTTCACCCCTTGTTTGCTTTGTGCCCAACTGATGTGCACAATAAAAAGGAGAGAAAAGGCTTTTGAGATCCAGAAATTTGTGTTGATGAATGGGTCATCTGGGTACTGTCAAGATCTGTGACCTGTTGCTGCAGCTTCTACAGATTTTGGGAACTTTTAAAAGTAATAGAGCCAACTAAAGGCCACTTTTAAGAGCTTTATTATTTGGTGTGAGGAAGTAACACACTGCAGAGGTAGAAATAAATTAGTAGGTAAAAATTATTAGCTTTTTTTATTCTAACTAGTACGTATACCACCTAAAGCTAGACAAGCTGCTCCGAAAAAAAACCATGATGTTTTGTTTCTGGGTAGCTGGGAATAGTAATGCATGAGCTGAAGGCAAATACATTAATCACCCCCAGATATGAAGAAATAAAATGTAATGTGTAGCATTGTTTCTTCATTTCTATTCTAATAAGTAGGTTTTCCACTAGCTTCCTCTCAACAATAAAAGTGAAAATAAATTACATTTAAATGTGAAATGAAAAGACAAGAAGGAGCTGGACATTAGCAGTATGAAAGCTACAGGAGGAAAGCATTCAAGGCTTTGCTTTGAGACAGATTAACATTCTTCACAGTCCAAAACACAGATTATTTTTCCTCCTTGTAAAAGGCAAGCTAGATGTTTAGAATTCAATGATGCTGAAATGGACTTACCTAGGGATCCATAAATAGGAAGACCTATTCAAAGCTAGAATGCAGAGTACACCTCAGCAACATGAAAATAAACTCACGTGCCCAGGTATAGACAATGCTGGTCTATCAGTGGGGCAACAGTAAGTAAATTTCCTGAAGGACAATTACACTGTCTGGTGACAATCTCATGATTACATGCAACAAGATCCATTTAATTGGCAACCTGATAAATTAAAAGTATGCTTAAAAATAACCCACAAATGAAGGGGAAAAGATAGGGTTGGAACCAACCCTTTGTGAAATATAAAGAAAACAATTCAGTTTTGTTTGGGGGAGGGGAAGATAAGTGTTTTATTTTGTCTCCTTTCGGAAAGATCAAGTATGCCAATTCTGGTGTTCTCTGGATTTTACTTAAGGACTTCAAAGTCTCCAGTGTGGATGGTGAATGTTCTTAGCTCTTAATTGAAGGTTGAAGTGATCGTTAACAAAAAAAAGGTTTCTCCCAAGTGTTTCTCAGGTATAATAACCTAGTGTAATAATCCTAACAGTTCACTAAACATCCATAGTCTCTTTTGGGAAAAACAGGGTAGATGATACCAGAACAGGTAATATAACAAAAGCAGGAAAATATCCCAAACTTAAAAATAAAAAGCTGAAACCCTTTCATGCCTTGTTAGTACATCAGAAAGAAAGAGAGCAGAAACCCAGTTATTTCACTCTCTTTCTAGGTCGCCTTAAATTGGGACTACGTCCAAGGAACAGATTTGTTTCAATTTGTTTCAGTGACTCGAAACAATGGAAGAATGTCACACCTGCTCTGTTTAAACCCAGTGTTGTCTCCAAGCCTAGTCACAATTACAAACAAGTGTGAACTGCTGTTTATTAACAAACTTCCCACTGTGTGGCACTTTGTTCACTCTCCACTGTATTATGGTTGCTAAACAAGTCAGACTTACCATAATGTGATTATTAAAAATGTTTGGAACAGTGCTTATGAAACTAGCATTAGTACGGTTATTAAAGTACATTCATACTTTCCAATGCTGGCGAAAGATAAATATGTGCACTGCCACTGTGTTAAGTGAGTGCCCTTTAACAGAAATCAGAGGATCTGCACCTCTGAAAGTTTTCAATTATTTGTCTATGAAATTCCTTGCAGCTTAGAAAGTACGTTTTAAAAATCTGATACTAACGAACAGCTCTAGGGTGAGTTTATACTGGAGGTACTTGGATCCAGACCTGAAAACTGGTTACATTTTAGAAAGTAATGCTTTGTAGTTTTATGCTTATTTTTAAAATAAAAGTGAATCTGCACTGAGTGTATCCCCCTACTGAAGAACAAATATGCAACTACTGTGAGAAGATCACTCCAGTGAAATTGATGGAGTAGCTTATTCAAGTCCTTGTGCATTCCAGTTCCTTGCAGGTAGAAGACAAGAGTATCTTACCTGCATAGTGACATACAGGCATTGGCCCTAAAGGTTCATGGTTAGAGTGCCAGCTCATGGAGTCATGGGATTACATTAGAATTTCCCCTATGTTTTTTTAAAACGTAGCTTTTTAGCCCTCATGGTTTCAAAAGCCATTTGAAAACATGAACTGAGTGTAACTGAAGCAGTGATGTCTGACTGAGTCTGCAGAGAGTCTGATCCAATCTCTCAGAGGGGTTGAACTGCCTCATAAATGTTGGAATTAACACACCACCACCACTATCTCCTCAGCAGAAGTCTCTGTGTGTGGCAGGAGGAAAAAAGTACAGTAGGTCTGCTCCCCTTCCCACCCCCTAAAGCAAGCAACTACTCCTTGGCTGCTAGCATATGTATTGGGGTCTCCCTGCTACTGCCCTGTCTCTCTGAGAAGGAAGGGGTTCTGCCTCTATAGGAGGTACCGCCCTACTTGCACTCCTGTGTATATGACTGGTTGCAAACTCTGTCAATAAAGAACTGTGGGCACAACTTCACTGCAGAGTTTACAGCAATGCAGCTGCACCAATGTAAATCAGTATGGGCATGGAACTAAAGGACCTAAGTGACCTGGTTGACTGGATAAATGAAAGATGCACTTTTGGGCAGCAGTTCTTGTGGTTTTGCAGGCTGAGCAGCCTCTGTCCCACCATACCTGGCTACATGCCCTTGGGATTTATTGTTTTCTATTCTGCATGTGACACCTCTGCTGCTATTGTTTCCAAATATGACCTTCATGTTCTGGAAAAATGTCTGATGATGAACCTGGCATTACAAGATGAATCTAATACCAAACAATAAAAAAGGGAAAAGATGTAGGTCCCTATCTAGAATAATATACAAGGGATTTCAATCTAATTATGCAACAAGAAAACTCAGCTAACCAGTAGTGAAAGAAATAAATTTCAGCTTGTAACACTGAGAGCTATGTTAGACCAAATATAGGACTGAAACACTGGGGGAATTATTACTGTATATAAGCCACTGTGTAGGAACAATGCACTAGACCTGGCTGAAGGAGAGAACTCAAAGATCAAGGAAGATTCTCCTATATATCTTTCCTCTTTACATTTCCTCTCCTTTTCTCCATTCATATCTTCCTTCCCTCTCTGATCCTTCCCTTTTCTGTATCCTTGTGTGTGGTAGATGTGATGGTTTTATGTTTTGTGTGTATTGTATCTTTCAATTTCTAGGAATTTTTCACATCTGCAGAGCTTGTTGCCTGTTTTGTTCCCAGAGTTGCTTGGTGTGTTAAGGGAAAGCGGGATGATTGTTCTTCCTATCCTTCTTTCATTTAAGAAGTTTTCAATCTGGGGTGCTGCTGGATCATCAATGACACCTGGAAGTACAGGTGGCACCAAGGGCCCAAAGCATCATTTTACAACTGCATCTGTTTAACAGATGCAGTTGTAAAATTTTAGGCAGGTAAGGGGGGTGTTGGAAGGGCTGGGGGAGAGTGTGGGGGCCCCGGGCTGGGGGCAGGGTGGGGCGGAGTCACATGGAGAGTCACGTGGAGAAGTCACGTGCCCCGCTGTTGCATCCCTCCCATGAGTGCAGTACTGGCAAGAAATGATTTCTACTTGCACCACTGCATATACAGACATACATAC